>NC_085845.1:70590523-71280523 GCF_035594765.1 Anolis carolinensis | reverse complement strand
CCAGCGATTTCATGTAAATATTATGTTAAACAGCATGGAGGACAAAATGGAACCCTGAGGAACCCCACAGGTCAACGGCTGGGGGTTTGAACAGGTGTCCCCCAGCACCACCTTCTGTGTATCACCCTCCAGGAAGGATCAGAGCCACTATAAGACAGTGCCTCCTAGTCACATCCCAGTGAGACGACTCAAAAGGATACCATTGTCAATGGTATTGAAAACCACTGAGAGTTCCAGGCGAACCAACAGGAACACACTTCCCCTGTCTAGCTCTTTGTGAAGGTCATCCACCAAGGCGACCAAAGCTGTCTGTGTTCCACAACCAGGCCTGAAACCAGATTGAAATGGATCTAGATAATCCATTTCATCCAGAAAGCCCTGGAGTTGTGAGGCCACCACACCCTCCAAGACCTTGCTCAGAAAGAGGAAGTTGGACACTGGCCGATAGTTGTTCATTATAGAGGGGTTCAGGGATGGCTGTAGGAAGTCCCTATTAAAAATGGGCACCGCCACTCTGCTGTGCTTTAAGAGCCTCAAATAGTTACTTTTAAATGCTAACTGGGCCAGAAAAGAAGACGAGGAAATTAAAATGCTTTGTTTCTTTCTCCCATTTGGGCAAGGAAGGGATAATGGAGTGGGGACATATCTTTACTCTGCCTCTTGTCATGGCCTCCATAGTGGGTCCCTGATGGAGGCAGGTTGCTTTCCTTGCCCTTCTCCCCCTTTTTCATTCTTTTTTTCATTTTTATTTCTTTTCTATCTGTATTTGTATAAATCCAGACCTCCAAAAATCAACAACGCAATTTACACACACACCCAATTGTAGACCCTCAGATAAACAGATCCTTTTCTTTTCTTTAGTGCTTCTGTAACATGATCCCTCTGTGCATTTTTGGGAGAGGAAAATGTCTGTTTGTGATATGCCCATACCTGCCCTCAACTTATACATGAAGTTAACTTATACATGGGTATAAATGGTTGTACTTGAAAACCCAGTTTATTACACTCTAAGGAAAATTCACGCAAAACTGTGTGAACAGAGATGTGTGTTGGAAGGAGTGTAAGAGCAACATTCATTGCTGTCAAGAAAACTGACATAACAAACTAGCACAACAAAGTATCTTGGAGATTTCACATCAATAGACCCAAAGTCATCATGGATGAAAGCATCAAGCATGCCTTCTTGTCCTTATTTGATATTTTTGGCTGTTTTGTTTTGATTGAAAGCCTACTTTAATCAATCATTTTATAACTCGAGAGAGATAATGAAACACAGAGATTTATTGTGTTTATGCTGGTAAGGTATTGAAATATTCTAATGAGGAGAAAAGATCATAACTATGATGACTGCTTTGTATCATACAGTAATAGTGAAATACTGGTTTATTCAAAATGTTTGCGACCAGAAATGTTTTGGCTTTCAAATTTTTGCGGATTTTGGAATATGTACCCATTCATAGTGAGATATCCTGGAGATGAGACCCCAGTTTAAACACAGAATTCATTTGGTTAAAGTACACCACATACAGATAGCGTGAATATAATTTAATACACAATATTTAATAATTTTGTGCCTGAAATAAAATTTGTATACATTGAAAAATGAAAAAGCAAACGTGTTACAATTTCAGCCATATCATATGTATAATTTTGGAGCATTTTGGATTTCTGGATAAGAGATTCTCTTTCCATACAACCAAACATTTTGTATACTATATAGTCCAAATAATTTACATGGATAAATAATGTTTTTAGGACAGACCTTTTTTGTTATGTTTATGTTTTTGTTTACAGAAAGAATGCTAGATACAATCCTAGTTTAGTTGGAACACTTTTTTTCTACAAGTGTATAGATTGACAGAAGCTACTTTAAAAAAATCTGTTCTCAAATCTTAAACTACTAACAACTGGTTAAGTGAGTTTCGAGCTATGGTTCCTTTTTGAACAAACATATTCATTGTTTGAGTAAATGTATTCATTGAAATGGGCAAACTTGGAACTGAAAACACTGTGGGGAAATAATTTTGCTGATTGGTCAATATTCCAAGGTGAATCAAATGATATTTATTTATTGACAAGGAAAAACACATTTTCTCTGTTTTATGAGACATAATGTGCATTGCCACATTTTTAAGGAAAATAATATGTACATGCTGCAGATACAGGTAGATGTATTGAGATGTATACCTTTCCAAGATTTGGATTTCACACTAAATTGTGATTTAGCATTATGCATAACAATGAATGACTCCCATTCTCTTTCACACTACCATCATGAGTGGAAGATTTCAGTTCTGTTTTAGATTACAATTTGTGCACCGTCTGAGCCTTAAATTATGGTTGTGAGAAAATAGTAGCTAGGTCTTGGTTAACCATAAATAAGATTAGCTTTAATCTTATGGATGCCATGGCAAACTGTGGTACTCTAAAATGAAGCTTTTCATGCTCCTATGTTACAACTCTGCAGGAGTGGATGAGGTCATTGGTGAGTCCCATTGAGAAGGCACATTCATTCTTGTAAGACTAAATTATGGTTTAGTATTACTCTATATACTCATGTATAAGTCTAGAAAACTAACCCTTAAAACCTGGGTTGACATCCATAGATCAGTATGAGAATTGTTCTCTAACTTATCAAAGAAAAGAACCATTCCCTTCTCTACATACAGTAGAGAAAGGCAAGGGCTTAGTCTAACTTGGGAGAACTTAAAGAAGCACCAACCCTGTGGTGGCACCACTTCTGGTCTTTTTGGATGTCTGTGCTGGGAAATGGTGACAGCAGTGGCTGGATAGAATTGTTGTTTTCCCCTCTCAACTTATCCATGGGTCATTTAAAAGTTCATAATTTCAACCTTAAACCTACCCTTGACCTATACATGATGTCAACTTATACATGAGTATACAAGGACAATTCCCTCGCTTATAAACCCTATATCAAGAAGGCACAAAGGAAGGAGCTTATCATACATAAATACAGGGACATATTGGGATCATGTGACTAGAAAATAGAGGACAGATCCGTTCCTCTTCCCCAGAACCTTCAATTTTATAGTGATATGTCAAGAAGCCTTATAATAAAGAAATTTCAATAGTTACAATGTAAGAGAGTAGAATCAGTGTGCAATATACATGCAAGGTACACAGTGCAGGAAATAGTGTTGCACCAAATGCTTAAAATGCTCTGACAATATGATGACGTAAGAATAAATATATAGTAAGTGATAGATAGCAATAAGAATTTTCTGGTGCATAAGGGTAATTTGTAGAAAATGTGGCAGATGCTGTTAGGAGTTTTTGTTTTGTTTGTTTTTTTGGTTTTTTTTTTTAAAAAAAGTTTCTGAATAACTCTTAATTGCAATACTTTTTTACTTAAATTGTCTTTTTTTCTTTCAAGTTCTGTTAGAAAACTGAGTGTCTGTTTTTTACAACCTTTATTTGAAATCATATAATTAAGAACAATCAAATGACACAGGAATTACAAGTAATCTGTACTTCAGAGTTTGGTTAATGCTAAAACAGTTTGTCTACTTTGGGATTTTCCCACACTAAGAATGTGATGTTTAACCTCTTGGCCACCCAGCACGCCAACAAAATTATAACACTTTTATCTACTTGGGAGCATATTATGTTAGCCTGAAGCCAAGACAAGCACAACTTTTGGAACTGTGTTCTTTTCCATAATGTCTTTTATTTATACAGAATCACACTAATTTCAAACAAACCTATTTTGTATCAAGGAATGTGAAAATTGTTCCTTTTAAATGAAAAAAGTGTTTATAACAAACTTAGATCAAAGTATTTGGCTTAAAAGTGAACATTATAATTTCCTATAAAATTTTGGAAAGAATGTGTTTTTAATAGTATTTCAAATATTTGAGTCAAGTATAAAATGCAGCTGAGTAATCACAGTGGCACTTCAAGTCTATTTTCTCATTTCTTTAGACTAAGAGTATTTTGGTCAAACCCTATTTCACTTGTAACAATCCTGTATGATAATTAATTCAGGCTTGTAGACATTTTCATATAATAATGTAGGTTAAATAGAATGAATAATGCATACTAATTATTCTTAATCATTTATAGGGTAGGTCCCACTTACCTTTGGGAGAGATAAAGCATATAAATAATAATAATAATAATAATAACAACAACAACAACAACAACAACAACAACAACAATAATAATAACCACTATAACAATGAATGTGGGTCTCACCATGACAGAAAATAAAAATCTTCTTTTTCTAAAAAGGGCATTCATGTATTTATAGTGATATATTTATAATTTGTATTTTGAAGACATGAAAACTGCAGTAGTATTATTGAGAGTAAGCACAAACAAATGTAATAATTCCATCAGTAAGGGAGGATTGTAATGATGTTGCTGAACATAAATGAACATAATTGTTATTGCTGTGCAAATAATAGAAATAATATTCTTATATGAATAATATAATAGATGATAATGATTCATAAATAAAAAAATCAGTACTGTTATTGAGAATAAATCTTTGACACTTGTTGCTAATGTAAACTACGGTACTTCTATATCAATGGTTTAAGTATCACTGGTTGAGAACCACAGTTTTACATTATTGATAATGGATCTAATTGTGTAGTTACATCTTTTAGCCACTCTTGGCATCAGTTTCCATGCAGTAGATCTTTTATCTGGTGTTCAGCTGCTTTCTCCGTGGGAAAATCACATTTTTTTCTGTCTCTTTAGAGTCAACCTTTTGAAATGATGACCTTAAGGAAACATGAGATCAGCTCTTGGCAATGAACCATTTGTTTCTTCTTTTTTAAATCTAGGAAGAAAATGATGTTATGCTTTACTGGAATTTAACTCAATGTGAGAAATAGCTGTAGTTTTAAGGGCTGCACTAAAATATACTGATGAGCAACTGATTCTATAACAGTGATATGCTTGCTCTTTTAAAGATTGAATCTGTATTTTTATTATAAATTCATAATTAGATTACTAATTGAAAAAGTTTACTCATGTGATTTTTAAAATAAATTTGCACATGAGCAAAATAATGATTCTGAAACAAATGTTTTCTTTATGCCTTTAGCTGACATTTAGACATGCTACAAGAAGCCCTGTTTTAGAAGAAGCATTCTGTTTTTGGTGTAAAAAACTGACAAGCTTTATCTGGCATAAACTTTGCTTGATGCTCATATGCTTTGGAAGTCTGTGCATTAAAAATATCACAAAAACTCAAAAATCGGCTGATTGATTAGAAGCCACTTTTATCAGTTAAGAGTTTATAAATGAACTGTCTTAACCCTGTACCTGCATAATCTGCAAAGAGGATAGACTAAGGCCCCATATAAAATCCAAGTTACCTTTTTTTGAACTGGATTATATGGCAGTGTAGACTCGTATAATCCATTCCAAAGCAGATAATCTGGATTATCTAATCTGATAATATGGATTATATGGCAGTGTAGATCCAGCCTCAATTAAAGCCCTATAAAGGCCCGTCCACACAGCCATACAATCCAGAATATCAAGGCAAATAATCCACAATATCTGCTTTGAACTGAAACTCTATTTTACAATTGTCAGTGGGATTGTTGTGGGAAAGTGGATTATCTGAATATCCATACTATTTCCTTATTAGTACAACAAATAGGGTAATATCTCTGGTAAGCTTTAATGTGAATGTGTTGTAATCCTGTATCTGAAGACTAAAATTTGTTATTTATAAGAAGACTAGCTGTGCCCGGCCACGCGTTGCTGTGGCGAAGTATGGTGGTATGGGAAATAAAGTATTGAGGAACTGGTGGTAGTTAAGGTAAAGGGTAAAGGTTTTCCCCTGACGTTAAGTCCAGTCGTGTCTGACTCTGGGGGTTGGTGCTCATCTCCATTTCTAAGCCGAAGAGCCGGCATTGTCCATAGACTCCTCCAAGGTCATGTGGCATGACTGCATGGAGCGCCGGTACCTTCCCGCCGGAGCAGTACCTATTCATCTACTCTCATTTGCATGTTTTTGAACTTTAGGGTTGGCAAAAGCTGGGGCTAACAGTGGGGGCTCTCTCTGCTCCCCCAATTCAAACCTGCGACCTTTCAGTCCAGAAGTTCAGCAGCTCAGCGCTTTTAACACGCTGCGCCATAAGGGGATATTATTTCCTAAAGGTTGTGAATATACAATATTTCTGATTGGGGTTTTTTTGTCTGTTGGAGGCAAGTATGAATGCTGCAATTAGGCAAAATGATTAGCATGTAATGGCCTTGCAGGTTTAAAGCCTGGCTGTTTCCTCCCTGAGTGAATTTTTTGTTGGGAGGTGTTAGCTGGCCCTGATTGTTTCCTGTCTGGAATTCCCTTGTTTTCAGAGTGGTGTTCTTTGAGATATTTTATGTGCTTCTACTGTCTGTGGCCCTCAGAAAACAGAGGATTTGCCAGACTTTGGTGATGGGAATACTTTGTTGGGAGGTGTTAGCTGGCCCTGATTGTTTCTTGTGTGGAATTCCCGTTTTCAGAGTGTTGTTCTTTATTTAGTGTTCTGATTTTAGAGATTGTATTGTTCTGTTATACCACATTAATTTTTATATATTCTGATTTTAGTGTTTTTGAATACTTGGAGCCAGATTGTATTCATTTTCACAGTTCACAGAACAAAATGGAACAGATGGAAATAACAACTGAAATGATCAGCAAACGAGTGCAAAAAGTCAAGAACTGGACATCGCCTGGTAGTGATCAACTCCATGGATTTTGGCTCAAACATCTGATTAGTTTACATGGAAAAATGGCCCAACAATTCAATGAGATGCTGCAGAAAGGAAGTATCAGTGAATGGCTAACAACTGGAAGAACATACCTGATACAAAAGGATCCAGCAAAAGGAGCAGCACCAGGAAACTACAGGCCAATAACGTGTCTGCCCACTATGTTTAAACTACTGACTGGCATCATAGCTGACAGAATTCAAGACTATCTTGAAGAAAAAAACATCTTGCCAGATGAACAGAAAGGCAACAAACGGAAAAGCAGGGGCACAAAAGACCAGTTATTGATTGACAAAATGATTCTGGAGAACTGTAAGAGCCGAAAAGCTAATCTTCACATGACGTGGATTGACTACAAAAAGGCCTTTGACTCACTCCCACACAGCTGGATCATCAAGTGCCTGGACGCCATCGGGATTAGTAAAAACGTTGGCACCTTCATTGAAAACATGATGGAGCACTGGAAAACTGAACTGTTTGTTGGAAATGAAAGTTATGGACTTGTCAACATCAGGAGAGGAATTTTCCAGGGAGACTCATTGTCCCCTCTGCTTTTCATTATTGCCATGATCCCTCTGTCAACAATCTTACAAAAAACAAATCTCGGCTACCAAACATCTAAGAATTCTCACAAAATTTCACATTTGATGTACATGGATGACCTGAAGCTATATGGGAAAACGGAAACTGAAATCCAATCTCTGACCAACACTGTCCGAATTTTTAGCACTGATATCAGCATGGAGTTTGGTTTGGACAAATGTTCGACAGTGGCATTGAAGAAGGGAAAAATAATTGAAAGTGAGGGCATCAATATGCCCAATGGCCAAACAATAAGGTGTCACCAGCCAGAGGCCTATAAATATCTGGGCATATTACAGCTGGACAACATCAAGCATGAACATGTGAAAACTATGGTCAGTAAAGAATACACACAAAGGGTCAGAAAAATTCTCAAAAGCAAGCCCAATGGAGGCAACACCATCAAGGCCATAAACACCTGGGCCATACCTGTCATAAGATATACTGCTGGCATTATAAACTGGACACAGATGGAACTGGACAATTTGGACAGAAAAACAAGAAAACTCATGACCATTCATCATTCAAGGCACCCTCGCAGTGATGTTGACCGGCTGTATCTGCCTAGAAGATCAGGGGGCAGAGGACTCTTACAAGTAAAACAAGCAGTCAAAGAAGAAGAACATGCCCTGGCAGAATATGTAAAGCAAAGTGAAGAACCTGCTTTGATTGAAGTCAAAAATCAGAAACTCCTCAAAGCACAGCAGACAAAAAACCAGTACAAGAAAACTGCACTACAAACTAGAGCTGACAGCTGGCACAACAAAACACTGCATGGAAAGTTCCTTGACAAAATTGAAGGAAAAGCTGATAAAGAGAAGACCTGGCTGTGGCTCACGAATGGGACCCTGAAGAAGGAGACAGAAGGCCTGATCCTTGCAGCCCAGGAGCAAGCCATCAGAACAAATGCAATCAAGGCCAAGATCGAAAAATCAGCTGATGACCCAAAGTGCAGACTGTGCAAGGAAACCGATGAAACCATTGATCATATCCTCAGCTGCTGTAAGAAAATTGCACAGTCAGACTACAAACAGAGGCACAACTATGTGGCCCAAATGATTCATTGGAACTTATGCCTCAAGTATCACCTCCCTGCAGTTAAGAACTGGTGGGATCACAAACCTGCAAAGGTTGTGGAAAATGAACACGCAAAGATACTGTGGGACTTCCGAATCCAGACTGACAAAGTTCTGGAACACAACACACCAGACATCACAGTTGTGGAAAAGAACAAGGTTTGGATCATTGATGTTGCCATCCCAGGTGACAGTCGCATTGAAGAAAAACAACAGGAAAAACTCAGCCGCTATCAGGACCTCAAGATTGAACTTCAAAGACTCTGGCAGAAACCAGTGCAGGTGGTCCCAGTGGTGATGGGCACACTGGTGCCGTGCCAAAAGATCTCAGCCGGCATTTGGAAACAATAGACATTGACAAAATTACGATCTGCCAACTGCAAAAGGCCACCCTGCTGGGATCTGCACGCATCATCCGAAAATACATCACACAGTCCTAGACACTTGGGAAGTGTTCGACTTGTGATTTTGTGAAACGAAATCCAGCATATCTATCTTGTTTGCTGTGTCATACAACGTCGTTGTGTCAATAATAATAATAATAATAGTAATGATAGTAATAATGATGACTTTACTAATACACAGTGCTTTACTCCCTTCTCAGCTTCCTTTCTGGAAGAATCCTTTCTTGGGAGGTGTTAGCTGGCCCTGATTGTTTCCTTTGTGGAATTCTCAATTTCTTTGCTTTCAGAGTGTTTTAGAGATTATATTGTTCTGTATTGTTCTACCACAGTAATTATTTCAATTTATAGTAGAATCTCACTTATCCAACATTCGCTTATCCAATGTTCTGGATTATCCAATGCAGTCTGCCTTTTAGTAGTCAATGTTTTTGTAGTCAGTGTTTTAAATTCATTGTGATATTTTGGTGGTAAATTTGTAAATACAGTAATTACTACATAGCATTACCACGCATGGAACTACGTTTTCTGTCAAATTTGTTGTATAACATGATGTTTTGGTGCTTAATTTGTATAATGATGATCTAATTTGATGTTTAATTGGCTTTTCCTGAATCCCTTCTTATTATCCAACATATTCACTTATCCAACGTTCTGCCGGCCTGTTTATGTTGGATAAGTGAGACTCTACTGTATATTTATAATCTTATATTATCTGCTTAGAACTGGATTATATGAGGCCCCTTCTACACAGCTGTATAAAATGCACAATGAAGTGGATTATATGGCAGTGTGGAGTCAAGATAATCCAGTTCAAAGCAGATAATATAAGATTATAAATGGGTAATATAGCTGTGTGGAAGGGCCTCGTCTACACTGCCATATAATCCAGTTAAAATCAGATAATCTGTGTCTTATAGGCAGTGTGGAAGAGGTATTAGGCCTAACTGTGCCTGTCCCCTGGGCTGAGTAGGTTGCTAGGAGACCAAGTGGACAGAGTTTAGCCTTGTAACTGGCAGCAATTGGATAAAAAAACAATTATTCCTCTCCCTCTAATTAAGACTTTTTCTTTTCTTTTTATTGTATGAACGTAGAGGCATGGATGAGGGGTTGTGTTGCCAAGTTTAGTGTTTCAGGGATGTGTGGTTTAGTTGTTTTGTCCTAGGCCGAATTTTTTTTTATCCTTTTATTATATATAGATCATAGTTTAAATCAGATGTTTATTATAATTTTCCTGAGAGAAGTGTCAATGACCAGTTTTGTAAAGGTGCTGAGCTATAACAATATATAACATCACTGCAAGATTGTCAAGATTAGTAAATACAAGTCCTTACATCTTTTGATAGGGATATGGTTTCATGATAGTTTTTGAGTTTGTGTCTAATTGCTAAATGAGTTGAATCAGATAATTTCCAGAAATAATAATAGAAATTGGATACTTATTGACTATTGTCCATTACCTCAGCAGTGCTTTTGTCCATTCCTGGGTCATATTGCAGAGACTGTCAGGTGTGATTTTCATTAAGCCTCACTAAAATCTTAGAATCTGCATGGCTTGGGCACACTTTTGCCATTTTTTATCCCAGTGCAACGTGCATTCACAACAGGAGTAAACATGATACATGTTGGAAGTCAAATCCTCCCTCTGTTTTACAAACTACTTTACAGGGGAGAAAAAGAAATAAATTTTGTCTAAGTCCTTTTTTATCAACAAATGTCCTGGCTTGCCACCCTGTAATATGATCTAAACTATACATCCATAATGATAGAAAAATCAGAACCATTAAAAAAAATTTCCTTAACCAATGACATTTTTATAGTCGAATTGATTGTACCTAAATGCCACATGTTCATGCAGTTAAAATAAAATTATTGATGAGGGGAAAAAAACAACCATTCTAAGTTCAAAAAGGGATGTTTTGGAAAGGTTGTGAAGAAAACATGAACCAGTTTAGAGTATGAGATTGAGACTATAGAATAAAACTTTTTTAAAAAAACCCACAATGCTCAAAACAACTAATAAACTGTTGTATTCTTTTGTGTTTTTAATAGACCACAGATGGCAGATCAGATTATGAAGATTTGGATCTCTGTGCAACTTCCCGGGAGCAGCGGTTTCGTATGTTTTCCAGTTTAGAATTTGAAGGGCAACTGTTTATGACACCATATGACTTCATTCAGTCTGTTTCAAATGATGAACCAAGACGTAAGTATGGTGTTCCCTCACACTCCAGAGGTTATAAGGAACATGCATTAAATTACAGTTTCCCCTTTTGTGTGGGTTATGTTTAGAGACCTAAGTCTCTACCATTATATGTCGGCGTGGGCACTGCCAAACTTGAAGCCAGTGAACTTTAAAAATAGTTTCTATAAATCACAAAAATATAATATTAACTTTTTTTGCTTGTATGCTGCCTTTTGTACATATGTGTGGGCCTTCAGGTGGTCTGTTGATTCACAGTATAGTATTATAGGGAAGGGGGGCTTCTTAGGCAAGGAGCACTAAGAGCTCTATTTTGCCTTGCTCTGAAATACAACCCATGGGACCTGCTTTTTCTTGGCACTTCCCTATTCACGTTCTCAGTGCTCAGTTTTCAAGATCACCTTCCTGATGCCTCCAGAATATTTAGACCTTGGACAAATAGATTGCCCACTCCACCATGGACCTTGCTATCTAAAATAGGCAAATAACAATAAAGTAAGGAGAGAGAGAAAGACAAGGAGTTCAAGTGGACAAAGGGCATTATGAATATTTAAAAACTGTTGTACTTTAGAACAGGCCTAACACAATCTGTGCCCTTCCAGATGTTTTGGACTTCAGCTTCCATAATTCCTGATCATTGGACAAGCTGGCTAGGGCCCCTGAGAATTGTAGTCCCAGGTTGTTTAGGCATTTATTTATTTATTTATTTATTACATGCATTTATACCCCGCCCTTCTCCCCCGAGGGGACTCAGGCATGCTTTAGAATATCCATTAAGAGAATAATTTAAGGGGTATATGGAAAAGGCAGTGTTTGAAAAATTATTTGAAAAAAATCAGTAAGGCAATATGTCTCAGGACTCCCCCCCCCCCCCCAAAAAAAAAAGTTTAAAAAGTAGAAAAATAACATTTGAGAATATATCCCATACCAACCTTCTTCCAATCTGCTCAATTCAAGGTGCTGGTTTCTCCTTAAATCCTTATGTAAAGAAACATCCTTTTTAGGAATAGAAATATTTGAAAAAGATCGTACGTTGGCATATAAATGCATCTGTGTTGTCAAAAGTTTAAATTGCAAAAAAATGAAAAAGTATGCCTTTTACAGAGCTTGACTGGAAGAGAATTGTGCATTGTTCCTCTGTAGATATGAGGAAAATTGGTTGAAAAATTGGACCAAAAATAGCTCCTAAGGGCCTCAAAATTGTTAATTCAATTTGCTTCCATCTATGTATTGCATTGAAAAATGTGTTCCTGGAATTCAATAAATTCTCGGAAAGGCACAGATTCCTTAACTATTTTTATATGAGAACCCTTTTGACAATGCCAAACCCAAATAACTTTTGATTAAATTATTACCTTCATTATTGGTAGTTTTCTGATATTTGCATCTCTTCTGTGTTAGCGAGGTGGAGATTAACTATAAATCAACATTAAAGACAACTGTATTTGATATACTAGTTACAATATTATCAAAATATTTTCTATGACATCTCCATTAAACTAGTCTGTGATCTATATGATGAATATTTCTTTTTCAGCATTTAAACCATATTACTGAAAATATATTATTAAGCCTACTTGGGTAGTGTAGGCTTAATAATACATTTTCCATAATATGATTTCAATGCTGGAAAAGCAAAATTCATGATAAGCTCGTTGTTTCACTCGTTCAGTCGTTTTCGACCAGTCCACGCCAAAGCTCCCTGTCGGCCGTTGCCGCCCCCAGTTCCTTCAAGGTCGAGCCAGTCACTTCAAGGATACCATCCATCCATCTCGCCCTTGGTCGTCCTCTCTTCCTTTTTCCTTCCATTTTTCCCAGCATCATGATCTTTTCCAAGCTTTCCTGTCTCCTCATGATATGGCCAAAATACTTCATCTTTGCCTCTAATATCCTTCCCTCCAGTGAGCAGCCGGGCATTATTTCCTGGAGGATGGACTGGTTGGATCTTCTTGCGGTCCAAGGCACTCTCAGGATTTTCCTCCAGCACCAAAGTTCAAAAGCGTCTATCTTCCTTCGCTCAGCCTTCCTTATGGTCCAGCTCTCACAGCCATAGGTTACTATGGGGAATACCATTGCTTTCACTATGCGGACCTTCGTTGCCAGTGTGATGTCTCTGCTTTTCAGTATTTTATCGAGGTTGGCCATTGCTCTCCCCCCAAGAAGTAGATGTCTTCTGATTTCCTGGCTGCAGTCTGCATCTGCAGTGATCTTCGCACCTAGAAATATAAAGTCTGTCACTGCCTCCACGTTTTCTCCCTCTATTTATAATAATAATAATAATAAAACTTTATTTATACCCCGCCACCATCTCCCCAACGGGGACTCGGGGCGGCTTACATGGGGCCATGCCCAGACACCATACAATATAACAAAATAAAACAACATATCATAACACAATATAACAGTGCAAAAATAATCATATACATTACAGCACAAATCAGAGAAAACAGTAAAAAACAGGGCGGGCCACATGAACACTTAATTAAAAACTCGGGAGAGAGAGACATAGGAATAGGGGGAAACAGGGAAATAAAATGGTGGAGCAGTCTAAAGGATAAAAACCAAGGGGAATGGCCAGAGCAATATATTACATTTACTCCCCAAAGGCACATCGGAAAAGCCATGTTTTTAGATCTTTCTTAAAGGCTAACAAGGTGGGGGCTTGCCTAATCTCAGTGGGCAATGAATTCCACAGTCGGGGGGCCACAGCAGAAAAAGCCCTCTCCCTCGTTCCCACAAGACGGGCCTGGGACAGAGGAAGTGGCGAAAGGAAGGCCTCCCCGGATGAACGAAGGGAACGAGCAGGTTTATGGTAGGAGATACGGTCCCTAAGGTAGGTGGGTCCCAAACCGTTTAGGGCTTTATAGATGATGGTCTGCACCTTGAATTGGGACCGGAAAGTGAACGGCAGCCAGTGGAGCTCTTTAAACAGGGGAGTAGATCGTTCCCTGTAGCTCGCCCCTGTTATTAATCTGGCTGCCGAGCGCTGGACCAATTGTAGTTTCCGGGCCGTCTTCAAGGGAAGCCCCACGTAGAGCGCATTACAGTAGTCCAGTCTAGAGGTAACTAAGGCATGCACCACCGTGGTCAAGTCAGACTTCACGAGGTATGGTCGCAGTTGGCGCACAAGTTTGAGTTGTGCGAAAGCCCTCCCGGCCACCGCCGACACCTGAGCCTCAAGCGTCAACGCTGAATCCAGGAGGACCCCCAAACTGCGGACCTGTGATTTCAGGGGGAGTGCAACCCCGTCCAGCACAGGTTGCCACCCAATACCCCGATCAGATGGGCGACTGACCAGGAGGGCCTCTGTCTTGTCAGGATTGATCCTCAGCTTGTTCCTCCTCATCCAGTCCGCCACAGCGGCCAGGCACTGGTTCAGAATCCGAGGGGCTTCCTTGGAGTTAGATGGAAATGAGTAGTGGATTTGCGTGTCATCTGCGTAGAGATGGCAACACCCTCCAAAACTCCGGATGACCTCTCCCAACGGTTTCATGTAGATGTTAAATAGCATGGGGGATAAAATAGACCCTTGCGGGACCCCACAGGTCAATGGCCAGGGGTCCGAGCAGGTGTCCCCCAGCTTCACCATCTGGGAACGACCCTCCAGGAAGGACCGGAGCCACTGCAGAACCGTGCCACCGAGCCCCATCCCGGCGAGCCTCCCCAGAAGGATACCATGGTCGATGGTATCGAAAGCCGCTGAGATGTCCAAGAGAACCAGCAGGGTCACACTCCCCCTGTCCAGCTCCCTGCGGAGGTCATCCACCAAGGCGACCAGAGCCGTCTCGGTACTGTACCCAGGCCTGAAGCCAGACTGCGAGCGGTCCAGAAAATCAGTGTCATCGAGAAATTCCTGGAGCTGCGTGGCAACCACCCGCTCCAGAACCTTGCCCAAAAACGGGAGGTTGGAGATTGGTCTGTAGTTGTTACAAATAGATGGGTCAAGCGAAGGCTTTTTTAGTAGTGGTTTTACTACCGCCTGCTTAAAGTAGGATGGCACCGACCCCTGAACCAAAGAAGCATTTATTATGGTCACAAACCAATCCAACAACCCATCTTTGGCCAGCTTGACCAGCCAAGAGGGACAAGGATCCAGAGCGCAGGTGGATCCATTTGCCAGTTGTCAATCGGTCTGGTTGCCATGATCTTGGTTTTCTTGATGTTTAACTGCAGCCCGGCTTTTGCACTTTCTTCTTTCACCTTGGTGATAAGGCTCTTCAGCTCTTCCTCACTTTCAGCCATCAGAGTGGTATCATCTGCATACCTAAGGTTGTTAATATTTCTTCCAGAAATTTTAACTCCAGCCTTGGATTTGTCAAGCCCCGCACGTCGCATGATGTGTTCTGCATACAAGTTGAATAGGTAGGGCGATAGTATACAGCCCTTCTGTACTCCTTTCCCAATCTTGAACCAGTCTGTTGTTCCGTGGTCTGTTCTTACTGTGGCTACTTGGTCTTTATACAGATTTCTCAGGAGACAAACAAGGTGACTTGGTATCCCCATACCACCAAGCACATGCCACAGTTTGTTATGGTCCACACAGTCGAAGGCTTTAGAATAGTCAATAAAGCAGAAGTAGATGTTTTTCTGAAACTCCCTGGCTTCTTCCATTATCCAGCAGATATTGGCAATTTGGTCTCTTGTTCCTCTGCCTTTTCTAAACCCAGCTTGGACATCTGGCAGCTCTTGCTCCATGTATTGCTGAAGTCTGCCTTGTAGGATCTTGAGCATAATCTTACTGTCATGTGAAATAAGTGCCACTGTACAGAAGTTTGAACATTCTTTAGCATTTCCCTTTTTTGGTATGGGGATGTAAATTGATTTTTTTCCAATCTGATGGCCATTCTTGTGTTTTCCATATTTGCTGACATATGGCATGCGTCACCTTGACAGCATCATCTTTCAAGATTTTAAACAATTCAGCTGGGATCCCATCGTCTCCTGCTGCCTTGTTGTTAGCAGTGCTTCTTAAGGCCCATTCAACCTCACTCCTCAGGATGTCTGGTTCTAATTCACTCACCACCATGATAAGCTATTGTTGATCAAATTAGTAGTATACAGTGTTCCCTCACTACTTCGCAGTTCACTTTTCGCACGATTTGCTGTTTCGTGGTTTTTCACTAAACTCTAAAAGACTATTATAAATCATAAAAAATTACAATATACAGCCTACGGAAGGGAGGAAGGAAAAGCCAAAGGGGGAGAAAAGGAGCCGAAGCTGCAACAGGAGGAAAAGGAGATGATTTATCATCACACAGTTGGTTGATAAAGACTTAAAATAGTGTATAACTACTAAAATAATGTATAAATATTAAAATAAATATAGTGTTCCTACTTCGCGGATTTTCACTTATTGCGGGTGGTCCTGGAACCTAACCCCAGCGATAAGTGAGGGAACACTATATAGGTCTATGGCACTATTTTTTGTCTAAATGATATGTTTGTATTTGTTTTAGAGCCAAAGCAGTGGAAGTCGCTTTCAAAACAGGTGAGTTATAATTTTGATCTACACAGCTGAAAAATAGAACTTTATGTAAACCAGAGCTTAGAATGTTAGGTTTAGATATTAGTATAATACAATATATATGTATAGCC
Organism: Anolis carolinensis; assembly: GCF_035594765.1. Classification (NCBI taxonomy): domain Eukaryota; kingdom Metazoa; phylum Chordata; class Lepidosauria; order Squamata; family Anolidae; genus Anolis; species Anolis carolinensis. Next base: position 71,263,931 of record NC_085845.1, on the reverse strand, counting down.
ACAGTGCCAGTCTATATAAAACAAAGTCCCACTGCGTTCTATTGAAAAAACTTCCAAATAAGGTGTGGTGGAGGTTCCTTCTATGGAGGCTTTTAAATAGATGTTGTATGAACATCTGTTAGGGGTGCTTTGATTGTGCTTTTATTCCATGGTAGGGGTTGACTGGATCACCCATGTGATCTCTTCCAATTCTATGATTTTGTGATTCTATGATAGGATTCCAGTGCCACTGTGTCAACATTATATATTCATAATTTCCCCACCATGATCATTTTGCAGGAATTGAATCAGATACTTCTCGAAACTCCACCAGTTTGGAAAGGATCATCCAAACTTTTTCGGAATCTCCGGGAGAAAGGTATGGAATATTTGAGACAGTGATGAAATTTGATAGTTTGCTCAAAGACACAATTGTCAAGAAACACCACCTCAATTCAAAGAGCTGCCATGAATACTGTAGTTACAAGGGCACAGCTGTTGATCTGACTCTTAGTTTGTATTCCCAAACATATATATCCCCAAGTTATGAACAAGATAGGTTCTGTAGATTTGTTCTTAAATTGAATTTGTTTGTAGATTTCTCTTCACTTGCTGTCCTTGAGATAATTGGATTTTGAAAAAAAATGGCTTGTTGTGGAAACAAGGATTGGTGATAAAGCTTCAGTGGAGACACCTTTTCTCCATGATAACTATTCCAGGAGCGAATTTCCCTTCTGAGGGGTAATTTCTCTCACTTTCTGTTGTTTCATTCTAGTTTGTAACTATGAGTCATTTGTAAGTCCGATGTTTGTAACTCAGAGACTGCCTGTATATAGAGAAAGAGAGGGAGAGAAGGGAGGGGAGGAGGGAGGGAGGAGAAAGAAGTCACCGCTTACAGTTAAGTTGGATGGATGCAATGCCAGACTAAGATTATGGACATTCACATCCAAACTCTATTCAGTAACTGATCTTAAACAGACTGAGGATAGTGTATCCTAATTGACTATGTCATTGTGAAGATTAAATGAATGGAGGAATTAGTAAGGGATTCTAGGATTGTTGAGAAAAGGTGGTATAAAAATGCCAGTTTGTTCTCTATGACTGCTTGTGATTAATTTATTGGATTGTGTTTTTTCAGGTGTGATTTCTTACACAGAATATCTCTTTCTGTTATGTATCTTAACAAGTAAGTATTCCGAGTAAATATTCTCTATAGGAAAACATAGTTTTTTTTCTTATTTGCAAATAATTTTTTTGTATAATAGAAACTTTCTTAACTTCCAGAGTACTTTTTACCTTTCTTTGCTGAAACATTCTGGAATAACTTAATGTAGAGGTTTCCATTTTAATTTGGTTTCTTTTTAATCTGCTAGATTCATACTGTTATTTCCTCCATTCTAAGATCTTTCCCCCCATATAACAATTTCTAAAAATGGACTGCATCTTAGAATTTCCGGTGCTTTTAAAAATATATAAGTAAAGCTTTTTTTCTCTTGGTAGTACTGAAATTAGTGTGCATCTTACAACTGATGGCTTCTTAAAATATTATAAAATACAGTACCATTGCTTAAATTATTTACTATATTCACTATATTGAGAAATAGACAGTGTCACAATGCAGATTAGTTACCACAATGGAAGTAAAATGAGCTGTAGTATTGTCAGGAAACAATAATCAAAAAGAGTTTCAGCTTCTTTTTCTTCATATCAAATTAGGAATTAGTTTCAATACAAATACGATGCAGTTCATGTGACTTTACCACCCCAGAATACACGTGGGAATTGTGCAAAATATTTCCTTTCTCAAAAATTCTCTACAAATTAGCATAATAAATTATGCTGACTCTACGGTAAGACACTTTATTTGCTCCTCAAAAAACAAAAGGAACTTCCAAGCAAAATTGGTTCCAAAATTCAACTTCTGTTGAATCATTTCTGGATAGCGATTTAGACAAGCAGGACAGTGAGAGGGGAGTGGCTATAGAGCAAAAAGAGCTGAGACTATCATTGAACTCATGATTACTTGTGGCAGGTAGAAATAGTCACATGAATAAAAGGAGACAAAAGGATTATCAGTTACTTGTTATTATGGAAATTCTGGGAAATTATGCTGGGTAGACCCAAAATATCAACTGGCCTGCCCCCATGAAAGCAATCCACGCTAAATTAATGTTACAATAACTGATGAAAGCCCTTGGATAGAGTATAGTGATCAGATTGTTACAGTTGCTGTTGATATTAAATCAATCAATAATCAGTATATAAATCACTTGCCATATTACGTAATACCTGGTGCATCATGTATCCCAAAACAAATGCTGGCTGTGAATATGGATAATGCAAATTCCAGTTAGTGTACCTACAGATTGATTTCAGGGATGGAGATTATCTGATTATATTTTGATGGACACAATACAATTGAGAAAGTCCTATCTAGGCATAATCTATTGCAGTTATGCTTAGATATTATTTTCTAAACTGTATTCTACCAGTTAAGATTTAATTAAATTCATTAGCAGCAGTTGGATGCAATAGCAGATGTATGCTTGAACAATAGTTCTTTCCCAATTGTGTAAGCTGGGATATATGTTGAGGGCTCTTAAAAGCAAAAGTGCAGTGCAAATTAGGCTGCTTCTACCAGCCACATAATCCGGATCAGAATGAGGATTAAAGAAGTCTAGTTCCACTCCAGAGAGTCTCTACATGCACCCCAGGAACCGGGAAAAAGCTCCTGTAGAGTCCACAAAGCTCCCTTCATGCCGAATTGATCCAAAAGAATGGCATAATTGTTTTCTTACCCTATTGAGAGAAAGGCACTGAACTGCAGCAACCCATCGGATGAGAATCAGTGGTGGGATTCATCTTCTAACGCAAAACAAAAAGTGGAAAACAATTTTCTCTTGGGTGGGATGTTCGTTTATCTTCCCGAGAGCACTGTATCCAGTTCCTGTATCCAGATATTCAGTGGTGTCATTGTTTACACAAGTGCTAGTCATGTTCCCCCCAATTTTCTGCTTTGCAGTGTCAATGCACTGATCAGCTGCAGTGTATTTTATTGCTGATTTCAGACTTTCTCCTAATTTTTACACTTTTTTCAAGGTGGATGTGCATTGCAGTACATATTAGGGGTGTATGTTTTCTAGCTATTCCCTTATGACCCACATCATTCTGGATGTTACAGCATGTATAGGAGGGGCCTGAGTTGAATTTGTACCTTCCCAACAGCCTCTTCCACTTAGTTGAGGTCACACCTGCTCTCTCTGGTTTGTTGACAGTCAGAAAAGTAAACAGCAAGTATTCTTAGCACTCCTTTTGTTCTTAAAATTGAACATGTCATCCCACTCTTTTGTGTCATATTCAAATGCATGACGCTATTACTGTCATGGCTACTTTCAATTTCAATATCCACATTTGCACTTCATAATTATACCTGCCTTTCTCTGTTACATTTCCCACCCCATTTTTTTCTTGACAGAGCCACATGCTGGTTTTAGAATAGCTTTCAACATGTTTGATACAGATGGAAATGAGATGGTGGACAAAAAAGAGTTCTTAGTGGTATGTACTATGCATTGCCCACTTACCATTTTTTTCAGTGTAAAGCAAAGGGAAATAGTGTCATGTCTTTGTGGTGAAGAAAGGGACACAGTTTTGTACTTTGATGCTGAACTGTCCAAGAAAAAATTGTGATTTCTTCTTCGGTAATTGGCACTTATGACTGTCTGAGAAGTCTTCCCACTTGCAAAGCACAGAACCTCCTACTGTTTATCTATTCATTTCTTAGTTATATACTGTGGTTTTTTTCTATCTGATTAACTAAACTATAATAAATGGCTCCATACTATAAGAGAAAGGAGATAGTACCACTGCAGCTTCTTAAAAACCATATCTATGCTTCCTTCCTTCTCTTGTGGTTGTGGTGGTAGTGATTCAAACAATATGTGTATCAGAAAAAAGGAAAAGTTGGCAGGGAAGCAAGTAAACATATAAGAATATCAGTGAAGGGAACAGAAAAATACAGGTCAAAAACTAAGAAAGAAGCAAGAATGAGATTTTTTTTTATGGTTCTCTTATTGTATAAATAAAATAAATAGAAGGGAATGGAACAGACAGAATAAGCTGCATGCTAGCATAGCACTAACAATAACATTGCAACTGTTAACATGTACAGTAGAGTCTCACTTATCCAACATAAACTGGCCAGCAAAATGTTGGATAAGTGAATATGTTGGATAATAAGGAGGCATTAAGGAAAAGCCTATTAAACATCAAATTAGGTTATGATTTTACAAATGAAGCACCAAAACATCATGTTAGGCAACAAATTTGGCAGAAAAGGTAGTTCAATATGCAGTAATGCTATGTAGTAATTACTGTATTTATGAATTTAGCACCAAAATATCACGATATATTGAAAACACTGACTATAAAAATGCGTTGGATAATCCAGAACGTTGGATAAGCGAGTGTTGGATAAGTGAGACTCTACTGTAATTATATTTAAAGCTTAACCAGTCTCAATAAACGTGTCTTATTTTAAAAAGTGACCAGAAAGTTATATCAGCTACAGATGGTTTTACAACCCAAAAGGCAGAAGGCTAATATCACCAGCTATCTTTTAAAAACATAATAGTATAAAATATTTTATATACATGGTCAAATCCTCCAGAAATAGTTTTCAATTTCTAGAAACTGCCCCTTTAACTTGAAATATAATTTCAGGGTTTTTGAAATAATTAAAATAAAATTAGAAAATCAAGCCAGTAATATTTTCATTAAAGCTGATTTGTGTTAGGTCACATTACACAAAGAATGTGAAACGTGAAAAACTCTTCTAGCACCCATTTCTTCCTGTTTTCAACACATCAAAAACTATCTAAATATAATCATCAATGGTTTACAGACTTGTTTTAAAATCGTACTTGCTTATGTCATTGATTTGAGGTCAGAGAACAGAGGGATTTTGTTCCCTTGATACAAGAGATGTTGTTTTGTCCTTTCTGCTTTCAACAGTCAATCTCATTATTTTGTTTCAGACAATGTTCCTATGAAAAGTGCTCTCAAACTAATTCATGTTCACTGCCATACTCTTTGGTATCCTATAGCCCTTCCTCTATACAAAAGGTTCATTTCCAGAAGATCAAATGAGCTTTATTGATGAGTGCAATAAGATCTCCCTCCCATATCTTGTGTAAGGGAAATGAAACCATTGCTCTTTTTAAAAAGCTCTTTTGGCTTTTTCAATTACCAACATTATAATTTCTTGACTGATTGACCTTAAGTTTTTAGTTTACTCTAACTTCAGTAAACTCAAATTTCAATTGTTCAGAAATAATATACATTACAGTCTTGTGGGACTGTGTCTACTGAAGAATAGAGATGGAAGCTTTGCCTTTTTGAATGTTTACACGTTAAGATTTCTTTACATCCCAAAAGCAAATATGCCAGGAAAAAATCTAGTCTAGAATCCCTCTCCCAAAAGTTTCACTATGTGAGAGAAGGCAAACATGAAGGCTGATCCTCTGCTCTGAAGTGATATTACTCTTGGAAGATGAGTGTGCTTTTTCTGAATATCTAGCTGGCACTGTGGCTCATGTTTTCTATTTATTAGAAGCATAATATGAAAATGATTTGCGAGGTCAACAAGGCTATGTTAACTGCTGTACATCGACTTAGTATAATTAATCAACACGTCTGACATCCCAGTCCTGACTAATCTTTAATGTTTGACGCTTATTATTTACAGCTACACAGAAACTATGGGATGTTTATTTCAGTTGAAACATACATTGTAGTTTTGAACTTGCTTTTCCTTCAAGGAGACTAGAACTTAGAAAAAGAAAAATGTGTATAAAAGCCATGTCAGTCAGAATACCATTTTTTGTATTGAAATACATTAAATATTAAGGGTCCCGTCCAGCAAAGGTTAATTGCAATGAAGTTGCATTGCTTACTATTTTTGCTGAATTGATGCTGAAGACACTAGCGTATATGGCCTTAGTTATAAACATCTTAATACATTAGTAATGCAGATGATATAATTGACTTTTTTGCAGCTGCAAGACATATTCAGAAAGAAAAATGAGAAGAAAGAAAGGAGAGGAAATGAAGAGAAGCGTGCTATGTTGGTGAGTCCACAAAAGAAATTTGAGCAAAAGATTTATCTGCATGTTTATGTGATTATTTGAACTCCTTCCTAATATTAGACATGGAATAAGACACAGTAATAGTCACAGGCACATTAAATTGTTTTATTTGAAATTTAAACTGAAATGAAAATCTTAGTGAAAACCATTGACATGATCAAAGAATCATAGGATGCATATGGACAGATGGCATTTATTGCTAATAAATCATTTATCCTCCTTAAAAGAACTGCTGTAGCTTGGGTAGCACCCATGTGACTCAATTTTCAAATTTTCAAAACCCCTCCCGAATTTTTTTTCTGACTACAGCCCTGAGAACATGCATATCCTGACCCAAAAATTGCTCATCTGCACTCAGTAAACTAAACACCCAGCAGGAGGGGAGAAACAAAAAGAGAACCCAGCCACGGTGTCAGCCACCTAAAATGGTGTAAGAAATACAATCAAAGTATACCACTTAATATTTAAGATACTCTTGATATACAAGATACTTAACAATGTGAAGTTTCAAAATGTTTTTATTGTGCCATAAAATGTAAATAAAAGCAAACTGGCTCTTGTTGGCAGAATAAATATTTTCCCTTTCAGTTAATTTCCCCGCCCTTGAGAGCCATTACAAATATGTGTCTTTTTGGATAAGTCTCTATTATCTTTGCATGTGTAGATTCTGCAATTTTTGCCCCTCCTTACAAAATTGCTCCAGCTCTGGCAAGTTGAATGAGGACCAGGTGTGAACAGCAACTATCAAGTCTTACCACAAATTCTTAGTAGGTTGAAGTTTAGAATTTCACTGGGACATTTTGAGATATTCAGGCTCTTATTTTTACTCTATTGTTACTTTCTGTGTGTTTAGGATACCCTCCTCTCCTTCCGAATGAGCTTAAAAACCTGGCTCTTCCAAAAGGCCTTTGACACTTAATTTGTTGTTGGACTGATCTATCTGCCCATTTTATAATAGCCCCATTCTTGAGGTGTTGCCAATGTTATTTTGCACTTTATTGTCCATTTCAACCGTGAAATACCTTCCCCATTCCGGCACATTCTGTACTGGGTTTTATGAATTAGTCTCCTGTTTTAATATTGTATGCTTCATGTCGATTTTATCAATTGTTTTACTGATAATTGAGGTTTTATTGGTATAATTGTTTTATTTTTGTATCATTGATATTTGATTGTTTTATCGGGCTAGGCCCCATGTAAGCCACCCCGAGTCCCTTCGGGGAGATGGGGCGGGGTATAAAAATAAAGTTGTTGTTGTTGTTGTTGTTGTTGTTATTATTATTATTATTATTATTATTAGGATCATTATCCTGCTGGAAGGTGAACTGCTATTCCAATCACAGGTCTCTTGCAGAATGAAACAGTTTTTTTCTAGAACTGCCTTATACGCAGTGCCTTCCATTTTACCTTTAATCCTGAGTAATTCCTCAATCAATGCCAGGCGACACATCCACACAGCATGATGCTGCATATCCACATAGCATGATGCTACCCAACCAGCCACGCGGACTGAAAATGGGTTAAGGTCACTTCCTTGCTGATGTATACAGGGCAGCTTTGGATCACATTATTTCATCTTGTATATATGCAGCCTATGACTACTGGAGGTAGTGGGTTGAATCAGAATTGATTCAGCCTTTTCACAATCAAGTGAGTGAATACCATGCAACACATAAGTACCAGTTTAGTTTTGTTTACTTTTATGTCATGACAAAAATATCATATATCATACTGTCTCTTTTAAGAAGTGAGTAAAGGGCACAGCAGACACCCGTCCCCAGCACCAAAAGCATCCCTTATAACCTTGGTGTGTGGTCATTTTTATTCTGGCTTTTTGCTAGTCTTTTTCCACAGCAGGCACAGGACCAGAGAGAACGGGGAAAAGGTTGCATATGTTAAATAAAGGCTTATGTCAATTTAGAAGCTGAATTCTTGTATAGATTGTGGCAGAAGTGAAACTCAACCCTGTTCTTTTTATCTTTCATGATTTTTTATGACAATACTTTGATTGGATTTCATTATATGAGAAATATGATAACATTTAATTTTTCAAACAATATTTAATTAAAATTAAGGAACTTGAGCCTTCTCATAACATCTCAAATGGAACATTGAATGACTGAGAATAGTGCAATATCGCTGCCTTGCAGCGTTTTAAATTTTTGTATACTTTTTATCTTGTTTTAATTGTTTTGTTTTATAGAATATTTGTTGCTGGCCCTCGTGGCAGAATGTAAGCCGCTCTGAGTCCCCTTGGGGAGAAGGGCAGGGTATAAATGCATGTAATAAATGAATAATAATAAACATGTGCATCTTAACCTATTGTCTTCTGTATTTTTCTTTTAATCTTGAAACGCAACTCTTCATTTTGAAACATACCTCTTCATTCTTATGGCAACATATCAGCACCTCCAACTTTATGGATACCACAGTCCTACTACCGCAGTATGTACTGTCCTTTGCAAAATGCTTTTACTGTATCAAGTATTAATCTATCATGCTCTTAAAAAAGGACTCATAGAGGCATTTAAAAAGAGAACCTCAGATTAACCCAAAAGTATGAGGAAGACTCTAAATATTAGGAGTAATTTCCTGATTGTAAGAGCTGTTAAGCAGTGAGATATGCTGCCTCGGAGTGATGAAGTCACCTTCTCTGGAGATTTTTAAGCAGAGTTCGGATGGTCATCTGTCAGGATATATTTTCATGGATGGTAGGGGGTTGGACTAGATGTCCCCTGTGGTCTCTTCCAACTCTATAATTCTACAAGGATAGACAGACCTTATATTCAGTAATGGTTCGGGTAAATGTGTTTATTTACAGGTGAAAAGAAACTTGAAGCAAGCCTTAATAAGAAGCCTGCCATTGGTAGTTTAGAATGGTTAGAGCAGAAGGGACACATAAGAATTGATTTCAACTAAAAATAGCTGAAATGAAATTGTTATATTTCTGCTACTGTTGATGCAGTTTTTTTTAGTGTGAATCCTATTCTTAAACAATGAAAACCAATACTAAGTATTGACTGAATAATGAGTACAATAGCGGGACTTGCGTCTGTCTTTTTTGCTTTGTGTATTTCTTGTCTGGAGTTTTGCCTTTTGCATTCAGTCAGCATGTGTTGCATGTGCCTTATGATTGGCTGAACTGTATCACAGCTATTTACAGTATCACAATATCTTTTGAAGCATGTATAATCTAAAAATACTAATACTATTAGAACTGAGTTGAGCCTATAAAATCAAATTTAATATTTTTGGTGCAAACATGATTTCTTCCATCAAGAGCTATTCTTGTCCTAGAATTTCAGTGCAAGCATACTCTAGGGATGCATAGGATCATTAAGATCAGGGGTCCCCAAACTTTTTAAACTGGGGGCCAGTTCACGATCCTTCGGACAGTTGGAGGGCCGGTCTATAGTTGGCCACCAAGCAATAATAATAATAATAATAATAATAATAATAATAATAATAATAATAATAATAATAATAATAAAAAATAGGGTTGGAAGAGACCCTTTGGGCCATTGAGTCCAATCCCCTTCTGTCTTTGGGCACCAAAAGCACAAGCAAAGCACCCCTGACAAATGGCCTCCCAGCCTCAATGTTAATAATAATAATAATAATAATTGTGCAGTTTTCTGGCATTGTATATTTCTGTGACTGTTCATTTTGGGTCCTAGACACTTGGGAAGTGTTCGACTTGTGATTTTGTGATATGAAATCCAGCATATCTATCTTGTTTGCTGTGTCATAATAAAATAGTAATAATAATAATAATAATAATAGTTGGAAGAGAAGAAGAGAACCCTTGGGTCATTTAGCCCAACCCCCTTCTGCCTTTGTGCCGTGGGGGCCGGATAAATGGCTTTGATGGGCCGCATGTGGCCCCCGGGCCTTAGTTTGGGGACCCCTGATTAAGATGATCATTTTGGTGTTAGTGGGAGAGCTTAAACACATAAACTTATAGCAAGTGAAGAATAAAACATCCACAATTTTATTATTAACTAGCCGTGCCTGGCCACGCGTTGCTGTGGCGTTGTCTGGTGGTGTTGGTGAGAAATTGTTGAGGTAGTGGTGGTATTCAATGTCTGTTGTATGGTAGCCTTTATGTTTAGTATGCACACTGAAGTGGATTATATGGCAGTGTGGAGTCAAGATAATCCAGTTCAAAGCAGATAATATAAGATTCTAAATGGGTTATATAGCTGTGTGGAAGGGCCTTGAGTCTACACTGCCATATAATCCAGTTAAAATCTGATAATCTGTGGAAGAGGCCTAAGTGAGGCCTAACTGTGCCTGTCCCCTGGGCTGAGTAGGTTGCTAGGAGACCAAGTGGGCTTAGCCTTCTAACTGGCAGCAATTGGATAAAAACAATTATTCCTCTCCCTGTAATTAGGACTCTATTTTTCTTTTCTTTTTGTTGTATCAACCTAGAGCCGTGAATGATGGGTTGTGTTGTCAAATTTCAAGGTTGGGGGTCCTGTAGTTTTGTTGTTTTGTCCGCTGCCCTGATGCCATCACTCTTTTATATATATAGATGGTGGCATTGTGTTGGCCTGACATGAAACAATGATCCAGGGATCAGATAACTCACTTGTTCTCTAATGAGCACTACCTCCTTATCCAAACTGTTAAGAAAAATAATGGAGTAAACATTGTGGAATCCATGTTAGCACAGAGCCATTGTGTCTCTTCCTTACCATCTGTGAGTAAAGCAAACCAGTCAGCTCCTGGCTGTCTCCATTCTGGAAGACGGATTAATCAAAAGGAAAAGCTGTTGAAACCTAGTGGTTAGAGGAGCTCCCATGGAATTATATGTGTCCTTTCTCGGTGGAGTAGTGTCAGTGTTGCTTTCCATGACTGCTTGTGAAAAGTCCTCTCTCCTCGTGTACTGGTTAGCTGCTGCTCTACATCAGTACTGGAGACACAACAATCTTTACTCTATTTCTCTCCACCTAAGATTTTTTAATTCTGTCACTTATATATCATGAGACAGAATGGAGGCATATAAGAGTGCACAGAGTTTTCAGATCGTATTGGTAGTTCTATGTAATTCATAAAGTGTACGAGAGTTCTTGTGGAGATGGTTTCTTCTGTCCTCAGGAGAATAAGGGACGACTTTGGATGCTAGCAGAGTAGTCATTAGCATTTTCTTGTAGCCCCAATCAATCAACAAAGAAGTAGAGAATCGTGAGTAGAGCTAATATATTTTCCCCTTAAATGGCTTAATAGTCTGTTAGGGTATGTTTGGGTATCTCATGAACCTGTGGCTAGAAGGGAAATCAGAGGAATCAGAGGAATCCTGGAACTCTCTCCCCGGGGCCGTGGTGGAGGCTCCTTCTTTGGAGGCTTTTAAGCAGAGGCTGGATGGCCATCTGTCGGGGGTGCTTTGAATGCGATTTCCTACTTCTTAGCAGGGGGTTGGACTGGATGGCCCATGTGGTCTCTTCCAACTCTACTATTCTATGATTCTATGATTCTATGAATCCGTTGGTAAAATTTGCAATGTATGCCAGCAAACAAGGTATATGATAGAAAATCTGTCCCTTTCTGCTGTCATTTATAAACACTATAAACTTAACTGAGCAATTTAGTTTCAGTAACCTGGTATGCACCAAGTTCTTGGTGTCAGGTTTGTTGTCTCCTCCATTCATCCTTCCATCACCAATAAGAAATTGCAGTGGTTTTCCAAGCCTATCTGTACTTTGTATATAACAGAGTCCAAAACTGTAGCATAAAGGTTTAAGCAAAAATTGTTTCAAATCAGGATTGTTTACCTTATATTCCTGTGCATAGTTCTAGAATTTTAATCAAAATTTACTATCTTTCTTTCTGATAGTAATTAAGGATCAGAAGGTAAATTAATAATATAATTTTGGATTATTTTTTAATTGTGACATTGTATACACACACTTGTAACATTCACTTTGTGATCTAATGTCACTACAGAAAATTAATACAGCAGCATATTTTCTTTACATATAACTAAGACTAATTTTCTTGACCAAAGAAAAATATTTACACTAACAGTAAATATGCAGTTCAGTTCGCACACTCTCCATCTCTTTCTGTCTGACTCTCTTTCTCTCTACATACACTTTTATATCTTTTTTTAAAAATTGGCTGTTGATCAAAACTATCAATCAGCCAAAGTTAAGGATACTTTAACTGGCTCCAGTTCAGACAGTATTAATAGCAAGATGCAGAGAAATCAGTGGGACTAAAATAAAATGTTCATTCTTTCAGTGGACTATAAGTGAGGCAATATTCTTTGGCATGAATCCACATTATTGTTATCTAAAATACAATGAAAATATTCTAAGCATGCAAGGGTTAAGTAGTTTACATATGAAGTAAGAGTATGAGCTTCTGATTTGAGAACTGGTCAGTTTAAATGGATAGAAATTACTTAAATACTATTTATTACTATAGTACTAAACTGAAGACAGTGGCGTAAATCCAATTCTTATCCCTCACTAGGGTAGTAATACAATCAATATGAACTGGATAAATCCATTTTTATTTAAATTCCATTGACTTAATAGGTTTACCGTAGTTGTGACTAACAATTGCATTTAGTTCAATATATTAAGGCCCCATAAGAAAAACTATACTTTTAAAAAAGTTGAAATTATATTTCTTGCAAATTCATGTTATGATGAATAAAGAATTTGAATCTTGGGAACATTTATTCTTTGAAAATGGTGTTGTGGTCTTGGGATTTTGTCATTCAGCATTTGTGCAGGGGGTAATTCTTATAGCATTTTTCTTTTTTAAGAATAGCTAGCAAAAATGTAAAAATGTATACTCTCCTTTTGGTGACTCTCTGATCCCTCCCCTTTCTCAATAATGATACATCTTGCAAATTCTACAGGTGCTAAAAACAGAAGGAGAGGACCTTGTTCCAAGAAGCTATTGGGATACTCTGAGACGTAGCACAAGCCAAGCACTCTTTTCAGACCTTGCAGAGGTATAAGAAAACCTCTGTATGGTCCATAAAATATCTTCTACTTTCCTGCTTCATGTTGTATTTTATTGTTTTTCTCCATTGTAAATATTGTACCTTTGAGCTATTCTTCCTCTTTATTTGAGATTGGTTCTTGTTCCTTGTTTTTATTTCTTACCTGACCTTATGAATCATTTTTGTATTTGTAAGCACTATTACTTTAAGATGTCAGACTGTTTTATCAGATGCCAGACTGTCTTAGGTATGTCACGTCTTTCTAGTATTGGGTATATTATTCACTGAATTGTTTTAAATGACATTTTTATATTCAGTTGTGTTCCCCATGTCTATCATTAGACATTATCATCTGAGTTGTCTAAATGGATTCAGGGCATTCAGTGAAAAACAGATTATAAAACTTTATGTTTGATTTAAAGCAGCAGCTCAGTTTCTTTAATACCACAAGTTATATATTGGAATAGTTCCCACCTAGGATGATTGAGGCAGAGCTAATTTTAATAGACCTATAGAAGAGGGAATTTGAGTAGGGCAATTCCTTTGAATGCAGAATTGTCTTTGAAAGCCACAATTCTGCATAATATTAAAGGCACAGCGTCCCTACAGAAGTTTGAACATGGTTTTGACATTATCTCTGTGTCTTACCTGCTAATGAGTTGAAGTCATTTAGGTTGGTCTGCAGACCTCCCAACTAGAAGAAAGGTAACTCATTTTTGAGATTGTAGAGGAAGACACTTGAAGAACAGCAGACATTTACACTTGTTTGTTTCTTAATGAAAGGAATGAATGCATTAATAAAGTGTCCTGAGGCTATGAGAACTAAAGGAGAAAGCATCTTACCTTACATGTCAGGATTAAAGCATTTTATATAAAATATACACAAGACCTGATTAGATACCTGCCACCCAGAATGTAAAGCCTTTACTGGATATCTATATGGATCCCCTAAGATATGTAAATTAGTTTGCACAGTCGCCTTTTCTCTTGAAAGATCTGCCAGTTATTTGAAACAGCATTTATTACTTGGAATCAATGTGATACAGAAGTAGTGAGAGAAGCATGGCTCTTGTTATTACAAAGCCAGAATGTTCCCTTCTCAGCCCTGGCAAAAAAGATGAGATTTTTAGCAGTGATATAGCTTCTGACTTTTTTGAATTATTGGATGGGGAAATTGCTACAGAGCAGCATTGATAATTTCACCTCTCTGCAAAATGGCCCTCGACTTATTCATAGGTCACATCATGATCTATAGTTTTGGCCCCAAAATCTGTCCTTGACTTATACATGATGTTGACTTATATATATATACACACACACACACACACACACACACATACATACACACACAGCAGATCAAAGTTGAGTCAAAAAATGACTCAAACATTAGTTTGCATTTAGCTGTTTCATTCCATGTTCTGTTATGAAAGTGAGAGAATTCTCTTCTTAATTTTGAGGTTAGCCGACCTCAATTTTTTTAAAAAGGGAATAGTGAGAAAAGAAAAACAATCATTAGAAAAAGTGCGGAAATTCACTGTTATAAACAGACATAGCAATGCAAACTTAACAGTGCATAGAAAGTGGTGGTAATTTCATCATGGATTCTCTCCTGTCCAGCCTTGCAAAGACTTGCCCATTAATAGAACTTTTATATCAAATTAATCTTGAATCGCTTTGATAATATTCTACAGTTGGCCCATTAACCACGATAAAATGATAGTGCTATGTAAAATATTTTTTCTTTCTCACCCAGAAAAATGGTTCTCATTCTTCCAGTTCAATGTTTCTATACACTTTACTTGAACACCTTTTTTACATCCAAAGATTTTTTCTGGAGAAAATCAGTATTTCATTTTACCAATGGAAATTGCTTTTTAGGGTTTGGGGATTTGGGGGGGGGTGAGAAATGAAATTAATTTAGCTTGAAAAGTTTCCCAGCAATCCAAATAAATTTAAGATTAAAGAAATTGCCTTAGTCACCTGAGATGACCTGGAGAGAACAAGTCGTAGCATGCTTCAGATATCTGCCTTGTGAACTGAATTTGCACAATCCCAGGAATGTGCCCAATTGCATTAAGAGATTTTGGATGCTACTGCCTTAAAAGTAGTTTGTCAACTTTATTTATTTAAATCAGGTGAAACCTTGCTACAAGGTCTTTGAGGTCCTGGTTGTGTGCTGAAGGCCAAGCATACATTTATCAAGGCAATATCTGATCATTTAAAAAATAGAAGGATTTGCAATAAAAGTTAATTCTATCCAAATCCAGAAATAATCCATAATCTGTGATAACACAGTAAAAAGTAACACTTTAAGGTTTTTGTATCAAGTATCTGTGTCACATTTGAGACCTACATCAAACTGAAATTCAATTAGTTAAGTTGCATACTATTATTAATTACTTCAAAAACTATAAATAGTTAAATATTTTAGGGTTTATACTGTAAATATACAGTATATACAGTGTATACAGTTAGGTATTTCTGTTTTATCACTGTAGACCATACCATGCTCATGGTGTTTATTTGGATTGTAAATAATAACAATTGAAATGTGTGTTGTGTAGCAATTATGATCTGACTAATATATACTAACTGTTTGTGCATATAGAATAGTTTTAATTTATTGCATGAATGCATTTAGACTTTATCACTTTTTTGTAAGTAATGCATTGCTAGGACTTTGTTTTTGTTGATAAAACTTTCAAACTTCAAGCATTTAATGTCAAATGGTAATATATCTTTTAAGCGTGCAGATGACATCACCAATTTACTGTCAGATACTACTCTGCTGATCCACTTTTTTGGCAAAAAAGGAAAAGCTGAACTTAACTTTGAAGATTTTTATAGGTGAGCCTTCCTTTAGTACATTAGTTATATACAATCATTTAATATATGGCATACTAGAAGTAATACATTTCCATAATATTATTGTCTATATGTGTAGTTCCTTTGTTTGTTTAATTTTATTTTGGGAAATACTCTCCTGACCTTATAAATCGGAAGTTCTACCTTTTTTTGTTATTAGATGTTTCCAAGAAAGGAACTCCGGTGATTACATCATTGCTAAGGACAGGTTTAAATTTTAGCCCTTAGTTTTCAGTTGAAAAATTACTTCTACTTGGGAAAACAGAATGCATGTAAAAGAACTTGGCAATTTCAGCTACTACAAACACACAGTTTGTAGGGAAATAAGTTTTTTAGAGTTATTTTACATTCTATTTTTTCCAAGTCTCCACATATTAGTCTTTCTTACAAAAGCAATCATGTGTCTGAATAATGTCTCAACTGAACTTCCACTAATAGTCCTCTCAGAGTGACTGCTCTTCCACAGTATTTTAACGGATGCTGTTGTAGAATTGAAATGTCTGAGATATTAGGGTTCTCTCCCTCACCTCCATAATTAGAGTTCTACAACCTGTCAATACAGTACTTTTATAATTTAGGTTTATGGATAACCTCCAAACTGAAGTTCTTGAAATAGAATTCCTTTCCTACTCTAATGGGATGACCACCATCAGTGAAGAAGACTTCGCTCATATACTTTTAAGATACACAAATGTGGAAAATACATCAAGCTACCTGGAAAATGTGCACAGCAGTATCCCAGAAGAACAAGTAAGCTTTCAAACAAGGGCCTTGCTATCAGCAACAGCTGCATAAAGTATGGCTGTCTTCTGGAAAACTTGACATTTCCAGTGTAAATTTCTTCCAGGCAGATCTGCATGGTTTCAATAGCTGATATTGAGGTCCGGACTTCAAAAAAAAAAAAAAAAGGAAGAAGAAAGCAAGCAAGGGGTTTTGTTGTTGTTAACACGCCTGTAAGTTAAAAGATGCTGGGCAAGAAGCAGTGGCATTATTGAGATGAAGTGTCCACTTTCTCTGTTTAGTATAATTGGTTACTATGTAGATTTCATGACGTTCAAATTTGCAATTGATGACATTCCATCACTACTGAATTATGATAAACATCAGCCTGGTCAAATGTTTTTGAATTATTGTTTTAACATCTGGAATTAGATAGTTATCATAATATACCCACGAATGACTTAATATTAACAGCTCAATGTGATAAAATGTCACAATTCCATATGGCAGATTTGCCATTCTTAGAGCCCTATATATAGCTTTATTTGAGATATTCATTCATTTATTTATCATCCCCTTTCTACCAATTTTGGGACACAAGATGGCCTTAATTAACTTACTGTTTATTAGTGCTTAATATGAAAACAACACAGTTTTAACTATTCATTTTGAAAGGATCACCGCCACATATATCCCTGTTGCCTTTCTTGTTTGAATAGAAAGGTTATGAGATGAGGGATGATTAGAACATATTGACACCTTTTACCTAGTTTCCTAATATTTTTAGCAGAATATCATTTGTAGGATGCCAATATTGTGTGCTTCCTCACCATTGAGAGTTTTTCAAAGAAGTTGGGAGTAAATACATAATGCAGGTTGCCAGTCTGTTTGTTAGGGAATAGATATGCTGTCAACAGTAAATGTAAACAATAAACAATTCTGTTGGAAACTGAATGCATCAGTGCAAAGCAGTCAGGTAGATGTTAGCAGCACCCTTTCAAGCACGGAATGCTCTGGGTTCATTTCATTCTGTTTCTTTGCAGAAGGATCAGGTTTAACTATTTTTCACCTGCTTGTAAACAGTTTGATTTATTTTCAGATAGCTACACTTTTCAACAGTGTCAGTATTTTCACTCGTGGCACTTAAGAAGAAACAATCCATAAGCATCACTTTGCAGTTAGTGACAGCTAAGAGCTTGCACTGAGAAAGCAGGCACTGGGGCTTGATACTGTGATAAAGAATATTTCAGCAGCTCTAACAGAATATGTACTAATTTAAAAACATTAAAATGGGTTATTAGAAATATCAAAAATGGAAATAAATGCATTTTAACTGCAAGTGTAAGAACAGAATAGGGTTGTTGTTTTTTTACCTCCCTTCCCCGAATAATTGAAAAGAGCAGAGATGGGCTTCCTATGCTGGCTGTGGTTGATGGAATTGACAGTCCAACAGCATTTAAAGAATTGATCTTTGCCAACACAGGAGTAGGAAGAAAATCTGAGTGCAATCATAGCAAGGTAATGATGGTTGGAGTAGATCAGGATGATTTTGATACATTCAAATGCTGGGGATAGTGGGGAGGAAATATTTCACCATGAGAAAGGCTCATACTGAAATGGTGGTCAAGCTGCCACGAGTGGCAAGTCATGAATGGAAGTGTTCCATGGTGGAAGGAGTAGGTGCTGGATCCTCTAACTCCAACATTGCTCCTTTTCCCTTGCTGAACTCGATTCCAGATAATTAAGTAATATGTGTTCTTATGTTGTCTTCCTGTCTACTCAGTGTCTTGCATTCTAGACCTGTTCAAACAGTTTGTTACTGTTTGTTCATTTATTCCCCACTTTTTTGCCAGTTCTGTATTGTTTACTTTGTGGTATTTATATCAGCATCATTTTATTTAACAGGGCATTACATTTGATGAATTCAGATCATTTTTCCAGTTTTTGAACAATCTAGAAGACTTTGCCATTGCGATGCAGATGTATAATTTTGCAAACCGTTCAATAGGACAAGGTGAGCATGCCTGTAATTATATTTTAGAAAACAGAAATGTAGGTTCTCAATTTTGAATGCTGAATGTGGTACAGATTCTTATTGGAAATGTATCGCTATGTCCAGTGTTGTATGCAAAAGTAGTATTTCTTGATATTCTAATACAGTAGAGCATAGGTTTCACTCTTTTCCAAATAAAGTTCAACAAACTGGGCTCATTTCACATGTTGTAATCCTTGTACTTAAGAAAGAACTAAATACCTCTCGAAACTGCAAAACCCAGATTCTATGGCAAAGTGGCATTAGTGCTATGATTGTGCAATCTGAAACGTTACTAAATTATATGGTCCACTCTGGATTGTTCCAAAAGAAATTATCTGAAGTGGGATTGAGGGCACAACTTGCCATCCTTTCCTTCGCCTCAAGCGCCATCCTTTCCCTCACAGTAAGGATGGAATAATTTAAATCAGTATTTGAAAAGAACTCAAATTTTAGATAGGAGCTAAAGGAGACAGTATTCTGAGCAGTATTTTGCAGACTCTCTAAGTCATTAAGTATATTCATCTGGACATTGGTTTGTTTTTTTAAAAAAACTTAATATATAAAACACTATAAGTATCCAGCGAGCTGGACTGGACTGTTGAAAAGTCCTACCACTCAGATAAGTAGAAATGCTAATAATATTTAAATTAAATACTAATAATAATATGTGATCAGAATAATATGTCCTGAATGAGATGAAAAAATGTTCTGTGAACAAAGTAGTTGAGAGAGAAGTTTGAAAGTATTTTTTTCAAAAAAATACCCTTCTTATTTAAAACTTAGGATAGCAATGGATGCATTCTAGTTTACAAGAGATGAAAACAGAAATAAATTTATTCAATAATTTTGGTACCTGCAAGAATAAAGAAGTGAATGTGCAATATCAAGCCACAAGGTGGAGTAACTGCTACATACTGTACAAGAATTGTGTCTGTATGTGCCTAACAATACATATAAACAAAACAAGGACTTTAAAATATAAATATAATTTTTTTAAAAACAATGAAACAATTTAACTCTTAAAACCATTGAACATGAAAAATATTAATATGTATTACGAACTTTATACAAATCTTAAACTGCAGATCACATAGCATTTAACAGCCAAACCCTTGCCAGATGTAAATGCCTAATGGCAGATAAATGTTTATACCTAATGACAAAAAGCAAGCAGGATGAGACCATCCCAGTTTCTCTGGGCTTCTCATCCCACACAATTTTTTATCCGTTGTCCATGCCAAAATAGAATCCCACAGAGGCCATCACAAGATGCAAGACCACTTCCGGATTGCCTGTGGGGTTCAGTTGCAGTACAATAATTATAGCTAAAATGTTTAATTATAATTATAGCCAAAAACCTGGAGTCCATACTTCAGGAAATAATGCCAGACTGCTCATTGAAGGGAAGGATATTAGAGGCAAAGATTAAGTACTTTGGCCACATAATGAGAAGACAAGAAAGCTTGGAAATGATGCTGATGCTGGGAAAAATGGAAGGAAAAAGGGAGAGGGGCCGACCAAGGGCAAGATGGATGGATGGTATCCTTAAAATGAGTGGCTTGACCTTGAAGGAGTTGGAAGTGGCGACAGCCAAAAGGGAGCTCTGGCATGGACTGATTCATCAGATAACGAAGAGTCAGAAGTGACTGAACGAATAAACGACAACATTGCCAAAAACCAGCTATTGGTGTGGGGGAAATGGTGCCTGTGTACCACATGGGGCCCATTTAGAAACTCCAAAAAAAATCCTACTCAAACACCAAAAAGGTGTGCCCATTTCGCTCCCTTTGTTCACAAACACACATAGACTAATCCTCAAAATGAGGAAAAAACTGTATTTTGGCTAGTTCCAAGTACCAGAAAAAATGTGATGGCACTATAATAGTACCTGGGGGAGGGGGGTGTTTAATATGTTCCTAAGCCTTGCGGCAACTGCTTTTTATATTTTCTCCCAAATTTCAGAATCTATAGGTCCAGGCTGTGTATAAACCACAAATGTATTTATTCCCTTCAATTCCCATGTAGGCTGTATTATCTGAGTATGCCAAAAGTATCCTATGCTACAAAATTATCACACTTTTTCTCCCCATTACTAATACAGCATGGTAGGATCTCACTTAGAAGAAAGTATTCAGATCATACTGATAACTTATACTGTTTTTCTATGAAAGTTACCATTATGTAATGGCTTTGTAAAGTGTGCTAATTCATCTTTATTTCCTTAGATGAGTTCAAACGTGCAGTATATGTAGCCACAGGTTTGAAGCTTTCACCGCATTTAGTGAACACAGTCTTTAAGATTTTTGATGTAGACAAAGATGATCAGCTGAGCCACAAAGAATTTATTGGTATTATGAAAGACAGATTGCATCGAGGATTCAGAGTAAGAATTTGCCTTATCTCTTACTTATGAAATAATTGTGCTTCAACTGTTCCTGATATGTACTATTAACAGATTAAGCATTATTATTTCTAGAGCAATTCCAGGAATTTTGCTTTTATTTTATTTATACATTTTTGTCCTTCTATTGAACATCAAAGGGTACACAGAATTGTGTCACATAAAAAATACAGTAGAGTCTCACTTATCCAACATAAACGGGCCAGCAGAACGTTGGATAAGTGAATATGTTGGATAACAAGGAGGGATTAAGGAAAATCCTATAACACATCAAATTAGGTTATGATTTTACAAATTAAGCACCAAAACATCATGTTATACAACAAATTTGACAGAAAAAGTAGTTCAATACGCAGTAATGCTATGTAGTAATTACTGTATTTACGAATTTAGCACCAAAATATCATGATGTTTTGAAAACATTGATTACAAAAATGTGTTGGATAATCCAGAACGTTGGATAAGTGAGACTCTACTGTACTTGTATTTTGTTATTGGCCTATTAATACTGTTTGTTATAGTGAATAGCAGTGTTATGTTTGTGAAAACCAAGTCTATGCTTAATGCCCAGTTATTTAATTAAACCTAGTAATCATATAAGTTTACTAACCCTTCATTTATAGAAGTGGGTTTCTTTTTTTTCCAATAGCCATGTCTTCATCAGACACAGTCTGATCCAACTTGCTGGTGATCAAGTAGGTCGTCAGTGCATTGTGTAGTAGGTGTATTCTTGTCATCAAAATTTATGGACTGCTGCTTACCAAGTAGTTTTAGAAATTGGATCTAGAAACCTTTCTCCTCTCTAAAGACAATAAATTGAATAGTAGTTGGTGGAAATTAATTTTGTCACAGAAATTTAAAAGAATGCTACAATATAGCATCATTTTGTATTAATATATATTTTAATATTATACACTCATCTGAGCAATAAAAATGTAAGAATCCATCTAACAATTTTTACAAAACAACCTTTTTTGTGTGTCAGGAGCGACATGAGAAACTGCAAGTCACTTCTGGTGTGAGAGTATTGGCCGTCTGCAAGGACGTTGCCCAGGGGACGCCCAGATGTTTTGATATTTTTATCATCCTTGTGGGAAGCTTCTCTCATGTCCCCGCATGGAGCTGGAGCTGATAGAGGGGGCTCATCTGCGCTCTCCCCGGGTGGGATTCGAACTGGCAGTTTTCAGATCAGCAACCCAACCTTCAAGTCACAAGGCTGTAATCCACTACCCCACTGGGGATCTGACAAAACAACCTGATAAAAGAGTTTTAATACATTGTGATTAATGGAATAGGGAACCACATGTATGCTTAGCCTTTAAATCAGTTGGGCTGTTTAGTTCTTCAGATCAAATAGAATTCTGGGGTTTTTGTGTTAGTCAGCCTGAACAGTTAAGTGGTCCAATTTTGCCCTTCTCTTACCCTGCCTATATTGTCAACTCCAAACACTTCCTGAATATGGTAGAGAATAGGAAAGTAGTCATGGGAGACTATAGGCTTCTCTTTGGTGGAAATAATTTACCATTTCTTGTAAATTATTTACCATTTACCATTTCTTTTCTGTGAGGCTTGATTACCACTTTCTGGCTCTCTATTCTGAATTCTACTAACCAGTTTCAAACAAATATTTTTATTTGATGTAGTATTTTTTAACCATGAGGAAGAAAGTTGGAATTGTTACAAGGAAAGGGCAGAAAATGGACCATGGGTGCACCTTCAGAAGGCAGTTACCCCAATGCTGATCTGGAGTGGGCCTGGTCTGAGCTATAGACAAAACCGTAATTATCCATTTGATCAGACGAAGTCACCTTCCGCTTCCTATTTTGATTACTTTCCCTGTCCTGTTTTATGTTGTGTGCTTTCAAGTTGCATCTGGCTAATGGCACTCTAAGGTGAACCTACCTTGGCAATATTTGCTTAGAAGTGGTTTGCTGTTGCCTCCCTTTGAGAGGGTGACTTGCTTAAGGTGACCCAGTGGGCTTCCATCACTGAGCAGGGATTTGAATCTTATTCTCCATGTGGTCGGCTTATGGCAACTTCAAAGCACATCCATACACATACACATACTGTACACACACACACATACACACACACTCCTGAATTCTTAGTCCAACACTCAAGCCACTATAGCACACTCGCTAATTTAATTTGTAGAATAAATCTATGTAGTACCAATCTCTTAGAATTTCAATCAGTCAGTGACCTATTGTAATACTACCTCCAAAGGTTGTGACAAAATTTATTTCTTTTATCTGTGATAACATATATATATATAATCTGTTGTAGTACTGTGGACTAATTGTCTGGATAGTTATGGATAAATAGAATGCTTTAGTTGGTGAGCTTATAGCATTACCCTAAGCTAACTTTAGAATATGGAATATTCTTTTTCTGCATTTTCATTCCCTGCTTTCAACATTGTTTTGTAGACAGATTTAAAACCCATTTCTTGTTGTGTGACCTGTGTTTGCCTGCCATCTTGTGGACAGTCACTAAATAGCCAGATAATTTAACGCCTTTTTGGCAATAAATATGTTCCATGGAGGTTACAAATGGAAGAGATTTTCACAATATCTTATTTAAGAGTGAGATTCCAAAGATTTGTTATGAAACAAAACAGGAGGGGTTTTAACATTAAAACTATCATAAACATTTTGTTAAAGCAGGCACAGGAATATTTGTCTTCCACATATTAGGACAGTGAGTCCAAAACGCCTTGGTCAGCATAGCCAATGGTGTAAATCTCTTGGAACTGCAGACTAACATCATTTGAAGGCCAATGACCTCCACCCCTGTAGTTTGATAGTTTTCTGGTGTATATTAGGGTACATGAATATTAGATTCTACAATTACTTTTGTTGACAAGTAGCATTCCCTTCCTCACTTTAATCTTAGGCTGTCTTCACTTATTGCTTACGCATTCCCATTTCTTTGTCTTCTGCTTTTCAGGGATATAAAAGCGTACAAAAATACACAACTTTCAAATCTTGTGTGAAGAAAGAACTCAATAGCAACAGATAAACCATGGTATGTCTTGATTTTGCGCAATATGTCTAAAATTGCTAGTAAGAAATATTAACCAGCTGGAATCCTGTGCAAGAACCCCAGTTTAAGGGCTGCAAAGGGACTGTGCAAGTCCCCAAATCCTCATTTACTTGGCAGCAGCCATTGTAATTGATCTGAGTCTGTCCCCCTGTGAATCAGGAAACAGCTGGCTGCTGTTCTCGGTCATCCTTGCATAAACAATCTCCAGCATGAGGGAAAATTGTAATGGGACCCTATTCTGCCTATTGCAATGGGAATTACTCATAAGAAGGGATGGAAATAGCAGCCAGCTGCTTCCCAGGGACAAGAGAACACACCCCCATTGATCACTTATGTAAGTAAGAATAGGACATGGGTGGGTCAAGCCAGAATTTGCAGGGTAACACTATAACTGTGATGCTTACACATATATAAAGACCATACATAATTCTAGCCATTCTCTTTATTTGGCTTTTCAACTGACACATGTAAATTTCCTGGGGAAAACTGATTGTTTTAGAGTTTTAATTTTTAATAAGCACAGCTGGATAATATAAGGTTCAAAAGAGGTTTTAGAGCACCAACCCCCAGAGTCAGACATGACTGGACTTAACATCAGGGGAAACCTTTACCTTTACCATGTTTTCAACCCTTCGTTTGCTCTTTTGGTCAGATGCTGGTGTTTACTCTCATTGGGCTTGGCACACTGGGATTCTATATAATTTGTGGCTACTGGTCATTATTTCTAATCACAGTAAATAGTAAATACAGTGGCTCCTCTGTATCCATGGATTCTGTATCTGTGGATTCAATCATATAGCTTGAACATATTCAAAAACTTCCCAGAAGTAAATATTAAATTTGCCATTTTATATAAAGAACAGTTTTACTACCCTATTTTATGTAATGGGAATTCCATGAATTTCAGTTTTGACAGGGGGTTCTGGAATCAAACCCTAGTGGATATCAAGAACCCACTGTATGTTATACTGGACAAGAACTGTCTTCTCAATTGGATGCTGCCACATGGAGTTTTCTTCTTAATCATGCAAATAGTGATTGTACACAAAATGTACATAGTTCTTACAAATGTTATCAGTATTCTTTTGTTTTGTAATTTATATGCAGCTTTTCTCTAATAGTTTTAATTATGTATATATTCGTTAACAGAGAAAAACCAAATACGAAGAGAAGAAGATCCATAATTGTGTGATGACTATATTATGCAAGCACTTCAGAGAACTCTGGAAGCAATTTCACAGCCGTGACAAGATGAGATAAACGACAAGACATCTTTAATGCTTAGTTTTTCCCTCTCTCTTTTGTTAACTGAGGAAAGATTGAGGCAAACATTTTTCATTTATAGCAAAATAGGTTATCAGTTTGGACTGTGACCCTTGAGAGTCTCTGCTGCTGTAAACATAGTTCATCTGTATCAATGGAATAAGATGCATCTATTTCTTAATTTCCACCTTTTTCATCACCCCTTTTCATGTGAATCACTGAAATTATTTTTGTAATGTTTGGAAATAATTTTCAAATCAGTGCAGAGAAATATTATGCATGTTTAGTGAGAGTGGGGCTGCGTTCTGTGGGGCTTACTCTCTGGAAAGTGTGCATAGGATTGCATTTTTAATAGAAATTTCTAGGGAAGTAGCTGTGTTAGCCTGTTATGGCAAAACAATGAGTCTTATAGCACTTTTAAATATTATCAAGTTTTATTGGGCATAACCTCTTATGAACAGGAGACATTTCATCAGAACCATGGAATTCTATCTGAATTGGCAGATTATTGTTCAGGTTCTTGGTTGCATATGTAATCAGTGGGGCAAAAGGAAACAATGCCGAAAGTGGAATTCATGAACATTTATAACAGTGATAATTAACAAACCCATTGGATGACAACACATTTATGGCAAATAAAGCTTATTAGTCTTTAGGGTTCCAAACAGCACTTTGATATCCTTAATGGATTGTTTTTAAATACAGTAGAATCCCGGTAGTCCGAGTTAAACGGGCGGACCTCAGCTCGGTCAACCCAGATGACTCGGATTACCAGGCCTCTCCGTTGAGACTCAGCCTGGATTTGGAGGAGCTTGCAGCCCCTTTGAATCCACGCTGCGTCCCAACGGAGGGGAGGCCTCTCCATTGGGAGGCAGCTTGGATCCAGAGGAGCTTGCAGCCCCTTTGAATCCATGCTGCGTCCCAGTGGAAGGGAGGCCTCTCCCTTGGGAGGCAGTTTGTGTCCGGAGGAGCTTGCAGCCCCTCTGAATCCACGCTGCGTCCCAACGGAGGGGAGGCCTTTCCTCCGTTGGGAGGCAGCTTGGATCCGGAGGAGCTTGCAGCCCCTCTGAATCCACGCTGCGTCCCAACGGAGGAGAGGCCTCCATGGCCGTGGTTTGGATCCAGGGGAGCTTGCCGCTTCTCTGGGTCCAAGCACCCGCCGAATGGAGAGGAAACTTCTCCCTTCGGCGGGCGTTTGGGCCAGCCATTGAGCGGGTGAAGGGGGAGGGCAGCAAAACCCCTACCCGTTCACCCGTCCGCTCGTGCCTCGGCTCCTTCGTCATGCCAGGAGCCGGCAGCACCGGCACCCGGCGTGTCGAACGGCCAGCCATGCGTGTTGCTAGGTAGATAGCAAGCTACCTAGCAACACACAGGGGGCGTTCGCCCCTTGGGAGGTGCCCCCTGCGTGTTGCTAGGGGGCACCTCCCAAGAGGCGAGTACCCCATGCGTGTTGCTAGATAGCTTGCTATCTACCTAGCAACACGCACGCCAGCGAGCAGGTGAATGGGAGGGCCTTTGCGGCTCTCCCTGTACACCCGCTCGGACAAGCAGGGCTCGGACGAGCGGGGTTTTACTGTACTACTTTTGGTTTCTTCCAGAACAATAGTACAGTGTTCCCTCACTTATCACTGAGGTTAGGTTCCAGGACCACCCGCAATAAGTGAAAATCCGCGAAGTAGGGATACTATATTTATTTTAATTTTTATACATGATTTTAGTAGTTATACAGTATTTTAAGTCTTTATCAACCAATCGTGTGTTGATAAATCGCCTCCTCCTTCTCCTGTTGTTGCTTGGGCTCCTTTTCTCTCCCCTCAGCTTCTCCTTCCTCCCTTCCTTAGGCTGTAAATTGTAATTTTTTATGATTAATAACAGTCTTTTAGAGTTGATTGAAAAACAGCGAATCTGCAAAAAGTGAACCGCAAAGTAGTGAGGGAACACTGTATTATGGGTTTTATCTTTTTTATCTTTGGGAGTCTTTGCGGGGAATATGCTAGTAGAGGAAAGTGGGGTATAAGTCATTAAACTAAAATTATGCATGGACCTCTTACTGTCTATGTGGAGCCTTTTCAATAATATTGCAAACCTGCTGATTATTTTCAATGTGAAGGGAGCAGTGCATTCTCACAAACAGCTCAGTAATACCATTTAACCTTTCTGAAAAAGCTCTGGATGCAGAAATAATAACTGAAAAAAATTGTGCATGTTACTGTAGTACCATTTTTGTATGCATTTTCTGCCAAGGAGAAATACGTATTAGTAACCCAAGCTAGATGAGGTTATTTCACTTTAAATATAATGGTTACGAAACTCTATATAATGTGAATTATTTTAAGAATGTATTTTTAAAAGGTCTGTTGTATTTATTTCATTTTACATGCCATTCCATTTTCTTAGTAAGTTTATTATGCTGATATATGTGCCTTTAATAATAATATGTACATAAAAATATTCCCAGTGGATGTTAGAATAGCAACCTATTTTAACAGGAATATGAAATAAAGATCATTTTGCAGCAGAAAGCAATTTGGGAAATATGTTATAAAGTTACTATGAAATCTAACTATTTTCTTACATTATAGATTTATGAAAACATTAAACTATTGAAATATGGATAGCATAAATAGATAAGATTTTAAAAGAAATCTTTATCCGTGAGCCTTTAAACGAGAGCATTTTGAGTCAGTACTGATGTTCGTCATTCCATGCTACTAAACTAAATCAAATGCAGCACTTTGCATTCTTTTATCTGAGAATAGTAGTGTCATTTATATGTAGATTCAATAAAGTTAATCAAAGTATGCTGACTTAAAATTATTTAATTATGGGTAATATTAAAGAATGTGTTTCCTAGCCTATTTCATTCTACTCATATGGTATAAATAGAATTTAGCAACTATGAACATATCTTCACTTGCTAAATTGGACTTTTCTGTTTTCTCCTTGCTACACCTCCCTGTTTTCCAGAAGCAGTGCCTGAGAAACAGGGTTTACTAGTCACTTTTTCATATCAGTTTTGTAAATAGTAGTGGGGTGGGGAAAACATCATGGTCCTTGCTACAATTTGCTTGTCCTGGTTATACAATCATAGGAGACTGAGACTGGTGTGCGAAATCAGAAAGCTCTTCTTCCACAAGGTCACTTTTACTTGCACTAGGTTACTATTGGATGCCAGACAATGTTTTCTTTTGTGCTTTCTTAACTCAGTAGTAGGCAAGCTTGTGACTTCCAGCTGTTGAGCTGTAATCGCTGGCAATACAAGCAAAGGCTGGCAGGAGCTGCCTTTTGATAAAATCCCTGGATGGATGCATGTTGCCCATCTACTTTAGACAGAAGGGTAAATCAGCCCAAAATACTTTAGTCATGTAGCGCCTGACATTATATAAATGTGTTCTCTGTTTAGCTAATGCACATAACACCAGTCTGTTTTTAAATTGTGTTCTACTTTACTTTCATTTTTAATACTTTAAAAAAGAAATAATACTTGCAATTCACTTAATGTCATTGAAATGAACAATTTGTACAGTCATTTAGCCATTCATTACAGTGAAACCAAGTGGAGAAGTTATGAAATTTGCAAGCCAAAAATTTTAGTAGATGGATGTAATTATTCTGATAGCCTGATTGGCTTAATCAGACACATTTTTCTTCACAAGTTTGCTGTATAAGATACTCAAGGAGAAAAGTATTTCTACATGATCAAGTATATGTCTTCATGCACATAATACCACACAATGAGTAACTTGAATGATCTCCCTCAGATTATCACCTTTGAATATTATATTAATGTAGTCACAGAGCTACTGGTGTTCTGTCTGGATCATAAAGTACTTTATTCCCCCTCCCCAACCGAGAAACCAATATACGTGGTTTAATTGATTCAGTTTTCACTTAGGGCCTCTTGTACAAATGATCCCCTCTCAACACCTCCATTGTTAATTCTTATAATTCCAGTAGGGGTTGCTTTTTATGGCTAAGGGCCCAAAACAGTGTACATAATTTCTTTGTGTGTGATTAATTTAAATGTAAATATGAAGTAAAAATGAACTTCAAAGGCAATCAGTAAGAGGATAAAAATATGATAGTGTCAGTTTTTGTCCATGATGGATTTCTATCAATGAAATATATATACCTTTTCACTTTTTCTTTGTAAAGCTAGTTAAAGATTTTTCTGGTCACATAACCATTAATAATAATCCTAAAGTGGGTCATCCCTAAAGTCTCATATAAGATAACTTGCTTCTCTTTACAGATGTCACATCTGTGTCCCTATATCTACTAGCAACAGAATACAAAATAATGCTGCTCTTGCTGCATTTCTCTGCTTGCTTTATCTAGAACCAAACAAAAGCTCAAGCGCTGGCTTTTATTAATGGCTAATCATGAAATCAGTATATTAGTTGCAAAACTTACCCATAAATATTATTTTGGACACAGATAGGAACAGAGCTTTGAATGCAAATTCAGTAAACTGACAATATATTTATCG
The DNA here is from genome assembly GCF_035594765.1 of Anolis carolinensis. Classification (NCBI taxonomy): domain Eukaryota; kingdom Metazoa; phylum Chordata; class Lepidosauria; order Squamata; family Anolidae; genus Anolis; species Anolis carolinensis. Next base: position 71,234,030 of record NC_085845.1, on the reverse strand, counting down.
GAGAGTGGAGATACATTCAGAAGCTTAGGACAGAATGATCATTTGTAGATTTTTGTGTATTTTGCTTTATTCATAAATCCAAACAATGATAAGCTGTTATTCTTCATTCCTCTTGAGAGCACAGGTGGATGATTAAACTCTCTTTTTCATGGTCTCTATAGTTGTAAACCTGGGTACTATTTACTCCCACTGGAATAAGATGGCAATGAAAAAAATATTTTTGTATACTTAGTTTCAATCCATGAATTTCTACATATGTCCCCAAAGGAACTGACCATTAAGATGAGAAACTGCTAGTCATGGGAAGTGAAGAGGTTTTGTAACCTCCTTTGCTCAACTGAAATCAAAATACACATGGCAGAGGGTTGGATAAGATGGCCCATGTGGTCTCTTCCAATTCTATTATTCTATGATTCTATGAATCACAATAGGATTCTTTGATCTGTACGATTCCAGGTGGAAGTGAATGATATAATTATTATTATTATTATTATTATTATTATTATTATTATTATTATTATTATTATTATTAATTTGTAGACTGCCCTATCTCCCCGAAGGGAGTCATGGCGGTTTTCAACAAAATAAAAGCAATGGCAAACATTCAATGCCCAAACAACAAATGATGAATCAAACCAAAAAGTAAAAACAGACTCAATAAAACTTATAGAATAATAACTGAAATAAACCGACATGATACATCACAAACATTTACAATATGGCAAGCTTTTAAAACTCTTAAAATTAAACTAAAAGTATTAATGTCAAGATGGTATACAACTTCCTACGAGTGACAATGGGTGTCCAAAAAGGTATGTATAAAAATGTACTAATATTCCTCCTCTCCATATGCCAAAGTGCATAGATGGGTTTTTAGCAACTTTTTGAAGGTGAGGAGAGAAGGGGGCGGTTTTTAGTTTTTTGGAAGGAGTCTCTGAGACGGGGAGTGTTAATGTCAAAGGCCCCCTCATTCGTTCCCACCAGCCGTGCTTGAGACGGAGGTAATGACCAGCACTTTGTGTTTAGCCCTGAAGCAGATCAGCAGCCTGTGGAGTTGCTGCAACATGGGAGTCGTTCTCTCATGATACGGCGCTCTGGTTAGTAACTTGGCCGCTGATCTATGGACTAGTTGCAACTTCCGAACTATCTTCAAAGGCAGCCCACATATTTATTTATTTATTTATTTCAATTATTTATACCCCGCCCTTCTCACCGGAGGGGACTCAGGGCGGCTTACAAGTGGCAATTGATGCCGTTACACTGATATACAATAAACTAAAACGATTAAAACAGTTAAAACAGTCATAAAATAGTCATAAAATACAATATACAAAGTTTAAAACAATGCAAAGTGCTTATGCCATTCATCCACCAGAGCCCCCAGATGGCGTAGTGGACTAAGTGACTTGAAGGTTGGGTTGCTGACCTGAAACCTGCCAGGTTCGAATCCCACCTGGGGAGAGTGTGGATGAGCTCCCTCTATCAGCTCCAGCTCCATGCGGGGACATGAGAGAAGCCTCCCACAAGGATGGTAAAAAAACATCAAAACATCCGGGCGTCCCCTGGGCAACGTCCTTGCAGACGGCCAATTCTCTCACTCCAGAAGCAACTCCGGTTGCTCCTGACACGAAAAAAAAAAACCAGACCTTATACAAGAGCCGTAATTCAGACCGCGTCGAAGCCAACACATGCTTATTCTTCAAATGCCTGCGTACATAGCCAGGTCTTCAGTTTTTTTTCTGAACCCCAAAAGGGATGGGGCCTGCCAAATGTCACTGGGGAGGGAGTTCCACAGCCGGGGAGCCACCACCGAGAAGGCCCTGTCTCTCGTCCCCAAAACAAAAGCATGAATATATATTTATTTGAAGACCATAGACCATACAGATATCTTTTAAGAAAAATACATATTAATATGTATAAGACAGGTCTAATCTTTTAAAATAATATATGAATGAGGAGAGGAAATAATAAATGATCAGGTGACAATAGCCAAATTAAAAACTTTAGCTGTTTGTTCAGTGACTGACTTATTAAAGCTCTGGAGCAACATAATCAGAAGAGACTCAAGAATGACCTGGAAAAAAACTACAATAGAAATCTTTCCAGTGCTTTGAACAGTAGTGAAATCATGGAAGATAGCTCCAATTTTCAGGGACAGCATCTGTTTGGCGGAGTATTGTCATTCCAAAAAAAAATTAAATCTTGCCAAAGAGAAAGCATTCCCATTTCTCAGAATTTTTAGCTATTCTAAATAAACCATTGTGTTTTTAAAGAAAGACATGACAGAACCAATGATTGAGGAGAGTTAGCTGTGTGAAGGTGGCAGTGTACTTTCAAGTCATTTCTAAAATATGTCTACCATAAAACAAACCTATTTTGGTGTTTTCTTGGCAATTTCCCCAGCTAATGTTTATCCTCACTTTCTTCTGAGGCTGAGAGTATAATATGCCTGAGGTCACTCAGTAGGTTTCCATACCGAAAAACTATTTAAACCCTCATTGCCACATTCCTAAACCAATACTCAAACTACTATGGCACGTTGGCCATCAACATTTCTATTTAATTGTTGCAAGCTTGCTTTTTTCAGAACTCAGCAAAGTTGTTCAATAGCATCTTCAGACTAAACAATCCTGAGAAATCAGAATGTCGTAATCAACATGAGTCAATCATGTATCACAGAAAAGATTCTAGTCCAATCTTCTCCCTGGCATGCTGCTGTTCTACACACAAGGAGTTATGCGTAACCAGCAGTAAACAGGAGAGTTCACAGCCCAAATGGACAAAAAGAACCAGATCTCTGCACAGAAATTGTTCAAGTCATTCTTACACTCATTTATAAATGCCAGGAAAGCAGCTTGTTTAAATCTCTGCTACTTAATGATTTATTAATGATTATTAGTCATCAGTGCTTTAGGACCAATAGCAATAATTCTGCAAGGTTATATAAGAGTATATGGAAGTTTGTGTAAAACTACATCCAGCAATAATAAGGTATTATTATTATTATTATTATTTATTACAGTTAGCTCTTTTTATTTTTACAGCAATAAGAATCAAATTATAAAACATGCAGAAATATTTTCAAGTTACAGGAAAACATTTCCTAACATTTAATGTAACTCAATGGAAATAATCATAAAGGCTAGTTGGATCCCACATCAGCTGATACGCAATACCAGTCCATCAAGCCATTCTCATTCCTGCTAAGTTTACAAACAAAGAAAATAAAAACCAAAATAGGAACCATGCATTTTCAGAGCATACACTTTTTTCTCTTTTTTCTTTGGTTCAATAAAGCCCTTTAGATATTGAGGAAAGAATGGTGCCCAAATCAAAGAAATAGGCCTGCATCCCTTAAAACAATCCTAATTCGAAAGGGATAGTACCAATTAATTCCTCATCAACCCATTTCTTCAGATGCTTTTGAATTGTCCTGCTTTCTCCTCCTACTCAATCAAAAAAGCATAAAATGTGTGCAAGCTTTATAAGGTAAGAATTGGAGCTAACAAATTATCGCTGTGGTATAAAAAATCAATAGAACCTTAAATCAGATCCTTGTGATGTTTTTTTGTTTGGCTTTTTAGGAGCAGGTTGAGGGAGGGAGAGATGGGGGAAAGGATTGATCTTAAAGTAATGTAGCCAGGGGCGGTTCAACCGCCAGGCAAACGAGGCACTTGCCTATGGCGCCATCTGGTAGGGGTCACCGTTGAGGTGCTCCCGGATGCGCGTGCATGCATGTGCGCATGCATGTTGAGGCGCACGCGGGAGCGCCTCAACTGCGCCTTCGATAATATGGCGCCACCTCCCGACCAGCCTGGGCCTTCCAGGCAGCGTGCACGCTCTCCAGCCACTTCAACCAGTGGAAGTAAGCTTCCTTCCGCTGGTTGAAGCGGCTAGAGAGAGCACACATGAGCACGCCCTGCGTGCCAGCATGGGCCTGCCTTCTGGGCGGCATGCACACTCTCTAACTGCTTCAACCGGCAGAAGGAAGCTTTCTTCCGCCGGTTGAAGCGGCTGGAGAGAGCGCATGGGCCCACCCTGCACCCGCCCTGCAGGCCAGCGTGCACCCACCCTGCAGACCGCCGCCGCACCCCCTACTCCTCAGAGGTTGTGAAGTCTGTAGGGAGCAAGACAAGTGGGGTTTATTTATCTGTGGAATTATGTCCAGGGTGGGAGAAAGAGCTCTTATCTGTTTAAGGCTAGTTTGAATGTTGCAATTAGCCAGCTTGATTAGCATTTAATGGCCTTGCAGCTTCAAAGCCTGGCTGCTTCCTTCCTGGGGGCATCCTTGGTTGGGGGGTGTTAGTTGGCCCTGATTGCTTCCTGTCTTGATTTACCGTTTTCAGAGTGTTGTTCTTTCTTTAGGCTTTTCCTTAATCCCTCTTTATTATCCAACATTTTCACTTATCCAGCGCTTTTATTTTTCAGTGATTGGGGGTTTTTTTGGGGGGGCACCAAAATTTCTGTTCGCCTACACTTGAAAATTACCTTGGACTAGCCCTGAATGCCATCTTGAAATATAAATAAGGGGATGGTTCTGTAGAGTCTAAAATGGACTAACCAGGTGTGGGTGATGATATGTAGATCTGACACGAGTAGCTGAGCGAAAATAGGAACAGTCAACAAATCCTGGCTTCCAGGGTACTCTAAGGAATGCCCTCGAGGATATAACCTAGAGAGGCTTGTCTATAAAAGAGTGTGTTAAGAACAGTCAGAAAGAATTAAGGCTATTAGAAAGAGAGGGACTGATAAGATCTGAAAAGGAGTTTGAGAGCTGAGATTGTGGAAGGAATTCAGGGAGATGGGCTTTTTTGGGGTTGAAAGTGAACCGTTGCTGTGTAGTATGTAGAAACACCCTAAGGCCAGATGTTTTTTTATTATACAATGAATCCTTACCGTTTTTAATTTGTTCTGGATATTTTAATATAATGATTAACAAGCTCAATTGGTCACACTTTATCACATTGAACCCACTGATCAACATAGCCACTTGTACAGTATAGATGTCACTCTGAGGACCTCAAATGCTCTAAAATGTCCACTATGAGTGTGGGGTATATTTCTACCACGTTTTGTGGACCCCAGGACAGAAGTGGCTTTTTTGGAATAACATGATGAAAATGCCCCCAGAGCCTTTAGAGCAGTGGTTCTCAACCTGTGGGTCCCCAGATTTTTTGGCCTTCAATTCCCAGAAATCCTAACAGCTGGTGAACTGGCTGAGATTTCTGGGATTTGTAGGCCAAAACACCTGGAGACACACAGGTTGAGGACCACTGCTCAAGAGGCATTTGTAGTAAAAAGTTATTTTTCTTTCATGAACAGGTATGACACTCAAAGTTCTCTTCACGGTCCCCTATTCTTCCCCAATTGCCCACCCCTGGTGTACTGTGATAATATCCCACTTGTTGATAATTTAATTAAATTATATTTCTGTCTGTTATTACAATAAGCAAAAACAGATGGTTGATTTGTCTGACCAAGGGCTCATCCAGACAGGGCACAAAATGTGCACCCCCTCAGATATTCTTGGAGGTTGTCCACATGACGGTCCACGAAATCACAAATGCTTTCACCACAAAGCAGGAAAACCATGCTTTGTAGCGAATGAATTTGTTAATGGGTTTGTTCCGCGCCTTCCTGGAAGATGCAGGACAAATCCACTATGGCCACTGTCCTGGGACTTCTGAAGGGGCCATCCACAAAGCTGTCTTGCATTTTCTAGCTGACTCAGACCCGGGAAACATGAGAAGGCTCAAACCTCGCCCGCCAAAACCTCCCCAAAACCCCTTTTAAAAATAAAAGAACTTACCTGGCCTCCATTAGCATGATGCCGGAGCACTCCTGGCACATAGGAATGACGCGCCAGAAGAGCTCCAGAACCATGCTAATGGAGGGCGGGTAAGTTCTTTTATTTTCAAAAGAAGGGTTGGAGGGGTTGGAGAGTGGTGGAGGCTGTCTCCCTGTTCTCCCGGTAAGTACCAGGAGGACATGTAAACAGCGTCCGCAGAAAGTGTGGGCTTTTTTGGCGGTGTGCGGACTACAGTCCACCCTGACCCGGGTTTTTTAAACCCGGATCGAAGCAGACTTTACCACTGTCTGGAACTGCCTCAAGTATAGTTTATGCGACATACAAAAAATTATCTTTGGGAGTTCTGTCATACAGAGGAGCCATACATTATTAGAATGTTTTTAACATCCTAGGATCACAAAATGGATTTCAGTAACTTTCAATAACCCAAATTATATTTGTGTCTGTTACTATATCACAAAAAGAATGACTAGAACTGATTTGAAAGAAATATACAGAAGATGCAAGAGATACATTTATCAGCAAATATTTGCTAATAACAAAACAGCATTTACAAGGCTTGCAAAATAGGTTGATTTTCCTTTCTATGAAGTACAGCTGAAGCATCCTGTGCAGATTCCACAGTAAAAACTTCACAACGGATTCCTGTAAATGACTAAACCAACTGCTAGATAAAGTTCAGAAACCTTTCACTTTCACCACATTTTTCGTTTAGCTAAGGGTATCCCATTTCAGATCGGACCCAGTTTGAGAAAGCAGCACTTTAGATCAAAACTGGAGGAGGAAATCTCTAGTTTATATGCTGGTCCACCTAGAGTTTAACCTGGGAGAAATAAGGTATAAACAATGGGATGGACAGACATATCCTACAGTGTTTCCAGATGCAATACACCACCTTATTCTGTGGACAACTTGAAGCTACACATATACATACATCGTCTATCCCAAAAAGTAATGAGAATTATTATTTTTTGCACAGCACAAAAGGGACAGGAAAAAAGTGGAGGGTCAAGGCAGGTGAAGGGGCAGCCCAGGCATACTGTTTGACCTTCCTCAATAGAGTGCACCTTTGCAGCAGTTGGTACAATACTTGTTTTTGTGTCTTATCATGGGGGGAAATGCAGAATAGCCTGGAGCAGCAATCTTCAACTTCAAGAACTGAGAACAATATGGCTGTTTGTGCGAAGACTGTTCTGAACATTTCCCCACCCATCATACAGCCCTGACTTAGCTCCATGTGATTCCTTTCCACAAGTTCAAAACCCATCTCAAAGGACATCATTTGGGAACAGTTGAAAACATCCAGGCAGCTTCACATCTCAAGTGAAGATTTACCTTATCTCTTCGAGTATAAGATGACCCAAATATAAGCAAAGGCACCTAATTTTACCACAAAAAACCTGGAAAAACTTATTGACCCAAGTATAAGCCTAGGATGGGAAATGCAGTAGTGACTGGTAAATTTCAAAATAAAATAGGTACAAATAAAATTACATTAATTGAGCCATCAGTAAGTTCTTTGAAATTTACCACATTTCAAAGAAAAACAGTAAAATAGCTCTGTAAGTGGAAAAGTAGGGTCAATAAAAACAACATCGTGTTAACAATAACTTTTTAATAATAATAATAATAATAATAATAATAATAATAATAATAATAATAAACTTTATTTGTATCCCGCCCTCTCTCCCCATGGGGATTCAGGCCGTCTTCCAACATAGTAATAGGTAAACATTAAATGCCTATATAAACAATGCAGAGCTAGATATAGATCTATAATTATATATACTAATTTCACATATGAATTTCCCCCTCAAACATTTTCAAATCATCTATATATATGCATTTCTCTCCTGCAATATTTGCAAGCCCTATATATGTTTATATCTATCTAGACATCTGTGTGTGTGTGCGCACGCGCGCATTTCCCTTGCAATATTTACAACCCTATATATTCATATCTATCTAGATCAGTGGTTCTCAGTCTGGGGTCCCCAGATGTTTTTGGCGTACAACTCCCACAAATCCCAGACAGTTTACCAGCTGTTAGGATTTGTGGGAGTTGAAGGCCAAAAACATCTGGGAATCCCAGGTTGAGAACCAATGATATAGACATATCTATATATGGCCTTTAGGCTCTGCTGCCCAGCTTGACCCTATTATAAGCCAAGGGAGGCTTTTTCAGCTCAAAAAAGGGCTGAAAAACTCATCTTATCTTTGAATATATACGGTACTTCATTGCTATGAAGAGTGGCAGGAACACTAGCATCACTGTATCTGATTACAAGAACCCTAAACTGTAATTGTGTGTAAGTTCAGTAACACTATGTAAGATCTTTTTTGTTCCTGGGTTATAAATGTCATTTCCTAATTGATTCTATCATAAAAACATGGGGAAGAGTTTATTAAATTGCAAAAAAAAACCCTTTGTTTTTGTGGGACACCCTACAGCACATTTTGCTAGTTTTTCAATGAATATCTCATTGAGTCTCAACCAATTCAGCATAGTCTGTGGCAGCCACAAAATTGAAGTTTCTGAAGTATAACAACTACTTTCAAAGTAAGTACTGCATAATTAAACAGGAAATAATACTTTCAAACTAGGAACAGACTTTTTTCAAATTTTGTAACATGGTGTAATTTTTTTAAAAAAATTCTAGTTACTTTTGGCAGACTGTATTTACTATTTGCTATGGTTAGAAGCATAAGCCACTAGTCGCAAACCTGTACCACTCCTCTTCATCTCCTCACCCCTTTTCCTCATCAAGTCCCTGGTTCTGTGGGCTGTATTTCAGAGAAAGAAACTAGGATTTTTGGGCAGTGAATATCCTCACTGCAGGTAAATAAGAACAGCCTATTTGAGCTATAGGCCATAAATATTATTTATTTATTTATTTGAAACATTTATATTCCGCCCTTCTCACCCTAAAGAGGACTCAGGGCAGAGCACAACATATATACGGCAAACATTCAATGCCGGAGAATAAAATAAACCATAAATATACATAAACACTAAAATCAGTTATCTCCACATTAAAACCAATATTTAAAAACCATCACAAGTCAGCTGTACTGTATCCGGTCTGCACGTGTCCAACTCAAGGCCAGCACGACGAATCCAGTCCACTATAAGTGGACATCAAACCTAGAGCTGATGGGAGTTGTGATACTGTAACATCTGGAAGGCTGCAGTTTGTTCTGTTTAGTCAGGAGAGGGGTCTGAATTCAGATGCAAGACTTGTGGATATGATGGCTGGCTTCAAAATGTCCTTTAACCTTTCCCCTACCTCAGAGCCACAAGTGCTGTGGGGTTGCCATTCACATTATCTTCAGTCCACATGGTAATAATCAAAAGTGATGGGGGTTCTCGTTCAATAACATCTGGGTGAAAACTAAAGAGAACTGGGGCCACGATGTAAAAAAATTACACTATGTAACATTTTTAAAAAATCTTTCCTGGTTTGAAAGTGTTATTTCCTGTTTAATCGTACAGTACTTACTTTGAAAATAGTTATCCTCCAGAAACTTCGTTTTCATGGCTGCCACAAACTATACTGAATTGGTTGAGACGCTGAGATATTCATTGAAAAACTATAGCAAAATGTGCTACAGGATGTCCCACAAAAACAAAGTTTTTGCAGTTTAGTCAACTTTGTTCAATGTTTTTATTTTAGAACCAATTAGGAAATGACATTTATAACCTAGGAACAAAAACTGTGTGACATAGGTCCCTTCTACACTGCCAGATAAAATCCAGATTATCTGCTTTGAACTGGATTATATGGCAGTATAGACTCATATAATCCAGTTCAAATGATTATCTGATTTGATAATCTGTATTATATGGCAGTGTAGAAGGGGTCAGTGTTATAGTTGGCCCTCTACATCTAAGGATTCTTCATCCATGGATTCAACTGAAGGCTTTAACCATGAAGCTGATGTGGTCTCAATGGAAATGGGGTTGACACTCCTTTTGATTTAAAGGCACCACATACATTTTATCTTGGAAAAATAGCAGGGTAGGGCCCCTTCTACACTGCCATATAATCCAGGTTATCAAAGTGGATAATCTACGTTATCTGCTTTGAAATGGATTATATAAATCTACACTGCCATATAATCAGGTTCAAAGCAGATAATCTGGATATTATATGGCAGTGTAGGCCCCCTTCTATACTGTCAGATAATCCAGGTTTTCAAAGCAGAAAATCCACATTATCTGATTTGAACTGGGTTAGTTTAGGACCCTTCCACACAGCCATATAACCCAGAATATAAGGGCAGATAATGCATAATATCTGCTTCGAACTGGGTTATCTGAGCTCACATTGCCATATAACCCAGTTCAAAGCAGATAATGTGGGATTTTATTCAGCTGTGTGGAAGGGGCCTATGTCTACACTGCCATATAATCCAGTTCAAAACAGATAATCTGGATTTGATATGGCACTGTAGAAGGGGCCTAAGGGGCCTTCCACATAGCCATAGAATCCAGAATATCAAGGCAGATCACCTAGAATAGCTGCTGAGGCCCCTTTCACACAGCTGAATAAAATCCCACATTATTTGCTTTGAATTGGGATTGTATGGCAGTGTGGATTTAGGGCCCTTCCACACAGCCATACAACCCAGTGTATCAAGGCAGAAAACCCCACAATATCTGCTTTGAACTGGGTTACCTGAGTCCACATTGCCATATATGCCAGCTCAAAGCAGAAAATGTGAGATTTTATTCAACAGTGTGGAAGGGGTCTCAGATAATCCAGTTCAAAGCAGACATGGTGGATGATGTGCCTTGATATTCTCGGTTATATGGCTGTGTGGAAGAGCCCTAAGTCCCAGAGTTACATAGCACTGAGCAATGACAGTCAAAGTGGTGTCAGATTGCAGTAATTCTATAGTGTAGATGTACCTGAGTGGGGATTTGCAGCCTAGGCTGCTTCCACACAGCCTAATAAAATACCACAATATCTGCGTTGAACTGGGTTATCTGAGGGCCCTTCAACACAGCCCTATATCCCAGAATATCAAGGCAGAATATCCCACATTATCCACTTTGAACTGGGTTATCTGAGTCCACACTGCCACATATTCCAGTTCAAAGCAGATCATGTGGGATATTCTGCCTTGATATTCTGGAATACAGGGCTGTGTCGAAGGGCCCTCAGATAACATAGTTCAAAGCAGATATTGTGGGATTTTCTTCCTTGATATTCTGGAATACAGGGCTTGTCGAAGGGCCCTCAGATTACATAGTTCAAAGCAGATATTGTGGGATTTTCTGCCTTGATATTCTGGAATACAGGGCTTGTCGAAGGGCCCTCAGATAACATAGTTCAAAGCAGATATTGTGGGATTTTCTGCCTTGATATTCTGGGTTATATGGCTGTGTGGAAGGGCTCTCAGACACAAAGAAGGGCAGCCATTGCTCGTTTTATAGTCAAAAGAACTATTACTAAGGAGAGGGGGCAGTCTTGGCAGGCTGCCAGACTCTCCCTTCCTCAATTCTGACCTGCTGTTATTGGGGTAATCCTGATAAGGGGGGAGTCCTCCCTCGAATTCATGACGGCCTTTGTTGGGCTTCAACCCGCAGCAACGACTCCTCAGGGAGGGCCTGGCCTGCCTTTTTCCCTCCCTTCCTGGCTCGCTCGCTCTCTCCCGCTCGCTCAGCGCCTCAGAATGTGGCTCTGGCAGCCTGGCGGCGCCAACGGGAAGCAGCCCCGGGCGGGACCACGGCCCCTTCTCCTTCCCCCGCCTTCCCTGAAGCGGAGAGGCGGCTGAGGAGGAAGAGGAAGCGGCGGGGGAGGCGCGCGGGCCCGGCGGCAGCGGCGTGGCCCAGCGGTGGGGATGTGCGGCCCGAGCGAGGGGCCTGAGCCTGAGCCGAGCGCGGGAAGAAGATGGCGGCGCCGGCCAAGCCCTCGGCCCCAGCGCCGGCTTCCACATCCGCGAGCAGCGGGGCCCCCAGGCCGAGCGGCGGGGGCAGCAGCGCGGGGCCTCCAGGCCGAGCCCGGAGCCGCAGCCGGGCGGGACTCGTGAGGCGGCGCTGCCAGTGGCTGCTCTCCTGGGTGCCGGTGCTCTTCATCGCCAGCATCCTGGCTTGGTCCTACTACGCCTACGTTGCCCAGCTCTGCATCCGTGAGTCCTGCGGGTGGGGCAGGGTGGGCCATGAACTGTTTGGGGAACGAGCGAGGGAGGGGCAGCCAAACAGATAGACACATACATACATATATAGATATCGGGGGTCCTCAGGAACCTATCTATCAATCTATCTATCTATCTATCTATCTATCTATCTACAGTGTATTACTTCAGATAGATATACAGATACTGGGGTTCCTCTGGGATCTATCTATCTATGTATACTGTATTCCTTCAGATAGATAAAGAGAGAGAGAGATCTACCTAAACTGTATTCCTTCACATAAATACATAGATATCGGGGGTCTCAGGGATCTATCTGTCTGTCTATACTGTCTTCCTTCAGATAGATACATAGATAGATAGATATCAAGGGTCCTCGGGGATCTATCTGTCTGTACTGTTGCTTCACATATAGATATCAGGCATCCTCTGGGATTTATCTATCTATACTGTATTCCTTCATATAGATACATGGATACATAGATATTGAGGGTCCTCTGGGATCTCGCTATCTACTGTATTCATTCAGGTATACAAACACACACACACATACATACAATATATTGATGGGGGCAGAGGGTTTCTCTGCCTAAAGCTTGGCTGCCAAACAGTTACATATATAGAGAGATATCGGGGTTCCTCTGGGATCTATCTGTCTATGTATCTATAGTGTATTCCTTCAGATATATATATATATATATATATATAGATAGATAGATAGATATATAAATATTGGAGATCCTTTGGGATCTATCTATCTATTATGTATTCCTTCACATAGATACATAGAAAGATGTCAGGGGTCCTCTGAGATCTATCTATCTATCCTGTATTCCTTCAGATAAATACATACTGTATATATAGATATTGGAGGTCCTCTGAGATCAATGTATCTATGTATGTATACTATATTCCTTCAGATAAATACATAAATAGATAATACTGGGGGGTCCTCTGAGATCTGTCTATCTATTCTGTATTTCTTCAGATAGATAGATACATAGATAGATAGATATTGGGGGTCCTCTGGGATCTATCTATCTATACTGTATTATTTCAGAGAGAGAGAGAGAGAGAGAGAGAGAGAGAGAGAGATAGATAGATAGATAGATATTGGGGGTCCTCTGGGATCTATCCTGTAATCCTTCAGATAGATACATAGATGTTGGGAGTTCTCTGAGATCTATCTATACTGTATTCCTTCAGTAGTATACATACATACATGCCTATTGATATGAAGAGGGTCCTCTAGCTAAAGCTTGGGTGCCAAACTGGGATAGATAGATAGATCCCAATATCTATCTATCTATCTATCTATCTTGTTTTGCTTCAGGTATATACAGTATATCTCATATTTACATACATACATACATACATACATAAGGAGCCCCGGTGGCGAAGTGTGTTAAAGGTCCCAGGTTCAAACCCCAGGAGCGGCATGAGCGAACGCTGTTAGCTCCAGCTCCTGCCAACCTAGCAGTTCGAAAACATGCCAATGTGAGTAGATCAATAGGTACCACTCCGGTGGGAAGGTAACGGCGCTCCATGCAGTCATGCCGGCCACATGACCTTGGAGGTGTCTATGGACAACGCCGGCTCTTCGGCTTAGAAATGGAGATGAGCACCAACCCCCAGAGTTGGTCACGACTGGACTTAACATCAGGGGAAACCTTTACCTTTACCTACATACATAGATACATACATACTGATATGGAGATGGTCCTCTGTCTAAAGCTTGGCTGCCAAACTGGGATGGATGGATGGATGAATAGATAGATAGATAGATCGATAGATAGATAGATAGACAGACAGATATTGGGGGTCCTATCTACTGCATTCCTTCACACACACATACATACGGTATATTGATTGGGAGGGGTGGTCCTCTGTCAAACTGGAATTGATGGATAGATAGATGCAAGGATGGTGTCCTCTGGGATCTCTATTTCTCACTATTTCACTCTCTCAGTACACACACATACTGTATTCCTTCAGGAACACACATAAAGAGAGAAAGAGAGAGAGAGAGGTTGGGGGTTCCTCTACATAAAGTTTGGCTGCAAAACAGAGATGGATGGATGGATAGATGCAAGGGGGATTTCTGGGATTTCTGTTTCTCTCTAGCTTTGTACTGTATTCCATCAAGAAGGTGCATGTGTGTATTGATTGGAGGGGGATTTTCTGCATAAAGATTGACTATCAAACTGGAAGGGAGCTCATAGATTTCTCTCCAGCTGGAAGCTTACCCCATCCATCCCTTCAACCCAATGGACTTTTCCCAGCAAACTTAAAAATCTGCCTCTCTCTCTCCCTACTCCCCCCCCCCCCCCCGCCCAGATTTTCAAGTACACATTGAGTCTCCTTCTCCGAAATGCTTGAGACTAGAAGTGTCAGATTTCAGATTTAGGATTACCTGTATTTTCAGCTACAAACATAATTTTAGAGTTGGGATTCAGTTCTAACACACAGCCTGGTGGTTATTTTATACCATAAGTTTAAATACTTTGTGCAAAATGTGTATGTTCAATCATTTCACACCTTTTGTCTGCAGTTTTAACAGGGTTGTATTTTCTCCTTTCCTTGCTGGCTTGCAACAGCTAATACACCCTTTCAGACATCAACCTTGAGCCAGAGGCTTTGAATTTGTGCTTTTTAATACCTTTTGACAAACACTGTTTAAATAGCTTGTATGTGGAATTGAGGGCCTCTCTCTTTCCTCCATACACTAGTTGTTCAAGAGGAAAGGGATGGAGAATATAAATCCCTTAGGAAAGTCACCCTTGACACTCAGCTGACAAGAATCCTTTTCAAGGGTGGAAATAGGCATTGAAGACTTATATTGACAGGAGGGGAAAATCTGGTTTTCACTCACCTTTTTTCTTATTTTGTTGTAAACGACTTAAGATCGGGATCCTTAACAGTTGTAATCAGAATTTTAAAACAGTGTTTTGAAATATAGCTTTATTTGTATGTTCTAATGTATGGTTAATAATCTAATACATATAAAAGATTGTGCCTTAAGAATATTTAGTTCTGCGTTATTTAATGCAAAGGAATATGATCCAGTTGTAGTTATGGGTGGTGAGAAACCACAGCATCACTTCTGCTTTGCCTTAACTTAGGAGGCATTGGCTATGGTTTGTTGTTTACATGCTTAACGTTTCTTCAATTGAGCCAAGTAGGATTTCTCTCTTTACAATCCCACCCTTTTCCCATGCATGCAACACAGCATCATTCATATTTAAAACCTATTTTAACATAAAATATGTGTTAATAAGGTGAGACCTAAAATGAACACGCTTGTTTTCTCTTTGATTTTATTGTGAGTGTTCCTGTTTAATGGTAATGCTTTCTAACTGAGGGCATGCTGCTTATTACAAGCGGTCAGATTCAAGAACCCCACCCTCTTGGCGCTGTATCGCAAATCCTTTACTGTTCTCAACATCGTCTTTTATTGCCCTAGTGTTGCAAGGAAATTGGGAGACATTGTGAAGATATAGTGGTTTCAGTGGAATAGTAGCAGTCTAATGGGAAAGATAAAAGTTTGAGAGCTTATTTGCCTTTTGTAAGGTAGATAATGTCTCCAGCAGAACTAAGCGTTAGCATGCTTTAATCCGAGTCCTAGTCATGACGCTAAAATAAATCTCCTTATGCATGCTGATTTAGTATAGTGGCAGTGGTGATTATCTGCAAGATAGTAAACAACCAACAGAGTGGCACACATTTTCAATAGTTATCTGAAAACATGCTTTGAAATTTCAGGAAATGAAACTAAATTTAAAGCGAGATGGTTGTAGATGTCCATCATTGCCATCTCCACTATATATAAACTCTGATATGTTGTGAAAATCTGAATAAAATAATACAGTGTACTTTGTTTTTCCCAATGTCTATAAACGGTGAGCAAGAAGGCAAAATGCAGTTCATTATAGCTGTGTGGCTGCTGTTACACATGTATAATTTTTTTTAAAAAACAACTTGAATGTGTCAGTTGCAGAGCTGCAGAATGGTCTGAGTGTGCTCATGGCTGGCTGCCATTCAAATGGTTCCAGTAATAACATTTTAATATTCATGTTAATCGAAAGTGACCCGTTTGAATGTAGTGTTTCATTTTCAGTAGATATAGTAAGTTGAGGGTTGGGATACCTTATGGCAAATGCTTAAAAGATTGAGAAGCCATATTAAATATTGCCTATACAATTCCTGACTGCTTTTTCAAAACAAGTGTCCTACAGATCAGATCTGAAGTAGTAGCACTGCTGTAATAACAATAGTTTCTTTCAGATCTCTGCCAGATTCAGCTTTGAGGCCCACTTTAACTCTCCACCTTCAGCAGTGGGATCCACTTGTAATTTGTATCACGTCCATTGTTGTTGTCCTGTTTCTGTCTGTCTTCTATTTCTCTCTCTTTCATATTTTCTTCTGTTTAATATACAAAGTGAGTGTTTACTTCAGTACAAGAAAATAGATGCTTTCTTTTCCTGCACGCCAGTTTTGGGTCAGAATATGATCTGATTCCAAATCACAGATATCACTTTGCAATCCCAGAGTACATGGCACACTAGAATTCAAACTGATTGGTTGGATTGGTTTTGTTTCCTAGGCTAAAGAGTAGGAAACAGCACAACTTGAGTGCTATAGCCGTATTGTTTATTTGTAAGTATTTTCTATTCAGTGATATACTGTGTTTTAATAGGAATGTTGCATTTGGCAACTAACTTGCCCAGGGCTTTGCATATATTTGTCCGATGCTGCATAGGCAGCAGTGGCAACCGCCTTGGAATAAAAATTCTAATAGTTGTCAGTGTATGATCAAAAGAAAAAAAAACACCGCCCTGATTGGATAAAAGGAACTGCTATAAAATATATGAACACATTGCCTATTTTTTCCTCATCTTTTTTCCTTTTCAAAAAATGTGAGTGTTTGCTTAATGTTAGCATAAGCATTGTTGTGTGCCTTCAAGTAATTTCCGACTCTCAATTGAATCTGTTATGGAGTTTTCTCGGAAGAATTTATTCAGATGGGGGTTCCCATTACCTTCTTCTGAGGCTGAGAGAATATGACTTTCCCAGGGTTGCCAAGTGGGATTATGTAGCAGACTGTGGATTTGAGTCCTGGCCTGTTAGTATGAGCATAACTCCTAGTATTTGTAAATATATGTTTGAATCAGAATCAGTCATGATTAGAGCATCAATGACATTTGATTTAGACATAACTAACACTCTTGATTTAAGTAATTACGACAAAATTTGACTCCAGTGCCTAGATTTTGAATGTTCAAATGTAAACTGAACTTCCTTGGCTATCAATTTGCTTTTTAAATATAATAGCCTTTACCCCCCCCCCCCAAGCTATCTAATGCGGGGGACCAGTAATTATTTTTTCCCAGTGTGCCTGGAACAGATACCGTATTTATGCTAATTTGCCACATTTATTTGTTTTCTGGGAAAATTACCAGGGAGTGTGAGTACATTGACATCAGTTCATGGACCACCACATTGAATAGCACTAGCACAGAGGATTTTAGGTTTTGCATATCATATTTAGGTTTTTTTGTGATGCTGTGTCAAATGCTCAAGACCCTACACAGCTCTTATTTTATAGTTTAAACCCCATGTGCATATGTGATGCCCTCTTAAACTTTCCAAAACTGTTTGAGAAGAATATGGAAGAAATTGAGTATAATAACTGGCCATTTTGTTTGGCTTAGTTTTGAAGTATGCATGCATGAAACAAGTGGTAGTGGGATACCACATGAAAGAACATGTGGAACTGCATGTTAAAGTCATCAACATACTGTGGCTTTTCATGGAGGCAGTTGTACTTCAAGTTTGGATGAAAGATTTGGAGTAGCCCAGAACTTTGTGCAATATTCACATCCACTGATTGGTTGTTTTTTTTATTTAGTACATCAAATATCAATGGCATGACACTGTTAGGCCTTACAGTTTCCTGAGGAAGTGCACACTTACAGATTTGTGAGAATTGTTGATAATATTGTTGCACTATGAAACACTAAGGTGGATACAGTACTATGGAGGTCCATAGGAGATGGTTTGGGAGATGGAGATGGCCTAGATCAGTGGTTCTCAATCCGGGGTCCCCGGATGTTTTTGGCCTACAACTCCCAGAAATCCCAGCCAGTTTACCAAAAACATCTGGAGACCCCAGTTTGAGAACACTGACCTAGATATTGGCTTTGGCATGTCCATACCTCAGTTTGTATCCATTTGGTGATACATTGAACATTTTGGTATGTTCTTATTCATAAATGACACTGTGGTTCTGTGGTTAAGTATTATTTCAGTTGGAACACAGCTGATTGTAGGTGTATCATTCTATCTCATTGACATTGACTGTTCACATGGGAGCCCATGCTTGATAATTGTCATGATCTCCAATCTTTGACATCTCTGGTTGCCTGACAAGGAACAGATGCCAGCCATAAAACAGGCCGGCCATAAAACATCAATTACCCTCTGGTATGTGGGAGCCCCTATATATGTGGGACAAAAGAAGATTCTGGCATTCGGTACAATAAAAACTTGTTGGAATCTACCAGCGTATGTCTTGGTGCTTTTCTTTGGAAGACGGACCCACAGCACAACTAGGAGAAGAGAACCCGACAAAAATATATTTTTTCAAACAATGTTTTTATTTGAACACCTGGCTGTGTCATCTCATAGAAGTTCCAAGGGTTTGGTATACATTCTAAATAAGAACAAAGCTTAGTTTGCAGTATACACCCTCAAGGTTTTTTTAAATTAATGTAAACATACTTCAACTATTGTTAGTTGGCCTATTGACAATATTCTTAACAGAATATGGCACTCAAATTAGACATCTGGTATAGTGCTATGGCAAGAGTAAACAATGTGCACTGGTTTGGGTATACATATCCCTCAGACCTTAGAGGCCTAAATACCCTAATTTTTTTTAAAGGAGGGGCTTCATGTCCTCCAAAGAGAGTAGAGGACAGTTTTGCTATACCCCTCTCAGAATGGCATCTTTTAAAGAAAAGAAGTATCCAATATCCCTGCTCCTCTATGAAGAACAGAAGTGGAGGGAAATGGTTTTCATGCCCTTTTTAGTAAGCAAAATAACCTAACTTCCATGTCTTGTATAACATAGCATGAATTCAACAGTGATGGAGAGCCACATGTTAGTCCTTCATTAAGTCCTTGATTGCTCATAGGACTGTGATTGTTGCAGGGCCACCACTTTTTAAAATCTCTTTGGATGTAGACTTTTTTTGCGAATGACATCTGTCATTCACCACATTAAGTAAGCATTTTTATCCTGGGCTCATGGAGTAAAAGACAGAATAACACATTTCTGGTTCCTCTGATTCAAATCTTTTTCAAAGAAATGTTTTTAGCAGTCACTGTACAAGTGTGCCAGTCTTCACACTTTCTAGTACACAGTTTTAGGCTTAACTGCTCGACTACTGAGGAGCTATGTTTTTGACCTTTAGCATGCTGTGCACATTGTTGCAGCCATTGTGCTATTACATTTTTTTTAAATGTAGGCCTTTAGCATATATTTTAGACCTTTAGTATGCTGTGCACAGTGTTACAGCCATTGCACTGTTACATATTTTTAGTTTTATTGCATCTTTGTGGGAAACTGGCTCTATACATTTTTTCTAGCTTTTCTTCACAAAACAGCGGCTTTTTGTTTTGCCAACAATGGGTCTTTTGCTTATTGTTTTTTTGGGGTTTTTTTTGCTGAAGAACAAAAAAATTGGCCTGTCATTTTTAATAATAATTGTATTAAGCAGCTTAAATGGTTTCTCTTTCCCAGCTTCAATTCTTCTGTGTCATTTACTATACTGCCTCTGTGTCATTTATTATACTTCTTGCTTCTGAGGACAAGGAAGAATTTGAATGTCAAGCGCAAGCATGGTGTGACTGGCTGGAGCAATTTAGTCTTCGCCTCAACATCAAAAAGATAGAGTACCTGACGACCAATGAGGAGGGGACTGGTACCATCCAGGACAGGATGGATCTCCCAAAAGTCAACACCTTCAAGTGTCTCAGATCAACAGTAACTTCAGATGGCAACCTTTTTGACGAAGTCACCGCACTGACTAATGCGGAACATCACCTTGGTGTTAATGTAGGTGAGGATGCTGCGATTTACAGCTGGTGTCACATGCCTTGACCACATCCACAATAACGACATCCGGCAACGCTTTAGCATTGCTCCAATTGCTGACAAACTACAAGAATCATGCCTCAGATGGTATGGCCATAATGTCTGAGGTGAAGATGAGTCCATCTGCAATATTGTTTGTGATTTAGAAGTGCCTGGCAAGAGATCAAAGGGACAACCGAAGCAACCCTGGCTGGCATACACCCTGATCAGGTTCACAACCGGGTGAAATGATGCCAATAAACCTGTAAAGTGGACCCCGCCATCAAGCAGGACAAACGCTGAAGAAGAAGAAAATTTACTATACTGCCTAAAGAACTATCTGTTTACCTGTGTATTTACTGCAGTTATACCCCATCCCTTCATCCAAGGATTTCAAGGCAGCACACAGTCAATGTACTCTTTTATCTTTACTACAGTTCTGGCAAGTTGGATAAGGTGGATTTCTTCATGTGTCTCTCAGTTCCTTCTCTAGCACTCTACAAGAGACCATCTCATCCTGGTTTTATGTTACATCTCCTATCACTATTGTCCACCGTGACCATACTGGTTGAGAATAATGGGAGTTGTTGACTCCATTAGCCATTACATCATCTACACTGCCATATACAGGCAGTTAGGGGACTGCCTGTAAGTTTGTTCTTATGTTGAATTGTTACAAACAATATAGGTTCTATAGGTTTGTTCTGTGCCCCTGTTCAGATTTCACCTCACTTTCTGTCCCTGTGATAATTGGATTTTGAAAAATTTGGCTTGCTATGGAAACAAGGATTGGTGAGAAAACTTCAGTGGAGATTCCTTTTTCTCATGATAACTCTTTCAGAAGTGAATTTCCCTGCCACAGAATTGAATTTCTCTCACTTCCTGTTGTCTTACCCCTGTTTATAACTATGAGTCATGCAAGTCAAATATTTGTAACTCGGGGACTCCCTGTAATCCAGTTCAAATCAGATTATCTGGATTCAGAAACAGAATTATGTTGTAGTATAGATGGGGCCATAGTAATAACAGTTTGTCAGATTTTCTCCACACACACCCAGATGTGCACCCACATCATGTTAACATACATTTCCAATTTTACAAGGAAGCTATTTCTCTGGAAATAGTTTCTTTGTAGCTATCTCCCTGTCAAAAAGCATTAGTCTTCTTGCCATCCACTTCTAGGCAGAGAGTTGAGTGTTATAACATCCACTGATTGTGCTGAAGAGTACTAAAGGGACTGCTAAGTAACTTAAGAGATTCCTTATAGAAATCTCTGTCCCAAGCACCAAAGCACTTAATTTTCTAGGAATATCATCTTCTTGAAAGCTCTTCTGGTTCAGGTAATTTAGATGGGGTTTGAATACAGCTGATATAGTCTGTGCTGGAACTATCAGCACAACTGTCTTTATGGGCATATTTTTTGGGAACCAGAGCTAAAACTCTTGGGGGAAATTGTCAATCCCGTGGTGATTTATTGACTCTTTAAAGATCTTTATTATTATGTCCTCCCTACTGCCTACATCCCCCTAGTGATCAAAGATTCCTATTTTCTTAGAAGTATTCTTAAGTACTTGCATCTATGTTTCCTCATTCCATAGCATCTTAACCCATCCCCAAACAGGAGGCAACAAGTGGATGCTACTCTTTCTTGGGCAGATTTAGAAAGAATCCCAGCAAGTACTTACTCAGTGAGAGAGAAACATGGGAAAGATCATGCATTTTGTTTTGAACACATCTCAAACTCTGGATGATAACGAAGTCTGCATATGACAGATGCCTAACTCTGGATTAGCCTGTAAATTGTAAAGTGACTGTATGTCTTTTTTTTTGTGAAACATTTCCTGAAATGAGCATTCAGCTTATTTCAGTTGGCAAAAGTGTCAACACAGGAGGAGGGGGGGGGGAGGAGGAGGGGGGGGACAGATTAGTGATGAGGAGGAATAAGTTGTTAAAAAAGAGTTTTCCACATTGAAATTACTGTGGATCCTGTAGCATAAGAAAGGAAAACTACATATAAAATAAATCACCAAAGTTGAGGTGTTAAACAAGTCTCTTAAAATGTCACTTAAAGATGTATGTGTTTAAATGATTTTCATCTGTCTGTTTAGAGAGAAAGTCCCCAAGAGATCAATATGTGAGGTCAATAACTAACAAAATGAGCTCTCCCTATAGGCTATCAATCCAACAGTCAAGCGGAGAAATCAGATCAGCTCCCACCCTGGCCTCATTCCAAAAATATTTGAAAACCTGATTTTTTCAAGCTACCTTAGATTAAGATGAACAATTGACTGAGTCCCTACCCCCACCTATATCCTAGCCTCTGCACTTTATCACTGGCCTATGTTATTAGTACTCCTAATATATTGCACAACTATAATTTTATTCCTCTGCCCCAAGATTGAAGTGCCATTATGTCATCCTTGGCTACTGGTTACGCTTTTATTGTGTGATGTTGCAATTTTATAGTTCTGATGTATTAATGTGCTATAATCTGGAACGTATTTTATGTTGTTGTATTTTACTTTATATTGTTGGGCTTGGTCCCATGTAGGCGCCCTGTGTCCCCCTGTGGGATTTTCTGCCTTGATAGTCTGGGTTATATGGCTGTGTGAAAGTGCCCTTAATCACTTTGGAGTACCACTGTTTGTCATATAAGCTGACTTCCCTTGCTTATCAGTGCTGCGTTGTGTACTGACTTACTCGATTTACTGAAGTTGTCATTTCTATCCTCCTTTTTCAAAAGAGTCTTTTATTTCAGAATGACATTTCATTTATGAGAGATGTGGTGAAGAGCCAGCAGATCATCGCCATCTTTTTCTCTTGTGTTTGGCAGTTGCTTAGAAACCTTGCAAATAGAGTACCAATATTATCACAGGTCTTATTCAAAAGAGATAAGTGATGTATGAACATTGCAGATTATGAAATATGTAATAGTATTTTTTACTTAATTTCTCTCTCTTTCTCTCATAGTAACCATGAATAATATTGGAGAAAAGGGTAAGTATTTATTTAGTTGGTTCGGTAGCTCATTGTATTCTGTTTAAATCCCAGACATTGACTCAACTAAGGTGGGCAGTTTCTTGTGGGCCACGGTCTGCACTGCCCCTCCTCAGAGCAGTACAACTGCCAATATTTGGCATTGCCATTAGCCAAAGTTCAAAGAATTACAGTTGCCACTGAGATTTATGGAAACTGGTTTGGTTCTCTATGGTGTAGCAAAACAGGAAAGAAGTAAAGGTAGGATCTGACCAAGCAGAAAGAAAAGAAAAATCAATAGACTTAGGAAATAAGTGATGCTAATAATGTATTTATAAATATTTTAAGTGAATAAATGTAAAAAAAAAACAAATATATAGATACAGCCAACTATGGAGTCAATAATTTATTAAAAGGATTGTGCCACATATAGTTTGTTATGAGTGCCAAATTATTAAATGCAATCCTGTGTATGTGAAGGTTTGCTCTGGAAAACGCCTGCGCTTATTGGAGACTAATAAAAAATAGTGTGGATGCATGTACAGTTTGAGAAATGTCAAACACATTAAATCTTAACTTGTCTTCTTCAGTGGCCAATGTGGAAGTCTTGTAATTTATGCAGTCTTGTGATTTTGTTACACATCAGAGCCTGAAACAATAATTAAAATAATCAGTTTGACAAATATACAGCTATTAACACAACCCCAGTTCAAATCTCATGAAAACATCTGTTCAGGTATTCTCATAACAACTGCCTTGTGCCTTCAACAGGTAAAGCCTTATACTGAAGCAAAAAAACTTCTGTTTTTATAGTTAATCTCCAATTGTAAGCAGACTAAATGTTCTCCTTAATTACAGTATACAACAAGATATAAAAGGTCCCCATTTGAGCCCAAAATCTTACAAAGTCTTCTGTTCAGTGAGGAATTGAGCATGCAGCCCTGCATTGCGTAGGATCCAACAGGCATATTATGGGCGAGAGCATATAATATTTATGCTCAATCTTCCACAATTAACGACCTTGATGTTCTGCTCTGCTGTTGCTCCTTTCTTCTTTTTTCCTCTTATTGGAAATAATGGTTTTCCTTCAGTATATTTGGGTACATTTTTCAGTCTTCTGCAAATCCTGTGATCAAGGCATTATTCCCCTTCAGGATATGTAAAGTTATCTAAGCAGTTGGCCCTGTCATTCATGAAAGAAAGAAGCCTTCTCTGCCTTCTTAAGCTTCACTACCCAGAACAACATGTCAGTAAATCCAACTAGCCAGTCTGCAAGTAGGGCTAAGAAAGAATCCTGGGTGAAAATTGGCATTGTTGATGTCAGTGATTCTTAATAGTACTGAACTGTGTAAAGACTCAATATAAGGCAGCTCCATACGTTCTCATATATCCAGTTGTTGCATTGAAATTTCCTCAGGGCAGAGATCTATCTGTTGCTTTCTATGTGACCTTGATTGCATCAAACCCCTGCAACTAGGGATTCAAATAGGGATGTTCTGAATAGAGGGCATGGATTCTAATCCATAAAATAGATTAGAACACTTTCTGATAGTGCTACACAATCTCTTCAATTGCTTATGGTTTATTTTATAGTTCCATCGATGTCTTGATAGCATTATTTCTTATGTGAAGACCTAAGAATGTAGGAGCCCTGGTGGCAAAGTGTGTTAAAGCACTGAGCTGCTGAACTTGCAGACCGAAAGGTCCCAGGTTCAAACCCTGGGAGCGGTGGGAGCGGCCACTGTTAGCTCCAGCTTCTGCCAACCTAGCAGTTCAAATACATGCAAATATGAGTAGATCAATAGGTACCGCTCCGGTGGGAAGGTAATGGCGCTCCATGCAGTCATGCGGGCCACATGACCTTGGAGGTGTCTATGGACAACGCCAGCTCTTCGGCTTAGAAATGGAGATGAGCACCAACCCCCAGAGTCAGACATGACTGGACTTAACGTCAGGGGAAACCTTTACCTTTACCTAAGAATGTTTGGCTGTTTCATGGGTTGTGTGTCTATCTGTCACACTACTACACCACTTCTGTCATTTGTTTAATGAATTAATTTTATGTTTTTTGTTTTAGTGATGTGCCTGATAACATACCATCTATTTTTCATGATGTTTTTGTGGTCTTACTGGAAAACCATCTTTACGTTACCAATGAATCCTTCCAAAGAAGTAAGTTATTATTGATATAAGAAAAAAACTGCTAGTTAATTGTGTTTTTTGTATGTGAGTAGAAAATAACATCTTGTATGAATTATTTCCAATTATCAAATTACATTGGCAACAGTTATTGACATATTATCTTTATGATTAAAATAAAACATTTTATATTTAGGCAAATAACACTGTTATTTTGCAGTGGCTCCGGTCCTTCCTGGAAGGTCGGTCCCAGATGGTGTCCTTGGGGGACACCTGCTCGGCCCCACAACCATTGACTTGTGGGGTCCCGCAGGGTTCAGTACTGTCCCCCATGTTGTTTAACATCTACCGTGTTTCCCCGAAAATAAGACCTCCCCAAAGAATAAGACCTAGCAGGGGTTTGGGGGGATTGCCAAATATAAGGCCTCCCCTGAAAGTAAGACCTAGCAACTAAGGCTGCAGCAGAGTTCCATTGGGAAGCCTGGCTGCCGGGCAGAACCAGCACTCATACACACACCGGAGGGAGGGAGGGAGGGAGGGAAAGTGCTTGCTTTCTGTGCCTCCCTCCCTGCCTTGCCTTTCCTTGCCTGTCCCCCAGTCGAGGCTTGAAAAACTTTCCGTGGCTGCTACTGCGCTGCCGTTTCTTCCTTCCTTCCGTCTCCCTCCTGGCCATGCTGCCTTGCTTCCCAGAAGCTTCTGATTGGCTCCTGGAGCCAGGGCAAGGGAGGGTGGGAGGGAGGGAAGGAAGAGGGCTTTCGTCCTGTTGCTTTTAATCCTTAAAGGTACAGGACGCATTGGGATTCTCCTCTCATCTTCCTATCCTATGCCATGAAACTGATTATTTTATACTATTATTCTATTGCCATATTATTATCATCATATTCTGTTACTATTATTATATCCCATTATTATATTATCCTATTAGTATATTTTAAATCATTATATTATATTTTCTATTATTATTATTATTATATCATTATATTATTATTATATTATTATTATATTATATTTTCATATTATTATATTATTATTCTGTTATTATTAAATTCCATTTTATATTATCCTATTAATATATTTTATATCATTCTATTCCATTCTATTATTCTATTATATTATCCTATTATTATTATATTATTATGCTATTTTGTTATTATATCCCATTATTATATTATCCTATGAATACCATATTATTATCATATTCTGTTATTGTTATATCCTATTATTATATTATCTAATTAATATATTGTATATCATTATATTATTATTATATTATCATATTATTATTATAGTATATTATATTATTCATCATTCATGACTACACTGAAACTAAAATAGAGAGAAATCAGTGTGGAAACCTTGTGAAACCTAAACTGCAAGAGGTACCATAGATTGTTGCACATGTAAATAATGGTAGTAACAAGAAATTCTTGATAGGATTCACAGTTTGTCTGGTTGTGCTGGTTTGTGATGACAACTACTTTACAGTATATAATAAATGTTCATTTTGTTGTTCAACAATAAATGTGAGCTCTTCTTCATGGAAAAATAAGACATCCCCTGAAAATAAGACCTAGTGCATCTTTGGGAGCAAAAATTAATATAAGACCCTGTCTTATTTTCGGGGAAACAGGGTACATGAAGCCGCTGGGAGAGATCATCCGGAGTTTCGGGGTGAGGTATCATCTGTACGCAGATGATGTCCAGCTCTGTCACTCCTTTCCACTTGTCACTAAGGAGGCTGTTCAGGTCCTGAACTGGAGTCTGGCCGCTGTATCGGACTGGATGAGGGCGAAAAATTGAAACTTAATCCAGACAAGACAGAGGTCCTCCTGGTCAGTCGCAGGGCTGAACAGGGAATAGGGTTGCAGCCTGTGCTGGACGGGGTCACACTCCCCCTGAAGACGCAGGTTCGCAGTCTGGGGGTTCTCCTGGACTCATCGCTGAGCCTGGAACCCCAGGTCTCGGCGGTGGCCAGGGGAGCCTTCACACAACTAAGACTTGTGCGCCAGCTGCGCCCGTTCCTTGGGAGGTCTGACTTGGCCACGGTGGTCCATGCTCTGGTTACATCCCGTTTGGACTACTGCAACGCTCTCTACGTGGGGTTGCCTCTGAAGATGGCCCGGAAGCTCCAACTAGTACAACGGGCGGCAGCCAGACTAATAAATGGGGCGGCTTACAGGGAGCGTACCACCCCCTTGTTAAGCCAGCTCCACTGGCTGCCGATATGCTACCGAGCCCAATTCAAAGTGCTGGTTTTGACCTATAAAGCCCTAAATGGTTCTGGCCCAATCTACTTGTCCGAACGTATCTCCTCCTATGAGCCAGGAAGATCCCTGAGGTCATCTGGAGAGGCCCTGCTCTCAGTCCCACCTGCCTCACAGGCGCGGCTGGTGGGAACGAGGGACAGGGCCTTCTCGGTGGTGGCTCCCCGGCTGTGGAACACCCTCCCCAGAGATATACGGCAAGCCCCAACCCTTTTGAGTTTTAGAAAAGCCTTAAAAACATGGCTTTGTGCCCAGGCTTTTAATGAATAAATGATAAAGACAACCCAGTTTGTTATATGGATAAAGTTGGAGGATATTGGACGAACGGATTTTAAACACGTTTTATGTTTTATATTTTATACTGTATTTAATTGGTTGTATTTTTTATATGTTGTTGTTTTTAATGATGTATCGGCATCGAATTGTTGCCAATTGTACGCCGCCCTGAGTCCCTCCGGGTGAGAAGGGCGGGATAGAAATATTTGAAATAAATAAATAAATAAATAAATAACACTTAATAATACTGTGTTATTTCACATACTGTAGTATAAAGTATAGTAGTTTAATGGTAACATTTTTCTGTCTTGATCTCCTAAGAGCAAGAACCATGAAGTGAGTATAAATTATAAAGAAAATACATTTTTTAAAAATTCTCCCAAAAATGTTGTTCTCATTGTTAAGTTTCTCTGGAAAAATTAGCTGCAAAAATAATTTCCCAGGCTCTAATCTCAGTGGTACAAAATAGGTGTTTGATGTCATTTTGAGTTATTATTGATCAGCAGTTAGGATGTTGTAAATCCATCTTATGATATTTTGACTGCTCAACAAGATACCTGCCAATATCTTTAAGAGGTAGTTTTCAATTTCCCTACATAATTTCATTTAGCAGTGGAAACAATTAGCTATTTTCTTGAAATAGTGCAAGCATTGAAAGCCTGTCTGGTAAAAAATATTATTGGTATGAAATCACACAATTGGGTACAGACAGTCCCCAAGTAAGAACAAGACAGGTTCTTTAGGTTTGTTTCTGTCCCTGGGATAATTGATTTTGGAAAATTTAGCTTGCTGTGGGAACAAGGATTGGTGGTAAAGCTTCAGTGGAGACACCTTTTCCCCATGATAACTCTTTCAGGAGTGAATTTCCCTTCCTAAGGGTAAATTTCTCTCACTTCCTCTTGTCAATTCTTAACTATGAGTCGTTTGTCAGTTGGATGTTTGTAACTTGGCAACTCCCAGTATATTGTATATTTAAAAATCTGTGGTTTGTCTTTATCATCTATGGAACTCACACATATAGGCCATTCTGCACCTGTGCATTGCTGATAGGATGCTTCAAGAATAGTATTCCCCAAGATCTGGTCTTGCAGATGTTTAGAACTTTAGCTCCCAGAATCCCTGGGAGCTAAAGCAGCCTAAGGCAGCTAAGGCTTCTGGGAGTTGAAGTCTAAAATACTTGGAGGACTAGAGTTTGAGAATTACTCTAAGAGTTAGCCTTAGTATTCTGATGGAAGTCTGGGCTCCATAGCTAGCTAGCTTTCCATCTTCTCATGCCCCTCCTACTCTGCTCTATATCCCAGGATCTGATCCCAGATTATCTGATTATCTGGCAGTGGAGACTCATATAATTCAGTTCAATATAATGGCATATAAGAAGAGTGTAGAAGGGGCCTCAGATCCTTTCTGTCCACTTAATCAGAAGCATCTTAAGAAGGAACCTCTGACTTTTTCTCTAGTGTTAGCAGTTTTTGTTCAGAGTTCAATATTTTTTGTCATGTCTCTTCCTTTTTTATTATTTTTTTGGTTTTCTTCATCATCCAGTCTTCTTCATCATTTATTCTCATTTTTCATCAGTTGTGCTTTTTTTCCATTGGCACTTATAGACTCTAGGTAATAGTTTTCAAAGGGTGTTATCTGTGGTCATGCACAGAGACTTCCATTTCTTAATTTGAGTCCTGTCTGGTTAGAAATGGGGGTGATGCATCTCAAGGCGTTTATGCTGAGGGACTGTGATAGGAAAGCCATTATAATTTCCCATTGCTTCTGCTGTTATTGTGGCTGCTGCACTTGGGACCTGCATTTGAGAAAACAAAAGTGTAAATGGTACTTGCTCATGTCAATGATAAATATTAAATGTGCAAAGTTGACTTCAGGTTCATAGCATAGGAATCCAAGGCAAAACAAGAAATAAGAGGACAATCCAACCAAGCCCCACTGCTGAAGAAATGACCGAGGTTTCTCAGATTTGTACCTGAGATACTATTTAAGGATAGCAGGAAACATGGGCAAGAAGTAAGATCAGAGCAGTTTGGACCCTTCAGAACCTTCTCTTTCCAGAAGTAAAGTTATGATATCACTGGAGAAGAAACACAAACATTAGATAACACAGTGTCCAGCTGCATAACATGGATGCCAGCAATATCTTCCTGATTCTGCTTTCTTTAGGAGGTGGAGAGTTGACTTTCTCTTTACTTTGTATGTTACTATTGTATCTCCCTACCTGTGACTTATGGCTATTTTTCATGGAATTAGTGTTTTTGTTGGGCGTTACCTCAGAGAGTGAAACAGGCTGTCTTTGTGCTTTAAGATGTAGGCCGCTCTTCCTGAAATTTCATGTGGATAGAGCAGTTCTCTGTTCAGACCTTAGTTTATGCAAAAGGAGTAAATGCAGAAGATAATTCTGTCTGTTTTTTTTTTTAGTTTTCTAATACACCCGTGGAAAGACAGTGTTACATAATAAAGAGGTGTTATTGCCTGAGGTATGCAGAGCAAAAACATGGTTTCAACCTCTGGTGTTCATTTGTCATTATTCTTTGGATGTCAAGCCTCGAAAGCTTGACATTTTTAATATTTTCTGTTCTGCAATAACATCTTAACCTCCTCTTGTGGGTGCTGCTTGCTCATCTCCCCATATGTGTAAGACACAGAGACCACAAAGCAGAAGAGGTTGGTTCTTTGAATGATCATCTGAGAAGTAAAATACTGTTTATTTTATGTAATGTATTATTTAATTGTATTATGTTATGGTTTATTGTATTGTCTTGGGCATGGCCCCATGTAAGCCGCCCCGAGTCCCCATTGGGGAGATGGTGGCGGGGTATAAATAAAGTTTTATTATTATTATTATTATTATTATTATTATTATTATTATTATTATTAAGTAAAACAACCCTTCCTTCTCCTGTCAAGGCTGTTTTATTTATGACAATTTCCTGGTTATTCTGTCATTGAGGTCACTGAGGAACAGAGAACTTTTAGTGGGAGCCTAGTTGTGCAAGTGCACAGCATAGCAGAGCTCTTGCCAAAAAAACTGAAACTTTTTGTAGAAGGTTATGGCCCACAATGCACAGGCCCAGAAAGTCCTATATCTGTGAGTTCAAGATGACCACAGTTAAGATGAATCACAGTTACATATAAACAACCTGTTCCTCCTGGGTTTCAGTATAAAACAGAATATTTAATTAAAAGATTAAAACACAGAAAAAGTGTTTAGGTCCCCATGGTTGTCTTAACAAATACCTATGATTCGGATGAAATTATAAATCTAGTCTCCTAGGCCTAAATCTAACTGCTCATTCCAATCACAGTACACCCTTTTAAACTGTTTGCAGAATAGTAAGCTAGATTTTATGTCAACCCCATTGTTTCAATGGGCCTGTTTTACTGAGGATTAAAATTTGCATTTAGAATATAAATGGCATGCTGTATTTGGTGAGCACACATTTAAATGGTATCTCCTTGTGGAAGGCTATTGAAAAGCATTTATCTTTGGCAGTGCACTGTTTAGGTGCAATACGTACCAGCCGTGCAACAATGGTCAACCTATATGCAGTATCTCCATAGCAGATGTCCATTAATGGCTAGTGTGGCAAGGTTAAATAGGCTGATACATAAATTATGAAGCTGCTAATAATTTAGAGAAGAACATGATCTTGGAGTGGTGCCCGTTAATAGATTTTGTATCAACCTCTGAGGTTTAAAAAAGACTAGCACTAGTCCCCTAGTAGATTTAAATATGTACCCAAAAGGCGTAACTGTGAGCAAAAGGCTCACAGTTAAAGTTGGCTGGGTCTATGTCACATTGTTGATTCATAGTATGAGTTTGCAAAGTGGCTGCCACCAAGGGACTGTTCTGTCTTCTATTTCAGTATCATTTTCTCCAGACTGTGAAACTACTGACTACGTTCTCATGGGTTTTCATTGATTTAACACTATTAAAACTGACACCAAACTAGAAAACTGCATAGTAATGTGGGATCTCTTTCAGTTTGCTCAGTATTTAACATATGTGAGTAAAGCATAACAAAAGATTTAAGATAAAATTAATAACTTCTGAAATTACTTAACAAGTATATTTATTTCATAGTTCCACCTGACCTATGCACATAAAGAATTCTTAGAGAAAGAACCTAGAAGTGAAATCCACCAAGAAATTCTGAGAAGAGCAGCCAAGGACCTTCCCATCTATACACGAACAATGTCTGGAGGTAAATGTTTTTCAAGAGTGATGTTCTGCTCTATCTTATCATCTGGTGATGACAGCTAATGGAAGCAGACATACAGTCATTAGGGACAGCTATATGACTCTGTAGTTTAGGGGTGTAAACTTACTTTGAGTTTAGAAATATGTTTTTTTCTTATTAGGATTAATTCTGTTTTTGTTTTCCATTTGAACCCAGTACATAGTCAATAATGAGTGGATTGAGGATAATAAATTGAAAATCCCAAAGCTTAGAACATTTATTTTTGAATTGTGGGTCCCAAAATCCCTCTCCCAGCATCATCACTGCCCCCGATGGCGTAGTGGACTAAAGCCTTGTGACTTGAAGGTTGGGTTGCTGACCTGAAAGCTGCCAGGTTCGAATCCCACCCGGGGAGAGTGCAGATGAGCTCCCTCTATCAGCTCCAGCTCCATGCGGGGACATGAGAGAAGCCTCCCACAAGGATGATCAAAACATCCGGGCATCCCCTGGGCAACGTCATTGCAGACGGCCAATTCTCTCATTCCAGAAATGACTCAAGTTGCTCCTGACACGAAAAAAAAAAATCACTGCCCATGCTAAGTTGATAGATTCTGAGAACTTTAATTTAAAGATAACTTTTCTAATCTCTCCTGAAGCCAGACAATTCATAATCATCTCAATCCAATGAAACTCAATATACGCACAGATGGAAACTTTAATGGACACAGCCCTAGCTTGCTTGAAATCATTGCCCTCGATTTGCCGATGCAAATGCAATTCCCCTGTCATGCCAGATAATTGGTGATAGCTTTGAACTGCTGCTACAGAGACAGGGATAGACCTTGACCTATCTACAGTCTTTATTGACAGAATTGCCAAAGTTACACAAACACATAGTTAATTAAGGATTACTGAATAAAATCTGCAATTATGGAAACATATGACTTCAAATTCTATTTACCGTATATACCCAGGTATAAATCTAGGTCAACATATACACAGGTCAGTGCTAAAATAGGGCTCTGCAAAAAGGTAGTGGCAAGATGCAAAGGCTTCTCCATTGCTCATGTGGCATCCTCACTATTTTTTCAGTGCAAAAAGTGTTCAGAAGAAACAAGTGAGAGCCCAAAGAATCAAGTGCCCTTGCCATATTGGGCTTTTGAGGTGAGGCAGAGTAATGGTTACCATTTTTAATAAGGGCTTATTTAAGTCTCTCTGCAGAGAGAATGTGGCAGCCATCTTTAATAGAGGCAGGCAGGGTTTTACATTGAGTAAGCCCCTATTAAAAATGGCCAAAGCAGTATCTCTACAGAGAGGCTTATACAGTGGTCTATTAAAAACAGCTTCCGTCATTCTGCTCCATCTCAGTTGCCCAAAATACCACATTTCTTCAGGTTCCCTTATGTTGCTGCTGAACGGGTATGAAAAAGGGGTGAGGAAAGAGGGAAGGCTAACTTTCTTCAGTTTGAGCAATGAAGAGGTAATAAGGTGAGATCTTCTTACCCTCATCTCTTGGGGAGGCAGGTTGCTTTTTGCACTTTTTATTAGCCTGAGGCACCATTTGGACAACTCAGGCTAATCTGGAACCTATTACAGGTTTTGGGCCTGTTTAGAAGCACCCTCAGAGGGACTTTTACACTGAGTAGTTGTGGAATAAACTGCAAACAATTGAAAAAGAAACATAAGACTCTTTGAGGAACAATTCAGTGTGATTGTTACTACACATTTTTGCTTCTGTCTGTGTGAATTGACATTAAGAATAGGATGTGTACAAGTTCACGTCAGTGTTAAACAAAAGTCTTATTCTGTCTTTACAGCAATCAGATACTGTGACAGATGTCAACTTGTAAAACCAGACCGTTGTCATCACTGTTCTGTCTGTGATAAGTAAGACTAAGTAACATGTATTACATTTTATCTTATTACTGAATAAAGTAAATTATTAATATATATGCATGGATTACTATATAGACTATGCACTTAGAAATAGTTTATTGTATTTATTATAGCAACTGTGTAAATATATATTTTAGTAAAAATAATTATTTTCGTTAAAAGCAGTGAATATTCTTTCAAGATACATTTGTGTCACTAGTAACATTTGAAAAACCAAATTATCTCAGTGAGACTTTTGATAGATTAAGGTACTGAGGGTTTTTTTTCTTTACTACATGGTGTCTCAAAAATGGTGTCTATATTGGGAGAAAGGCGGGATAAAAATAAAGCAAATCAATCAATAAATTGAAAATATTTACATCTTTAATAGCATGAATGTGGAGCCCCCGGTGGCGCAATGGGTTAAACCCTTGTGCCAGCAGGACTGCTGACTGACAGGTCAGCAGTTCGAATCTGGGGGCAGTGGGTGAGCTCCCTCTGTCAGCTCCAGCTCCCCATGTGGGAACATGAGAGAAGTCTCCCACAAGGATGGTAAAACATCAAACATCCTGGGGTCCCCTGGGCAATGTTCTAAAGGACGACCAATTCTCTCACACCAGAAGTGACTTGTAGTTTCTCCAGTTACTCCTGACACGAAAAAAAGCATGAAAGTGCCGCAAAATAACAAGAGAACCTTTAAGTAAATTTGTGACTCAGTGCTTCAACAATATGAGCAGTACAGTGCTGCACAGGGATGACAGTTTGAGCCCCTCACATAAGATTGTAATTTTAGATGAACATTCTAACTGATTAAATAATTATTGTAACATTTATTCTTTGATATTTATTTACTTAGCCTTGAAATAATCACTCTGGCTGCTATTAGCTTCTAAAAGGAGTATCTTTTCGGTGATGATACTCTTTTTGGAGTATTGCATTTGATATAGGCTATTAGTACATAGATAGAGGCTGTTTCTACATGGGACTTGAAGAAGGTATCAGTGTACACTGTAACTATATTAAGGAAGGACAGTTGTTTGTTCTACTTCTATGACTAGTCTAAGATCACTTATCTCCATGGCCAAGCGAGGATCCTAACCCTGTTCTTCAGATATGTAGTCCAGCACTCAAATCACTACATGAAGCTTTTTACTGGATCATATGTCTGGTCCTCTATTTATTTATTTATTACAATATTTATATCCCGCCCTTCTCGCCCAACAGGGGACTCAGGGCGGCTTACAATAAAACACACATATAAAACCTGTACAATACACTATAAATCAGTTAAAAATTAACTTACATAAAACATTCATAAAACGCATTATAAAATACAGATAGGCGTGTTCAAGTTTAAAAGACTGGGTCTGTCAATTGAGTTCCAGCGTACATAATAGTACTCTACTTTGGCTGAACTATTTGAAGCACATGGGTTTATGGTTCTTGCTTGCAATAAAATCTAGATGAATCATGAACCAAGATCTCACTGCAAGGTAGCGGGAATGAATCTCCTTAAGGAACATGGAGCAAAAAGAAATTATGTTATATGAGTCACGTCTGTGTCAGACTAGAAAGCAGGAATTAAGCTGCTACCTTAAATGACTAAGGAATTTGGAGAGGGTGATCTCATTATGCTGATTTGAGAAAGTTTTATTTTTAAGTTGTGATTAACTTCTTACATTGATTTCACACTGTGAGTAACTTGGTCTAAATCCAGCCCATGTTTGTTACTTGCATATCTTATGTTTTCTATAACTACTTCACTTTAGGATTCAGAAATTCTTTCTGTTGAACATCCAGCAGAATAAATGATTTTGTTTTCCTTTCAGATGCATTTTGAAAATGGACCATCATTGCCCTTGGTAAGGAATATGTGAATTTATATCAGTATGGAATAGATAAGATTCTAAAAAAGTAAGGCCCTTTCTGGGTGATGAATAATAATAATAATAATAATAATAATAATAATAATAATAATAATAATAAAAAGGGCCAGGATGGATGCTGGTTGCAAGTGTAAATCATAAAGGTTGTAGTAAAATATTTTAATAGTGTTGTAAGAGCATTGGTAGCATTGGTGCAGATCTATTTCTGTCGTATTTTGTGGGTAGTTACTGTGCAGTTACAATGATGGCTGTATTGGGGTGGAATCATCTGTTTGCTGTTTTCTTCCATTTTTTTAAAAAAACATTATTCAAGACAGATGTGTGTTATGTTAGAGAGGAGATACAGCTAGACGAATACAGAGGAAAATAAAGACATCTTGGAAAATGACAGAGGAGTGTTACGGAAAAGGAAACATGTATGTGCTGTTAGTGTTCTATATTAAACTTGAAACATCCTGCTGAAATGGTTCTACAAAGACCACTCAGAAATTTCAAAGGACAAGAGATGTCGATACAGATAAAGCCTTTTTAAAAACTGCCATTATTAACCAGTATTCTGAGTTATTTTAGTTTAGAGAAATTTGGGAGGTAAGGAGTTGAACCTGCTGATTGTG
Organism: Anolis carolinensis; assembly: GCF_035594765.1. Lineage (NCBI taxonomy): Eukaryota > Metazoa > Chordata > Lepidosauria > Squamata > Anolidae > Anolis > Anolis carolinensis. The sequence continues at coordinate 71,197,729 of NC_085845.1, read as the reverse complement.
ATGAAGGAATATGATAAACAAGAATATGTTAATGTATTTGTGTATATTTTGTGCTTTATCCTTTCTTCCTTTCTCCTAGGGTGAACAATTGTGTTGGGTTTTCCAATTACAAGTTTTTCCTTCTTTTTCTGGCATATTCTCTGCTATACTGCCTTTTCATTGCTGCAAGTGATTTACATTATTTTATCAAATTCTGGACAGTAAGTCTTTCAGATGTTTAAATCTGTAACTGTAAATGTTCTGACTGTTATCTTTAGGCTTTAATCCTAAATAGAATTATAGGTGTGCAAGCTGAATAAAGTTATAATCATTTGCATGATTAGAGAGAGAGAAAACCCTGGTTGTATAAAGGTTTTTTTTTCATTTTGTGTTGTGTTTCTAATCTTTTTTTCTAATCCTTCTTACACCTTGCATATTTTTTTTATTTAATTGAGGGAGTGAACACATATTGAAGTAGGAAATAACACACACTCCACCCTTTTGGCACTAGTTTTTTTAAAGTTAGGTTTGATACCATTTTTCCATGTCATTCATTTACTCTATAAATATATAAGTCTAGAATTTTTTTTGTCAAAAAATCACTCTAAAAACCTGGATCAGCTTATCTACAGAGAGAACAATTCCTTTCTCTGAGTAGAGTCGCAAAATCCACTTACTTCATCCTGGGAGAACCTAAAGGAAGCATCAGGTCTACTCTCTCCCCTGTGGCACTGCTTCTAGCCTTTTTGAATGCCTCCATAAGGAAATGTTGGTGGTAGCCAAAGACGGCTGACCTCCAGAAGTTGCTTTGGTGCTTTCCCTTCACCATGGTATAACCCTCAACTTATCCATGGGTCACACCAAAAGCCATAATTTTGGTCCCAAAAAACTTCCCTCAACTTATACTTAGGATAAATTTGTACAAGAGTATATACAGTACTTCTTTAAAAAAATTCCCCTTGTTTCTGCCTATACTGTATGTGGGTCGCATTCGAATTCACAGACATAAAGTACTGGTGATTCTTAGTTCATCAGTCACACATTCGGGTCACAGGCACTACATTACAGATGAAAAGCAGCAAATGTATTAGCAAAGTTTAGGCATTAAAAAGTAAACTTCAAAGGTAGCCACCAAAATCCCTTAACTTATCTATGTACAGTATAGAGGTTTAAATCCCTTATCAAAGATTCTGTGTACTAAAGTGATGAAACAGTGCAGTTATTATGTCAACTGTTTCCCATGCAAATCAGTGGGTTACAAAGATTCAGATTTCCAAATTTGTTTGGATTCAGATCCAAATCATTTCTGAAAATAGCTAAACTGAATCAAAGCCTCACCTGACTCACAGAATTGGAGGATACAAAGGACTTGCAAATATTAAAATTCAAGGAGATGTGGCAGGTATATAGCTATTATGTTGATCCTTCATGTGTCTGATAATTGCCTAGAAATCTGACTAAAACATAATAATTTCATGTATTTCATCACACTTCCTAGGTGTTCAGTTGTTCTAGTTGACTTCTAGGATTAATAGCTAGTGGTTTCAATTAAGGGTGTGTGTGTGTGTGTGTGTGTGTGCGCAGGGATTAGTCTTGCCTCTGAAATATTTAGAAAAGCATTTTCAAGATAGGGGAAATCACTGTTGCTTCTTTATCTAAAGGGATAGCTAGACTGGAAGTTCTGTGGAATTCATTTCAGAGATATATTTGTATCAGCCATTCTGGATCAACTCTGTAGCTGATCAACTTTGAAAAGATGGTGGTTTTAGAAGATTATGCTGGCTTGACAGTTTTTGTAAAAACTGGTTACATTTTTGTTTAATTAGTGCTTACTTGGTTTGTTGTATCTATGTGCTATCTTTTCTCCACAAAAAGATGCTCAAGACAGCCCGTAGCCATAAAAGCTAATATAAAAATATATTTCTATATTGGTATGTAGGCCCTCTGAAAAGGTCTGCCTTAGAATGTCACCATGGCTTTGCTCTAGTGCCCTCTTGTGGTTGGTTATCAACACTGCAGTATGAAGTTAATTAGCTGGCAATGTAGATCATTTTAAAAGTGGATTTCTGAACTTCTGACTATGCCAATATTTTTAAGATGTGTAATGAAGGGTATATGTACCAGGTTTGGTCCAAATTCCTCAAACCATGTAGGAGCCTTTGTAGAAGAAATACATGAACAAATACACAGGCATGCATTGACCTTTGTATATACTGGCAGTCCCCATGTTACAAACAAGATAAGTTATGTAGGTTTGTTTTTAAGTTGAATTTGTAGGTAAGTTGGAACAGGTACATTTTTATGCATAACTCCAGCCAAATATATATACTTAAGATAGACTTAAATTAGCTTTGTTTAGCATAGGGAAGGGTTAACACCCCTGTGGTGTTTGTTTTGTTGACTGTGCACTTGTTCAGAAGATTTCACCTCACTTTCTCTCCCTGTGAAAAATTGTGAAAAATTTGGCTTGTTGTAGAAACAAGGATTGGAGATAAAGCTTCAGTGGAGACATATAATTCCCCATGATAAATGTTTCAGAAGTGAATTTCCCTTCTGAGGAGTAGATTTCTCTTACTTCCTATTTTCTCACCCCCCGTTCTTAACTATAAGTTGTTAGTAAGATGTTTGTAACTCAGGGACTGCCTGTAACAACTCCTATATGTAGTCTTCAGCATCAATAATTTCAGACTCCAGTAGGTCAGTGAACTGTTATAATAATATCAAACCAAAATCCTTTAGCAAACAAGTAAATTCAACATTGGTAAAAAGTTCCTCTTCTGTTTTCGAAAAGGTGTGTGGATACCAGTTAAAGAAATGTTTAGAAATTATATACCATCATGTCAAAGTTTATTTATTTATTTATTTCCGGTATTTCTACCCTGCCCTTCTCCCCTGGGGGACTCAGGGCGGCTTACAAATTGGCAACACAGTGCCATCACATCAACAATACAATACAAAAGGCATTAAAAACTAAAAACATTTAAAACATCATAAAAACCAATATACAATAATAAAACATTACAATGCACCGAGGTAATGTCCTTTCATTCACTAGTCCTTGTTAATCCAGAATCTTAAAAACCGACTGTGCCAAGCTCGAAAGTTCATTCATTGAACGCTTGAAAACATAGCCATGTCTTTAGTTTTTTTCTGAACCCTAGAAGGGAAGGAGCCTGCCAGATGTCACTGTTCAATCAACATTTTTGAGTGCATGTATATCTAACAATCATGTCTTAATTGATCAATTAAAATAATATCTGAATGAAGGAAAGTACTATTCCCAGAGGGTGTGGGGAGGGGAGAGGGGTGAAATACTGAAAGACACAAGTGGGAGATAAAAGTGGAATCAGCAAGGTTAAGATTACTAAGAAAATAATATTTGATATGTAAATAGAAATGGTGATTGATTTTGATATTATTCTACCTGTGTTTACAATAAAAACATTGAAAAAAAACATCATGTCAACAATTCTTTTTTTTCCTTTTTTTCTAGAATGGCCTTCCTGATACACAAGCCAAGTTCCATATCATGTTTTTATTCTTTGCTGCAGCCATGTTTTCTGTCAGCTTGTCGTCTCTCTTTGGCTATCATTGTTGGTTAGTCAGCAAAAACAAATCAACATTAGGTAAATAATTACACATTGATTTTGTTTGGATTCCACCATTTCTGTTAAAGTGTGCACACTTAAATGTGTTAACTACAAACTTGAACATATTTCATTTTTAGAGGCATTCCGAGCACCTATTTTTCGACATGGAATGGACAAGAATGGTTTTAGCTTGGGTTTCACCAAAAATCTATTACAAGTCTTTGGAGATGAGAAAAAACTTTGGTTGTTGCCTATTTTTTCTAGGTAAGTGATATTTAAAATATAATTATTTCCATACTTGATAGTATAAGCCAAATTATGTTTCAAAGCTAATTGGTTTAAAGAGTTTTTAATATTGATATGTTTTGCTTTTAGCCAAGGAGATGGGTGTTCCTTTCCAACCTGTCTTGTTAACCAAGATCTAGAACGAGCTGTATCTCCAGCAGGACGTAGTAATCCAAACAAAAAGTAAGCTTGAATCTATTTCTCATCATGCTTGCTCCATACTTCATTTGTTATATATTGGTTGTTGCTTGGATAGTAGTCATATATTTTAAATGCAAATTGGTATAGGAATGGGGTTGTTACTTAGCTTCAAGGTATGCAAATCATCATTATCTGCAGTCTCCGTAGACAAGATAGATAACCGTAAATAGCATTCTTCATCGTTAGTTTTAAACAGGCCTGCCCAAGCAGTAAGGGACCAAAATTAAAATAGGCTAAAACTCTTTGGGACGCAGATAGGTTTTTAGTGCCTCACTCAGGGTTTGCGAGAGGGCACCTTTCCATCAGAGCAAGCAGCAAAGCGGATTAGCCTCATTTTTTCCATCTCCCCTCAGGGTGAAGGCAGGCTGCAGTCCTTTTCTGAAGGAAAGAAGAAGTGTGTCAGCTCTTGCCTCCACTGCCCCTCCTTTCTCTTTGCCTCTCAGTTGTCTCTGTCATATCCTTTTCCTATGGAGGGAAAAATTGCCACCTCTACACCATTCATTTCCCTCATTTGTTAGCTTCGGTATGAGACTACACAGCAATTTCATGGTGAAGCTATAGTTCTTCCTCATAGGTGATGGAAATGAATGGCAGAGAGTTTTTCCCACCAGAGGGGGAGACGACAAAGGAAACCTAGAAGCAAAGAAAAAGGAAGAGCGGTGTAGCCAAGTTTCTCCCTCACAAGTGAATGGTGCAGAAATGGCGGTTTTGCCGTTGGATGAAGGGAGATGACAGAAGCAAAGAGAAAGAAAGAGCAGCAGAAGGAAGAACTGATGCCCTTCTTTTCCACCTCCTTCTCCCTCTAAAATGGCCAATCTAATGTTAAATTGTAACATAACCGAGAGTTCAAGATTCCAACCTCTCTGAATAAAGGTCTAATACCTTTTCAAATTTCATCCCCGTTCCCCACTACTCCAACTTGAGTCCAACAGTTTCCCTAGGCCATATTTCCAAACAAGACAGCTTTTCCAGTATCCTGACTAGAGAACTCATCAGACAGGCAGCCGGAATCACCACACATTGTTGCCCCACACTTTGCATTGCTCAACTTCCTCCATCTCATTCCACAGGGGGAGCCCCCGGTGGCGCAGTGGGTTAAACCCTTGTCCCGGCAGGAGTGCTGACCAAAAGGTCAGCGGTTCAAATTCGGGGAGCAGGGTAAGCTCCCGTCTGTCAGCTCTAGCTCCCAATGTGGGGACATGATAGAAGCCTCCCACAGGATAGTAAAACATCAAACATCCGGGTGTCCCCTGGTCAGCGTCCTTGCAGATGGGCAATTCTCTCACACCCGAAGCGACTTGCAGTTTCTCAAGTAGCTCCTGACACAAAAAAAGAATTCTCACGAGGGGAAACGTCCATCACCCGGCTTCCCCCGTTTACTCCCATTGAACACAGGAAGCCTCCCATGTTGCCATGGTGACATCATGCACCAGTTCCTCAATAGTTTTATGACAGAGCCCCACCAGAAGTAGTTTTACATCATGGAAGGTAACCGGAAGGCGCCATTGTAAAACTATCAAGGAACCAGACATGCAGCCAAAAACTACCCCGTCTGATGAAGTCATGGATTTATTGGTGGTGGTGTCAAAGATTAGTTTGGTAACAAAGGTTAGTTTGGTGCATACAGAAAGGAAACGTGTAGAGATAAAATACTTGGAGGAGGGATGGCGGGTTCTGATTGCTATTTCTGTTGTGCTACATGTGACCTCCCTCTCTAAGACTCGCTCAGAGCCTCTGCAGGCTGCATGAAATCCTTTTGTAGGCTGCATCCAGCCCCTAGGCTGTATGTTGTGCACATCTGGTTTAAAACAAACATACAAAATTTGTCTTTTTATCATTGGAGGACTGCATTGGTTATGCAGTTGCACAGCCAATGTGGTGTGATTTGAGCACTGAACTATGACGCTGGAGACTAGAGTTTGAATCTTCACTTGGCCATGGAAGCCTTGGGTGACTTTGGGCAAGTTACACTTTCTGAACCGCAGAGTAAGGCAAAGTCAAACTCACTCCAAACAAATCTGGCCAAGAAAAAAAATCTGTGACAGGGTCACCATAAATTGGAAATGATTTAAAGGTACAAAACAACAACAAACCTCAATACAGAGAAAAGAATGCTAATTGTGATTTTTAAAAGGCACGCTAACTGGCTCTTCAATTGTTACTTTCAGCCAAGAAGATAGGTGTTCCTTTCCAACCTGTCTTGTTAACCAAAATCCTTAAATCTTACTCAAACTTGTAACTTGCTTTTCTCTTATCCTTCCCATTTTACTAATACAAAACAGAATCCTTGTCCATTGTTTTTACTCATCAATCACTAGCTTGCCAGCTGGCAGGACAACTGATAGAATTAAACATAATCAAAGCACTGTTTCATTATTTTAAGTGTCAACAGACATGAAAGTAATGTTAGGTTTGCGCAACAAAATATGGATAGAGAGGGTTTTGTATTTATTTTTATGGCCATGTTATAAAATATTAATTTAATAGCTAGAGGGTATGATAGGTTTCTTGGTGTCCATTTAGAACTTCTTGTCTCACAATATCCAGTAATTGCGATCACAAGGTACACTCTCTTATGAAAGCCACTGTTCATGTAATAGAGCTGTATAGAGTCTGCACAGTTTTGAGCCCTTGAGGTATTCGCTTAACTAGAAAAGGAATAATAGTGTCTTTTTAAAGATGTGGTGAGTACTAGCACTATAGAACCATCTTAAGATTTGTCATGTGCAAAGAGAAAAAATATGTAAATATTCTGTACCTCACATTTACTTACAGCCACATATCTTCATTCGTTCCCAGTAAACAGAGACATAATATTGCTTTTGTTAGTATGGCACATCTTTGATCTTTAAAAATTCTACCATAGTTCACCAAAGTGGAATCATTGGCTGTAAAAACTTGATTTATGTGATACAATACAATCTGTTTTCAGCTATTTATGAAAAGATTAGCATCTGTTTTCCCAGATATTTAAAGAGATTAACACTAATATGAGTCTAAGAATTTCTTTGCTTCCCTATATTAACAACGGAAAATACAATCCCAGCTCTTATAAGATATTTTTAAATAATAATGTATGTATAAATATACCAGCTTATATATAAATGATTAGCACTCCAAAGCCCTTGTTAAATATATATGTGGAACTTGTTTTCATAAGGTCCTAAACCCATCTAAACAAATTTTAAAGGAATGGGTGGGGATGTGCTGAATATATGCATTCTTTTGATATAAAATGCAATTTTCCAAGCCCTGTACTGAAATTATTGTTGCATTTTGATCATTTTGATCTACACATACTATTCTACTCCTTGTCAACAATTTGCTGCGACCTAATTAATGAGAATGAATGAAATTTTCATTAATTATTTTGGATTAAGTATCTTTTGAGAACAAACTCTGCATATTTTTATGTATGTATGTATTCACTTAGTTTATACTTTGTCTTGGCAAGCACTTACAAAAATGTAAAACAAATTCTAGCTAAAATTGTATTTACAAACATTAAAAAACAGACAGTATACATTCAATATATGAATGAATATATATTTTTAAATGCAGACACCAAGCACATAGACCTATATGTAATTTTGTCATTGCATTACCAGCTGTACAGTTTTAGGGTTAAAGAGCAAGCATTGTATTCAATCATTTATGCAAAATACAGTTGGTTGTGTCAACCACATGATCAATCAGTTGCATAAATGGTTACAGTTTGTTATATGGCTTCTTTGCCTGACTACCGCCACAGTCATTATTCCAGTGAAATTATACTGTACCACCTGTACTAGGTTTAAATTGGATATTTGCCTCCATTTCATAAGTAAATTATTACTGAGCTGGAATATTTATAGAACCAAGAGTGACATATTTGTAATTAAACTTCTCACCTTACCTGAAACAGTACAGAATTTTAATAATATAGCTATATCGTTACTCCTCTTTTAACATCCTGTCATTTATTAACAGTGAGAATAATCCTCATTTTCCTTCTAAACCATTGCGAGATTCCCAAAGCCACCTTCTTACTGATACCCAGTCTTGGACAGAAACCAGTGCAAGTATTGAAAAGAACAAACTTGGTAAGAGAGTAATGTTTTTTGTATACTAGGTGGCTTGCAAAGTTAAGTGTTAATGAAAAAAAGATTTGTACAGAACATAAGGACAAAATAAATGGGGAACATAGAAATTGTTCAGCACTTGGGGTAAACTGTTAGATAGTTGATCTATACATTGTTACATTGTTTATTTATAAGGTAAACGTAAAGGTTTCTCCTTGACATTAAGTCTAGTCGTGTCCAACTCTGGGGCTTGGTTCTCATCTCCATTTCTAAGCCAGAGAGCTGGCGTTGTCCGTAGATGCCTCCAAGGTCATGTGGCCAGCATGATTGCATGAAGAGCCATTACCTTCCCGCCGGAGCGGTACCTATTGATCTACTCACATGTGCATGTTTTCGAACTGCTAGGTTGGCGGCTGGGGCTAACAGCAGAAGCTCACACCGCTCCCCGGATTCGAACCGCCAACCTTTCGGTCAGCAAGTTCAGCAGTGCAGCGGTTTAACCCGCTGCGCCTCCAAGGGCTCCTGTTTATATACAGTATAATTACCTTATATTTCTCATTTAGATCAATAATTACCTTATATCTGTTGTTTAGATCAATACATTATGTTATGTTGTTTATATAGAATTACCCTATGTTTCTCATTTAGCAGAACTTGTTAATTAAATCTATCTATCCCAATCCTGTAGAAATTTCTTACATTGAATTTAAAATATTAAGAAAATGGGACAACAAGTATTTCTTTATTTAGGTATGGGCACCTCCAGTCTAGACCTTGCTTACAAGTCACACAATGATTTGAACAATTTTGGAAGAAGTGGATCCTCAGTATTGGCCAAGTTCCCCTGCTGTTATCTCCTATCAGAATGATGTTCTCTCTGATCATATATAACAGCAGGAGTCTCTATTATCATCTCTGGTCAGATATAACAGCAGGACTCCTCTTTGTGTGTTACTCATTGTCCCAACCAGAATGGCAAGGACATCACAAAACATGCATTTGGAAGGGGGTTATTCATTTTCTTTACTCAGACAGTCATGGAGAAATCATAAATAAGTGTAGAGAATGGTCCATTATGATGTAAAGAAAAGATTTGAATTTGGATTCCAAAGGTAAATTGTTTGGTCCCACAGTTTTAGACAACTTAGATAACTTCTATCTTATAAGTTCTATAAGTGTTTATATTTAATCAGAAGCCTTTTTCCCCTTTGCTGAACAACCAAGAAAGGTGCTCAATCCTAAATTGTTTGATTCCATGATGTGTTCATTGGTCTGAGTCTGACATAAAAGTGAACCACAGTTTAATGTTACTTCTGTTTTCTATAATGAAATATTTCATTTCTGTTTTATTATTCTATATATTACACAGCCCTACAAAAAAAATTATTGGTTTTTAGCCCAGTTCCTGGGGTAGTTTGGGGTGCTGGTTCAGAAAATTGCACTGGATAAACCACATCTACTCTAGTTTCTTCAATATGGTTATTATGATAGGGGAGAACTGATGCCAGAAACAGGTCTAATATTAATGTGTGTTGGACAGTGATGTTATTCTTCAAACCTGCCTTATTGCTTCATTGAAAAAAAGCTGCCTTTCAAATCACGGATTGGTCAATTAAACACAATTTAGCTTTTGCTTGTGAAATGGAAATAGAAACGACTGGTCTTCATGTAGCTACACAACAAAGCATCATATAGTGTTGTGTGAGAGACCTGGCTTTGTCTGTTGACTGCACCATCTTTAGATCAGTATGGAATCAATGCGATACTGCAATATATTATGTGTGTCAAGATCTTTACCACGATTTTTGTTTTGGTTAATATACAGTTACATTTTCATAGCAACTGATAGAACGTCTAGCAAGAGATCATTGCTTAAATACAGGGTGGGGCATAAAGATCTCCCTTTTTTGGGAGGGCAGTGTGTTGACCATAGTGAGGCTAGAGAGGTGGATTAGGTCTAATTTGGTAGGTTAGACTCTGCCATTTTCTGTACTCATCATAACTTGAACTGTTGAACACGGGACTTAGTTGTTCGAGCGTATTATGAGAACAACCACCATGTGATAATGACGCAGAGAGTGGTCCAGACATGTTTTGTGCTCGGTTGACATGCATCTGTACCAGATCGGAAAACAATTTTGCCATTGGTTTCTAATCTTCAGGCAACTGGATCCACACTGAAAAAAAAAATCCCTGGCAGACCTAGGACCATCAGAACCCCAGAGAATGTGGAAACAGTAAATGCATCCAGTCAGCAATTGTCAAGGCTCATAAGCATGGCATGATCCTGGGTATATCAAGTCAGATTTGGAAGAGGATTCTGCATGCTGATTTAAAACTGCATCATTATGAAATGATTTGTTTGATTTTTCAAACCCATTAAAACAAAACTGTTTTATGTACTTTTCAGAAATATATACATTTTTTCTAGATAGTTTCATTCATTTTTATACCCTTTCAAAATATAGGATATGTTTATGCCCTACCTTGTTCTCTCTTAAATGTTTAGCTGTATACTGTGCTGTTTGTATAGCCATTTTAGGAGATTAGGTGTCAAATAAACTATGACTTCAGCAGCTGTTCCTGAAGGGACATAGACTTATATTGATGAGGCTGATCAATACAAAAAGCAAAGAACCACTATTGAAAAGTATTTCTTTTTCCCAAAGGCACAAGCAATCCTGCACTAACAATGGAAAATGAAACTTAGTCTTGCAAGTAAAAATGAGAAATCCTGGATTTTCCAAGTAAGTTTCCAAAAACAAATTCCTTTACTGATTTTTCCCTAATCAACTAATTTTTTTAACTTATGTAGGTCGTGATACACATTGTTCAGATTACATACCTTGTCTTTGTTTTTCAAACAAGTATCCTTCCATCCTTTGTTGTAGTTCAAAATTGTTGATGAGAGGACGAAGGATTCCTCCATAACATCAGCATCCATCCAACAGCTATTCCCATCCACTGTTGCGTGGATCTGCTGCGAAGATAACTTCAAGACCTAATGTAGCTGTCTCCGTATCATCGCTTGAAATATAAGATGTGTTTCCATCTCTATTGTGTATCAAAGAATGTTTGGGTCAATGCAAAATAATGTCAAAATACGAAAAAGGGGAAGGCTTGAAAATTGCATGTCGGGAAAGCAGGATGTCTTTAAGACATACAGGACAATAATTCTTTCCAAACAAGGACAGGTTTTGTATTGCTGTTGATAGCTCAGGTGACTGTAAATATTTTACATAAAACCTGAAAATGCTCTTGCAACCGTTCTTGAATCTTTAAATCATATCTATGATTTCTGCTTGCAAATGACCCATCTCCCTAGGAATATACTCCCAACTTTGATTAGTTGACTGGGAAGCCTGCTGGTAGTTCAGGCATAATGATTGGAACTACATTCTTCTTCCTGTCTTCAATTGAGTTAACAATACCTCAGACCCTTTCTAAGCAAATCACTTATTTACTGCTAAGCTATCATTTATCTTAATTCGTAACGGAGAGGCAGTGCAAAATTTCACACTTAATTTATATGCCTGGGACATGCATTTAGACATGCTCAGGAATTTATTTTTTGTGAAACTAAATATATGATGCAGCTCACTATTTGGTTATTCAATCTTAATAGAAACACCGTTAATAACATCAGATTTTAAAAGCATAACCTAAATTCATACCTGTAAGTGGCTGTTTTAATTACACTATGCTTTTTTTTCTATTTGGATTTACTATTCTTGAATGGCTGCATTCCTCATCGTTTTTCTCCTGATGATGTATATATGAGGCCATGTTACCATGTTGCACTCATGCTTACACTACAGCCTATATAAACAGCCAAATGAGCTTTGCAGAGGCACATCATGAATGAAACTAACAGTCCTCTGAGACTTGGGGACAGGTTTTTTTTTGTAGGATTGTTTTAAAAAAAGCAGCTTTAAGATTTCAGAAAATGTCTGAAGCCAAGGAAATTGCAGTTTCACAAATATGCTTTTATCAGTGCCTTTGCATACATGTCCAATGAAATTGTATACATTTAATGTGCTACGTAAGACATTGCTGTTTACATAAAATAGGTGATCCTATTTAATTCTGTAATGGTTCATGGAAAGTGATTAATACCTAAGAAACTAACTGAAGAAATTGTGAAACTCATTCAGTGCCACAGCTGAAAAAGAGAAACTGCCACTTTCAAAATCAGTGTGGATTTTTTAAATAGGCACGGGACAATGCAGATGTGGCTCCTTGGCTGTAATATTTCAGAAAACCATTATTTAATCTTTGTAGCCAAGTCAATAGAATCTGATTTATTTCAGAATTATTCTTCAGGGTGATAGGGTTTTTTAAAAGTGAGATGGCATGACATCTCTCTAATGTAAGTGTATGACCTTGGAAGACATGTGTCCCCTAACATTTTCATCCCCATGAAAATCTTTGCAGGCTCAATCACCAAAAGTGCCAGAATAGGACTCTCAAGAGTTGGGATATCTGAGAACAAAACAGGGTGTGCTATAGCAGTTTTTACACAGCATACATTATGCATTTTAACGGTCATTAGTATCCATAGCATCGTCTTCTAACTCATTAATTTTTGTGTTTGGATTTGGATATAGTCACAATGGGAAACTCCACAGCCAAATCAAAGTAATATACTGTGATGCATTTCCAGTTGTGCAGAGCTGTATTTAATAGTTACTACAACTCATCCTTAAAAAGGGTCCAAGATGATGAGAGAATCGGGAATTCCTTGTTTCATTATGTTTCATTAAAATTCAGCTAGCATATTACTGTATAAATATGGCGTTCAGCACTGCTTCATGGAAAAGGAAGCTGACAGCATTTTACCATCAGTATTTTCTAAGAAAGGAGATTTCATAGATAGGCGATATTCGTACAAAATATATAGTCAGCCCTGTAGTGCAGATGGCTCATTATAGTGATGCATTTTTCCCAAGCTATTCAGGTGTTACTTGTCAGAATGAGAAGATTGTAAATGTAGCCTAGCAACAGGAACAGCTCTCATACATTTCTGTCATTGCTTGGAAGTAGGTTTCATTGCAATGGAACGCCCAATTACATGTAGGCTACTGTGTGGTTATGAATTAAAGAAATAGTCATGGCAGTAAGTAGAGCTATAGAGGTGCAGTGAGATTCCTCTTCTGGGGCTTTTTAAAAATTACTATATAATGTCTTATTGGTGGGGAAGCAGACAGCAAGTTTTCCCTGTAATAGTAAATGAAAAATGCATCAACTTCTGCTATACAAGGTCAATTTGGGAAACTACAGTTTTGAATAACTGAACAAGAGGATGGTCATCACATTCTATTCAGTTAGTCTATTGACTAAGTTTGGATATTTGTACATGGGCAAACACAACAAGGATATGTTTTAGATGATGCATTGTTGTAGGAATTTTCCTTCCAAAGCAAGAGAGAAGATCCAGTTTGCCACCTGCCGTTTTTGTAAGTACTTGTGCATATATATATATATATATATATATATATATATATATATATATATTGCTGGCCTCTTCACCAGGACCGTGTTTGATAAGGCACATGGAGTATTAAACTGAGTGGATCTCACTTCTAAGCAGGCTAGCATTGTTGAATATTCAGTCTGTTTGAAACTATTTATTGAGATTGGAGTAGTCCAATTTTGCAGCCTGTTCTGTGGTCCCCCTCATACTGTCAACCTCTAAAAGGTGCCTCTGTGCCTATTCCTTATTTGTGGGAGAAGAAAGGGATAGACAATTCAGAGGAGGAAGGCTCAGCTGCTATAAGCTTGTATAGGGAAGAAAGGAAAGACCGCTTCCTTCCCCTTAGAATACAGACCAAAATTAAGGGAGACCATATCTGCAATCTTCAACTACACTTGTTAATGCAATAACAAGACTCTTGCCAAAAACAGATGGCATGATTAGGTAACTAACAGTGATTCAACTTTTAAATTATTTAACCATAGATAAGCACATACTGCAATGCTAGTATTATCCCCCCAGTCTTGCAGTAATCAATGTGCCACTAAAAAAGTAGGATGCAACATCTACTCAAGGTATTTTTCCTCTCAGTTCATTTGTAACTACCAGATAGTGTTACAATTCCTACCGATTTTTCTAAAATTCGAAGACAGATTATTAAGCAGTTTCACAATATTTTGGCAGTATTGATTTCTCTACTTAATACTGAAAACAAAGCAAGCATTAATGCTGTAGGTACATTCAGTCATTTTCTATATTGGCACCTTTTCCCAACAGTTGTTTTCATATGCATGTCCAGGAAATTTTCGCCTCCCCTTTCAAAATTAATTGCAATAAAAGGAATATTTCCAAGACACCACAAACATCTAGCATGACCCTTTTCATTTTCATTTATGACATGATTTAGCAAAACTGCAGGCTCAAATTAAGACACCAGCAAATTTGTCAGACCATAACGGCAGACAATGGAATATGGGGGCGTTAATCTTTATAAATGTTTTCTATCAGACTGGTGAAAAAGTAAACCTTCATGTTGAAAATGTTCAGGGATTTCAATAATTCCTCTATTTAGGAGGAAATAAAACTGAATAGTGAAGCAGAAATCTCAGCTGCTGTAATAAATCTATTACTGGTATGATTTTTTAAAGATTAAGATTTTTGTGTATCGTTCCAAAGAGCTATTGCTATTTTCGTCGAACAACTCTTTGATTTTGTGGCAATTTGAACTAGTTAGAATGCAGTCTGAGATAGGAGTGTGTTTTTTTCCCTTTCTCAGAGCTGTCAGAGTGCCAAAACTGCCAGTATGGAAAGTTAACAATTGTTGATTAATAGGCCTGAAGTAGTGTGGAGTGGAGTCATGTGATTCACACAAAAAATAATATATTTTATTAGGGTGTAGTTCTGATATTTTAAAAAATACCTTGCAAAGATGATATCAAGCCATAATGACGACTTGAGGAGGAACCAGCACTGGAGATCAAATATACACAGCTGAAATTATGCATTAGGTAGACAAAATCTATTAAGAGTGAGCATCCTGATAAGCACTATATATGAATGAGATCAGGATAAAATCATCTTACATTGAAGGAACAGCAGTTTCCACTTTCATAGCAAATCTCATGCGTTGGTGGATGAAGGTGGGAGGAGGAAAGCGATTTGCTCCACAGCAGTTAGCGCAAGTTATTCAAGTGGCTACTCTGTTAATATTGCTTTATGTGAATATTAGGTGCATGTTTGTGTGTAGAATGGCTTTTGAAGACCAATATTGTACTGAGTGAACACTGCAAATTAACCTTGTGGGATACTCAGGATATTGTGAGTGGAGAAGCTTCTCTTCACACCTCCAAAGAATCCATTCTTGAGGACACAGATGACATTTTTGCACCGCTCCTCATTTTGTTTGCTGCTCCTCCCCTTTGATTTCTTCACTAAGGCTGGCGGGATCCCCGAACCAGAATGAAGAGTCCTAGCTTCCAAATATTCTGTTCCAAAATGGCTTTGCATTGTCATTCCTATAAAGAAAAACACTCCCAACGCTTGCCTGAGTACGTATTGCCTAGGTGCAACATCGTACATAATAGCTACAGTGTTTGCACAGAGTAGGATGCTTCTTGCTTTGCTTTTCTTTTGTACTTTGTAAAGCAGTATATGTATTTTTGTATCATACTAACTTGCTGGAAAACAAATTAAAACCTTTAAGACAAATTACCAAAAGCAGTCAGGCTTTGAATATATGAAATAACAACTTGCTATCCAACAGAGCTGATAGAAGATGCTGTAATAATCTAGCCAACATACAGAATAATAAACATTACACAGGTGTCTGCACATACTGTATACCCATACTGCATAATTTGTTGGTTTTCTCAATGTAGTAAAGGTAAAGGTTTCCCCTGACGTTAAATTCAGTCGTGTCCGACTCTGTGGGTTGGTGCTCACCTCCATTTCTAAGCCAAAGAGCCAGCGTTGTCCGCAGACACATCCAAGGTCACGTGGCCAGCATGACTGCATGGAGCGCCGTTACCTTCCCACAGGAGCTGTACCTATTGATCTACTCACATTTGCATGTTTTCGAACTGCTAGGTTGGCAGAAGTTGGAGATAACAGCGGGCGCTCACTTCGCTCCCCGGATTCGAACCTGTGACCTTTCGGTCTTCAAGTTCAGCAGCTCAGCGCTTTAACACACTGCGCCACCGGGGGCTCCTTTCTCAATGTACAGAACTTGAAATCGAATCATTGACTGGGAACTCCCAGGACCAAATGCAGACCTCAGGAAACCCCACTTTTCAGAATACTCTCGCCATCCTTGACCAAAACGAGAGTTGTATGGATGGAGGGATTATTCTGGCAATCCACGCCAAGGACAGGGCTCTGACTTATACTATAGTGGCCCTCCAATAAAACAAAATCCAGTCTAGGAACCTAGAAATGCAGCCTAGATCTTTACATTATGAAACAGATAGCACTGTATAACACAATTTTTGTTCCTAGGTTATAAATGTCATTTCCCAATTGGTATATATATCATAAATAAATAATAAATGGTTTATTAAACTGCAAAAACTTTGTTTATATGGGACATCCTGCAGCACATTTTTAATGAGTATCACATAAGAGTCTCAACCAATTCAACAGAGTTTGTGGCAGCCACAAAAACAAAGTTTCTGGAGTATAACAACTATTTTCCAAGTAAGTTCTGTACAGTTAAACAGGAAATAACTTTCAAACCAGGAACAGAACATTTTTTAAACTTTGCTACATAGTGTAATTAAACTTTAAGAACATGATACAACATAATGCATGTTTTAAAACCTATCAAACTGGCTGAAGCATGTAGATCCAATACCATTTCCACTATGCTAAGTAATAGTAATACAATACTTAGGATAAGGCAGATCCTTTATAATGCAGTTGTATGTAAGGGGGGGGTTGGCCACCAATCATAAGTACTGCTTTTTGGTGGAAATTTGAATGGCTGCATCAAGTATAAAGGTGGGGGGGGGGGGGCAACTCAAAACTAGCTGTCCATGAAGGGAGCAAAAACAACTGCAATTGTGTTCAAATTGCTCTGAGAGTAATTTTGCTGGCACAAAAGTCTGAGTAGTTCTGTTAAGAGCAATTTTATACAAAAACATAAAAAATGAGTGAAACAAGCAATTCATATAGTTAAGACACAGTCTCATTTGGAATATTTTTCTTGGATCGTCAATAAATAGGGCCATGTTATGACACAAATGCACATAAATCTAAACTTATGAATGATGTAAAAGACAACAATTAAAATTTACACCAACTGAAAAATTACTTCGATGGCACAGGCCAAGAATGCATATGAAGCAAGTTGAGTGTTAAAACTCCACACATACTTCTCCATATTTTTTACCTGCCCTGATTAAGGTCTGCTGTTTACTAGGCAAAGAGGGGAAATAATTCAAATACAGAATAAATAGCTTGCCTTGGCTACCAAGAGGGAGAAAACGAGGGTTCACTGCAAGATAGAATGCTCTCTGTCCTCTTCCCATTTATATGGAGCCCAGTCTTAACTGCTCCTTCCCCAAGAAAATAGCCACCTGCATCACATCCAAAAAGAGAGAGAGGCATATAAGTTAACGCCTCCAAGCACATAAATGTTTACTGGTGAAAATGGTAGTTTTTACAGATAAGTAAATGTAAAAACTGCAGTCGAGCATCATTTGAAGGCCAACAAATTACCTACTGACAGAAAGCCAAGATATTAGGAAAATACATGTGCCTTTCACTTTGAAATTTACTTGCCCCATTCAGTTCAAGTGGTTGGTTTCATTGAACTCAGCATTGTTTAATGAGCCACGGTGGCACAATGGGTTAAACCCTTGTGTTGGCTGAACTGCTGATCTGAAGGTTGCCAGTTCAAATATCCAAGGCGTAGTGAGCTCCCATGTCAGCTCTAGCTTGTGGGGACATGAGAGAAACTTCCCAGCAGGATAACACATCCAGACATCCCTTGGCCAATGTCTCTGTAGACGGCCAATTCTCTCACACCAGAAATGACTTGCAGTATGTTCTCAAGTCTTCTGACATGATAAAAAATCATTAAAAAAGAAAGCAGCACATTTCAATGGATACATACACTGTAACGGGTACTAGTATTGTGCTTTTGTATGGAATTGCTGTTTGTTTTGTGTAGTTTCATTCATGATCTCGTTTTCATATTTGGTGCCTGCTAACAAAAATGGGCTACCTATACAACACAAATAACTAACAAAAAACACGAAAATTTTAGTGCCATTGGCGGCAATGGGAGGGCTTCTAAGGCTCATCCCCCCCCCCCTCGGTTTTTGGGCTAGAGGAGTGAAAATCACCACACACAGGGCATTTCAATCCCTTTTAGCCCACCAACCTTTAAAACGTTTGGATCTTCCTCAGAGTACTATTGGTATTCAAAATATTATTATTAACACCCATTGGCACACATCAGATGTAATGCGGAGGCATTCCTTTCCCAGGCTCAGCTTGGATTCCCAAAGTAGCTAGCTATCCTTCTTAATTTATTTATATATATATATATATATATATATATATATATATATACACACACATATACACACACACACACACACACACACAGACATACATACATATACAGTAGAGCCCCGGTTAACCGAGATCCGCTTTATCCGAGGCGCCGCCAGAGGCGCCCCTCCCTCTCCTCTCGAGCGAAGGGAGCTCAAGAGGGAGGAGAAAGCGCCCTGCCTCTCCCTCTCCTCTCGAGTGAAGGGAGCGCAAGAGGAGGGAGAGGAGGAAGTGCCCGGAAGCACCCGCAATTGGTGCTGCAGCAGCGCTCATGGGCTGCCTCCCTGGGCCGAGCCCTCACCCCTTAGGAAGCAGCCCACGAGCTCAGCCGGGCCCTTGCCGGAGGAAAAAGTTTCCTGGCCCTGGACTTCCTGGCCCGTTGCATCCCATTTCTTATTTCTCAGGTATACTTACTGCAAATGAGTTCTTAAAATATGAGCAGCCATCCAGTCAAGCAACTGGTTTCAGAGGAGAAGAACCTTTCATGGTGAGTATGAATAGTATGTGATGTATGTAAAGCTAATGGGATAGTATTGGCAGCAGCATGAATGAGCAGCAGACCGTACGGAAGACAAAAAATGCAGTAGAATGGAATATATAATGGCAGGCAAGAAATACACAAGGGGGTATGAATAAACAGACATGTCTATAGAGGTTTCAGAAGAAAACCACAAGTCTGTGAATATATAAGAAAACATTTTAAGCCTTTATTTACAAAAGCTTTAAAAACAAAATACCCTCTTTTGCAAATGTGTTATTTTTCTTTAAAAAGGACCGCCCAGTTACATCATTGTAACTTCATGAGGAAAAAAAAAGGAAAACAAGTTAAAGTACATGGTAAACAGATCAACTGGCTGAACATTGCTAAGATTTAGTCCAACTGAGTTTCAGTGTAGATGATACACACAAAATACAGTCACAGGCACTCCATCATTTTCAGTCTAGGATTTAGCTATTCAATATCAGTTAAAGTCTTCCTGCACAACTGCTCTGTATGAGTATGCTCTTCGTAGTGAGGAAAATACTTTGTGGTCCTGTAATAAAACAATGTACTTTTAAAAGATATTGCTAAGATCGACACAAAAAATAAGCTAGCCTTCCAAGACTTGGGTAACTTTATTAGATACAAACAGATTTGTTGTTTTACAATGAAAGTCCTTTGTAGTTGCTCCAGAAAAGGACACATCTATTTTCCTTTTCTATTTAGTTCTCTATCAAGTTGACTTCAAATCTTTGGATCTCATTCTTAAACCGAGTTGTGTTCATCTACTCAAGTAAAGAATAAATAAGGGTTTTTTAAAAATAGAAAGTATCATAGGGCATAGCTTGCTAGAACAGGAATACAAAATGGATCCACAATTAGCACGTCCTGTTAATCTAACTGCAGTTTCCATCCTTTGAATTACGTCTGCTCAGACAAAACCACAAAAGGCCACAGGAACTTTGCTGTATGCTGTAAATCTTGTTTCTAGAAATTGGGATCATGAATAACTTCCCCCAAACACACCCCACTAAGAACTGATCAGGAACACGAATTAGATGCTACATCAGAGCCTCTTACTTCAGTGAAGTATTCATAGGAATTATTCCCCACAGCTCCATCAAGTTATTTCCATGATAGAGCAATATTAAACTGGCAAGCCAGTTGGTGTGTGCAGGACACACATGGAAGACCAGGCACCAGTTTAGGTACAAGAACAGTTGCTAATATTTCAGTAGTTCTGGACAGAGGTGATACAAAAAAGGGGTTTATCTTCAGTGGATTTGAAACTGGGGTGGGTGGGAAGAGAATAACCATGGGTTGGCAGATTTGTCTGAAACAGGGAAGGAATACTGGAGCTTGGGATAAAACAGAGGATCTGACTGAGAGTCACTCTTCTAAAGTGCAAATGTGATGGTCCGCAATCTTGAATAGCTAAAACTCCTGTACACTGGAAGGCATAGACATCAAATGGGGGAGCCAGTTACAATCAGTGCTAGTTCAAGTTTAGGGAAATGGGTGGGGAAGATAATAAACCAATACTAAGACCAATTAAAGTTTACCAGAAATTTCACTATCATTTTTGCTTCCCTTTTCTATCTGCCACCCCGCTCCTACATGTGCTTATGTACAGTTGGGCAAAGTACAAGGCCACATTTCACCCAGAAATGCCTACATGTCAAGGTCAAAAAACTGGGATAGGAACAGTCAAGTTTAGTACGTATAAAGGCAGAAAAACGTGTGCTGATAAAGAGAGGAAAAGAATGCCTCATTGTCCAAGGGATTGAACCAGAGATAAAACCTATGTACAAACAGGTGGAGCTCAGAAAAAGTGGTTTTCCATTTCGTGTCATGATTGCTTGTTGGCTTCTTCTTCATATGCATTTCCTGTCCCATTCTGTACATAAGATGATCCCGAACCAAGACCATATAAGTGACCACAGTATTTGGCATCATCGATGTGATCTTCAAAGAACATCTGAAAGAAAAATTTAAAAACAAATCACTATTGGCCTTTGTAGCAATAAGTAATAAATAACATAACCACATATGACAATAGATGACTTCTATTTCCATAGAAACAAAATAAGTCTAAACTAAACAAAAGCTCTCCTCCCACAGTATGAAAATCGGTAGCTTTATTCCTGTCTTCACTAAAAGTACCAGTAGCAAGATATAGTAGAATCATGAAATTGTAATATACTGAAATAAATGCAACTGAAATCTAAAACAATGATAATACAAATTTAATGCAAAACAAGAACCAAGTCAGCAAGAGTAAGAAATGTTATAAAGTGAAACAGAATGATAAATCTATGTGTTCCTATTAAAGTTGAAAAGGGAATTGTCTCAATGGCTGATAAACAAAACACAAAGTGGGAACTTGATGAATTTTAGGAAACATTCCAAAGTTGCAGCACTACAATAGAACAGACCCTGACTTTTGTGCAAACTTCCCAACTCTCTTGAAATGGACCCAAGAACAAAGTTAAGTCAGATCCATAGAAAGAAATCTTCCCCATTGTCTAGAACACAGGTTCTCAAACTTTTTCAGCTACAAAGACCTTTTTGAAGCAAAAGTTTCTCGTGGAGCCCCAAGAAATGTTTATTTATTATTACATATAATGTTATATATCAGGTACGAGCAAACTTTTGAAGAACAATTTTAACCAACATAAACTTAACAGTACAGTAGAGTCTCATTTATCCAACATAAACAAGCTAGCAGAACGTTGGATAAGCGAATATGTTGGATAATAAGGAGGAGTTAAGGAAAAGCCTATTAAACATCAAATTAGGTCATGATTTTACAAATTAAGCACCAAAACATCATGGCATACAACAAATTTGACAGAAAAAGTAGTTCAATATGCAGTAATTCTATGTAGTAATTACTGTATTTAAGAATTTAGCACCAAAATATCACGATGTATTGAAAACATTATCTACAAAAATGTGTTGGATAATCCAGAACGTTGGATTAGCAAACGTTGGATAAGTGAGACTCTACTGTATCTCAGTGGAAGACCCAA
This sequence comes from Anolis carolinensis, assembly GCF_035594765.1. Taxonomy (NCBI): domain Eukaryota; kingdom Metazoa; phylum Chordata; class Lepidosauria; order Squamata; family Anolidae; genus Anolis; species Anolis carolinensis. The sequence continues at coordinate 71,175,572 of NC_085845.1, read as the reverse complement.
GGGGCCATCCAGTCCAACCCTCTTCTGCCATGCAGGAAAGGCACACTCAAAGCACTCCCAACAGATGGTCATCCAGCCTTTGTAATGATAATAATAGTAATAGAGGAAGGATGGAGAAGGAGGAGGAAAACACTTTGAGAACCACTGGTCTAGAACATCAATTACTAAAACAGCAACTTAAATTAAAGCCTGGAAACAAAAGGACCTAGTCAAAGATAGCAATATTTCTTAACTTGCTAACACAAACAACATTAAGTTTTCAGATTATCTTCAAAGGCAGTGCCCATTTAGAGAGTGCTACAATAATCCAGTCTAGAGTAACTCAAACATAAGTGACTGACATGAATTCATTCCTTCTGTAGGAAAGGCTACATATAAACCAGAAAAACTGATAAACCAGTCCTGTCATCTTGACGCCATCTGAAGGACAGCAAGGGATCTAGGTGTATCCCTACCATTCCACCCCTAAAGTCAACCACCTCCTTCAAAGCAAATTATACTCCAAAAACAAGCTGAACAACCTCACACAGATCATAGGTGGTTCCTAACTAAGAGCACCTCTACTTTGTCTGGATTAAATTTGAACTCATTAACCCGCATCCATCCCAGCACTGACAAACATCAGGTTATCACCTCCATGGTCTTCCTGGGATTTGACAATGAGAAGAGCAGGCAAAATTGTGTGTCACCTGCATCCTGATCATCTTGCCTCAAATGTCTGGATACTCTCCGCAGTTTCATGCAGCTATTAAAAAGCATGGGAGTTAAGACGAACTTCATGGTACCCCACAAACTATAAGGCCATAAAATTAGTAGCCTCCCAAAGCCAACCACTGAAGTCTGCTCTTATAAACAAGAACAGAACCACTGAAAAGAGGTAACATCCCAACCAAATTCACCCAATTTGATCACTTGTTGCTTACACCACTCCTACTTCATCCTACAGCAACTAAGAGATCAAGAGTACTGCAAGCAACACAAGTTGGAGTAATAATGCCCTCAGATTCTGCAACACTACATTGGATAATTATCCCTTCTATCCAACATTAGATACAGACCCTGTATCCAACTTATAGACAGACTGATTTCTTGGGGGGGGGGGGAGCTTATGTATGAATTAGTATAATGTTTCCCCTTGCTTCCAGCTAAGCTAGATGCTGCTCCAAGTGAGCCAAAGGTGAGTCAAGATTGGTCTGCCCAGCCTTTCTCACACCAGATCGCCATTATGGAAACCAAATCAGGTCACAGATGAGCAGTGTTAAATTATGGTATCTGGTATCAAACTGCATCAAGCATAAGTATTGAGTTGAAAATGCTACCCAAATTGTGAGAAAGAGATATCCAACTAGAATGTAAATGGAGCCAATGACGACCTATCCTCCTTCCTGTTAAGAACATATCAGCTGTTAACTTCTGTTGTTGCTGTGCGCCTTCTAGTTGTTTCCAACTTATGGTGGCCCTAAGGTGATTCTATCAGAGAGTTTTCTTGGCAAAATCTGTTCAGAGGACATTGGCCATTGCATTTCTCTGAGGCTGAGAGACTGTGACTTGCTCAAGGTCAGCCAGCAAATTGGAGATTCAAACCTTGGTATCCAGAATCTTCGTCCAACATACAAATGACTATACCATGCTGATTAGGCCCATACCAGTCAGATGACAAAGCATGTAAATGGCATTTTCATCCAGCATATAAAAAAGAACCATGCCTACCTCTCTCATTTTGAAGAAAGCCATTCCTGTTAACAGAGAATCAGATCCTGCCTGATGCTGTGGGCCTATCCTTTCCAATTCTAATTGCTCAGCAACCTCTTGCAATCCACCCTGAAAGAGAGTATTTCTGTACAATCAGAAGATTTCAAGATGTGACATCACATAATGGAATGGTCACCAAATAATTAATTCAATCCTATTTATCTGAGTTTCTCACATAAGGAGAAATAGGTACTGCTCTATTATCCGGGCGGGGGGCGCTAGGGGGCAAAGAGAGAAGGATAGTTCATTTTATGGAGGTGGGAGTTGAAGGAGGAAAACCATTTCCCCCTTTTCACTGGTTATTCCCCCTTCCCATTTCATAAACAAGGGTTAGTTCCACGACGGGGACATGAGTGAGGGGGATAACGGAAAAAGAGGGGGAAATGGTTTTCCTTCTCCAACCCACCCTCCACCTCCACAAAATGGACTATTCTCCTCTCTCTAGCACCCCCTTGTGGTCTCCGCCTGGATAATGTACAGAAAAATGTACATTAAAGAAAAATGTACTATGAGTACACAATTGAAAACTTTTTGTTTCTCTTCAAATCATAGCTCAGCTGACAAATACTTTAAAAGCCAAGACTTTCAAATCTCATTAATTTCTTTTATTACATTTCATGCCACAGAACTGATCACTCTGAGTAAGAAAAATTGTATTAACATTACATGGCACATGTCAGAATTAAGAAACACTCCCTAATTAAAAATTGGTTCAGGTCTTCCAATCTTTGTTCCTATCCTGTCTAACTGGATAGGAGTGTTAAGCTGCATGGCAGACAACCCGGTGAACCATCTCAATGGAAGGGCCACCAATTTCCTGGCTTCTACCAATGAAGCAACTAATTGGATATGATTATATCCAGTTAACTTCTTGTTTTATGAATTATCTCACCTGCATCTTTTAACCTCAACTAAGTTGATACCAAGAGCCCTTCCATATAGCATATAATCCTGAATATCAAGGCAGAAAATCCCACAATATCTGCTTTGGTCTGGGTTATCTGAGTCCACACTGCCAGTTCCAAGCAGAAAATGTGGGATTTTATTCAGCTGTGTGAAAGGGGCCTAAACTATCAGGACCATTTCATGCGGGAGTTTCAAACAGACATGCCAAATTACTGAATTCTACTGAATCAATGGGAAATACATCAGTGTTGGCTCGCCACTCAACAACTGATTATAATTGGGACCAGTAATATGATTCAAGCCCTAGGTCTCAATGAGAATTTCTCAGTGCACAAATTTCTCTGCGAGAATAGGCCCAACTACAAGGGTTTAATGTCTGATCAATCTCTGTGGAAAGCATCAGATCATTTACCTTGAGATTTTTGCAACTCTTCATAAGGTACTTCACGTCATAAATGACAGGGAAAAACAATCTCAGTATCTCAAAGAAGTCCAGCTCTTCTTCAGGTAAATTAGAATTCGTCAAGATCTTTATCAGATATCCAAAGTCATAGCCACTGGAAAAAAAACAAATGGAAATGAAACAAAAACTTCTTCAATTGGGAAGGTATTCATTCCAGAAGGCATTTTCTACCAAATAAGAAATGTAAGTCCAAGAAGCATTCCCAAATGCCATATCTCTGTGTGCCGGCCTTTCAACATGGGAGATCTACTCCAATTCTTAGAAACTCCTATTACATGAGTGGGCTTGTCAAACTCCTCCACAAATATAATACATTATTTTTAATCTTTCCCCAATTCCTTTGAAATTATTGTCATTTTTGTTACTCTTGTATGTGTTATATCATTTATCTAAAAGATGATGTAATACTCTTAGATTTCCTTTATGCACTACAGTCAGCCCTCTTTATTCACAGGAGTTAGAGACACAGGACCAGCACAAAAGAGGAGAAATAATAAGAACCCATGAGAACACTTCTCTGGGAATCTCTAGAAGATCCTCCAGTAGGTCAATGTCTGCTGAAAATTGACCACAGAACCAAACTGGAGGACCTAGAGATTCCTAGAGAAAACATTTTAAGCAAATCCATCAATAATCATATTTGCAAATGTGAAGGGCCAAATGTATTTCATAGATTCATCACCACCTAACCTTGTACTCCTTTTCCACTGTGCACTCTGAAACCTACATTTGCTGGCTGGGAATCCTTCTGCAGGCGGTTTTTGATGACATGGTGCTAAATGTGGAAATCTGTCTCTTGTAGGCTCTGAGAATCTCAAAACACTCTCTTTGGGGGCAAGGTTGTTTTCAGCTGTTCTGAAGACTAGGCCACAGAACAATGGTTTCAACTTACAGGAAAAAAGATCCCACCTAAACATTAGAAAGAACTTCTATCTAAATATTAGAAAAAACTTGGAACATAATGGAGCCTCCTTTTCTGGAAGTTTTTAAGCAGAGGCTGGGTGGCCATCTGTCGGGGGGGGGGGGGTTGATTGGATGTTCCTACATGGCAGGGGGTTGGAGTGGATGGCACTTGGAGTCTCTTCCAACTCTATAATTCCATGATTCCTTTTTTTTAGGTTGGATGCCCCCCCCCACACACACACACCAGAAAGCTGTTAAGTGACCTGTGCAGGATTTTCACCCCTTGACTACATGATCCCCAAGATCCTTGACAACTAAAATGGGTGCTACTAGAAGAACACAAAGATATGAAACAGACTTGATTAAAGATACATGTTATGGCTCAGTAAAGATATGTAACATTCAAACAACAGTAAAAAAAGAAAAGCTAAATTCCTGGTCCATAAGATTGTATGGAAGAAATGAGAACATGCTGGAGGAAAGACGTGCCATTTGAAAGGTTTAGAATATTATAAAGATTACTAATATTTGCACAGCAATATTTCAACTCATTTTTAAAGATTTCTCCAAGCAATGTTAGAGCTAAAGTCTGATTTGCTGTTTCTTTCAACAATTCAACAAAAAAATCAAATGCCTCAACAAAAAAAATCAAATTGCTAACATTGTCCTCACTCCCCAGTGGCACTGAACACAAGTTCTTAAGAACCTCAATAGCCAGGGCTGGAACAGCTGCTGCAAGGCCATTCAAAATTCATTTTCTGAGAGATATTCCAACTGAAAAGTATGGAGCTCTTGCATCAGCATCACTCAGCATACTATATGCATCAATCCCAGCTAGCCTTGATAGACAGACTGATTTTTCAATAAATACAATTCCTAGCATCTTTCTACAGCAGGTTTTCCCATATGTATATATTTTAAAACTAAACTTCTGTAAGAAAAAGGGTTGTTTTATTTTTACTTCAAAAAGAGTTAACAAATTTTAAGGATTAGTTCTGCAAGTAAGTATTCCACCTTCTTTTAAGGCCAAGTTCTGTGCAAACTGGCGTTACAGAGACCACAGCGACATTCAATATAGTAGGGACAGCTCAGACATCAAGATCAAAATCCAAACACTTCAAATACTGATCTCAACCATTTCCTTAAAGTAATCGTTCCTGTTTTCAAGGGAGGAGAGACATTGAAAGAAACCAAAGGATTGCTACTGCTGGAATCAAATAAGAAGATAATCCATGCAGCAACTAATTATTTAAATCTTCCAATATCTGGCAATTACAGTTTAAGGTAGAAGGTTCGTGTTTTCCCTACCAGAATAATCAAAGGGTCTTCAGATCGGTACTGAATTTGGACCTTCCAACGATGTTAATCAACTACTGTAATTCCAGTTTCCATTTAACTGCTAACCATACACAAAAGGCAGAAATACGAGGCTGTTCCTTCCTCTGACCTGGGAAACTGTCAAAGCAAAATAGAAAAATACAGTGCTCCCTCTCTACAAGGCCAACATGTCAGTGCCTCAATTTAACATATAGATCATTTGTTGCCAGCTGAAGCCAAAGCACAAACTTGAGAGATTACCTTTAAAACAATATCGCACTGCTACTTCAATAACTCTTTTAAGCCTGACATCTCAGCACGACTAGCAGAGGTAATTACTTTTTCTTACAAACATAATCAGCAATTCAAGTGATCTTTTATATGCTGCATTTACCTGTGAAATGAAAGCCACTTGACTCCTTCGCATAGCACTACTCCTGACGTCATCAGAAGTTCAGCAAAGTATTGAGTCTCAATTCCTTCTTCCTCGTGTTTTTTGAACTGGATTCCAGACGTTGTTAGTAACTCTATGGAATCCTGGGCATACATGTCCTCTCTAAGAAAAAAATATGGAAAGAAAGCTAATTTAAAATACAGAATTCCTACAGAAAAAAATCTGTAAACCAAAACCCAACATGAACTACAAATTATATTTTTAACCCCAAATGCAGCACCAATTATGTTAAGATTTACAGATTAATCCTATAAGCAAATCCCACAGAACCCCAGCTCAAGTTAACTGTTAAAACATTTAGAACATATAAGGCATTTAAACTTGCAATATGCTGTCTGTGACATAGAAATCCCTCTCACACACCACTATGACCATGAAGTGACGAGTTCCAAGGGACGGATTAGGGGTGAGTCAGCAGGAGGACCTGGGATTTCTGAGTCTGCCAAGTCTGGACTGACCTTTACGTGTGTCTTGGCTCAACTGAATTCATCACTTAACATAAAGAAAACTTTTTATCAGATCATGAGATAATCAGGTCATATCTGAGCAGTCAAACTAACAGTTAAGTCACAACCTGAGCAATGTCTAGCTAATTATATGGTTATCCAGACACTAAATTTGCAATTCTATGTCACACAATGAACTCACTTGAATGAAATTCTGAGTCAACAAGCACTGCACTGGGCTGTATGGCTGTGATCTTACACATACTTATTTGGAAGCAAAGTTCAGTGAAACCAATATAGTTACTTCTAACAAGGTATACTTATGACTGGATCTCTTTTTCAGAGAAATAAAACAGTATGATGATGATGATGATCATCATCATCATCATCATGGCTCCTATTAAAGCACACTGATGCATATGCTCTATAATTACACTAAGTAACACAATTTTTCTTCCTGGGTTATAAATATATTTTCCTAATTGGTTCTACTATTTAAAAAAAATGGAAAGGGTTTATTAAACTGTAAAAGCATTGCTTTTGCAAAACATCCTGCAGCACATTTTGCTAGTTCAATGAACATTTCATCAAGTCTCAGCCAATTCAACATAGTTTTTGGCAGCCACAAAAATGAAGTTTCTGGAGTATAACAACTACTTTTAAAGTACAGCACAATTAAACTTTAAATGAATTTTTTCAAATTTTGTTACATGGGATAATTAGCACATACACCCACACCAACAAAAATGAGCAATATCCAGTGCATTGTGTAAGATGGACCTTAAATATAATCACTCATCAAATGACTGTCAGAATAGAAAAGTGTGAAAAGAAAGTAGGGGAATGCCAGACTAAATTTCTTGGGAAGAGTTTAGACTTGGGGGCAGCCACTGAGAAGATTCTCTTCCATATTCTCAATAGATGTAGATTTGAGTTGATAGAGCAGAAAGAAGGATCTTCCCAGATCATAAGGGAGAATACAGCCCTTCAAATAACCTAGACCTGATTTGCATTGGGCTTTAAAAGTCATAACCACCATTTTGAATTCTGTTCAGAAATGGACTGTGTTTCTTGCAGCCAGCCCCAGTTAACAACCTGGCTGTGGCTCTTTGGGTCTTTTGTACTTTACAAACACTCTTCAAAAGCAGCCCCACATAAGTGTGTAAAATTACGATGTAACAAAATTTGAAAAAAATCTGTCCCTGATTTGAAAGTGTTTGTTCCTGTTTAATTGTGTGATATTTACTTTAAAAGTAAGTGTTGTACTCCAGAAACTTCGTTATTGTGGCTGCCCCAATGTTGAATTGTTTGAGAATCTGAGATAATTCATGTAGCAAAATGTGCTGCAGGATGTCCCGCAAAAACAAAGTTTTTGCAGTTTAATAAACCTTTCCCATGTTTTTATGATAGAACCAATTAGGCAATTACATTTATAACCCAGGAACAAAAATTGTGTCATATAGTGTAACTGGAAAAAAATATTTAAATTGAAATGAATTAAACAGCATGTAAATTTAAGCTGTCCATGCACATAGTAGGCACAATAACATGAGAACCATTATCAATTCAACTTTGCGCTAAGGTTTTATAAAATTGATAGAACAAAAATACTTTAAAAATACATATATACAAACAGCATTTATCATTCCTCCTATAGAAGTGGTTCCCAACCTTTGGACCTCCAGGTGTTTTGAACTTCAACTCCGAGAAATGCCAGCCAGTTTACCAGCTATTAGGAATTGTGGCAGCTGAAGTCCAAAACACCTGGAGGCCCAAAGGTAGGGAACCACTGTCCTATAGCAAGGAAAGAAATTGAGAAAAACACACTTAAACAACTCACATAGTCAAGATTTTAAAACATTCTTTAGTTACACTGCAAGTTTTAACACAGATGCCATCATATTTGGAACTCACGTTAAATTAAATTTAAAATTAAATTGCCATGTTGAAGTTCCTGGAGGATATTCGCCTTGCTCATTCATGAACGTCAGCCCTAATTGAATTATCTTTAGCAAGTCCACATTACAACGAAGTAGTTGATACTGATAGTCTGCATTGCTTCTGAATTCTCCAATTGGCCGCGCAACTACACCTGGAAACTCTGTGTCCTGAAGAAAAGAGGGAAAAAATAGAAATGTAAAATATCTTGAAGAGATGCCAGTAGGTGGGCAATCTGGATGCTTTAAAAATTCTTGAATATCTTCCTGACATCAAGAGCAAGGCCATGCATGAGAACAAATACTTCATAACGAAATTCCATCATTGCGATTGCATCAGAACAAGTACAATGTAATTCAGTGCTGCAGTCTGTCTGAACATTTGGTTTTGATATTTTTAATGAAAAGCAGTATTTTGTGGTTGTAACACAATATGCTGCTACAGGCTGGAGTGATAATTTGTCTCCTCAATATGTTCCAGTCATCATTCTTTTCCTGTCACATCTAACACATGCAAGACTCTGTATAGTGCTGATGCGCTAAGAAGATATTCTGTTCTGACTCACCCTTTGCATCACATACAAACTATGAAGATGTAGAGCAAACAAAATGCACATTGGGTTGTTGTGTGTTTTCCGGGCTGTATGGCCATGTTCCAGAAGTATTCTCTCCTGACGTTTCGCCCACATCTATGGAGGGCATCCTCAGAGGTTGTGAGGTATATGGGAAAACTAAGAAAGCAAGGTTTATATATCTGTGGAAGGTCCAGGGTGTGACAATTTCAATAGAAAGGAGGAAACCGTGAAAATGAACAAAATCTGGCTACCAGTATTTTAAAAACTCTAAAATTAGAACAGTAAATAAGGAACAACACTCTAAAAACAGAGGAATTCCAGTCATGAATTAATCAGGGGCAGCTAACGAACAAAGGATTCCCTCAGGCAGGAAGAAGCCAGGAGATGAAGCTTGCTAGGCTATTCAATACTAATTAAGGTGATTAATTACAACATTCCCATTGGTCTCCAACTGACAAGAGTTTGTTCTCCTACCCTGGACCTTCCACAGATATATAAACTTTCCTTTCTTAGTTTTCCCATATCCCTTCGACAACACAAAATACACGTCTCAAATAAATATGTAAATATTACTGTGCTACTACAGAAACACTACTAATGTGTTTCTGTAGTAGCACAGTAATATTTACATTTACAAACAAAAGAAAAAAGTTCTAGGTCATAAATATGAAGGATATGCAATTAGTTCCCTAGAAAATGCTGAAAGAATACAGTCAATTCAGCACGTATTGGGGGATTAAACTTAAATAATTGCTCATCTTTGCAGAATATGATAACTTTTTAACCAAACATTTTCTGTCACCCCTTAGAACTGGCTGTGCTGGCTAAGACTTATAGGAGCTGCAATCCAATAACAACAAGGACACACATTTTCCACTGGCTTTAGATAATATCCAGAATATGCCAGTGAAACTGAGATGCAAGCAGGATCCTAAAACCAATTTGCTGTATTTGCAAATTTACAAGCTAAAAAGATGATGAGATCCCTCACATACAACACTGGTGATGCTAAATCAGAGTCTACTTTGATTATTAAGAAAACATTTTATAGATTGACTACATAAACACAATGATAAATACATATTTTGATTCCAGCATTGAAAGTAGTATTGCATCTCTGTTTGTCCACAGGATCTGGTATTCGGACGAACACTATCTAAATGTTCTGCCTAACAGGCACTGTTCAATCTTCCACAAGCAAACAGCATCTGCCTCTACAGCTACCTCACCTATCACCCAACTGAGTTATACCAGAAGTAGTATTCATTTTCTTTCAAAAGTCCTTTACTACCATATTTCTTCAACTGTAAGACACTATTGATTGTAAGAGGCACCCTAATTTCAGTACGACCACCACAAAAAATACATTAGATATACATGCGATTCTAAGACACACCCCCATTTTTAGAGATGTCTGCACAAGAAAAAAAGTGTGCCAGAACTGAAGAAATACAGTGACATATATTCCAAGAAGATCCTAACGTTTATTCCCAATGAGAATATGTGGGAAAGAATGCCGTAGTTATTTCCTACACAAACCTCAACAGCCCTCCACATGGTGCCCCCATTTCATATGTCACAATATGGCATGTGACAGAAACATAACCAGAAGTCTCACTATAATAACAACAAGAACAACAACAACACTTTATTTATATCCCACGCCCTCTCCCCAAAGGGACTTGGGGCAGCTTTCTATACAATCCCATAATCCTTAGACCAGTGGTTCTCAACCTGTGGGTCCCCAGAAGTTTTGGCCTACAACTCCCAGAAATCCTAACAGCTGGTAAACTGGCTAGGATTTCTGGGAGTTGTAGGCCAAAATACCTGGGGACCCACAGGTTGAGAACTACTGCCTTAAACAATTATTTGGGATCAGGTTTCACTAATTATTTGATGCTTCTTTCCAATAAAATATCAGACTATTATTTCTGAAAATGTAGTTACTGTATTTCTTTGGTTGTAAGACACACACTAATTTCAGTACCACCAATAGAAACAAATCTTTATTCATATATATTAAAAAGTACCCACTTTTAATCTTTTCCAAGATGTACCCCATTTTTAGAGATGCTTAGATCTTCGAATCGAAGAAAAATAGTCCATCTTAGAATCAAAGATATGCAGCACATCTTAAAATTGAAGAAATACAGTATCATCTTTGAATCACACTCTTCCTGGTATTTTAAAAGACCAGCTCCAACCTAAACATAGATCATCCATATCCTCAAACCATACCATTGCAACATAGTTAAACTTGCGTATAACTTGACGAATTTTCTTCATCTCTTCATCCAGGTTGCAAGCCCAAACTTCACAAATTCTTTGGCTGTGATCTACCGTAGCTGCTGGCATAGTTGGGAGGTTTCAGATACCATGCATCAAAAAGGTAGACGTGACAAAAAGTCAGTTTCATAAAATATGATTTAGTAATATCCCTAAAAAGACAAGTTAAAAAAAGAAACAATTATTTCAAATTCATAAATGCAACAAAATCCAAATAATCTGAAACTATCAAAAATTAAGTCAGAAATTGCTAGAGTGGACATAGTGAATTTGTTAATTTTGCTGTCAGGCAAAAATCCCAAATCAACTACAGAATCAACTTTAAAGCTTTAGGCGAGAATTCTGTATTAAATTGCATCTTGTGTAAATGGGAACTAGAACTGGGCAGATTTATAATATCCATATCCAGTAAAACACTACTGTTACATTATTAAGTAGCAAAATCGGCAAAATGACCATTGTGCAATGAGACTGGTGCACATCAGCTACCAATGCACATCGGTATACCAATGGACATTGTACTTGTGCAGATCCACATCTTTGCAATTCCCTAGGAAAGTTTCTTAACACATCTGGTACATAGCTTAGTACATGTAAAGTTACATTAAGTAAAACATGGAATTCTGGCAAACATATACTTTTCTTCACTATAAACCTATTTATAGAACAATTTAACATATCTTGGGTCAGATGTATGTCGCACTGTGGTCAACAACACTTATGCCACTAAACGGCACAGGATGGCAGCTTTCCTCTGAATTTGTTTCAATGGACTTACTTCCAAGTATGCATGGTCAGTACAGCAATTTCATTTAGTGAAACAATGTCCATTTATTCCACTCTGCTTGAAATGTATTAGTTGAGATAATTAAAATAAACCATGCAACTAGTTGGTATGAAGAGCAAATAAGGTTCACTGCTTATATGACATACTAATTCAATGAAATTGGGTTAATACACCAGGAGATGTGTAAATTATGGATACAGTAGGTCTTTGATATTTGTTGGGATTTGTTTCCAATACAGTGTTTATACCAAAATTTCTGGATGCTCAAGTCCCATTTTGTACCATTTAATATTAAAATGATGCCTCTTATACAAAATGGCAAAATCAATTTACAACCATAAAGGTTTTTGCTGCTTTTGCCAACAGTCCTACTCACTTCCTGGGTGGATCAAATCAGCAACGACAGAAGCAAGAGCATTATAATTCATGTAATTATATAAATTGCTGTCTGCAAACCACAAGACAACAAGAATGTTGAAACAAACATTCCACTGAAAATTAATGAGTAAGAAACAGGAAAAGGAGATATGATAACACACATACTACACAAGTCTTTTCTACAAAATATGTATTCTGAAGCCAAAGAAATATCAAATGTGTGATAGCTAAATTGCAAGGACTCACAAGCAATTCCTAGTGAAGTCAAAGTTAGTAGAAATATAACAACAGCTTCAAAAGAAAAACTTACAACACTGCAACAATAAATGGTAATTAGATTATGTCATCTTTGTATTTCACCTTTCACAAATGATTAAATTCCTAGATGGTTGCATATTTACTGTAATAGGAATTTAGGAAACTTTTCTTGTTCAGAGATTTTAATGAAATAAGCAATAATAAAAAAAAAAACTTAATTTATACTTCACCACTATCTCCCCAAGGGGATTCAGGGCGGCTAACATGGGGCAGAGCCCGGACAGCATAATCAGATAATAAGAACATACGTACAATTCACAATATAACAAGATAAAAACAAAATACAATATAAAACAAAGGTATTATAATAGTTGATAATATCAATCAACTTTATGTTCAAACAATCTAGGTAACACAAGTAGTGCTGGTGAAATGTCATGTGCTATCATTTTACTAAAATTATTAGTAATTAACATTTATTTGCCACTTATGAATGAATCAGACAGTAGACAAAAGATGTGTCAGAGTCTAAGGCTTAGAATATAGCTCAAAATAGAAGAAAGAATACATAAACCAAACAAATAATTGGACAGATTCACTTATCAGTCCTGGATGTGAGCCTGGTCACACAATCTGAGAGCCACATGACTGCACAAAGTCTCCATTAAGAAGATACAGCCCGTATCAATTTGGTCATATGCATCTGCTATCCCATAAAATCAGTGTCTATTAACTGTTGCAAATATCAGATTTTAAAATGTTTGTGAAAGCATGCAAAAAAATCACATCCTAAATAAACAGAAGTGCTGATAGCAAGTTTGCCAGAATCTAGGAGGGCAGTCTTTTGCTTTCTCCGCCAGATGCTGGTTCTCCGCCAAACTACAAATCCCAGGATTCATAGCATTAAGTCATGGCAGTTAAAGTGGTGTCAAACTGTATTAATTCTACAGTGTAGATGCACTCTAGGAGTCAACATATCTAGACCTTTCCAGTGCACATAGCCATTTCAGACATGTTTCTTGGCATCGTCTTTTAAGCTGTAACTACAGCCCCAATTTATACCGACCATTTAATGCAGTGTCAAACTATCAGCAAAACATGGCAGCTAGGCAACGCACATTGCAAATGTTTTCTGCACTGCACCTTAAATCCAGTAATCTGACAGAAGCAAAGTTGGGAGAAAGTCCTAATGAAGCCTGTAATGCTCATCACTGTGCTATAGTATAAAGCACATTGAATGGCAAAATGGTTCTACAGAATTCAAAATGCTGCGCTGACACTCAAGTACTCCGATGATGCTCACATCTGCATTCCAGAGGGGGGATTTGGGGGGGGAAATGCATTCTCCATGGCTATCAAGCCACAGATACTGTAGATCCTGGAACTGGTTAGAGGTCACCCTTTGTGTGTATGTAATCAACATTCAGGCCTCAAGCTAATTCCAGGGATTGCAATCTAATCATCCACACAGTGAAACTGCATTTTTCAGTAAGTATTTCAAATTGACCTAAGTGATCAGTGTAGATGTGCCCTCAGATAACAGAAAGTGTTAAGTATTGATCACACATAGATATCAGGAAGTTTCGTAATAACTAAAGATATACACTGAACTGTCCAGATTCTAGAGTAGTGGTTCCCAAACTTTCACCATTATTATTAACTTTATTTATACCCAGCCTTTTCCCCAGTGGAGACTCAAGCCAGCTAAGAATCTCACACATTAGTCAAGTTTTAAAAGTGCAAAAACAACTTTAGTGCTGAACTTCAAATCCCAGCTACCTTGACCAACAATCAAGAATTCCAGGAGCTGAACTCCAAAACATTTGGTGGACCAAAGTTTGGGAATCACAGTCAGAGGGACAGTTTGTTAATACGGATCTCTATAAAAACCTAACAAATTGGTTAGAATGTAAGATTTTCTGGACCTGTTTAATGGCTATACCAATCATTATGAAATGGGATGGTGCCCACAACCTATATATAAAACTTCTGTCCTCCATTATTCCTCTTTCCCTGAAAAGATCCACAAGGCAATTTCTCATTATTAATACAAACACTCAATTTCCTTTTAACAGAAGAGAGATACATGTTGGGTATCCCTTATCCAAAAATCCTCCAAAATCTAAAGCTGTCCATGTGGTTGGCTGAGTGATATCTTGCTTTCTATTGGTTCAACTCGGATTCCCTCATTTTTTTTTATTTATTTCCAGCATTTATACCCCGCCCTTCTCACCCAGGGGGACTCAGGGCGGCTTACAACAGTTGGCAACATTTAATGCCAAGAACATAATAATAAAACAAAAACAGTACATATAATCAATTAAAACTATAAAAATACATCATTAAAATACATTATAACAATTAAAACATATGTAAATTAGGTCCATTTGTCTAAAAACCTCATGCTTCAGCCTTCAATCGGACCATGTCGATGTTATTATATTACTCATTAAAAGCTTGTGCACACAGCCATGTTTTCACAGCCTTTCTGAAACCCAGAAGGGTTGGGGCTTGTTGGATATTTGTGGGGAGGGTGTTCCACAGCCAGTGAGCATCCACCGAGAAGGCCCTGTCCCTCATTCCCACCAGCCGCGCCTGCGAGGCAGGTGGGACCGAGAGCAGGGCCTCTACAGATGATCTTAGGGATCGAGCTGGCTCATATGAGGAGATACGTTCGGATAAGTAAATTGGGCCAGAACCGTTTACGGCTTTATAGGTCAAGACCAGCACTTTGAATTGGGCTCGGTAGCATATTGGCAGCCAGTGGAGCTGGCTTAGCAGGGGGGTAGTACGCTCCCTGTATGCCGCCCCAGTTATTAATCTGGCTGCCGCCCGTTGTACTAGTTGGAGCTTCCGGGACGTCTTCAAAGGCAACCCCACGTAGAGCGCGTTGCAGTAATCCAAACGGGCTGTAACCAGAGTGTGGACCACCATGGCCAAGTCAGACCTCCCAAGGAATGGGCACAGCTGGCGCACAAGTTTGAGTTGTGCGAGTGCTCCCCTGGCCACCGCCGAGACCTGGGGCTCCAGGCTCAGTGATGAGTCCAGGAGAACACCCAGACTGCGAACCTGTGTCTTCAGGGGGAGCGCGACCCCGTCCACCACAGGCTGTAACCCTATTCCCTGTTCAGCCTTACGACTGACCAGGAGGACTTCTGTCTTGTCTGGATTCAATTTCAATTTGTTCGCCCTCATCCAGTCCGACACAGCGGCCAGACACCGGTTCAGGACCTGAACAGCCTCCTTAGTGACAGGTGGGAAGGAGTGACAGAGCTGGACATCATCTGCATACAGATGACACCTCACCCCGAAACTCCGGATGATCTCTCCCAACGGTTTCATGTATATGTTGAACAACATGAGGGACAGTACTGACCCCTGCGGGACCCCACAAGTCAATGACACCATCTGGGAACAACCCTCCAGGAAGGACCGGAGCCACTGCAGAACAGTACCTCCGAGCCCCATCCCGGCAAGGCACCCCAGAAGGATACCGTGATCGACGGTATCGAAGCCCGCTGAGAGGTCCAGCAGAACCAGCAGGGACACACTCCCCCTGTCCAGTTCCCGACGTAGATCATCGACTAAGGCGACCAAGGCTGTCTCGGTACCATGCCCCGGCCTGAAACCAGACTGTGCTGGATCTAGAAAATCAGTGTCAACCAAGAATGCCTGGAGTTGTGCAGCCACCACACCTTGCCCACGACCTTGCCCAAAAAGGGGAGATTGGAAATAGGCCGAAAGTTCTCCAATTGAGTGGAGTCCAGTGATGGCTCCTTCAACAGCGGTTTGATCACAGCCAATTTGAGGCTCGCTGGAAAAATGCCTTCCCGAAGGGAGGCATTCACCACCACCTTCACCCACTCGGCCAAACCCCTTTCTGGTTTCTCTCACCAGCCAGGATGGGCAGGGGTCTAGGATGCATGTGGTAGCCCTCATCCTTGTCCACATCCTCAGCACCTTGTCCACATCCTCAGGCTGAACCAATTGAAAAGAATCCATCAAAATGGGACAAGCAGGTGCTCGTGTTACATCCTCGGAAGCTGCCGTTAATATGGTGTTGAAGCCAGAGCAGATCAGAGCAACTTTGTCCGCAAAGAACTGAGCAAATGCTTCACAGCGGGCTGCCGAGTTGTCAGGGATCCCGTCTTGGGAGATGGGATATAACAAACCTCTGACAACTCGGAAAAGCTCCGCTGGACGGTTCTTTGCAGACGCAATATTAGCTGCAAAGAAAGAATTCTTTGCAGCGTCTATTACCGTGGCATATGTCCTAAGATAGGAACATAGCCGTGTTTGGTTTGACTCACTCGGCTCCGAACGCCACACACACTCTAGTTCCCTCTTATTTTGCTTCATCGCTGCCAGCTTCTCGGTGAACCAAGGAGATGGTTTAGCTCGGGTACTCGAGAGGGGACGTTCCGGAGCGATCATGTCTATTGCCCTAGTCACCTCCTTGTTCCAGAGGGCAACCAGAGCATCGACAGAATCACCAGCCAGGGTGGTGGGAAACTCCCCAAGAGCCGTCAGGAATCCATCCGGATCCATAAGCCTCCTGGGGCGGACCATTTTAGTAGGTTCTCCACCCCTGCGGAGGTTGGGGGGTGCAGTAAGTCTAAACCTGATCAGGTGATGGTCGGTCCATGGCAAAGGAGCAACAGTGAGCTCCTCCACACCACCCCCTTCCTCTCATCCCTGGCAGAAAACCAAGTCAAGTGTGTGCCCTGCTCTGTGGGTAGGGCCAGATACTAGTTGGGACAGCCCCTTGGTTGCGATGGCGGCCATGAAGTCCTGAGCTGCACCGGAGAGAGTAGTCTCGGCATGGACATTGAAGTCCCCCAGCACAATGAGCCGTTGGGACTCCAAAGCCAGGCCCGAGATCACCCCAGCTAGCTCAGGCAGGGAGACTGTAGTGCAGCAGGGTGGTCGGTACACTAGCAGAATCCCTAAACTGTCCCGGCCCCCTACCCTCAGATGAGCACATTCGAACAAGGTTGACTGTGGGATGGGGCACCTGGTCAGGGGGATGGACTCCTTATAGACCACTGCAACCCCTCCTCCCCTTCCTCCAGATCTTGGTTGGTCATAAATGGCAAACTTTGTTTCATGCACAACATTATTTAAAACTGTGCATATAAAAGTACATTCAGGATTGGTGTATCAGCTGAAAATAAGAAACAAATCAATTTTGTGTATAGACTGGAATATATCTACAGTGTAAAATGAATGCAGTTTGGTATCACTTGAACGGTCATGGTTCAATCCTATTGGAATACTGGGAGTTGTAGTTTTACAAAGTCTTGGCCAAAGAGTGCTATCAGCTCACCAAAATATAAATCTATGATTCCATAGCATGGAGTCATGCAAGTTAAAATAACTCAAACTGCATTAATGTTACACTGCTTATATACTCATAGGTTGCATCTCCATTATGGACATACAGTAGAGTCTCACTTATCCAAGCTAAATGGGCCGGCAGAAGCTTGGATAAGCGAACATCTTGGATAATAAGGAGGTATTAAGGAAAAGCCTATTAAACGTCACATTAGGTTATGATTTTACAAATTAAGCACCAAAACATCATGTTTTACAACAAATTTGACAGAAAAAGCAGTTCAAGTTACAGTAATGTTATGTTGCAATTACTGTATTTACAAATTTAGCACGATATATTGGAAACACTGACTACAAAAATGGCTTGGATAATCCAGAAACTTGGATAAGTGAGGCTTGGATAAGTGAGACTCTACTGTACTTTGAAAACTATTATGTACTTAGATGCAAATGCAGGTATTTCAAAACCACCCCAAAAACCTGAAATACTTCCAGTCCCAAGCACTTTGGAGAAGGAAGCCTCTGGCCCCTTCAACACTGTCCTTATATCTCAGGATTTTATCCCAGATTATATGGCAGTGGAGACTCATATAATCCAGTTCCTATTGGGATCTGGCCCTGGGATATAAAAACAGTGTAGAAGGGGCATCTGGCTGCATCTATGCTGAAGGATCGGAGCAGTCTGACACCACTTTAACTGTCATGACTCGATGCTATGGAAGAGCTGCCATTTGATGAGGAACCAGCAGTATTGGTAGAGAAGGTTAAAGCCCTTGTTAAAACTGCAACTCCCAGGATCCCATAGCACTGAGCCATAGCAGTCTAAGTGCATTAACTCTACAGTGTAGATGCACCCCTTGAACCAGAGGTTCCCAAACTATAGCCCGCGGGCCAGATGCAGCCCTCCAAGGTCATTTACCCAGTTCCTGTCCTGAATTTTAAACTTAGGGTCACACTATGGCCCTTTCTACACTGTCCTTATATCCCAGGATCTGATCTCAGATTATCTTCTTATCCCAGATTATATGGCAGTGGAGATTCAGGCCCCTTCCAGACAGGCCCTATATCCCAGGAGATGATCCAAAGTTTTCTGTTTCAAACTGCATTAAATGAGTCCACACTTCCAGATAATCTGGGATAAACAGAAAACCTGGAATCAGATCCAGGGATATAGGGCCTGTATGGAAGGGCCCTCACCTAACCTAGTTCAAAGCAGATAGATAACCTGGGATTAGATCCTGGCATGTAAAGACAATGCAGAAGGGGACTAAGGCCCCTTCCACATAGCTGAATAAAACCCCACATTATCTGCTTTGAACTGGAATATATGGCAGTGTGGATTCAGATAACCAAGTTCAAACCTGATATTGCAGGATTTTCTGCCTTGATATTCTGGGATATAGGGCTGTGTGGAAGGGCCCTAAATCTGGAAGGATATAAAAGGCACACAACAAAAAATGATCCTAATGAATGTAACTATCTCATCAACCAAAAGCAGGCCCACCCTTCCCATTGAAATAATGGGAAGTTTATGGGCCCTTCCACATAGCCATATAACCCAGAATATCAAGGCAAAATAGCTCACAATGATCTGCTTTGAACTGGAATATCTGAGTCCACACTGCCATATATTCCAGTTCAAAGC
The DNA here is from genome assembly GCF_035594765.1 of Anolis carolinensis. Taxonomy (NCBI): domain Eukaryota; kingdom Metazoa; phylum Chordata; class Lepidosauria; order Squamata; family Anolidae; genus Anolis; species Anolis carolinensis. The sequence goes on along the minus strand of NC_085845.1, from coordinate 71,156,131 downwards.
AGATATTGTCGGATTTTCTGCCTTGATATTTTATTTATTTATTTGCGACATTTATATCCCGCCCTTCTCACCCCGAAGGGGACTCAGGGCGGTTTACAAGTATATATACATACAATATATTATGTTATATGACTATATTGCAATATTATTAGTAATATTGCATGTAATATAAATAGACAATTATAATAGTATAATATTTTGAGTTATATGGCTGTGTGGAAGGGCCCTATGTAGGTTAAAATTGTTATTCAGTATCAATAGTGTATTGTTCTTTCATGGTTTTTTTTTATTTTTTGCACTACAAATATGATATGTGCAGTTTGTGTTTGTTTCAAACTATAGCCCATCCCCGGAACAGTCTGAGGCCCCTTCCACACAACTGTATAAAACCCACATTGAACTGGATTATATGGTAGTGTGGACTCAGGGCCCTTCCACACAGCCATATAACGCAGAATATCAAGGCAGAATAGCTCATAATATCTGCTTTCAACTGGGTTATCTGAGGCCCCTTCCACACAGCTGAATAAAATCTCACATTTTCTGCTTTGAACTGGAGTACATGGCAGTATGGACTCAGATAATCCAGTTCAAAGCAGACATTGTGGGGGCCCTTCCATGCAGCCATATAACACAGGATATCAAGGCAAAAATCCAACAATATCTGCTTTGAACTGGGTTATCTGAGTCCACACTGCCATACATTCCAGTTCAAAGCAGAAAATGTGGGATTTTATTTATTTATTTTGTATTGAAAGCATTGCATAAATTAGTATTAAAACTGATAAAAGCAGAAAGAGCACAAGTACCTAAATATCTTTTGAACAAAAACAGGCAACAACAACCACATTGTCTGTAGCCTCAAACAATTCTTCCTCTGTACATGAGGCAGGACATTGTGGACAAGCATACAGATGCAGAGTTGTCTGTTCTGCTCCACAGTCGCACAAGGTAGGGGACTTCCAAGTTGCCCATTCTTGGTCTGCCCCTGGATGCATGAGGGGCCATCCAGTTGGAATTTCCTGGTTTAAGTGCCCAGAGGGATACTTTTGCTGTTGTTGAGAATGTATTCAGCTGTGTGGAAGGGGCCTAGATTTTCTGCCTTGATATTCTGGGTTATATGGCAGTGTAAATGGGGCCTCTGATAACCCAGTTCAAAGCAGACATTGTGGATCATCTGCCTTGATATTCTGGGGTCCCTTCCACACAGCCCTGTATCCCAGAATATCAAGGCAGAAAATCCCACAATATCTGCTTTGAACTGGGTTATCTGAGGGCCCTTCCACACAGCCCTATTTCTTAGAATATCAAGGCAGAAAATCCCACATTATCTGAGTGTGGACTCAGATAACCCAGTTCAAAGCTGACATTGTGGGGTTTTCTGCCTTGATATTCTTGGATATAGGGCAGTGTGGAAGGGCACTGGGTTATACGGCTGTGTGAAAGGGCCCTCAAATAATTCAATTCAAAGCAGACATTGTGGATTATCTGCCTTGATATTATGGGTTGTATTGCTGTGCGAAAGGGCCCTGAGGGACCATGAACCAGCCCTCATTCTAAAAAGTTCGAGGAGCCCCGCATGACAGATAATTATTATACTTATTCCTAGCTTCCAATTTTGCTGTCTTCGCGCTCTTTTGCCACCTGCTGCACCTATGCTGCACAAGGCATGATTATAATCAACCACCAACAGCCTTCGGTTCAAAGTGGTGTCAAAGTGCCTTGATTCTACAGTGTAGATGCACCTTCTACTGAAAACGAGCCCAAAAGAGATTGAAGGAGTGAGGGGAGAGACAAGTTACTTCCATGCAAGAGCCAGCTTCCCAGAGCTGACTTGACTCTATGTGAGGACCTTCCTGGCATTTCAAAGCGGGAGAATAAAGCAACAAGTGGGCCCTCAGGAACGCATCCCCGCTCCCGGCTGGATACTACCTCTCCCGCTCCGGCGCGCGAAGCCTTCGCATCAGGAGCCGCCGAGCTTCCCTCTCAAAAACGCCCCCTCCGCTCCTTCCTTCCCTTCCTCTCGCTCGCGCGCGCAGACACACGGCCCGGAAGTGCCCTCCCTTTACCGGAAGTGGGGACTGTCCCTCACGCGGGCCTCGCTGGGGACGGCGGTCGGCTGGCAGCGCCGGCAGCAACTCGCTCTGACGCCTCCTCAGCGCACAAAGCCGTGCCGTCATCACCCCGCGCGCTATAGACACATAGAGAGAGCGAGAGAGAGCGACTCTCCTCACCTTTCGACTCTTTTCCCATTCTCTCCCCTTTTGCCCCGCCTCCTTTGGCGCTCTCAGCCAATCGGCGCCTTCCCGCTTGCAGTTTCCACCAATAGAGGGAGCCGTTAAGAAAAACAAGCCGGCGTGATGACGTCGCTGAAGCAAAAACATAGACACTTCCCCCCCCCCCACTTTCTGCCGCGCATGCGCGCTGTCTTGACGTCTCGTCTGAGGGGAGTTTTGTTTTCGCCCTCGACTTCCTGACTGACTTGAAGGGAGCGAATGTGAGCGGCAGCGGTTGGAGAACTGAGGCGAAAGGAAGAAGGGAAGCAGGCTGAGAGAAGAAGGCGGCGGGGATGAACTGGCTCTTCCCGCTCTCCAAAGGCGGAGGCGGCAGCGGGTCCGCGGCCTCCTCCTCCGCCTCGCCGGCCTCCTCCTCCTTGCCTTCGCACCTCACCAGCCTCCAGCAGCAGAAGCAGCGGCAGATCGAGTCCCTGCGCAGCGCCCACGCCGCGTAAGTGAGGCACGGGCCGGAGGACCATCTGTCGGAGGGGGAGGGGTGGGCTCGGGTTGTGAATGGGCCCTTCCACACAGCCATATAACCCAGAATATCAAACTGGGATATATGGCAGTGCGGACTCAGATAACCCAGTTCAAAGCACATATTGTGGGATTTTCTGTCTTGATATTCTGGGGACCCTTCCACACAGCTGAATAAAATCCCACATTATCTGCTTTGAACTGTGATATATGACAGTGCGGACTCAGATAACCCGGTTCAAAGCACATATTGTGGGATTTTTTTTGCCTTGATATTCTGGGTTATATGGCTGTGTGGACGGGCCCGATGTCTCTGCTTTGGGAAAATGGGGTTGGCCTACAAGGCCCTTGCAGCCAATTCCAACTCTGTGATTCGGCAAAAATACACCTCTAGGCCTTAGATATGTCCATTGGGGGCCTCAGCTGTAATAATAATAATAATAATAATAATAATAATAATATTTTATTTAATGTGCTGTCAAAGACTTTCATTGCAGGAATTTCTTTATTTGTTTATTTTATTTATGGCATTTATATCCCACCTTTCTCACCCTGAAGGGGACTCAGGGCGGCATTATTTCATGTCCAAACAACAACAACATTTAAAAGCAATTAAGTAACAATTTAAAATAACATTTAAACAACATATTTAAACACTAGATGGCTATTGTGCATAAATGCAAAGCCAGATAATCATATTCATCAATACAAAGCCAATTCCACCAATGTTGCGCAGATAATTATGCTGGGCCAAATGCTTGCTCCCAAAGCCCCGTGCGTGTTGCTAGGTAGCTTGCTATCTACCTAGCAACATGCACGCCAGCGAGCAGGTGAACGGGGAGGGCCTTTGCGGCCCTCCCCGTTCACCTGCTTGGATTGCACGGAGGCTCGAACGAGCGGGGTTTTACTGTATAAATCCCACTTGCCTCATTTCCAACAGAACTCACCACCTCTGAGGATACCTGCCATAAATGCAGGCAAAATGTCAGGAAAGAACGCTACTGGATCATGGCCGTACAGGAGAAAAACTCACAGCAACCTAAACACATAATCATTTTAAACACTCCATAAAATACACATATGAAAACATTTCTCCATAAAGTATGTATCAAAATACACAAAACAAAACCAGGCATACAATGAATAATAGTAGTTAAGGTGCATCTGCATTGTAGAATTAATGCAGTTTGACCCCATTTTGACTGCCAGGGCCTTAATGCTATGGAATCCTGGGAGTTGCCCTATGTAATCAAATTTGAAAAAAAAATCTGTTCCTGATTTGAAAGTGTTATTTCCTGTTTAATTGTGCTGCACATACTTCAAAAGTAGTTGCTATACTCCAAAAACTTCTTTTTTGTGGCTATGACAAACGATGTTGAATTAGTTGAGACTCTGACATATTCATGGAAGAACTATAGCAAAATGTCTTCCATGTTTTTTATGATAGAACCAATTAGGAAATGACATTTATAACCCAGGAACAAAAATTGTGTTACATACCACCTCATCATATTGAGAGGGGAAAGCATAGGTGACTGTCCCTTTAAGAGTAGAGATTCGCCCCTCTTATATTGTTTCTGTTCTGCCTCCCCATCACACTCACACGTGAAAACTTAAGAGCTGGCAATACATGCATCATACATTTATCACAAGTACAGTATTACTTTTTTGTTTTTAATCAGGAGAAAAAATAGCCAAAAACCAAGAGATCCCTTGCCGTGGCCAAAGCCCCTTACATTGAAGGAGGCTGACACCAGTTTAAAACCACTTCTTTCCATGGAATCTCATGGTTCTGCATCAAAGCCCATAGAATACAGTAGACTCCTTTTTTTTCCATGTCAGGAGTGATAATAGATTGCTGACAGTGGGCAATGAAACAGAACGGGAAACTTTTGATGGTTCCCATCACACCTGTTTTTCAGTTGTAAACATGGGAGTAAAGTGTGATAAGAGGTAAGAGCTCTGAACACAATTGCTGGCTTGTGTTCAGAGTTCACTCCTTACAGGACATTTCTGCCTCTTTTCAACCCTGGAATATGGTGATGAGCTCCATGTCTTTCCATGCTTAAAAATAAGCTGTAGTGTCCTATGACTGGAAAATTTCTCAATGTGATGAGGTGGTAAGTGTTATCGTTTTACATGGTCTTTGGTCTTTTCTGCCCAAGAGTATTGGAGTACAGCCAGTCTCAGTTAGGCCTGAAAGAGAACTGAAAGTGAAAGAAGAGGTCTGTGGGGTGGGGAGTAAATACACAGAAGACAACACTGGTCATGGTTCTCATGCCAAATGGCTTAGTCACTCTTGCATTTGTAATCTCAAAGCCACAAAAAAAGAGTGCCATCTGAGAGATGTAATTTACTGCTAGATTAGAGGATGAAGGGAAATGAAATCCTTGCTCAGGAACCTGTAGGATGGAAAGTAGTTGCCAGCTTTCTCTTTAGAGGCCTGAGATGTTAATGCCCCCAGCCACCTGTCCCCGCCTGGCAAGTGTTCCTGTTAACAGAAATCAGATTATAGTTGTGAGTTTGGCTCTGACAAATTGGTATAATTATATAGTAAATATGCTAAATGTAAAAATAACAAATTGTAAATTGAACAATATAGACAAAATAGAAAATGTTATAATAATTAAGAACATGTGGGATCCAGTTAAGAATTATTTAGATAATGCATTAAGATGTGGAGTGAAAAAATTGAGATTAAGACTGATATTTCAAATGTAATTTCTGTTGTTTATTGTATAAATTGTATGTCCAGGCACATACCTTCGGTGGTGGCGGCGGGAACCATCGGCTCCCTCCTCACCGAACGTGGAAGGCCTCAACTGAGGCCTAGCTCTTCTCATGCGAGGACTCGTGAGAAGAGCTAGGCCTCAGTTGAGGCCTTCCGCGTTCATTGAGGAGGGAGCCGATGGTCCCCACCGCCGCCCCCGGGGACAATGCGCCACAAGTGAGCACTTACATTGGCCTCTATGTTGGGCCAGCTCTGTCCAAGCAGAGGAGAAAGGGTGAAAGTGGGGTAAACAATAAAATAAAAATAAATATTTTTTAAAAGTAATTGCGAGTTTGGCTTTTGCAGATTTGATTAATATGCTCTCTACCAATTTCTGCAGTGTGACTCTATACTTGACTCTATACTTGGTTTTGGATTTGGCAAATACATCTGTATCTTATATTGGAGCATGCAGCATGCAGTTCAAACCTCAACTTTAATTATCGGAGTAGTTGGAGTTCAGCAGGGCTAATTTAACGTGAAATGAAAGGAGCAATGTTTGTTCAGAGCCTGACACCTTGGAAGCCAGTAAAGCAGAAAGTGAAAGAATATGGCCATACTGAAGCCTATCTGGTGTCATGGGTAGTAAAAGTGTTTGTCATGGTACTAAGATTAAATCGCTTAGCCATTACATATGTAATCTTAAGGCAAAAACTATGCCATCTGGCAAACACAATTTATTGTCAGATCAAGAGATGGGAAAAGATGAAATGCTAGTTTAGGAACCTATAGGGTGGCAAACTAGTTTCTAGTTTTATCTTGGTAAAAAGTTGTTAACAGAATCTGTAGACTCCAGAATGTTTTCAATCGTTTCCCAAAGACTGACTGCTTTACACGTCAGTGTGACAAAATTAGGAGAGATTGGCACATAGTTTATAAAGCATTTTAATTCAATCAGTTTGGTGGTAGACATTTAGGATTAACTGGTGTATTGAGATTGCTAATCTGTTAGGTGTTTAACTTCACTGCATTGTTTAAATTCATGAATATCACCATTCCACAACCATTGATAAATTTGTACATTTCTTTTTAACAGTATAGCTGAAATCCAAAAAGATGTGGAGTATCGTTTGCCATTCACTGTAAACAACTTGACAATTAATATTAATATGTGAGTACCATCCATGTGATCTTAATTATATCCTAGCTCAATAATTTAGATGTACTTTATGAATTCTAAGAGCTAAAATTTATTGGCAAAATTGTAGTGTGTGCTTTTATAGAATTTGGTATAATATTTATAGAATATAGAATAGAATATCCTGAAACCTAATACAAGTTGTTATGAGTTTTGTAAAGATTTTCTTTTATTAGCTTCTTATTTTTAGACTGTCTATACTTCCCAACACAGTTGTCTACCAGCAGCAAAATTCAGAATTTCAGAGTATCCGAATATATTGCTGCTGTTTGAAGAGGTTGAATAAAAAGTTACCAAATACCTACTTCAGAGGTTCAGAACATTACCCAAACCCTATCTTGTCCTTTTCCAAAACACTGATGGTGATTTAGATTATCACAGGCAAAATTTGGTGAACCACAGAATTCATACATTCTGATTCTTCTCCTCCACAAATCATAGGAAAGTAAAAGCTTCCTGATCATAACTAACTTCAAAAGAGCAGTGATAGCTGAAGTCAAATGAAAGTTTGAGATCGTGGTTTTTCTAACTTTAATCAGAACAAATCAACCTTGTGAATTTGAATGTAACTACAGGTTTTACTTTTATCCATATGCAAGTGAAAGGAAGAGTGCAAAGAGCACAGAGTTTGAGCTGTCTGGATGTCAGATAAACCAGACAAAATCTATACTGACTTTCTAACTGATTTTACATGAACTGTGAGGGTTGTTTTATTAATAAAGATTTGAATTTTAATAGATGAATTATTATTTTTGATTGAGTATTTTGGGAATTCTCAAAAGGGAAGTCCATTGCCAGTATTTTATAGGAATTAAAACCTCATATTTTAAAGGGTACTGTGTTATAGAGTAAGATATCTTAATTTGCATTGCGTTCATGAATTCACTGGTAATAACGGAGTATTTTTGTTTTTACAGCTTGCTACCACCTCAGTTTCCTCAGGAAAAGCCAATCATCAGTGTTTTCCCACCCATACGACATCACTTAATGGACAAACAAGGAGTGTATGTTGCCTGCCCTTTAATAAGCAGTGTATGTATAATTGTGCAAGTTTCTAGAATAATAATGGGGTGGCCAAGAGAATTGTTTGCATATTTTTCAAGATGTATTAGTAGCAGTCATAAGTCTGGGTAGCAGAGGTAGATGCCATTAGAAAATGCACACAAGGATGACAATATGGTCTGTATAAAAAAATTGCACACAAAAAGTGAATTACAGGCATTAGTAGTTTGCAGTGGTTTTCAGTGGTTAATTTTGTATTTTTTTAAAGAATCCATAAATATATTTTACGCATGTCTCTTATTTTAAAAATCCCAGTTCATATTATGGGCTTAATGCAGCCCTGTATGTCTATGCATAAAAGATACTATGCAGAGGTCCATAAGACAAAGTGTACATGAAATTAACAATTGTCAATCACCTCAAGATACCCACTCACAACCACACATAAAATTGTCACAGCATCACCTGCACTAATAATGCCAAAAGTAATAAAGCTTTTTAATCTCCTAACAGTTCACAATGCACTCAGATCTTGGGAAAATTGTCCAAAGTATACTTGATGAGTTTTGGAAGAATCCTCCAGTTTTGGCTCCTAATTCAACATCATTTCCATAGTAAGTAAATCAAGAAGAAAGAGGTCAACAATTGAAACAGATACATAAATTAGTTGAACATTTGTGTATTGTAAGGTAATCCTGCACCTGAATCTGCAAAATGTGGTTCCCACTGAGATCAGACATTATAACTAAATCATGGGCTATATTTTGGGTTCCCATTTTTCTGTCTGCCACAAATTCAGATTCTCTTCTCCAGTTTCTTGCTCATAATAATTATAGTTTGCAATGATGTTCAAATTATCATAAAGTGTTTGCCTTCGAGCCAGAAGTGCAAATGTGGCGTTTGTTTCCAGAAGCTACCAAATACATCATTCTGAACCAAATTTACAGGAATAAAAAAAGGTTAGGTTATGCATTCTCTTGTTGTAAAATGCAATTTTCCAAACCCTGTACCAAAGTAATCTAATACATTTTGATAAGTATATGATATCCTATTTCTGGCCAACATTGTGTTGCCATCTATAATTCATTTTTCCTCTTTTTTTCTTTCTTTTTTTCTCTTTTTTTTGGATTTGATACTTTTTGGAACAAACTCCACAAATGGCGTGAACACAGCTTTCACATCTCATTTGGAGTGAAGTATGTCATGTGTTAACCACAATTCTGCATTTTTGGATGCCACAATAAACTATAGGTCTATTGGCAAGATCTATTTTGAGGATGTTCACCACTGATTTAATCTTATTAGCGCTTTTAACAAGCAACCAGTTTTCATTGCATTTCTGGTAGAGGTGGGGAATAAACTTGAAAGTTCGTGTCAAAGTCTACCTGTAACAATGTGTTAAAATGCCCTTTAAAAGAATCCAAAACTTTACTTGCTACATCATCAGGAAGCTTTGTTCCTACTTTTTATGTTAATTTTGATAAGAACACCCTCATTATCCAGAAAAAGAACTCAATTTAGACAACTTTGTTACTTACAACTGCTTCTTTCACTTTCCAACAATGATGAATTGTACCTGCTTTTTGCAAGAAATTTCTCGGCAACATCTTCTGCATGCTTTGGTAAATTTTACCTTTGAGAAATAGAGCTGGAAAATGATGAAAGGTTGCTGATGGGAAATCCCCTCTTCGCCTTTTCCTCCTTAGCCTTTACAACAAACCTGCTGGAATTCCTTCATACCCTCAGAACTTCCCATTTCTTTCTCCGTATCGACCATCAGAAACAAATAGGTCTATAGCATCTGTTCCGGATTCACTTTCTTCAGGATACACAACAGACAGACCTGCCGCTCCTTCCTTTGGTATGATATCAGACTTGCCATTACCTGTTCCAACAGCAGAAACATTTTCACAGGTATTTATCAGTAGCAAGCTTTATGATTTTAGCTGTTTTCTTGTGCGCAAATACCAGCCCATAGATCTAGTACCTGGAGAACCCAGAAGTATTAACAACCATAGAAGCTAAAATATTCAAGAAAGAAGACAAAGTAGCCACCCTGTATTGCCCATGTGGCTACAAATCAAACAGATTATGATCTCTTACGGTATTATTGAGCTACTAGATCATGATCAGAAAAGCACATTTTGTACCAAAATGATTAATTCCTACTGATTGTTCTTTAGCCTTTTGATGAGAAACAAGAAACCCTTTCTTATTAAAAATGGATGCATGATCCACTTTCTTTGTTTAGACTTGTATTAAATAAGTTTGTCTACTCTCCCTGAATTTATTTTTCTACCATATTTTGGGGCGTCCCTGTTTATCATTTACAGTGCATTCATTTGTGTCTTTACCAGGATTTAAGGCAACCGAGAACAGTGAGACTTATTTCCATTTAGATAGGTGTAGGATTGTTCTGTGTTTGTTCCTAGCCAACACATTTAATTTTAAAACTTTTGAATGTTGTAATTCCAGTGCCACAAGAAACAATTGTATTGTTTTTCAGATTTATAAGCTATAAATCTGCCTTTAGAAATCAATAGTATTCAGTGTCTTAACATCTTCCTAATATTTTCAGGGGAGCCAAAATGGATTCAGTTACAAAATGCCTGATGTTCCTGATGCATTTCCAGAGCTATCTGATCTCAGGTAAAAAAATTAAAAGTGATCTATTATTTAAAAGTGCGCCTTTAAAGTCTAAAGTAGTTTTTAATTTTACTACATATTTATACTACTTATTTTGTCATGGCATTTTACACTACTTGTAATACATGAGTGATGTACATTACATGTGAAACCAATGTAAGTACAAAATACTATTCAAAACCATACCCTCAGCAATTGCACAAATGAAAAACAAAAAGCAAAACTCCCCACATCCATAGAGTTAAGCATTTTGAAACTGAGGTGTGCATTGAGACAACTAATTTGGGGGAAAGTAATCAGTTAGTTTCTTCTTTTTCTTGGAAAACACATCACTAAGTATTGCTGTTTGCAAAACCCCACCACATGAAAAGTGAACCACCAGTAAATATAGAAATGTAAATAAGTCAAGTTGTACAGCCAAACCTCAACTTTCACAAGTTTAACTTTCAAAGATTTAATATTTGCAGGTTTACCATTAATATCAAAGACATTTTCCCAAATGTTCTTGAAAATTATTGTGTGCATGGGGGCTTTTTTGCAGGACAATTGTGCTTTATCTGCAAAGCGTTTTTAAAAAAAACTGTTTCTAAATAGCTTAGGGAGAGGAATTGGTGTTTTTATTATTATTATTATTTGCTAAATAAATAAATAAATAAATTTGCATACATTAAAAATTGGCACACTTGTATATGTGTACCTTCATTGTTTTTTCATTATTGAATCTGGGGAATTTTCATGACCTGAGTGTACTGTCCTGTCTCTATTCCAAAAGTAATTGGCATTCCCTGAAAATGAGACTGTGATTAACCTCAGATTTCTGCAATATTATTGATCTATAAAAATGAAAATATTTGCAGCATTAAATTTATTTCATTATTGTTTAAAACATTATATGCCACTCTCTCACCCCGAAGGGGACTCAGGACGGAGCACAACATATATATGGCAAACATACAATGCCGGAACATAAAATAAACTATAAACACATATACACCGAAATTATCTCCACCTTAAAATCAGTTGTTTAAAAACCATCTCAGATCAGCCATATAGAATCTGGTCAGCAGGGTGAAGTTTCCTATTGTTGCCTTATTGCAACACCTGTGTTCTCACAGCCATCTTTCTGAAGGACAGAAGGGTGGGGGCTGATCTAATCTTGCCACGGAGAGAGTTCCATTGCCTAGGGGCAATCACTGAGAAGGCCCTCTCTCTCTCTCGTCCCTGCCAGTCACGCCTGTGATGGTTGTGGGACCGAGAGTAGGGCCTCCCTGGAAGATCTTAATGTATTTGGACAGGTAAACTGGGCCGGGGCCATTTAGGGCTTTATAGGCCAAAGCCAGCACTTTGAATTATGCTCAGTAGTGAACTGGCAACCAGTGAAGTTGACGCAACATGGGAGTTGTGTGCTCCCTGTATGCCGCCCCAGTTATTAACCTGGCTGCTTCCCGTTGAACTATTTGAAGGCAACCCCACACAGAGCGTGTTGTAGTCTGTCCTAGATGTAACGAGAGCATGAACCACCGTGGCCAAATCTGACTTCCCAAAGTATGGGCACAACTGGCACACAAGTTTTAATTGTGTGAAAGCCCCTTTAGCCACCACCAAAACCTGAGGTTCCAGGCTCAGCGATGAGTCCAGAAGGACTCCCAAGTGGCGAACCTGTGCCTTCAAGGGGAGCACAGACTGTAACCCTATACCCTGTTTGGCCAATACGACTGACCAGGAGGACCTCTGTCTTGTATGGATGCAACTTCAATTTGTTCAACCTCATCCAGGCCGTCACAGTGGCCAGGCACCAGTTCACGAGCTAGACAACCTCCTTAGCATCTGGTGAAAAGGAGTAGTAGAGTTAAAGCAAGATGTAATGATTAATACAGAAGGTTTAGATAATACACACAAAGTGAAGGAAATGTGTTTAAAACAAGATTGCTTAACTAATATAGCTAGCTATTCTGCAAAACATTGTTTTTTGATCATTGTTTTGAAATTCAGCATATCACAACTGACGGACATGAATGAGCAAGAAGATATACTGCTGGAACAATTTGTTAATCTGCCCCAATTGAAGCAAGTGATTAATGATAAGGATGATTTAGTGAAAAGTATTGAAGAGCTAGCAAGTAAGTCTTTAAAATATTTATAATTCATATAATGCTGTGTGGGGTTAGCAATAACATTGTAAAATTGAACAGTGGGTTTACTTTGCAGAAAAAAACTTGCTCCTGGAACCAAGCTTGGAGGCCAAAAGACAGGCGGTTTTGGATAAAGTAAGCAAATTAAGGCAAAATATGTCTTTTGGGTCTTTGAAAATGGTGGTTTGAGTTTATTTTAAAAAAAACTTTGTTTCCCTCTCAGTATGAGCAGCTTACTCAGTTGAAAGCCACATTTGAAAAGAAGATGCAAAGGCAGCATGAACTCAGTGAGGTATGATTTTCTTCTCTACTATTAAGAAAAGGAAGTATGTGTTCACATTGCTTGTGGTAAACTAAACTGTAGTCTTCCATTTGGTCACTAACATATACTGAATAGTTTACATCAGTGCTTCCCAACTTTTGATCCTCTAGCTGTTTTGCACTTCAGCTTCCAGCATTCCTGTTGGCCAAATGGGTTGAGGCTTCTGAAAGTTGAAGTCCAGGAACCTAGAAGACCAATGGGATCCACTGATCACAATGAATCTTTGGTTTTGTTTCAGTAGAACATCTGTGGTCTTTTATTAGGCTACAATACTATTTATGGCATAGACATCACTTCTGTGGCACAGTTCACATATACGGGAAGAGAATTAAGGTGGAAAGAGGGAATCTGCAAAAATTGTGAAACTCCACTGAAGAAATTTGCAATCTGAGGAAGGAAAATGTATGCCCGTTAACTTGTTTTCGATTTCTAAATTTCTAAATTAAATTGAGAATAGGGTGAGGGGCTGAGCTGAATATCCATTAATATTAGCTTCCTCAACTTCCACAAGGACAGCCTCTGTGGTCTCTAAGGAAGAGTGCAATTGGATCCAATGTGATACTTTTTTCATATTGAAAATTAAAATTTTGAATGTAGCAGCTGTAGAATTTTTTTTGCAGTTTAAGCATTTAAATCAGCATGCAATTCAGTCTTTAATTAATCCTATCTGGAATCCACCAGCTTACTTTCCATTCTGGGATACATAATTGCTATCTGTCTTTTGGTTGTATTCTATGTAATTAGCAAGATCATCGTCCCTAATGGTCTAAATCCAACATAGCATGTTGTAATACAATCATCAGAGCTGTCCAAAAGCCAGCCATGGAAAGAATTATCCTGCCAGAGAAATGTGCAAAGGAAAGTGAAAACAACTTCATTTCCACTGATTTATTTGTGTTCTGCTGATGTCCAGAATTAGTCCTTGTCCAAAATTTCTTAATATTTCTAAATTAGAATTAGAATCACACCATAATAATAATAAAAATAAGCTTTTATGTATATCCTGCCACTATCTCCCAGAGGGACTTGGGGCGGCTCACAGAACACTCAAGGTGTAACATGCAAAATACAACAAGTGCAAAACAGAACATAGACAATAAACAATCAACATATCATAAAATCACAGTACCCCCTTGTAGAAACAACAAAATACAGCAATTGCTGTAAGTAAAACAACATTATTCGATCCCAGAATGGCAAAGTGCTTAATGAATCTGAGGGTCCCCATATGTATTTTTAAGGAATCTAAACATGGTCGAGGAGCCCCGGTGGCAAAGTGCATTAAAGCACTGAGCTGGAGACTGAAAGGTCCCAGGTTCAAACCCCGGGAGCAGCGGGAGCGGCCGCTGTTAGCTCCAGCTCCTGCCATCCTGGCAGTTTGAAAACATGCCAATGTGAGTAGATCAATAGGTACCGCTCCGGCGGGAAGGTAACGGCGCTCCATGCAGTCATGCCAGCCACATGACCTTGGAGGTGTCTACAGACAACGCCGGCTCTTCGGGTTAGAAATGGAGATGAGCACCAACTCCCAGAGTCAGACATGACTGGACTTAACGTCAGGGGAAACCTTTACCTTTACCTAAACATGGTTGAAGTTATTACATGCCTTTATCTCATCAAAAGGTGTGTTACAGTATCTGGAACATAATACTTCCTTTGTCTGCTTTTTGTTATTGTAATTCTGTTGTCTATGAAACATTTCTGAGTTCCATAACACTCTTCTTATTCATAGAGCTGTAGTGCAAGTGCTCTGCAAGCACGACTGAAAGTGGCTGCTCATGAAGCTGAAGAAGAGTCTGACACAATTGCAGAAGACTTTTTGGAAGGGAAAACTGAAATAGATGATTTTCTTAGTAGCTTCATGGAGAAAAGAACGGTATGTAAAATCCTGTAATAGGCAAATGTCTGAAACATCTTAAACTATTTCAGAATGACAATGCATAGAATTCATTTATCTTCTATTGATCTAGATAGATATTCTGTTTTAGAACTGAAATGACAGATAAAAGTTTTCAGGAGTAAGTCGTTGTCCTTGTGTCTTCCAGTGATGCTCAATCTCTTATTGGCAAATAACCTCCACTAAATTCTGGCATCCGAAGTATGCACTCAATTAAATGACTGCTTCTAGAAACTAGGGCAAAGTAATGATTCCATTGACATCTTCATAATATCCACAGTAATTAAGGCTGTGGGAGGATCCATGAATAATACAACTGATGGAGTTCAATGCAGGCTTTGCTTAGACTCAATACTTTCATTTTAAATAGTGAAATGCAGAAAAGGGTTCTAAAAACTGCCTAGACCAGAGGTTCTCAACCTGTGGATCCCCAGATGTTTTGGCCTTCAACCCACAGAAATCCTAACAGCTGGTATACTGGCTGGGATTTCTGGGAGTTGTAAGCCAAAACACTTGGGGACCCAAAGGTTGAGAACCACTGGCTTAGACCATAAGGATTCACTGCACTGATAACCCAGTGCTCACTGAATCACAGGGATTATGACAAGTCTAAATTGCATGTAATTCAAAATATACAATCATTTAAAACAGATAGATTGAGCTCATAGTAATGTTATAGGAATAAAAGAGAGAATATATTTACAGTTCAACAGTTGTTTTGACTTTACTTGTATTTATTTTTGCCAAAGTTCTTACTAAAAAGATTGAGATACTCCAATACATAAGTGCATGTTAAACTAGTGAGAATTATTTTTTCTCTTTTACTCATAAAATTAAGTGTTTTGAAGAATTATAAGAATGCATAATGACAGATCTTCTACTCAAGCCTAATCTGAAAAACAAAAAAGGGATTTAGGAAAAAGGAGGGGCACAAAAGCAAACCAGGCACTACCTGCTAGTTACATAGTTCTTATAATCAATTGGAATGAAAAATGCTTATAGTTTAAGAGAGCTATGGATATCTCAACTTTAAAAAAATATTAACAATAAAATTACCACATTCATCATTATGTTTTGCAATGAAATCCTTTGTATCCAGTGGCTCTATCTTGTAGAAGAACTTACATAGGATTACTGTCTAGCTCTTTAATTACCTTGTAGTAATAGTTAACACCATACATGTGCTAAAACGTGTGAAAAGTATAAAACTTACTGAGTGCAGCCTAAGACATTGGTGCTATAAGTAATACCAATTTCAGAGGAAAATAACATAAGACTCTGCTTTGACCACCTTAAAACATGATTAGCTTATTTTGCCAAAAGTGACTTGATTCATTAAAATGCAATGTAATTCATTAAAACCTGTGTTTCAGGATGAAATGGGAGTTTATTGATTTGATATGTGGCCTGCAGACATTAAGACAAGATGTGTGGTATATGTTAATAAAGAGGAATGTTAACTGGTTCTCTTTTTAGATTTGCCACTGTAGAAGAGCCAAAGAGGAAAAGCTTCAGCAAGCGATAGCGATGCGCAGCCAGTTCCATGCTCCATTATAGGTATGTTCCATAGACCAACAGGCACTAGCTGGCTGTGTCTATAATTCGTATATTTTCTGAGAAAATAGGACACCTGTGTTCTCCTGTAGCAAGATTTCTTAAACTTTCAGTCAAAGAAATTTTTACGTGACCTCAGCTGTATAGGTATAGAACAGGCATGGGCAAACTTTGGTCCTCCAGTAAGCTGTCAGGAATTGTGGGAGTTGAAGTCCAAAACACATGGAGGGCCAAAGTTTACCTGTGCCTGGTATAGATTATAGAAATCAAACATTTACTGATTAAGAAGACAGCATTTGCAAGGCTTGCTAAACAAGCTGATTTCCCTTTTTATGAAGTATATGTTCTGCAGAGTCTGTGCAACAGATTTGTGTGAATGTCTAAAACACGAAGTGATGTTCAGAACAGAAAACGGAAGACCCCAACATTTAAGCTAAGGAAACCCCATATGGGGTCAGGCCCCACAATTTAAGAAGCAGTGTCCCATAAGCATGTCTCTCTAGCATTATTTCTTTAGTTTAATTTTTCTTTAGCCTTGGGCATTCTTGAATGTATATGGTAAACTGTCTGGGGATGCCTACATCAGGTCCTTCTGTCCTGGCCTCTCATGACATCAGGAACTCTTTGCTTGATCTTTCCCAGATGGGCTCAAGGAAATATGCATTTCCACCTCTCAGCCAGGGGAGTGTTTATATAAACTATCTTTAAAAAGTTGCATGTTCTGTTCCTGGTTTGAAAGTGTTATTCCTGTTTAATTTTGCAGTACTTTTTCCATGCTTTTATGGTAGAACCAATTAGGAGATGACATTTGTATCCCAGGAAAAAGTCGTGTTACATAGTTATATCGTCTGTGTGTCATGTTTCAACCACAAAATGGAACAGGATATTTTTCCACCGATATATTGAGTGGGAGAAAAATATTATTACAGAAGCCAAAAGGCAACCAGTTTCTTGGGACGGCTGTAAACTTCAGATCAGAGCTTTCCAAACTGTGTGTCACAACACGTTTGAGTGTCAGCTGCAGTTTGTAGCTGTGCCACACAAACATTATTTATTTATTTATTTATCGTGTCAGAAGCAAATTGAGGATACAGTTATAATGTATAAAAACTACACCACAAACAGAGTTAAAAACCACAAACACATTTTTTTTAAAAAAAACACTTGGCATTATATTAAATTTCCTTTGACCAGAAACTGGCCACTTTGAGTGCCTCTGGTGTCGCTGTAAGAAGATCCTCCACTGTGCATGTGACAGGGCACAGACTGCATTGTAGTAAGTGGTCTGTGGTTTGCAAACGTGATGTTAAATGATTAAAAAATTGAAAGTGTGTGTCTTACAAATTACAAAATTCTTACAAATCTTACAAATTATATTTGGAAATATATATACGAAAGGTTTTACATGAGAGATGTTCAGTCCTCATACATTTTATTATTAAGGTTTATGTATATGTCCGTATCTCATATAAGGGGTTGGTTTATTCTCCACTTTGCTAGTAAGACTGAATTGTGTCATGAAATGATGCATGTCTAAGATGAGTGCCACCAACATGAAATGTTTGGAAAGTTTTGCTCTACATGGTGGGTGGCTAAAACTCAGGGGCATTGCGCCTGCATACCAGTCGAATTTTGTGTAATTTCTGCTACAAAACATGATAGCGAGGTGTTAAAACACCCTGTATGATAGGTTCCGGGTTAAAAATGCTAGTTTTATTATCTACTGAATTCTAGATATGTGATACTTAGATTTAGAATTAAAAGAATAGCTGAAGCCCTTGCTTAAACAGAATTCCTTTTGTGCATCTTAGAGGTTGAATTTCTAATAATTATTTAGTTTAGGTAGTAAATCGTGACATTGATAACATCTCTTAGAATTACATGGCCTAATGTGAACAAGCAAAAAATGGAAACTGTTGATAGAGATGTGCTAGGGAAAGTGTTAGCAGAAATGACCTTGCCATTGCTGTTCTCAGCAGATCCCGAACCATCAAAAAAGTTAGAAAGTTAGAAAGATCATACTGAATTTCAATTAGTAGGAGCTCAGGTAAGTAGAGAATGGGGAAGTCACTTTAAACACACATCTTATATCAGTATTCTGGATTAGAAGTTATAATAGGGCTAAACCCAGTAAACTGCTCATTGCACTCAGTGAAGTCTAGGCTCCCAGCATTTTGTGCTGAATTAAAGTAAAACGATTGCATTTTTAACCAATAGTACATCAAACGTAATTGTTGTTAACTTTTGTGTGTTCACAGATTTTTCAAGATAACTAGAATTTCTTAGATGACTGAACAAATCCAGCAAAACTCATCTTCATAGATGGGTAATTCTGCAAATAAGCATTTCGTTATGGTTGTATTTATAGGGGGGGGGGGGGGAAGCTGTATACTTATGGATATTTTTTTTTGTAAAAATTGGAACGTCTTTCTATTCTCATTCAAAAAATGGTTCCTACTGCAATTTTTGCACTAATATTTCCTGTCTTTATCATGACCATATTTAAGTTCTGCTGCTATTTCCACCTACTTTATAGATTAAAAATTGAAACATGTTATTTCTGACTAGATTTTTAAATTTTATGCAACATAATTCATAACTTTCGTATTAAATATTGGCTGGGTTTGTTTGGGGGAGGGCTGTGAAAGTTTTCATTACTTAACACTAAGTTGCAAAGTCTTGTGAGGTGCTATTAGGTCCTTTTGACATAGAAACATAAACCTTATGGTTTCTTGAAGTTAGGTTTTCAACCATTTTTATTTACGTTACCATCACAATATACTCTGAAATTACATACTGGCAACTGGGAAATTTATAAAACTGGGAGCTTATGACACTGCTTTACAGCTCTTTGTAGAGTTGGTAATAAGCAGCCACAGCTTAGATCAGGTTTACCTTCTGGATAGCACTTCGATGTTACACCTTTTGTGGTGTTTTGCCATAGTCATAATCTGCTATTCACTGCCATAGATGTGTCTGAAAATCCTTGCTGCTTTTCAATGTCTTGCTTCACACGAGAAACAAAAATATTCAGGAGATAGCAAGAATACAAGCAGATCTTTGTGGGATTTCAGAATGTGTAGTCTTACTTTCTCTGCTCTTTTGTTATGTGCAAATGCACCTTGGGATCAAGAAGGGGCTAAAGAAACTATGAACACACACAATCAATAAGCTGAATATACTGTATATACTCAAATATAATCCTAGTTTTTCAGCCCTCTTTTTAAGACTGAAAAAGCCCCCCTCGGCTTATACTCGGGTGAGAGTCCTGGTTGGCTTATATTTGGGTCAGCTTATACTCGAGAATATATGGTACATTTATTATTTTTCTCTATTATTGTTGCTACTATTACATTTATTTTACTCTATTTTTTATTAATACATTTATTATTTCACTCTGATCTTATACTATTATTGTATTTATTATTTTAATTATTACATGTATTATTTTACTCTATTATTATTAAAAGGATACATAAGCACAGCACATTTATTTTGAAGAAGATGAGAATAATGATTTGATCAGAGTTGGACAGTCTTATCTTAAATTCGAGTTTTATGTAAATATTCAAAAACATTTAACCTACTGATACCTCAATGTAATTTTATTGGTATCTATTTTTATTTCTGAAATTTACCACCCTCGGCTTATACTGGAGTCAATGTTTTCCCAGTTTTTTTGTGGTAAAATTAGGTGCCTCAGCTTATATTCGGGTCAGCTTATACTCAAGAATATACGGAATTTGTCCTTTTTTCTGTATTGTATTGATAGTATTTTGATTCTAATTCAGGCTTCTTCAGAAATGGAATCACCAAATGTCAAGTCGTTTTTTGTTTTATTTTAAATTAGCTGTAAAATGGAACCATCACACTTGCAAGGAACTCAACGTTACTTTATAGACAATGTATTATTGAGCTCATTTTCCCCTACGTAGACAAATCTGTACATGGCAATTTAATGGATAACCCATTCTAAGGTTTCTTCTATGACTCTCCTCCCCTATACAAATACACCACCTTATGGTTTGGGTGGCTTCACAGGCGAGTAGAAAGAAAGTTGTTGAGCTCAGCTTTTGAATATTTTGGAGACTCTTCTTAATAATAATGAGCCTAGAATCAGAAATAAATTAGTCTGGTGGAACAAATGCAACTGTCGACTATGTTGTTTAGATTAATTATCAACTATTAGCTGTGCCTGTCTTCAGAAAGCTTGATTTGTCTTCCTCAGATTTCCTGACAGTAGTTTTCCAGTATAACTAAAAATACTTCATATTCACAGACTATAATTTATTTAAATCCTCCCAATAGTCAATGCACCAATAACAAATTCATTGTCTAAATTGGGGTCCTTTAGATAACCAAAATGGCACCATTATTACACAAGGGGTGTTGGTAGCATTCAAGAAGTGTTTGGAAGAAGTACCAAGTTAAAAAAAACTAGGAAAATAATCGCAGGGAGGAAGGGAAAGAAAAGTCCAGTAGGGACCTATGCATGCTATTAACTGCTGAGTGGGTGAGCACTGAAAAGGCCATGAGTGGATTTTTTTTCATTATTTTTATTATGTAAAAATAATATAGAAAAAAAGCACATAGAAGTGGGCTGTTCTGAGGCACTATTTAAGATTTTGCTGCTAGAATTCAATTTTTTTAATGGCAGCGGAGAGGAGAAACTTCTTTTATATAATAATATACTGGAATAGACTACAATTATAATCCTAATATGAAAAATACAATGCAATACCAGTATGCCCTTGAGATATATATATATATATATGTGTGTGTATGTATGTTTATTATTATTTGAATCTTCATTCAGGTAAAATAATATAGCATTAATACAATGCAAACAGTACCATCACATCAGGGAACTTGGCACTCAAAATTACCAGGGCTTGATGAAGCTTGAAGTTTAAAAGACAGAGCTTAAGAAGTATTTGCCAGAGTCCCAATTTCCAGTATTTCTTAGGAATACAGGCATATCTTACATTTATATACATTTGACGGCCAGACCATACACTCAGATAATCCATTCATACTTTCCATATAATTCTTTTCCACAACATTATTCTTTCATGTTTCAAATTTTTCATATTTTCCCATTCAAAAAAGTATTTGGAAAGTAAATTAGGTAGGAGTATGTGTGTTATATCTATATCTAAATCACATCCAGTGTTCCTAATAAGCAAATGCATTTATTTAAAGGTATAAGAGAAAAATCTGGACCCTATTTTTAAAATTAAAATGAGGGATATGCATCATATCTCTCGTTTATGTATTAGAACGGTAATGACTTTGTTCCTTAAAGAATTCTCTATGAATTCAGAAGGAGTTTAAAGTCGGAGCATGTTTCCTCATGAAGCAAGCATCAGCCCTTTATCTTTCCCCAGGGAAGTGAATAGTAGGTACAATATTTTCTTTACTGAATTACACAATAACATCACAATTATCATCATTATTATTATCATCATCCCACTTTTCTCCCATGGGTGGGACTCATGTATAATTATAAATCTTAACCATTTCTCCTTTCTCAGTGCTAATGTTGCCTTGCTTTACATTGGCATTCTGTATTATACCACTTTATAAAGTGATGAAACTGTATTCTCAACTCACAAGAAGTATCTAACAGACAGCATGTTCTAAAATGTTAAAATGCACCAATGTTATCCTTTTTTTTACCTTGAGGTTGTTGTGGATTTATGGCAACCCTAAAGAAAAAATGTCACAGGTTTTTATGGGTAAGATTTGTTCAGAGGGAGGGTTGCCTTTGCGGTGACTGAAGGCCCTTCTACACTGCTATATATCCCAGTTCAAAGCAGATAATCTGGATTTTATATGGCAATGTAGAAGGGGGATGAAAGTGACTTGCCTGAGGAACTGAGGAACAAAGGAGGAACTGAACCCTGATCTCTAGTGTCATAGAATATGATGCTGCAGGCTGTATTTCAAAGGAAGACAGTGGCAAAACCAATTCTGAGTAGTCTTTTCCTGAGAAACCCCATTTGTAATTAATGGGGTCATCATAAATCGACAGACAACATGAGGCACATGCATACATAGTTGAGCCCCAGGTAAACATTACTAAACTTTATCCAAATGGATTCCAAAAGATAATTTTTAACTTGGTTCTAATATTATCAGAGAGAAAGAAACAAATATTATTCTGGGATCCTGTTTAGGATGTCTTCAAAACTGAAGTATATTGGTAAAAAGTGCTGATTCAAAGACTCTCAGCTCCAATTTCATATAAACCTAGGTGACTCAGGCCCATTCTACATTGCCATATAAAATCCAGATTATTTTCTTTGATAATCTGTATTATATGGCAGTGTAGAAGGGGCCTCAGTGAATCATTTATCACTGCTGCTGCTCAATCGCATAGTCGTTTCCGACTCTTCGTGACCTCATGGACCAGTCCACGCCAGAGCTCCCTGTCAGCCATTGCCACCCCCAGTTCCTTCAAGGTCAAGGTCATTTATCACATGATATGAATAGTTTGAGTATAACATTTGCCAATCTCATTTATCTCTCAGAGAGGCACAGTGGCATATGAATGGGAAAGGTGGATCACAAGCTTCTTCATCAAGCTAGAATTTCACAGGAAGAAGTCCTGTTACTTATTCAAACTGATATAAAAATGGGATACACTGATCGTATACATATGCCATCAGCCCATGGAAAAAACTAAAAATCTTGGAACTCTTTTTGGCTGTTAATTTTTTATTATCTGAAAGTGTGCAGCAGTGATAGTTATTAAATTATCTTCACCTTTCTCTAACAATATTTTAAATACACAGATGACAAAGCTGCTAAATCTTCCAAGAATTCAAAACAAGGAGGAAATACTTTATAGTTATTTGCTTGTTTTGCTTTTGTTTATTTATCTATTCGTGTTAATAGAGGGAATTGTTTGCATTTGGGTGGGTGTTTTGGCATGTCATACATAAACATGTTCCCTTCAGGCTTCTTTGGAAGCATAGTATGATTGACAAACTAAACACTGATCAAACATCAAAAAATATATATATAAATATTCTCCATGGCTCTGTAGACTACTGACAACAGATGAAAGCCATTATGTACATGATTGTTCTGAATATGAGAGGCTATTTCCTGTTTAACACTGTAGCTTTACAAGTTAACCATGAGGGCTCTTTGAGTGCACAACTCCCGTTCTTTGGACTTTGGGGCTCCTTCTATAACTATCATTTCAGACAGTAAGACAAACAGCTTCATCTGAATCTCGGTCTTTGGTACTATCCTCACTGGGCAAACATCCCCCTCCACTGGGTGACCGGCAGCTCATATCCTCCACCCCTGATTCCTGGTCGCTGTTGGCTGAAAGATCTGGATCTGAGCTTTTAAGGTTATCTTGCGTAAGAATCAGGGCTGAATCTTCATCTCCCTGAGAAGGACTCCGGGATGGGAATGATTTCAGATTCCCAGTATAGTCCTGGGGAGTGTTGGCAATGCTGTCGTTGGAGGTAGAATGTCCAAAGCCATTGCTTCCATTTTGTTGCATTGTCATGGTCCCGCCATTTTTTAATTGCACTTTTGTAAGCTTTGCCAACCTCTGCAAGATAAGAAACAAAGACTCATTCAATCCCACATTACTGCTAAATTACATTGACACTGTACATGTGCATTGGTGCAAACTACGTAAAAAACAGAAATGGACTGGGATAGACTGATTAAAGTAAGTCTTCTTTGCGGAGTTATATGTGACTGCTAGGTGCTGTTTTTTCCCCAGGGAAGAATATGGTCTTTGAGACAGAGACAATGTGTTCTGTACAACTGAGAAAGTACAATAAAAAGAAACAATATATATATATATTTTTCCTCTGAAACACACTCCTATACACTGTATATGTAGCATTATATAAGAGGCCTTGACAAAAACTGAAGAATGTTTAAAGAGAAAATCCAGAGCTTAAAAAACTGGTTCAATGGCAGGTGGATACGCCATGAGTAAGCAGACTTTGGCCCCAAATATGAAATAACTTCCTCACTATGCCTCTACCAGCTCTTCTGTCCTTCGCCAGTTAGATGGCATCAGATAGTAGCGGCTATTCAAAAAGTAGGAAAAGGCTGGATACAGTTATTTCCCAGCCAGAAAAACTCTGGTCTGCCTTCAGGACTGTGTGGCTATTGTTTGTGAAAGAATCCCCCTTCAACACAATGTCCATTCTTTTTAAAAGACAAAAAGTGAATATTTAAATGTCTTAATAGCTAAAATGTGATTATTTAGTATAAAGATATTCTACATTCAACATTCTGTACATGAATCCCCAGTTATATGGATATAAATATTTAATTATTCTTGCGGATAAAGAGGAATAATTCCAATTGTTTCCTCCCCACTGCAGGCAGGAGGTATTTCTTTACCATTCCCACCCAGTATTTACACATCCCAAAGGGTTTCAGTTAATTCTTCTGTACCAACAAATATGGGAGTGTGTGGTTTTGCAGAAAAACACTGGTTGTATGTTTATACAAAAAAAAACCCAAAAACAAACCACTGATAGCCTCACAAAGAACCCACATGCTTTTCTATGCAAAATAATTTTCTGAAATGCTTAGGGATGTATGAATACTGGAGGAAAATTATACTATTCTTCCTAAACTGTTAGAACCCCAGTTTTGCCCAGGAAATGAATAATAGTGAATATTATTTCTATCCCTAACAAGCAACCATTGAGTAGTTTGCCAGAAAACATCCAGCATTCTAACAGTGGATGGTGACAAAATTTATATTTCCACCTTCAGACTATTAGTAAGGAAAAGGTTAAAAATTACACTATGTAACAACATTTGAAAAATGTTCTGCTCCTGGTTTGAAAGTGTTATTTCCCGATTAATTATGTGGTACTTATTTTGAAAGCAGTTATATTCTATAATCTTCATTTTTGTAGCTGCTACAAACTACAGTATGTTGAATTGTTTGAGAGACTATGAGATAGTCATTGAAAAACAATAGCAAAGTTTTTGCAGTTTAATAAACTTTCTCTATTTTTTATGATAGAACCAAATTAGGGAATGACATTTTCAAACCAGAAACATAAAGTTTTCCAAATTTTGTTACACAGTGAATTATCATGAACTGGTGAATAACCACAAGGGATCCAAAGTAAACAAATCTACATGTTTGCAGTGCTTCTCTAGGTCTCACTGGGTGTGTTGGATGCATCGTGCGGAGGGCACTGATGCAGAGGTCAATGGCCATTCTCATATTTGAGACTACTTGATGCATTTAGTGCCTTCAGCTAGAGCCAACTTAAGGGCTGGGCATAAAAATGACTTCATGAAACTCAGGGTCTGTACCTCTTCTAGCACCACCAACTCTTCCTCTAATTGTTGTGTTTCTTCTTTCACTGCCATCAAGTACTCAGTAACAGACTGCCGAGGGTGAAATCCTTTTTCAAAGCGGTTATACATTCCACTCCAAAACCTGGACCATAGAAGAGGAATAAGAACAAACCTATGTGATTCACAGAGAAATTCGACATCCAAGTAACTCCCACTTAGTTCAGTGGAGTTTGGTCCTAGGTAAGAAGGTAGACAATAGCAGCCCAAAATTTTATTTATTTACAACATTTATATCCCGCCCTTCTCACCCGGAGGGACTCAGGGCGGCGTACAAATTGGCAACAATTCAATGCCTGCACATGGCTGAATGGCTGAATCTTGGGTTCTGTGCTATGGTAACCTCAAACATGACAGAAAATGTTTCCTAAATTTTAAACTAGCACATGAAAGTACCTGAATTTTAGATAAATTTCTGTTTGGGAGGGAGTACTCAAATTCTGGTGCCATGCTATATTACTGCTAATAGAGGCTATAATGCCCTATTTGTGGAATGCTTTCCCCTTGGAGACTTAATGGGCACTGCTTTCCACATTCCTTTTTTACACTGAGAAATTGAAACCTGGCTTTTTGTTTAAGTACTTGGGGCCTAGTAATCCCATTGTTTGGTTTGTGATCTATCAATCAAAACATTTTGTTTTCGGTTATGAAATTGGTTTAGATCCCCTTAAGCGATCTATACCCTGTCGCTGATATTTTGGACATAGGAAAAATAAGAAAGAGAAATGGGGGGATTCTGTAAAATTAAAGTGCTGTATGTTACTGAACTGCCTTGCTTCACTGTATTCTTATGGGTGCAGCAACTTGGATGTGCCCACAAAACCTTATGACTGCCAAAGCTTTCCCATTCATTTGGATCATTTGGCAAAGTACACTCCCAAATGCACTCTAGGAAGTGCGGGGGCATTTCCACTGCATCTTGGGCTCACCTAGGCCACTTTAAACCCAAGAGATGCATTATTTGAAATGGGAATGAACAGAAAGTAGCTTCTGTTTGCTTAAAGTTAAGAAAATGATGCTTTGGACTTAATATAGCCCAGAAAGCCCCAAAAATATGCAAAAAAAATGACCCTCTTATCCCCCGAGAGAAAAGGGGGGGGGGGAGGAAGCAAGGAAAAAAAGTTATTTAAATGCATTTAAATCTTGGGGAAAGGGAGGTGCAAATTGTAATACAAGTTGTGGACAACTTGAGTGAAACTGATCTGCCCTGTTGCCTCGCTTCTCTGGTTATATGTGGCCACCAGTCAATTGCGTGCACGTAAGCAGATCACTGGCTGGGTTAAGTAACAGTCAGACGTGGATTCAACATGGAGCTGTCTAGAAAGGGCTTGAGAAGCTATTTTGAGAAGTTCTGTAACACTATAGGGTCTAATGATAGCCCTAAGGGCATTCGTCCCCACTCCCTATTCCCAAGTCTCTAGTACTTCAATTCTGTTCTCAGAAGGCACTGTTGACTTGAAATTCAAATGAAAGAACAAATTCCTTCCCAAGATAACAAGAGAATAAAAAAGTCAGAACCATCACCACCACTAAAAACTAATAATGAAATAAATTTGAATATTACAGTTTTCCCTATTTATTTCTCTCCGTATTGGTGGAGTTATTTTCAAATTTTAGTAAAACTACACATTACTTGAATACTCTGTGTGTGTGTGTGTTGTCACTTTGGAAAAAAATAGCACTGTCAAGAAATTAGCATGATGTAGAAAACACATTCTTATCTCTGCTCTTAATATCAAAACACAGGAACATCATATGAAGGTGAATAGTGATAAATTTAGAAAACAGAAATAGAAAGTAGTACTTCATACAAATCCGTACGTAATTAGGGCACTCGTTTTTACAACATATGGTCATGGCCATTCATTTGTGTGCGTAGATGTGCTTTAAAGTCACCTGTCAACTCATAGTGACCCAATGGATTTCACAAGGTTTTCTTAGGGAAGGGATACGTGAGAGGTAGTTTGCCAGTTCCTTCCTCTGAAATGAAATGTAGACTACAGCGTCTGGTATGCATTGGCAGTCTCCCAATCTAGTACTAACCAGGGCATACCCTGCTTAGCCTCCAAGATCAGACAGACGCCTTTAGGGTATTTAAAAGTACTTGGCCACTCATGTACATTGATTTAAAAGTGGATTAGATAAATTCATGGACAGAAAACCATTTAGTAGTCATGAGGCCAATATGCTATCACCAGTACCTAAAGCAGCATACCTCTCAGTACCAGTACTTCTCAGTACCGTATTTTCAATATAAGGGTAATGTGCCCTAAGTAAAAGTAAAGGTTTTCCCCTGACATTAAGTCTAGTCGTGTCCAACTCTTGGGGTTGGTGCTCATCTCCATTTCTAAGCTGAAGAGCCAGCATTATCCGTAGACATCCCCAAGGTGATGTGGCCAGCATGACTGTATGGAGCATCATTACCTTCCTGCCAGAGTGGTACCTATTGATTACTCACATTTGAATGTTTTCAAATTGCAAAGTTGGCAGAAGTTGGGGCTAACAGCGGGAGCTAACAAAGTGTGTGCCAATAGCCTCATTATTATACGTGAAGTTGATTTTAAATAGGAACATATAATTTTAGGATAGACATTCTCAAGAATTTATTTGTGAATGGAGACTCATCCTACTTGGGAATAATCCAGTGGCACAGCAAAAGTTTAGGGTCAATTTATCAAACAATAATATACAGTATTGTATATTTTGTTCATAAACTAAAATTAAACAGCAAAAATGAAGAATGGCATTTTGTATCAATATTTCCCATCACAGAATAGCTAGCATCAAGAAAGTCACTTACTTGTAGATAAAATGGCAGGGGGCAGACTTTGGATGCAGGGTCCTGTTGTGGTTTTCTCTATATAGGGGATTCATGTAATCGGCACGATTCTTCCAGAAGTGAGCCCAAAGTGAGTAAGTTCGCTCTTGGATCCTGAGAGTAAATTTAAAAGACATTCATAAAATGTTCAAGAAAATAGGTCTACATTTAAGAAAGCTAGACCTCAGGTGCTCCTGATTTGAAGAGTTGTTATTGTTATTTCTCATGATTCTGGAAAGAGTAAAAAAAGAAGCACAGTTAAAGTCATGGCGGATCGTGCAAAAAAATCTGCGGACCCTACCTCCAAGGTGGTCTTCTTACTGAACCACCTAAACTGGGCTCTACAGGCCAATGGATACTCCAACACAGACATCAAAAGAGCTGCAATGCCAAGAACAAGTCATGAGAGTAAAGACAAAGATCCACCCAGAGGAAAAGTGTTCTTACCATACATCAAGGGAACCACTGATCGCATAGGTAAGGTGATGAAGAAACACAAACTATCTACAGACCCACTAAGAAAATCCAACAAATGCTACGTTCAGCAAAGGACGAGGGATCTTCTCACCTCTGCAGGAGTCTCCTGTACACTGTGCAGCTGTGGACAAGTCTACATAGGGACCACCAAACGCAATGCCCAATTTCATGTTCATCAAGGAACATGAAAAGGACTGCAGACTGATTCAACCAGAGAAGTCAGACGTAGCAGATCACTTGATAAACCAACATGGACTCAACATATTATTTGAGAACACAGAAATGCTGGACCGCTCTAACAACCACCATGCCAGACCACACAGAGAAGCCATTAAATCCACAAGCATGTTGACAATTTCAACAGAAAGGAGAAAACCATGAAAATGAACAAAATCTGACTACCAGTATTTAAAAACTGTAAATCCGGACAGTAAATAAAGAAAAACATCCTGAAAACAGGAATTCCAGACATCAATCAGGACCAGCTAACACTGCCCAACAAAGGATTTCCCCAAGCAGGAATCAGCCAGGCTTTGAATCTGCAAGGCTTTACAATGCTAATCAAGGTGATTAATTGCAACATTCACACTTGCCTCCAACAAACAAGAATTCTTTCTCCCATCTTGAACCTTCCACAGATATTTAAATCTCACTGGCCTAGTTTCCAATATACCTCACAACCTCTGAGGATGCCTGCCATAGATGTGGGTGAAACGTCAGGAGAGAGTGCTTCTGGAATATGGCCATACAGCCCAGAAACTAACAGCAACTCACTTATGAACTGCCAGACGTCATGGTAGAAAATGAATAATGACACCCCTCTAACTTCCCAGCCTGATGCATTACAGCTACTAGCTCATGTGCTGCTTTCTACAACAGCAGGTGGCACCAGTAGGTCATTTTGAGAAAAATTATGCAGTTTCAATAGATCAGGGGGCCCAAACGAAAGCCTGTGGGCTGTATGCAACTCTCCAAGATCATTTATCCAGCCCCCATCCTAATTTTTAGATGTAGAATCACCCTAAGTCTGAAACGACTTGAAGGCACACAACAACAACAATCCTAATTAACTTGACTCTCTCATCAGCCAAAAGCAGACCCACACTTCCCATTGAAATACCAGTAAACTTATATTGTTTAAAAATGTTCTTTATTTGAATCATTGTATTGGTCTCTCATGTTTCTTTACACTACAATATGTGCAGTGTGCACAGGAATTAGTTCTTTTTTTCAAACCATAAAAAGTTTGAAGACCCCTGTAATAGATAGTACAAATAGTTTTCCCAAACTAACATTAAGAGAAACAGCCTCATAGAAGATGGTCAGACATGCAACACGGCATTATTTATTTCACCTGTCATGGTACTTGCGCACACATAGCATTCTGGGAAGTGTGGACTTGTAAAGCATGGACAAGAAAGCTTGGGAAATATGCCTCCACCAAATTTTTATCACTAGTACCTTTTTACGAGTAGGTACATCCGCACAGTCAATATATAGGTTTAGGGAAGTAAA
This sequence comes from Anolis carolinensis, assembly GCF_035594765.1. NCBI lineage: Eukaryota > Metazoa > Chordata > Lepidosauria > Squamata > Anolidae > Anolis > Anolis carolinensis. The sequence continues at coordinate 71,125,744 of NC_085845.1, read as the reverse complement.
CTATTAAAAATCCGAATAATGGCAAAATCCTAATCCTTTTGATACATGATCAGACATCTCAAACTACTCTGCTGAGGCTGTTTCTTTCACTTTTCTGTAGAGATGGGTTTACTTTGAATGGTTTATTAGCTTATTTTTTTCAGATTATGTGATGAACATTTGGTTTACATAAGGTAAAGGTAAAGGTTTCCCCTGACATTAAGTCCAGTCGTGTCCAACTCTGGGGTTGGTGCTCATCTCCATTTCTAAGCCAAAGAGCCGATATTGTCCATAGGCACCTCCTAGGTCACGTGGCCAGCATGACTGCATGGAGCGCCGTTACCTTCCCACAAGAGCGGTACCTATTGATCTCACATTTACATGTTTTCAAACTGCTAGGTTGGCAGAAGCTGAAGCTGACAGTGAGAGCTCACTCCCCTCCCCAGATACGAACCACTGACCTTTCGGTCATCAAGTTCAGCAGCGCAGCCGTTTAACCCACTGCGCCACCGGAGGCTCCATATACATATTTACATATTTCCCATACATAATGGTTTACATATTTCCCATACATATTGGTTTACATATTTCCCCCCTATTATTATATTTGGGTTTATTATGCAAGCCAACTTAAGTTGGTTTTTGTCCCTCGAAGGTGACATATAATATATTGCTTAATAAATAGTAAAGAAGTTTGCATCTAACAAGGGCCGGGCTGACCAAAAACATTACTTTTTATGCTTTAGCAGTCTTCCATTCATTGAAAAAGAAAATGGTGAATGGTATATTGTATATACATATGAAGAAATAAGTTGCCTTACTTCAACTCTTGCCTCTCCTTCTGACTGTTGCACAGAAAGTTCCCAAATTGGCAGGAATAGATATGATGCTGTATATGGATCAAAAACCTTTCGTTGAATTCAAAGGCACAAGGAAATTGTTCCATAAGCTGCCAAACACATTCGATGAACTGATCGATGACGGGCGATATCTCCTTTGGGTCTCCATCTAAATTGCCATACCTAAACAAAAAGGAAGAGAAAAAAGGGAGTTCGTAGAAATGCATGTGGGTTGGTGTCATGGCAAGGGCATGATGCCAGGTGGCTCTGAGGTCAGGGGTTCAGAAAAAAGCAGAAAAATGGCAAAAATCAGCTGCCCACCTTCTACCCCCTTCCCACAAATGGGTGAATACACAGTACTCAAACCTGTCCTATGAATTACAATGAAACTTCAGAATCAAAGCCAAAAACTATTGTATAAATCAATGCATTGAAAAAGATGGGAGATCTCTGAAGCAAATGGGGTGAGCCTACTAAATGATGATGCCACTGGGAGTTTACAAGAACTCAGTATCTTTCCAATAGCCACAGCATTGCTCACTTCACAACAGGAAAATACTTTAGAATTACAGTATATACAGTAGAGTCTCACTTATCCAAGCTAAATGGGCCGGCAGAAGCTTGGATAAGTGAGTATCTTGGATAATAAGGAGGGATTAAGGAAAAGCCTATAAAACATCAAATTAGGTTATGATTTTACAAGTTAAGCACCAAAACTTCATGTTATACAACAAATTTGACAGAAAAAGTAGTTCAATATGCAGTAATGTTATGTTGTAATTACTGTATTTACGAACTTAGCATCAAAATATCATGATATATTGAAAACATTAACTACAAAAATGGCTTGGATTATCCAAAGGCTTGGATAAGCGAGGCTTGGATAAGTGAGACTCTACTGTATGTGTAAAGCTATTTACGCTACAATATTATGCAAAGGTTGGTTTTGGTTATATCAGTGTGAAAAAGTCACAGCTGCTATATTTATATAAAAAACAATAGTTTATTCTCTTCTGTTGTCAATGCAGCCATGAAGTCCCTAGTCAAAACTGTAACACTGTCCAATACAAATTTTGGTGCCTCAAATGTTATCCCTGTTTCTAAGTATATTTGATCTGCTGATTCCAAAAATGGCATCAGTTTCCCACTATCCGCTCTAGTTTTTGAGGTACAGTTGTCATCTGCCCGCCCATAGAAAACTATGATAACCATATCTAAGAAACTAGAACTGATGCGGTCTATCCGATACAATTTTCAGAATCAGCACCTCAAAGAATCTCAGGAACATACCTAAAACCAAGACACCAAGAATTTTTTTTGTTGGGCTGTGTAATAATTGGTACACAGAAGAACTACATTTGCAACTAGATGAAGAAAAAATGAATGTACTATATACCTCAGGCCTGGAGAAATCTGACCTTTCATATGCTTTGGCCTAAAACTGCTGTCAGCCACAGTTAGTATAGGGAACGTTAAAGAATGATATATATTTTAGGTCAAAATATGTGGAGCCAAAAGTACTTCAGCACAGAAGTAACTCCTAGCGTATAAGTGCATCATTCAGAAAATATTGTTTATTTAGTGTCCAGAAGCAAAAAAAAAAGTCATATTCAAGTGCACAATGACTTGAATGACTTGCGGTGGCACAATGGGTTAAACCCTTTTCAACTGGTGACCTACTTACCTATGATTGAATTTATGTCCAAATGAAACCCAATCTTTGTCAATTAATACCTAAAATATAAAAATGTATATCAGACTAGTCCAATGAAACACACCTGCAAGCATAAAACTGGCTTTTTCTATCAGTCTAGAGCAGGGGTCTCCAAACTAAGGCCCGGAGGCCGGATGCAGCCCATCGAAGCCATTTATCCGGCCCCCATGGCACAAGGGAAGAAGGGGGTTGGGCTAAATGACCCAAGGGGTCTCTTCTTCTCTTACAACCCTTATTATTATTATTATTTGAATCACAACAAGATGAGTCCACAACAGACACTCTGCTGGCTGTTGTACTGGATCACACGCCAGACACTTCCCAAGTGTCTAGGACTGTGTGATGTATCGGCTAATAATGCGGGCAGATCCCAGTAAGGTGGCCTTCTGCAGCTGGCAGATGGTAATTTTGTCAGCGCCGATTGTGTTTAAGTGCAGGCCAAGGTCTTTAGGCACTGCAACCAGTGTGCCGATCACCACTGGGACCACCTTGACTGGCTTGTGCCAGAGTCTTTGTAATTCGATGTTTAAATCCTCATATCGTGTCAGCTTTTCCAGTTGTTTCTCCTCAATCCTGCTGTCCCCTGGGATTGCAACATCGACAATCCATACTTCGTTTTTTAACACGATTGTAAGGTCAGGAGTATTGTGTTCCAAAACCCTGTATTATTATTATTATTAATAATAATAATAATAATAATAATAAATATTAATATTTAATATTAATAATTATTATTATTCTGCACAAAGGCAGAAGGGGATTGGAGTCAATGGCCCAAATGATCTCTTCCAACTCTTTATTATTATTATTATTATTATTATTATTATTATTATTATTATTATTATTATTATTGCTCGGTGGCCAACTATAGTCCGGCCCTCCAACGGTCCGAAGGATCGTGAACTGGCCCCCTGTTCAATAGGTTTGGGGACCCCTGGTCTAGAGACTGACAGTCTATGTTAGTAGGCACTTTGATTATCTTCTAGTATTAAAAGAAAGCATCTTCTATATTCATTCAGTTCATTACAGAGTACACAGCTACCAATAAGCCACAACATGCACACTTACCATAAAACCCTTCATAGTTCGGTAATATGGATCCAAGAGAAGGCTTGCTACAGAGCAAACCTGAGCTGTCCGATCCCATCCATCAGAACAGTGGACAAGAACACTGACTCCTTCTTCAGCTACAGCCTAAAAAAGATGAAAAAAGGGATACTTAACGGGAGAAAAGGAACATTTACTTGTTTTTGTTCCTTTCTCTTTCAAAGAGAAGAGAAGCTGCAAGAGGAGGCAGACCAAAACAGTCTGGAATACTATGTCCAGTTCTGGGCACCACAATTCAAAAAATATATTGACAAGCTAGAACATGTCCAGAGGAAGGTGACCAAAATAATAGAAGGTTTGGAAGTAAGCCCTACAAGGAACAGCTTAGGGCAGTGGTTCTCAACCTTCCTAATGCCACGACCCTTTAATACAGTGTCTCATGTTGTGGTGACCCACAACCATACAATTATTTTCGTTGCCACTTCATAACTGTAATTTTCCTACTGTTACAAATCGTAATGTACATATCTGATATGCAGGTGGTATTTTCATTCACTGGACCAAATTTGGCACAAATACCTGATACGCCCAAATTTGAATACTGGTGGGGTGGGGGGGGGGATTGATTTTGTCATTTGGAAGTTGTAGTTGCTGGGATTTATTGTTAATCTACAATCAAAGAGCATTCTGAACTCTACCAATGATGGAATTGAACTAAACCTGGCACACAGAACTCCCATGACCAGCAGGAAATACTGGAAGGGTTTGGTGCGCATTGACCTTGAGTTTTGGAGTTGTAGTTCACCTACATCCAGAGAGCACTGTGGACACAATGATGGATCTGAACCAAGTTTGGCACGAATGCTCAATATGCCCAAATGTTAACATTGGTGGAGTTTGGGGAAAATAGACCTTGACATTTGGAGTTATGGTTGCTGGGATTTATAGTTCACCTACAATCAAATTCTATCCCCACCAGGGATAGAATTGGGCCAAACAGGCAGAGCGATCTTCAGTGTTCTCTGCCAAAGGGGTTCCTAAGACCATCAGAAATATGTGGTTTTGATGGTCTTTGGCGACCCTCTGACCCCCAGGGGTCTCGACCCCCAGATTGAGAAACTCTGGTTTAGGGAGCTGGGTACATTTAGCTTGAAGAAAAGAAAGCAGGGAGGTCCCCATGTTAGCCATGTTCAAATGAATATTTGAAAGGATGTCACATTAAGGAGGGAGCAATAGCCTCGGACCACTGAAGACAGTTCAACAAGCCTACTTGCTGCTCTATGTCATTTTTCTCTGTATCTTCCTGTGTTTTATTACAGTCTGAAGAGTTTTCTATTTTGGACTATAATTTCAAGAACTCATTCAGGCAGATTAACCACTAGGATTCTAGGCAATGATTTATGGAAAAATGACTCTGCCAGTGCTCTAGCCTCAGCTGAAATGTTTTGATCTAATACATTATGTAACATTTAAAAAAAATCTGTTCCTGGATTGAAAGTGTCATTCTTGTTTAATTGTGTGGTACTTACTTTGAAAGTAGTTGTTATACTCCAGAAATTTCTTTTTTGTGGCTGCCACAAACTAAATTGAATTGATTGAGACTCGATGAGATATTCATTGAAAAACTATAGCAAAAGGTACTGCAGGATGTCCCGCAAAAACAAGGTTTTTGCAATTTAATAAACTTTTTCCATGTTTTTATGATAGAACCAATTAGGAAATGACATTTATAACCCAGGAACAAAAACCGTGTTACATAGTGTAATCCACGTCAGTGTAAAGATAAATACATCCTGGATATTAGGAATGTGAGGCAATGAAGACACACGGGACAGGTGATACTCCAGTAGACAGCGCTAGCAGACCCTGTTCACAGTTTCTTGGCTTGACATTGTCCCATAGGGGACCCGCTGTCTCTTTCTTGCCCACCTATCTGGGTCACATTCGTTCCATGAATTCCCAAAGGGAGCAGTGAGCCAACAGCACACAACCAGTTTTCCTGGATCAGCACATTCCCTGTTTTCTTTAAAGACGAAGAAATGCTGACTGTACCTTTGCGATAAAGATGCCTGCGTCCATGATTGCTTTGATGTGTTTCAGCCAGCCTGAATTCTCCAGCCCCCAGAGGAAGTCGCTCATTGAAGGAGCTCTCAGCTCGCAAACTTAGCAAAATGGGAAAAACTAATTAGCAAAATCTGAAATGTACATGACAGTTCCAATATATATCACACAAGTAAAGTGTCTGTTCGCACAGCATAGTCATCACTTTTCTCGCAGGGATGTGTTGCAAGTACAAATATGCACAAATCATACAAATGTTTCAGATAACTCAGTAAAACCAAATGTGTCTAAATGAAATCAAGGCATAGATTTAGAAAGAAAATCAAAGTTACAAGCTAATATGTATAGTAGGTAAAGGTAAAGGTTTTCCCTGACATTAAGTCTAGTTGTGTCGGACTCTGGGGGTTGGTGCACATCTCCATTTCTAAGTCAAAGAGCCGGTGTTGTCCGTAGACACCTCCAAGATCATGTAACCAGCATGATTGCATGGAGTGCTGTTACCTTCCAGCTGGAGTGGTACCTATTGATCTACTCACATCTGCATGTTTTCAAAATGCTAGGTTGGCAGAAGCTGGGGCTAACTGCAGGAACTCACACCGCTCCATTGATCTGAACCACTGATCTTTCGGTCAGCATGTTCAGCAGCTCAGCTCGGTTTAATCAAGCTGTGCAACCAGGGGCTCTGGATATATAGTAGTCCATATTTTCAGTTTTGACTTTTGTGAATTTAATTTTTCAGGGATTTGATTTTAAAATAATATCTGTAGAAATCTCTAGGTCCTCCAGTGTCAATGTGTGGTCAACTTCTTCTAGACATGCTGAAGAACTAGAGATTTCTAGCAAGAACATCTCTCTAGGAATCTCTAGGTCACTGGTTCTCAACCTGGGGGCCCCCAGATTTTTTGACCTTCAATTCTCAGAAATCCTAACAGATGGTAAACTGGCTAGGATTTCTGGGAATTGTAGGCCAAAACACCTAGGGACCCACAGGTTCAGAACCATTGCTTTAGGTCATCCAATGAAATTTTAGAGTCAGCTTCCAATAAAAGTTGTGCTGTAAGACCTGGGAAATCCTAGAGAGCTGTTCTCTCAGATAAAAAAAATGCTATTTCTTTATTTGTTGTTTTTCACTTTCACAGGGCTCCTGTGTCCCTAAACCCAGTGAATGTGGAGGGCTGACTGTATAATAAAGCCTACTTTTTGGACAAAGAGCAATCCAGAGAGTGAGCAATGTTGAGTGGCACAAAGGGAAGGTGGCTTATCCTGTTACCTACCAGCTTTAATCAAAGGCTGGTAGCTACAAATGAAAATGTTCTGGAAGAAAAACTGATCCTTGAGAAATGCATGAACTTATTCTCAGAAAAACCTCTCTGTGTTTGGGTAGTTGCTGGTCAGATGCCTTCATGTTTTGAATTCATGATGCCATTCTCACTTCCGTTGCTTACATACATACTTTTTAAAGGACATTGACCTATATTGACCAAGAATTATATCTTGACTGCTCCAACCTAAAAGGCAACAGCTCTAAAGTAATTCTTAATGACAGGACTCAAGAACAGCAGTTCCCAAATCTTTTTGGTCATGGAACCCTTCAGAAGACACTCCCACTAACTCTGTCCCTGATTTTTTTCACGGAACCTAAACTCTACCCCAGATGTTTTCCACGGAACACTAACCCTGTCCCTGATAATTCCATGGAACCCTAACTCTATTTATTAGTTATTATTTATTTACAGTACAGTAGTCTCACTTATCCAAGACTCGCTTATCCAAGGTTCTGGATTATCCAATGCATATTTGTAGTCAATGTTTTCAATATATCATGATATTTTGGTGCTAAATTCGTAAATACAGTAATTAGTACATAATGTTACCATGTATTGAACTGCTTTTTCTGTCAAATTTGTTGTATAACATGATGTTTTGGTGTTTAATTTGTAAAATCATAACCTAATTTGATGTTTAATAGGCTTTTCCTTAATCCCTCCTTATTATCCAAGATATTCACTTATCCAAGGTTCTGCCAGCCTGTTTAGCTTGGATAAGTGAGACTCTACTGTATTTATACTCCGCCCCTCTCACCCCGAAGGGGACTCAGGGCGGATCACAATGTACATATACATGGCAAACATTCAATGCCATACGACATACAGACAGAGACGAAGACACAGAGGCAATTTAACATTTTCCAGCTTCTGGCTTCATGAGGGTATGCTCGATTCCGGCCACAGGGGGAGCTGCTCCTTCATCATCCACTGTGACACCGAGTCCTTGATGGGTTACTTCCTCATTCCTTTCCACATGCTTCTGGACTTTTATGGTGTTGTATATTAGTTAAATTAGCTTTCCCGCATAAGCGGTACCTAAATTTCCTACTTGATAGACGTAACTATCTTTCGGGTTGGTTAGGTCAACAACGAGCTGGGCTATTTTTAAGGGTCGGGCGCTCAATCCGACACAGGCTGGCTTCGAACTCATGACCTCTCAGTCAGTAGTGATTTATTGCAGCTGGCTATTAACCAGCTGCGCCACAGCCCAGCCCCGGATTTTTTCCATGGAACACTAACCCTGTCCCTGATTCTTCCACGGAACCCTAACTCTGCCCCTGATTTTTCCATAGAACCCTAACTCTACCTTGGATTTTTTTCCCACGAAACCCTAACTCTTTCCTTGATTTTTTTCCCTGCTGAACCTTACCTGTCTCTGATTTTTCCACTGAAACTCTAACCCTATCCCTGATTTTTCCACATAACCCTAGCTCTGTCCCTGATTTTTCCACAGAACCTAACCCTGTCTCTAAGCACTTTGAACCCACAAAGTTCTTTCATCTTTCATTAAAGTGTTTTGAGTAATGTCGGTTTGGAAACAGAAATTCAAATTTAGTTTCTAAAGCAAGGGTACATTGAATTTCAATAAGATCTTCATACCCTGTCATTGACTTTTTTTAAAGTTGTTTTTTTTAAAGATGTATAACCATGGAACCGCTAAAATGCTTTTGTTGAACCCTATGTTTCTATAGAACTCAATTTGTGAGCTTCTGCTCTAGAGGAAAAGTAGTTTTAAAAAGTACTATAAATGATATACACTATGGGAAAGGGGTGCTAGCTGAATTGAAAATCACCTCTTTGGTCCAAAGTTCTCTAGGTTCCTGGCATTTCTAGATAAGACTAGGAAAATTCCTTTCTGAAACCTCAGAGAACCACTTCCAGGATCACTCAGTCTGCATGGCCAGTGGTTCTGAAGTTATAATCAAAAAGGTAACTTTTCCAAGCGCTCTGCCTGAGTCGTGCTTCCAGAGTAGACCACATATAAGGCAGCATCTGATGCATTTGACTTGTAAGCCCTTACTTGCCTCTATGCAAACATTATTCTAATATTTTACCTAATGGTTCTTTTTACCCCCAATGCAAATGATATCTCACAAAACTGTCCTCAAGATGGACACTGCTGACAGCAAAAATAAGTCCCTGTCAAATTATTAATGTACCCACCAGATGGAAGCGCAATCCATTAATGGTTGAATTTGACCTGGGATGCCTGCCTCCTGTTTGCAAAGCACAGATAAAGCCAAAATAGAGCTTTACTCCCCAATCAGAATCAATATTTGCTCTCCACTTTACCTAGCAAAGTCCATAAAGCCCTAAATTGCCAACCTACGTCATATATAGAGCTAGCAATACTGGCCACTGACCTGGAGGTGAATAGTGAACTCACTTAGCAAGGAATTCTATTACTAAGCAAAAGCTCTGTTAGATCCAGTAGCACTTCCAAGACTCGACTGTTATCACTGCTAAGAATATGGGGCAAATCCATATTTAAGCAATATGCAATGGGTGGCGGGGGAGGTGATCAAATCATATGCAACTGTCAAAACCATCTTTTTGTTTTTTTTCTCCCCCTCTATCCTTTAAGTTAAGTTTGGGAAACCTTGGGTTCTGTGCGACAATTTCCTAAGGATTTCCAAAAATCAGTTTGGCTGCCTCTTCTGTCAAGTTTTAGATTGCAGTGCATTAATGCAGATAGAATCATGTAGAAGAGTCCTTCAATTTTGGAGCTTTACGGGAATCTTTGGAGACAAATCTGGAAGCATTAGGATGAAGAAGATTGGTCTGCAGAAACCAGTAATTACAGACCAGCTTTCTTTACCTTCGAGATATGTCAGACTCCAACTCACATCTTGCCAAGTTAAACTGGATACTCATCATCTGCAAGGAGCAGGTTGGAGAATGATGGAGTAGCCAATACTGTGCTATGGGAACTAATGGTCTAATATAGGTTAAGGTACTTTCTTACATCCTTTATAGGACTGAAATCTTATTGCCAGAGAAATAACATGTTTGGGTTGCTGTGAATTTTCTGGGCTGTATGGCCATGTTCCAGAAGCATTCTCTCTTGATGTTTCGCCCACATTTATGGCAGGCATCCTCAGAGGTTGTGAGGTCTGCTGGAAACTAGACAAGTAGGGTTTATATATTTGTGGAATAATGTCCATGGTGGAAGAAAGAACTCTTGTCTGTTGGAGGCAAATGTGAATGCTGCAATTGGCCACCTTGAACACCATTGAATGGCCTTTCAGCTTCAAAGCCTGGCTGCTTCCTGCCTGGGGGAATCTTTTGTTTAGAGGTGTCAGCTGGCCCTGATTGTTTCGTGCCTGGAATTCCTCTGTTTTTGAATGTTCAACAGATTTTTTTTAACATTGATAGCCAGATTTTGTTCATTTTCATGGTTTCTTCCTTTCTGTTGAAATTGCCCACATGCTTGTAGATTTCAATGGCTTCTTTGTGTAGTCTGATATGGTGGGTGTTAGAGTGGTCCAGCATTTTGTCTGTTCTCAAACACAGAAATGCTGGACCAGTCAGTAGCCATGGGGAGCCCTCTCAGCCCAGTCATAGCAAATCTCTACATGGAACACTTTGAAAAACAAGCCCTGGAAACACCAACAAAAAAGCCCACTATATGGTTCAGATATGTGGATGACATCTTCACCATTTGGAACCATGGAGAAGAACTGAACAAGTTCCTGGACAACTTCAACAGCATCCACCCAAATCCACCCAAAGATTTTCAAGTTCTTATGAAATCACCCCACCAAATAAAGCAGTTGAAACACAAGTAGTATAGAACACAAGTGAAATTTTACCTTCGAGCATTTTTTGGAGGCTGCTTCTCATGACATGGATGTTCTCAATACCGATGAACTGAAACTTGATGTTTGAGTAATTGTCCTCATTTTCGTATCCCTTCCCAGCTGCTCTGTTTGCCATTGCATTGAGCTACAAAGGCAGAAGAGGGGGGAGGGAAGTATGGGATTATTCTGTTATCCCATGATAAATGTTTATTCTGTTACGATAAGATAAAGACATTATGTGCAGTATGAAGAGAAGCAAATCACTTAGGCTTGCCGCAAACCTAAACCACAAAACTGTGATAAGTAATTATTATGTCCTTCATATGGCCAACAATTCCCATTTCTTTTAGCCAGCATAGTTTGTAGTGATGGGCTATGGAAGTTGCAGTCACAATACATGTTTGCCGTCTCTGCTCTAAAGTCACCATTATCCCCACCCAGAGAGAACACTGGGCAAAACTGGAGCTTTCTTCACAACTGTTGCAATGTTATTCAAAAAGCTCGAAGCACCATGCACGATAATATTACCTCCACATTTTATTTGATGGGTTTGGTTAAACTGATGGGCCAAATATTTCCTTACAAAATTTGTAGTTGGAACAGAGATGTGATGCCAGATATTCAAGAGTCATAATATGCATTAAAGCCAGCTCCATTACAGTATAACATTGAGTAAGGTAGAGACTAGTAGACATGATTCTCAAAGGCTGGGAACAGTGAGGCAATGAAGAGATTCATTCTTTGCCCCATTAAGTCTCTAAAGGTAACCTTTTTACTTTTTCCTAGAAGCAAAGACCCTATGGAGGAAAGTAAGGCTTGGTTGGGGACAACACTGGGAGAGAAGGAGGCAGACATCATTTGGTTAAAATTAATTCCCCCCCTAACATGTTAAAATAGTTGACAGTGATTTTTAAATATTATATTAATTACACTATGTAACAAAATTTGAAAAATCTTCTGTTCCTGGTTTGAAAGTGTTATTTCCTGTTTAATTCTGTGGTACTTACTTTGAAAGTAGTTGTTATATTCCAGAAAGTTCATTTCTGTGGCTGCCACAAACTATGTTGAATTGGTTGAGACTCTATTAGATATTCAGTGAAAAACTATAGAAAAATGTGCTGCAGGATGCCCCGCAAAAACAAAGTTTTTGCAGTTTAATCAACTTTTTCTATGTTTTTATGATTGAACCAATTAGGAAATGACATTTATAACCCAGGAACAAAAACTGTGTTACATAGTGTTATCAAGCCATCAGCACTGTAATTTTTCAGCAACTATTAATTTTTCTTCATTCAGTAGTGGCCACTAATTTAAAATGAAAATTTTAACTATTTAAAGTGTCAAAAATTAATTTGATTAAATCATCTCAGTTATTGAATATTAATGAATTATTTGGGCAGCAACATGCAAAATTTTAGGATGAGCCGTGGCGCTGCAGAATCCCTGGGCAGAGGAGGAATCCCAAAGAGCTCACAGTATAAATAATTTTTTGGGCATCATCACTTCCTTTGAAGAATACATTCCTATGAAAGTACAAGCAATCCCATAGCACAGGACGAAGAAGGCTGCATGCTCTAGCCTCTAGGCCATTTATGAGAAAGAACACACAAGCTAGAAAAAGCTACAGCAGTTTGTTTTTGCCTAGACCTACTGGGAAAGGCACGATTACACCCTCCCCCCTTTCCTCCCTGCAAGACTTAACTGGATGTACTGTGAACTTAGTTTCCTGAAAATCAAATAGGTTGAGCACAATGGGGGAGGAGAGTGAAACTGAGACAATTTAAAAGCAGGTGAGAAAAGTGAAATGACAGCAAAACAATGAAAACTGTCACATCAAATGAACTGGCCCTTTCTGGAAAACTGTAATGCCTCATGGGCCTTGTAGTCCTGCTCCCAGTGCCACCGTGGCTGATGAAGATGAAAACATGGGGTTTTCGCCGGCTCAGCAAGAGTCGGAATTTTTCCAGATGCCTGATGTTGATGTTTTTGCCCAAGAACTCATTAAAACAGACCTTGAGCAGTTCTCACCCCCTTTTGTTAGGAGACAATCCTATACTGCGGGCAGGGGAGAGAAGGAGCAGGTTCGGAGGAGTTTGAGACTTGCAGCTAAACAAGACACTGATTAGCCGTGTTCCCCTGGGAGTCTCACATCTGGAGAGAGCTGTGTTTCGTTTCTTGTTCCCTAGGGAAAGGGAACGCTGGACACCTGCTTTGCAGGAAAACGAGACCTAGTTAAATGTGCCTGGCACGGTAGGTTCCATGCGGAGTCAACAGAGCAGCTTCAGGAGTGATTTCGTGTTTCTAGCCTTGTGTGGACTTCGCAAAGTCCGCAACCCCAGTCTCCTTGCTTTGCCTATCCAAGTATTCAAGAATTGCCTTGCCTTGTTCCTAGCCACGGACCTTGTTCATAGAATCAAGTTTTGTTCCCAGCCTTGTTGTGGATTTACCTCGGACCTTGAAAGACTCTGGACATTTCCCCACACTATTGCTTGGCAATAGTGTGTGTTTCGGTTTGTTGGATTCTACTTTGAACTCTAATATCATTTATTGGACAAAACATTTCTGGACTATATTTGACCTCATCTGATAGGTCTGCTTCTGGACTATATTTTCTACTTGTTTTTATTATTCTTATATATTTCCTTAATAAAGATATTAGATAGTTATTGGCCTCTGTGTTCGGTTCTTAGTGCTCCGTTGCCTTGGGCGTGACAAAAACACTGAGTAATATATTGGGGCAGGAGTGGTATTTTGGCAACACATAAACATTCACCCTAGGCACATGCTATCTGTTGCAATGACGACTGAGAACCAGCTTGGTAAATGACTTTGTGTTGAATCATGCCTGCTGTTTACCTTTTTCCACAGGAGCCATGGCAGAGCTTTATATTTACTGTATTACTCAAATCCAATTTTTTAAATCGTGTCAGAAGCGACTTGCAAGTCACTTCTAGTGTGAGAGAATTGGCTGTCTACAAGATGTTGCTCAGGGGACACCGGATGTGTTACTGGGAGGCTTCTCTCATGTCCCTGCAAGCTAGAGCTGATAGACGGAAGCTCACTCCGTCTCACAGATTCAAACCGGCAACCTTCAGATCAGCAGCCCAATCTTCAGATCAGCAGTTCACAAGGGTTTAACCCACTGTGCCACTGCAATGGCGAATCTTATGCTGACCTTTTTTGACATTACCTTCCGAAAATTAGGGTGCGCATTAGATACGCATAATATGGTAACCTTAGTGCTGAGCCAAAGCAAAAGGGGAAACTACTTTGAGGAATGTGATCTCTAATTTGCAATGGCTCAATGTTATACAATGCTGGGATTTGTAGTTTGGTGCAGCATCAGCATTCTTTATAGCCCCCATGGTCCCAAAATACAGCCGCCATGACCCCATAGCAGTGAACGAAGGCAGTTAAAGTGAATTCATTCTACAGCATAGATGCACCCCAAGGTTTGCTTTTTCTTTTCTGAAAGATTTGGTGTTGTAACACTTTTATTTTTAATGCATATTTTTGGTTAAATAACAAAGAGTACACTTTTTGCCGCTGCTCATTACATTTGCCAGAAAATACTTTTTTTTTCGTTTCAGGGTTTTGAAAATTGAGGTCCACATTAAATTCAATGGCACATTAGACTCAAGTAAATGCAGGTATTTATCAAAGAAAGAGAAAGGCTGCATTTAGGAAAACACCTCAATTTATTCACTACCCCTACTGACCCTGACTTTACAAACCATGCTGTTCTCTGCCTAAATCAGTGATTCCCAACCTTTGGGACTCCAGATATTTTGGACTTCAACTCCCACAATTCCAGTAAGTTGGCTGGGATTTCTGGGAGTTGAAGTCCAAAACACCTGAAGGCCCAAAGGTTGGAAACCACAGACCTAACCTCACTCTGGACATCTTAATGCTATACTGTAATGAAAAGCTGTGACTGAATTTAATATTGTCATTTCCTACTCTAAGATGTACTTTCCCACCGCTGAAAATGAGGTGTGTTTTAGAAGCGTGGGTTTTTCTGTTGATGGTACTGACATTGGTGTTGCAATCGATGGAATCGTAGAATCGAAGAAATGTGGCATATATTATGACCCATGGATTCAGATAATTTGCTCAGCTTCAAAGCATACAGGGTAAAGTCAAGCCAGCCATCCCAACCTAATCACACACAATAAAATATTGGACAGCCATCACTGTACTAAGCTTCTTCAAACAGCAATGGAATAAAAATCTGAGACTAGTTCCTTTGGCAAGGCAATGCCAAATGTCATCCAGTTATAATACTCCTGACATGGGAGTGCCTTGGGAGATTTATCCCATGTGGGGACATTTAACCTAGGCCCCATCTTCTATTACATCCCGAATACATTACCGCAATGCTGTCTACATGAGGTTGCCTTTGAAGACTGTTCAGAAGCTCCAAATAGTCCAATGGGTGGCAGCCAGATTGCTCACCGGAGAGGCGTATAGAGAGTATACAATCCCCCTGCTACATCAGCTCCACTGGCTGCCAGTCTGCTACCGAGCACAATTCAAAGTTATGGCTTTAGCCTATAAAGCTCTAAACGGTTCTGGCCAAGTTTGCCTGTCCAAACGTATCTCCCTCTACAAACCATCAAGGAATTTAAGATCATCTGGGGAGGCCCTGCTCTCGGCCCGCCTTCTTCGTAGGGGCAATTGGTGGGGACGAGAGACAGGGCCTTCTCAGTGGTGGCCCCTTGGCTATGGAACTCCCTCCCTAGGGACATTAGATCAGCCCCCTCCCTCTTGATCTTCTGCAAGAGACTAAAAATGCGGTTCTGTGACAAAGCCTTTGGAGAACATGTCCAATAAACAGTTATAGAATGACATGGTATGACTACAGGAACGGCCCAGTTTATGCTTGTGGATTATGTGATCAATTGTGACTGTATGGTTTTTAAATGTTTCTTATTGTTTTAATTGTATTTTATTGCTCTTTTTTAAGTATTAATTCTAGTTCTGTATTGTTGTTGAGGCATCAAATAGCTGCCTTGAGTCTGCCTTGAGTCCCCGTCGGAGTGGAGAGAAGCGGGATAGAAATATCATAAACAAATAAATAAATAAATAAATAATAGTCATGTCTATATCAGTCTTGTTTGTCACTTTAGTAGAAGTGTCTATGGTAGCACACTTTAATATTGTCATATGGGAGTATTAAAATAAGAATATAAATAAAAATGTAAATTAAAATGTAAATAAAAATATTTAACTTCACATCTTTCTGAGCTACTAAATACTTTTTTGATCAGTTAAACAAAACACAGTACAGTAGAGTCTCACTTATCCAACACTCGCTTATCCAACGCATTTTTGTAGTCAATGTTTTCAATACATCGTGATATTTTGGTGCTAAATTCGTAAATACAGTAATTACTACATCGCATTATTGCGTATTGAACTACTTTTTCCGTCAAATTTGTTGTATAACATGATGTTTTGGTGCTTAATTTGTAAAATCATAACCTAATTTGATGTTTTTGAGGCGTTTCCTTAATCCCTCCTTATTATCCAACATATTCGCTTATCCAACATTCTGTCAGCCCGTTTTGCTTGGATAAGTAAGACTCTACTGTATTACTTTTAGCTGCTCAATTGATCCAGAAGAGGGCAATCTCTCTTCATTGCTACTCTACATAGAAATATGCAGATTTGTTTCCAGATGTTGAAATGCTGATGGTCTGTGTTGATTTTGCAAAAGATATAAATGAACTAATTAAAAATCAGCACTTTTTGAAAGTGGATGTCCCCAGAAAGTTTCAGGCATTGAATATTAGGCTCCTGTGCTTTCAAAGTAATTATGCTGTAAAATAAACTCTTTCATTCTGAATGCTTTGTTGTGATGCCTCATGGGCATTGTAGTCCTGTGCCTAGTGTCACTGTGGTAGATGAGGATGAAAACATGGGGTTTTCTCCGGATCAACAGCCAGAGTCTTTCCAGATGCCTGATGTTCTTGTCCAAGAACCAATTAAAACTGACCTTGACCAACGCTCACCTCTCTTCGCTAGAAAGCAATCCTTCTCGGCAGATAGGGGAGTGAAAGAGAGAATTCGCAGGAATGCCCGAATTGCTGCCAAGCAAGACACTGATTAGCCATGTTTCCCCTGGGAAAATCCAGAGAGTCTCACACCTGCAAGTTGGGTTTCGTTCCCTGTTCTCTAGGGAAAGAGAACGCTGGACACCCGTTTGGCGGGAAACGAGACCCAGATAAAAGTATCGGGCTCTGTTGATTCTTTGCAGAGACAACAGCTCAGCTTCGGGAGTGAATTCCATGTTTCCAGCCTAGTGTGGACTTCGCTAAGTCCGCAATCCAGTTTCCTTGCCTCGCCTGTTCAAGTATCCAAGAATTGCCTTGCTTTGTTCTCAGCCACGGATTTTGTTCTTAGAATCAAGTTTTTGGACTACCTTGCCTTGTTTTGAACCACGGACCTTGTTTCCTAGATCCAAGCCTTATTCCCAGCCTTCTTGTGGATTTACCTTGTGCCTTGAAAGACTTTGGACAATTCCCCACACTATTGCCTGGCAATAGTGTGTGTTTCGGTTATTGGATTTTACCTTTGAACTCTAATATCATTTATTGGACAAACTATTCCTGGACTATTTTAGGCCTCATTTGAAAGGTCTGTTTCTGGACTATATTCTCTACTTGCTTTTATCCTTCTTATATATTTCCTTAATAAAGATATTAGATAGTTTTATTGGCCTCCGTGTTTGGTTCTTGGTGCTCCGCTGCCTCTGGTGTGTGACATTTGTGTACAATGATAAATTTGCATGAAGTGATGCTACAGGACTCCACTTAAAACTGTATTTTCCAAACCTTGGCCTTCCAGGTATTCTGGACTTCAGGTCCCAGAATCCTGAGCATTGGCCAAAGCAGCTGAGGCTTTGGGGGGCTAAAGTCGAAAACACCTGGAGGACTAGTCTGGGAATCACTTAGGGCAGTGGTTCTCAACCTGTGGGTCCCCAGGTGTTTTGGCCTACAACTTCCAGAAATCCCAGCTGTTTAAGATGTCTGGGAGTTGAAGGCCAAAACATCTGGGGATCCACAGGTTGAGAACCACTGGCTTAAGGGTAAATCAATGGTAGACTTGAAATTCTGACTATAGTATAAAGTAGAGCTTTCCAAACATTTCATTTTGATGACACATTTCTTAGACATGCATCATTTTGCAATACAGTAATTCAGTTTTACTTGTAAACAGGAGGTTAAACTCCTGGAAGAGGAAGAAAGAGGCGGCGCCATGTTCTCCTGCCTCTTTCTTCCCTTCTTCCCTTCTTCCCTCCCTCCCTCCCTCCCTCTTTCTACTTCCTTCCTAAGGAGAAGCCTAGCGTCCCTACTTCGCAGATTTTCACTTATCGTGGGTGGTCCTGGAACATAACCCCGCAATAAGTGAGGGAACACTGTAGACTCAGAGGTTCCTTGTTACGTTTACGTGACACACCTACACACTGCATCAATGTGTCGCGACACAAAGTTTGGAAAGCTCTGGTACAAAGCATCTGGAAACTCAGACTTAACAAATCCCTGCAGAATTCTACTACAAGTCTGGAAGTCTTTCTGATAGCGTTTGACATGTTACACATACCCCAAAGTCTCCTATACCAATATGAAAAGTCGTCTCACTTTACACTGCAGAAGAAGTCTTTGGGGCAACCTACAAAGTTGGAGGAATCTCTGGAGTTTTCCTTTATGTATAATTCAAGAGCATTTAGTTCACTGGGATACAGCAACTGTACATATTCTAATAAAAATATTTGTGAATTCAAGGCTATTTATTTCAACCCAGCGTGTTTTGACATACTTTCACAAGCACCTTTTTCTAGCTCTTCAGAAACACAACCGTCAATACTCTGCATTAACAATTATGCAACAGTGTGTGAATTGTCTTACTTTGGGTCGTGTGTCAACAACATAGACGAAATCGCTCCCTGGATTTGCTTTTCTGATGGACTGTAGCATCTGTTCATCTTCAAGGCATCGAGCGCTAAAGCCGGAGAGAGGCTGGCTGCTCCTGCATATAGATGCCTGCGAGAAAGCAAAGCAGGGACAGAAAGATTTACATTAATAAACTTAGAAGAACTAAATGGAGCTGAATCTGTGCAAAGAGGAAATACTTCCAGAAGCTTGCCATTTGAGAGAAGAATAAGTACACCATAGATTTGGGATAAGCAGACGACATCCTAGGATCTAGTTTCATTCCAAGCATAGACCTTGGTTTCAAAGAAGCAGCCCTTTTGTACTACACAGTGTTCTTGAGCCAAGACACATGCCCGAGACACTTTAAGTGGTTCCCCTTGGTGTCAATAACAATAAATATCTCTCAGGAGTCCTCCTTAGCAATACACTCTGACATTTTGTCCCCTAAAAATACAGAAAATTATGAATTACAGTATTTAAGATGTCAATGTCACACTTACATTATTTTGCTTGTAGTAATATGAAAGTGCTGGGAAACGCCTTCTGCTGCGGAATTTAGAGCTTCCCACAATGATATGGGCAGTGGCTGATTTAGGCACGTAGATTTCAGTGGGATAAGAGTCACATACCTGCTCAAGTAAAAAGGATATAATTACATACTGTTGGTTAGTTATTGAAAAAGAACATAGAACTACAGTGGACCTCAGGCCTCTTGTACATTGTTATATAAAATCCAGATTTTCTGCTTTGAACTAGATTATATGGTAGTGTAGACCCAGATAATCCAGTTCAATGAAGATAATATGGATTGTCTGTTTTGATAATTTGGATTATATGGCAATGTAGAAGGGGCCTAAGTTAACCATCACCCATGGAAATTGGTAAGTAAAGGCTGACTCTGGGAGATGGTCTCATCTCCATTTCTAAGCCAAAGAGTTGGCATTGTCCATAGGCACCTCCTAGGTCATGTGGCTGGTATGATTGCATGCAGCAACTGTTACCTTCCTGCTGAAGCAGTACCTATTGATCTACTCACATTTGCATATTTTCAAACTGCTAGGTTGGCAGAAGCTGGGACTAACAATGGGAGCTCACCCCGTCCCATGGATTCAAACTGCCCACCTTCCGGTCAGCAAGTTTTGCAGCTTAACGGTTTAACCTGCTGAGCCACCGTGGCCCCTTTAGGAGATTGGTAGACGCTGATTAAATGTAGTTTCTGATTGCTTCAGAGTTACTATTAAAAATATGCCTAATACTATACCTAGAGATGGGAAGGCCTGGAAAAAAACCCAGAAAAATTGGGGGCTAAACAGGTCCCCCCCCCAAACTGGTTTTTTTTGGGGCATTTTTTTCTGAGTTTTTTCCCAATTTTTTCATTTTTTTCTAGGCCTTCCCATCTAACTAAGCCCTATACTATATAATACCATAAACTCTGTACTGACTTAACATTAATATTGAAATATAGTGACCAAAAGTAAATAAAGACAAATAAAGACAAACTCAACGTATAATATAAAAACAGCTTTGTGAATGTAGTATACAATTTGAGTTAAATGGCAGTCAGTATATTTTTCAACTTAATGAACTTCACTAACATAAGTGGGTGCTGATTCATGGCACAGACGATACCTTCAGAAGCAGCAACTCACTCGATAGTCTCTGTTGACGTCACTGATCTGCCAGTAATTATTGGGAACCCCCATCCGATTATATTCTTCCTTCATGTTTGTCAAATTCCAGCCTTGTTCTCGCTCTTCTTTATTTAATTTGGGGTTGAAAGAAAAACAGTACAACTCTTCATATTTCACTGAAGAAAGGGAAAAGAGACAGAAGCAGACACTATTCATCCATTTGATTTATTATTATTACACCACAGCCATCAACACTTATTTGCTCAATTGTTCCAGCTGTCACATTTTTTTTCACAGATTGTTTCCAAAAAATGAAGTTTGTAATTTCTTAGAAGGATCTTTTTGCATGCATGAAGAATTTTTAGACCAGCTCTGTATTTTGTCTGTTGAGACATTCTGACCCTGTGAAGTCTATGGAAAGCCAACCTTTTCTCTGTCAAAGGTAATCCGCCTGCAAAATCTAAATCACTTGTTCGGTGAAGGAAGAAACACCAACTTTAAAACAGCCACATTTGTATTCATACTTTGCTGCAATGCTTTCAATGAGCTGCACATTTCAGTGTTTACTGCTACTAATATTTTAGCAAACACCATCGTGCATGTTTTTATGATAGAACTAGATACTAGATTTCCTTTGACCAGAAGCTGGCCACTTGGAGTACCTCTGATGTTGCTGTGAGAAAGTCCTCCATTGTGAATGTGGCAGGGCTCAGACTACATTGTAATAGGTGATCTATGGTTTTCTCTTCTCCACACTTGTGTATCGTGGACTCCACTTTGTAGCCCCATTTCTTAAAATTAGCTCTGCATCTCGTGGTGCCAGACCGCAGTCTGTTCAGTGCCTTCCAAGTCACCCAGTCTCCTGTGTACCAGCAGGGAGTTTCTCATTCAATATCAGCCATGGATTGAGGTTCTGGGGTTTAACCTGCCACTTTTGGACTTTCGCTTGCTGAGGTGTTTCTGCAAGTATCTCTGGAGATCTTAGAAAGCTGTTTCTTGATTTAAGGCATTGGCATGCTGGCTGATACCCAAACAGAAGATGGACCGGAGATGTCCATGCCTTGGTCCTTTCATTACTGGCTGCTACTTCCTGACAGGTATCAAGTGACACAATACCAGCTAACAATATAATTTCTCCCGCAGTGTAGGGCGTAGACATCCTGTGATAATGCGGCATGTCTCATTAAGAGACACATCCACTATTTTAACATGGTGAGATGTATTTCACACTGGGCATGCGTATTCAGCAGCAGAGGGGCAAAGCGCAAGAACAGATATCTTCACTGTATCTGGTTGTGATCCCCAGGTTGTGCCAGTCTGCTTTTGTATGATATTATTTCTAGCACCCACTTTTTGTTTGATATTCAAGCAGTGCTTCTTATAAGTCAGAGCACGGTCCATCCCAAGTATTTGCTGTGCTGCAATGCTCCAGTGGGATTCCTTCCCAGGCAATCCTCAGAGCTCAAGATGCTTTTCTTTTCTTAAGAGAAAAAGCTCACATCTGTGTTTTAGATGGATTAGGAATCAGCTGGTTTCCCTTGTAATAGTAAGAGCACCTAAAGTAGTGGTTCTCAACCTGATGTTTTGACCTACAACTCCCAGAAACCCCAGCCAGTTTACCAACTGTTAGGATTTCTGGGAGTTGAAGGCTAAAACATTTGGGGACCCACAGGTTGAGAACTACTGATCTAAACCTTTGGAGAGCTTCTGTTCAACCATTTCAAAGCTTCCTGCTTGAGCGGTGATGGCACAATCATCAGCATAGATTAAACTCTCTGTCCCTTCTAGCAGTGGCTGGTCATTTGTGTAAATGTTAAACACTGAACCGACTAGGAAATGATAGTAATAACCCAGTAATAAATCTTGTTTTTACATAGTGTTATATGTCTATTAGGGGGCAGAGAAGCAAGATGATATTTTTTTCATGATTTGGCAGTACTCCATTGATCTCTTTTCACTTTAGCCATTTGTGGTCCATTTCCCTCTTGATTTTGTTCTTAGTAGTATAGTTATTTTCCTGCCATTTCTTTTTAAAAATTCTTCTCTTTTTGCTTACAATGAAGGCTGCATAAATCTCTACTCGATACCTTTCATTTTACTATTTTTATATTCATTCATACATTTTGTGTTCTGCATATGCTTTTAATGACAACTGTCTCCTAAATTTCTTTCTCTTTTTTCTGCTTTTTGTGTTTTCTACTTTTCTCTGCCACTTAGGTTTTGTCCCTGACTTTATAATAGAAAGGAACATTCCATTCAAATGTCAATTTGAAGGGTAACATGGATGAATGGGCCAAGGAAGAGTCAATCTATAAAATGTGAACAGGGAGAGACTGATAAGGGGATATTGTGGATCTAGGCTTAGCTAGGGCTGCAAGTCTTTAGAAAAGTGGGTTGGGGTAATTTGAATCTGTCCATGTTGTGAAAGAAGGCCATGAACTGCCTGTTCTTCTTTATCCAGGCTAACTTGGTCAAACACACTTTATAACCTGTGAACAGGAAGAAGCTTTGCGTCTTGCACTTTGTAACTGAAACGCCAATAAAACGTTCTATTGACACTAGCACACATTTGTCCTAATTTAATTTAGTTGGAAAATTTTCCAGCTGGCGAAGTTGTAGCGGGTGTAATGGATGGTTTTATTGCACGTTTTTGGACACTGGTGAACAAATACATGTCAGAATTCCATTCCAGTCTTTCTGCTAAAGATCTTTTCGGTAGGATAAATATAACAATTGTATATAAGCAAACGAGAGTGTGGATGTACAATCGTGTCTTGACAATAGACAGAGAGAGTCTGAGCAAGAGTGAAGTCTGAACTCTAGAAAAGGTTTGGACATCTTCTTTCTCAATTTTTAAATTGCACTGTAATGCTTGGTACATTTATGTACAGTGATCCTCTGCATCTACTAAGGTGTGGTTCTGCAACTTCCCATGGATACCAAAATCCATGGATGCTCATTATGTACAATGATGTAGTACAATGTAGTACAATGGTGTCCCTAATAAAAATGATCAGAATCAAAGTTTACGTTTTGGAATTAAAATTGGACTATATGCAAACTGTGGATGGTTGAATTCATGGATGCAAAATCCATGGATACAGAGGGCCAACTGTATATATATTTAATACAATACTCAATTTATAATTTAAATATTGATAACACTATATAACATAAATTTTGTTCCTGGGTTATAAATGTCATTTTCTCATTGGTTCTATCAGTCAGTCAATAGCCTTTATTTCGGTCAACAAACCATCGGCTGAAATCAAGTGAAAGTAGAATGATGGAATACAACATTGGTTCTATCATAAAAAATGGATAAAAATTTACTAAACTGCAAAATCTTTTGTTTTCACAGGACATCATGCATCACATTTTGTTATAGTTTTTCAATGATTATCTCATAAAGTCTCAATCAATTCAATATATTATGTTGTCGAAGGCTTTCATGGCCAGAATCACTGGGTTGCTGTGAGTTTTCTGGGCTGTATAGCCATGTTCCAGAAGCATTCTCTCCTGACGTTTCACCCACATCTATGGCAGGCATTCTCAGAGGTTGTGAGATCTGTTGGAAACTAGGCAAGTGGGGTTTATATATCTGTGGAATGTCCAGGGTGGGAGAAAGAACTCTTGTCTGTGTATAATGTTGCACTTGATCACATTGATTAGCATTGAATAGACTTGCAGCTTCAAAGCTTGGCTGCTTCCTGCCTGGAGGAATTAACTGGTCCTGATTGTTTATTGTCTGGAATTCCCGTTTTTGAGTGTTGTTCTTTATTTACTGTCCTGATTTTAGAGTTTTTTTAACATAGCAGAGCATTGATGAATCAACCTGGACACAGCATATTATTTGAGAACACAGAAATGGTGGGCCACTCTAACAGCTACCATGTCAGACTACACAGAGAAGTCACCGATATTTAAAAAGTCTAAAATCGGTACAGTAAATAAAGAACAACACTCAAAAACAGGGGAATTCCAGACAAGAAACAATCAGGGCCAGCTAATCACCTCTCAACAAAGGATTCCCCCAGGCAAGAAGCAGCCAAGCTTTGAAGCTGCAAGGCTATTCAATGCTAATCAAGGTGATCAATTATAACATTCCTATTTGCCTCAAATAGACAAGAGTTCTTTCTCCCACCCTGGACATTCCACAGATATATAAACTCCACTTGCTTAGTTTCCAGCAGACCTCATAACCTCTGAGGGTGCCTGCCATAGATGTAGGTGAAACATCAAGAGAGAATGCTTCTGGAACATGGCCATACAGCCTGGAAAACTCATAGCAACCCAATTCAACATAGCCACAAAAATGAAGTTTCTGGAGTATAACAACTATTTTCAAAGTAAGTACCACACAATTAAATAAAATTCAAATCAGATGGAAAAGGACTTCTTTGAAAAACAGTAAATGGGAACTGCTTTCCATATTAAGTGAAACAGAGGCCTTACTACTCAAGACTGCTTCGAGTCAATCAGCAGCATTTCACCAAAAGGTGGAACCTCCTTGACTTCTAAAAATATCTACAAGAAATCTCTCAATCCAATAAATCACCCGTTTCTATTTATGTTACACCTCCTTGCCTTCCATTCCGTACCTGGACGTGCCAGACGTATTAAAGAGATATAAACATCATGGCAATCTCTTTCCTGGGGCATAATGAACTGAATGTTTTGGAAATTCTTGCAACGAATCAGCAATGGGCAACCGGTGGCTGTTGTAGCCTGCTTCTCAACAGAGGCGATCTGACTGTGAAGAATCTGAAAAGAATGAAGAGACATGAAAAAGGATACACTGCAGCAAAATAATCCGTTCAATCCACTTGTTCCATGTGCATTAATTAATGCAAAGCTCGCTATGACAAGAGTCAGAAAAGTGTCAGAGCATAAAGCATGAGAGCAGCAAATTCCTGAATTGATAACCTGAAGAAATGATTTCTCATCCATCAAGATATCATCTCTCCTGGGGTACACAGCTCATGGAAAATGAATTCCTTGTGTTGAAGAAAAAATTCTCATTATTTAACTACATTTCCCCCATAAACAGCAATTTTACATTTTGGTCACATGTCTATTGTATGCTGAAGTCTTCTTTGGATTTGCTTTTTGTTGTTCTTTGCGGGAAAACACAAATAATTCCTTAAAAACATTGGATATCATTTATGGCAGGGGGAGAACCTGTGGTCCAACTCTATGTCTAAGTTTCACCTGATTCCTTTTGTGAGCCAGACTGGGTTCCACTCAAAGCGAATAGCAGCATGTTTAATAAAAGTAAGTAAGTTCAATTGGCCCTCTATACACATGAATTCTGCATCCATAGATTTTTTTCCCCTCTGGTCCCTGTCTTATGGAACACCCTTTTGGAAAGATTTAGTTTGGAGAAGTTTGAGTTAATTTAATATATACAGTTGGTTCTATCAGAGTAATTTCAGCGCAGCAGTAAATAGAGTCAGAGGAATGGAGAACGAAGAAACATCATAGATTATAGTAAAACTATATACAAGTTTTACTGTAAGCAGTAATAATCAAGACAAACAGACTTGCAGAGAAACACAGAACTTGACATCTAGGCAGACAGCATTCAACTGATGCAATCAGTAAAGTATACACACTTGTGTCTGGACACTCCCCAGTTCCAGCCACACATCAAGGTCAACACAGCTTCTCAGTAATTAACTCTTTCCAGACTATAGTACACTCTGGATGATGCAATCAGTATGCAATACAAACCAAGACACAAATTGCATTTAAACACTATCAATACACAAATCCCACATTAACAGGTTCTCCGTATCCATGGATTCTGTATCCATAGATTAAACCATCCAATATTTCCCCTTCATAAAAAAACGGGGGTACTGTTCTATCATCCAGGTGGAGCCCACTAGTGGTGCTAGAAAGTGAAGAATAGTCCATTTTACTGGGGGGGGGGGGGGGAGTTGAAGGAGGAAAACCATTTCCCCCATTTTTGCTGGTTGTTCCCCCTCCCCACTTCCCATTTCATAAACGAGGGTTGTTTCCATGATGGCAACATGGGTGGGGGGAATAACAGGAAAACAGGGGAAAATAGTTTTACTCCTTCAACCCACCCTTCACCCCCATAATATGGACTATCCTTCTCTCTCTCTAATACCCCCTAGTGTTCTCCGCTCGGATAATGAAACAATACCAAAACTCGGACTTATATACATTTATGGTGGGAATGTGAAAAGATTTTTCAATATGGGAAAAAGTCTTTAATAATAATAATAATAATAATAATACTTTATTTTTCTATCCCGCCACCATCTCTCCGAAGGGACTTGGGGTGGCTAACATGGGGCCAAGCCCAAAACAGGAACAAAACATAACAAGTTAAAACAAGTATCAATAACTAAAAAGAGTGTTAACACAACAATCAAATAAAATAGACAATTAAATAATTCAATTATAGTTAAAACACAGAATATAATATAAAACCATTGTAACCATATTAGAATGAGATAACAAAACAAGCATCACCACTGATGGATAAAATGGGGGCGGTCATATAAAAGTGCATAATTTCATGACCATTTAATAAAGTGCATGGACAAGTGTCGGAGAGCTGCCTGAAAAGATTTGGGATAAGATGGATAGGAAAGAAAATAGAGTGCGAGGAAGCAGTATATCAGTTGAAATTAATGACCTATTATCTATTAATCTGCATAAAAAACAAAAACAAAATATAGCGCTTCTACTAAATTTTGGAGATATAAAATTAAAATGGCAAAAGAATTAATAAAAAATTGTTACTGCTCTAAGATTAATTATCGCCAAAAAATGGAGAAAAAATATGAATACGGGATCTCTATTTTTACCAGATTTTCATAGCAGCAATATGACGTACCCATGTTTCCTTACGAGCATCGGACTCGTTTTCCACAAAGATGACATGTGTGGCTGTTAGGTACAGAGTCCCTGGCGCAGCTCTTTTGGATGAAATACCATCAATTAAGCGGACATTTTCCACCTAAAATAAAGAAAGAGAGAGGATATTACCATGATGTTCAATATCTGATTTTGAAATACATAGACTGGTATACTACAAGTCAAGTATGTATGTGTCGTAACTCACTTTTATAGCTATTGTGTGAAGTCAGGGTTCTGACTTCAACCATGTAATCATCAATTTTTGTTTGATTGTTTATTGTTATTTTATACATTTATATCCCACCTTTTCCCCAGCAATAAGATTCAAGGTGGTTTACAAATGATTAAAGCCAGTGTGATTTAAAAACATACAAAAACATTTAATTTAAATACAGGACCCCCGGTGGCACAGTGTGTTAAAGTGCTGAGCTGTTGAACTTGCGGACCAAAAGGTCCCAGGTTCAAATCCCGGGAGCAGAATGAGCACCCGCTGTTAGCCCCAGTTCCTGCCACCCTAGGAGTTCGAAAACATGCAAATGTTAGTAGTAATTTAAATATATGTGTGTGTGTGTGTGTGTATGTATATATATGTATGTATATATATATATATATATATATACACACACACACACAAATGCCATTGGTAGTGCAGCGGATTAAACCGCTGAGCTGCTGAACTTGCTGACTGAAAGGTTAGTGGTTCGAATTCAGGGAGCAGGGTGACCTGCTATTAGCTCCAGCTTCTGCCACCCTAGCAGTTTGAAAACATGCAAATGTGAGTAGATCAATAGGTACCACTCCAGCGGGAAGGTAATGGCACTCCATGCAGTTATGCTGGCCACATGACTTTGGAGGTGTCTCCAGACAACGCCAGTTCTTCGGCTTAGAAATGGAGATAAGCACCAACCCCCAAAGTCGGATACAACTAGACTTAACGTCGGGAAAAACCTTTAGCTTTACTATACAAATGTTGTTTTCACAAATTAGATTATCTGGTTAAATCAATTTAATATTAATTAGAAAGTAATTTATTTCAAAAAAAAATACAAAACAGCACACTTGTAAAAGACCATCACAACCACTTCCTAAAATCATGATAAAGTAGAGTGCAACTATACCAGGCGTCCTCAAACTATGGCCAGAGGGCCATATCAGACCCACCAGGGTCATTTCTCCATATCCTGTCCCAAACGTTAGACTTTCTGTTACCGCCATCACCCTCTTCTTGCTCCTTATCTCTCCTTTCCTTTCCTCTATCTCCCACCAAAACAGAGGGATCTCTGTCCTTTTTTATCACAAAGAGTTTATTTTAGGAAACAATGAGTTAAGACCAGAACACCATGACTTGACTCGATTGCTAAAAAAAAAGTCATACTTCACAGATTTCTTGGCTAGATAGTGCCTGACCTATGTCAAGAACTGGCTAAACAAGCAAAATGCGAAACTGCCTTAATGGCACAGTTTTTTTTTAGCAAACTTGGCCTCTGGGAACTATTTTTGTGCATCTCTCATTATTCCCAGTGGAGAAATGAACTGAGAAATGAACACCCTAATGGGGGCTTATAGCCAGGTCAAAGGACACAGGCTAACTGGAACTTCACTGAGAAGAAATAATTCTTCACTGAGAAGAAATAATCCTATCTTGGTTAGCAAAGCTTGGGAAAGCCCTCTATTAGAGAACAGATTCAAATGTGGCCTAGCTAGAGATAAAAATGGGGAAAACACAGCCTAGAAATTAACTAAACAGCAGGACATGGTAACTGTCGGTGCTGCCTGAGAAGTTCTGAAAGTTGTAATACAAAGCAGTAAAGTTTTCCAAGTTTTGCTACCGTAGAACTGTTAAATTAAAGAATTTCCAGCAAATTAAATATGAATGTATTCCCATATTAACACACATTAGCTAAAGGCATCTTTCTGAGATGCAAAGCAAAAGGAATTTTCAGCTAATACACAAAATCTCACTATCAAAAGAGAAATGTATGTGCTGGTTTGTTTTATATCTTGCCTCACTCAAAGTGATTTATGATATAAATTAAAACAATATAGAGAAAAATAATATACAACAGGCCTGTGCATTGCTCGAGAGATCTAGTCTAGATTTAGGACCTCATCACACTGAAAAATTTCCCCATCGTAGGACACTTCAGCCTCTTTTCAAACATGGAAAGACATGGAGCTTATCACATGACATTAAACTACTTCCGGCTGTCATGCATAGCCCTCCATGGTTGAAAGGAATCAGAAATTTCCCGAAAGGAGGCCAGCAATCGTGTTCAGAGCTCCTAGCGTGCTAAATCTGTAGTTCCAGCTGGAAAACATGCGGGATGGGAAGTGTCTAACTTGCTCTACCGCTCAATGGTGTTTAATGGGTGGTCTTTTTTTTTGGGGGGGGGGGGTCTTAAGAACAGCGCTTGGGACGGAAAGCAGCCCATAGAAGTGGTGTGTTAGTAATGATGGCTGTCTCTTCTAAGCAGATGGTTGAGCTAGAAGCAGTAGGAGGTGGAAGGTTTTCCCTTTTAAAAAAGTAAGATGGAGAGAGCAGAGAAAAGGCTTCCCATGTGATGATTCAGAACCCGAGTAACAATAGGGAAAACTGAAGACACAAACACATGTGATGGGAAGACAGAACTTGAAACGGGATGATTGGTGATTGAAAGGAACAATTGCCTTCACTAGACATACAGATCCCCATGCTTCTCAAAATCCATGTGATGAGATCCTTTCACATATAATTTGGAACCCTATCTGGAAGTGTACATTGTCTTCCGCATAAACCTTTTTGGGTTTGTGTAATTATTATAAGGAATGTGTGTGATTTGTTAACAAAATAACAACCTCTGGAACAGGATTCCTCCAGAGGCTGACCGTAACACTGCACTAGAGGACTTACAGATTTATAGAAAAGTGTTCTCTCTAGGTCTCCAGTGCAATTTTATGGTCAACTTCTGGAGGAAGATTTACTGTATGTGGAGCGCTAGGCATTCAACTGAAGTTTTATTTATTCAGATATAATCAAGACAAAGAAAAATAATGTGATATGGGTTTACTCATAGCTGCTTGGAGAGCATATCCAAAGCCAACTTCATTTTAGCCATTGTAAATATTGGCTAAGAGAGCCCTAGACTGATTTTGAGGAGACATAAAAAATACTTTGGAGAATTCTGTGACCTAGTTCCCATATGCAAAAACCGTATCTTCTTAAATGCAGTGTATATGTGTGAAAGAATGAGAGATTATGAGGTATACAAGATCAAAATGATGCATGCCAAGTTCCTTGGAAAGGTCACCTGGCTTTATAAATTGTAAGTGACAGAAGTATTAATTTAAAACCATGTTTCCTGACCTGGAGAAGAAAAGGAGTGGATTGGGATTAAAGCAGAATGGTTTTGTGGTCAACGTGGTACCCTCCATATGTGTTGTACTGCAAAACCAATGTCCAAGGCACCTGAAAAGCACCAGATTGCGGGAGGTGACCTTACATGACCTTACATGACATACAAAACAAGCCAAACATGCTATTTTCAGAACAGCACTTTTTATGAGCAGAAGGGAGGGAGCAAAAATTAGAAATAGAATACAAATTGCAAACAGCTGTTTAGCACTTCCAACAAATAAACTTGAAAACTGACCTTCTCAACAAGGTTACTGGGAGGCCATTCAAGGAAAAGGATGTCACATGTGGGAAAGGGATAGGCAACATTCCTAGGCATGCTTCAGAGCAGAGAACCCCTTAGAAAAGTAATTGCTGGGAAAATATACAACCATCTCTAAATGACTTGTCTCCAAAGATTCTGGTCCTAAATATATTTCTGGCTTGTTAATGTGAATGAATGATGACCGCAGAAATACTTTTATTGCAGTCTGAATAACAACAGTAAAATGACTGTCAAGACCATGTAGTTTAATTCAACAAATTATGTTTATATCTCTACAAAGATTTGGAGATACAACATTCAGATTTGTATCTCCAAATCCACCATCTCTGCTAGTATGGTATGACTTTGGAGAACAAGATTCAAATAAGTACCCTATGACATTCCAAAAAATCTAGAGTAACAGAAATCTAGCTCAGCAGTAACCATTTATATGAAAATGTGTGATGTTGCTTTTTTCTAGTATTTGCTCTCCACATTCAAATGGAGGGGAACAAGATCATGCGTACGGATCTTGCCACCAAATGTTGCCATTCCACCTTCATCCAAGAGTCACCCATGATTCTAACACTGACAACAAATTTAAAACTGATGTCATGGCTAGGTAATATTGGCATATCAAATCCCTTAATACCGCTATATAAACAATGCATCCATACAAAAATGTAATTAATACAGATATCGACAGTTGCCTACCATGTCTAAACAACAGAGCAAGTCAATGCTATTTGATATAAAGGAAACCTTAATGCAACACCATTTATTATTATTATTATTA
Source organism: Anolis carolinensis (assembly GCF_035594765.1). Classification (NCBI taxonomy): domain Eukaryota; kingdom Metazoa; phylum Chordata; class Lepidosauria; order Squamata; family Anolidae; genus Anolis; species Anolis carolinensis. The sequence goes on along the minus strand of NC_085845.1, from coordinate 71,094,083 downwards.
TTATTATTATTATTATTATTATTATTATTACTATTATTATTAACTTTATTTATAACCCGCCTTTCTACCCATGGGGACTCAAGGCAGCTAACAATCCCACACTAGACAAGTTTTTAAAGTGCAATACAAAAGTTAACAAACAATTAAATACTAACAATATGGTAAAAACAGAATTAAAATATAATAAATGAAGGTGGTTGATACTGAAGGTATTATGTTTTATGAGACCTTCAGGGCTGCCCTTGTAACATCACAATGTCTATCTTTCCGTCCACCCCACCCCTCCCCCGGGTGACACTCCCAGAGTTTATCTCTTAGGGCCCTTCCACATAGCCATATAACCTAGAATATCAGGGCAGATAATCCACAATATTTGCTTTTAACTGGGTTATATGAGTCCACAATGCCATATAATCCAATTCAATGTGGATTTTATATAGCTGTGTTGAAGGGGCCTAAGACTGAAACTACACAGCCATTTATATGTGGATTAAAGAGACCCGATTCCCTGTGAAGTGCCTACACTGGTACCCCATGAACCAGCTGCAGGATGGGGTGGTAGCTACAAAGATCCGCTAAATGAATATTGATTCAATCCAGTGAATTTTTTTCTTACCTCATTCAAAAGCAAAGCAAGAAAGGGAAAATAAGAATTCCCATTTTTGTTTTGCTCTGCTTTTGTTTTGTTCAGCTTAGCGCTGATCTTCATCAAATGCTGGGGTTTCCTCTCCTGGGGAGGTACCTGTATTTGTTTACCTTCCAATCAAGCTGTGTATCTTCCCCCAAATGCCTCAGCGCTACCCCTGTCCTCACAAGAGCTCTGCATTTCAGTATGTAATTCCTCCTCTGCATCAACTTTACATTGATTGGGTTGCTGTGATTTTTCCGGGCTGTATGGCCATGTTCCAGATGCATTCTCTCCTGACATTTCACCCACAACTATGGCAGGCATCCTCAGAGGTTGTGGGATCTGTTGGAAACTAGGCACTTGGGTCTTATATATCTGTGGAATGTTCATGGTGGGAGAAAGAACTCTTGTTTGCCCGAGGCAAGTGTGAATGTTGTAATTGGCCAGCTTGATTAGCATTGGAAAGCCCTGCAGCTTCAAAGCCTGGCTGATTCCTGCCTGGGGGAATCCTTTGTTGGGAGGTGTCTGAAGATTGAAACGGTTACCTATGTTTTCTCGCCTTATTCATTGTACCAGCCTCTGCACTACCTAGCAATGCTCCTCCTTCACAGGATGTACTGTTTCTCCTTAGGACCTGTTTGATTACTTGCACTTGAGGTTTGTTTACCTGCACTTAGCCCTATGTGGTTTGCTTTCTCTTTCTGCAAAATAAAGAAAGATTGTTTTTGCACTACTTTGGTGTTGGCTTGGCATGTTTCCCACTTACCTAGGCCTCAGCTTGCTAGTCTCCATATGTGTGCATTCACAGAGGCCACAAAAACCTGCCCGTTCCTCCCTTCTCATGCAAATCTCCTCCTTTCTCGCTGCCTCTGCAGCGAAGGAACTGGGGAGCGCACAGCCAGGACATCTTTTATGCCCTGGGAGAAGTGCGTGGGTTTACCACCAAAATTTTAAAAATATAGCTTGAGAAGCTTCAGCTGAAGCCTGTGCAGGTGCAGGTACAGCAACTCCATATGTGTGTATTCACAGAAGGCCACTCAAAAAATGGTTACAACCTGTCTTTTTCAGACCCCATGAATCTCCAGTCATCATGATGAATGAGACTTGTAGACCAAAAGTGTAATATTTCCATACTCTACTTTAAACATATAGGTTGAATTCAAACATAAACCAAAATAATATGGTGAAAATTTGAAATATTGATTTAGAAAATAATGTCTATAGCTGGAGTTCTTAATACGAATATACTACACAACCAGTGAGCAGTCACAGTTTTTTTTAATAAAAATCATACCACTGCATGAAATGTTTCATTTGGCCTCTAATGTGTTCATTGGTGGGGTTTTTTTTCCAAAACATGGGTCTGTCGCAAGAAAACGAATGCCTTGAATTTATTCTATTTTTAAAACAATCAGAGGTCTCAGGACAGTACTATTAGGTATTGTGTTGAACATCGTTTACAGCTAACCATTTTTATTTTAAAATAAGATTATACAAGTTTTAGGGAGGATGTGCATATCCGAGTGGAAATGAGCACCAAACTGACTGCTTGAACATGTGTCTTCTCTAAGACAAAATGGTCAAAATTCCTTGCTGGATTGTTCTCTAGAAAGCAGTTAAACAGAAAACACTTGTTCTGAGGCAATGTAATGAACAGCAATAAAGTAAAGACTGTTAAGAGAGTCCAAGAGGAAGATTCATGGTGCTTATTTCCTCAGATGACCTCAAGCTGACTGACAAGAGAAAGTTAAGTGAGAAACAGATGGATGATGAGAATTTTCTAGCCCAAAGTGCTAATAGTAGGACAAAGAGGTCTCTGTAATGCAATTATCAATGTGAATGCCATGCATGTGGTCACAACCGTAGAAATCTGGATGAGAAATAAAGGCCACAGAGAAAGCAGTTTCTGGGTTTCATGAAAAAGATACCCACATAGTTCTAAACTGTAGATGAATCTCAGCTTAAATTAACACTTTCCAGTATCATCTTAATACAGAAAGCTCTTGTAAATAAGGTGTGCATTTGTCACAGATGGCAAGGAATGCTGAAGAAAAGGCAGAATTGGGTGTGCATTGGTTGTACAATTCTCTGAAAGCCTCTGGAGTTACATTAACCTACAACTTAGCCAAAAATATGTTGTAAATGTATTAAGATAAGAGTACAAAACAATAAATATAAATACATTTCCATATGACTAAAATGCCAGTTTGCATACCTCGAATGATAAAATTCCCCAAGTCAAGGGAATTTCAAATGTCTATGTATGGTTGTGATAAAAGCTGATAGTAAAATGTGAACTCATTTGACATTTTAAATAGTTATACAGATACTGTGGACTGCTAAAAAAAACCCAAATAAATGAATCCTAGAGCAAATCAAACCTGAACTCTCCCTAGATTCCAAGATGACTAAATTGAGGCTGTCGTACCATGGCTATTTCTTGAAAAAAGAGTGAAGATACAGCACTCATATTGACCCATGGGTAAGTCAACCCAGCTTTTGATTAAAATTTTTAAACTTATACATGGGAATCTAATCATTCATGAGCAACATGTAGACAATATATTACTGGCGGTTTGACTGATTAGTTAACGGATAAGTGGATTTCACTCTGAAAGCTCTATTCTTAATTCGAGATAGGGTTTTTGTGTCACAAAATCCCATCCTAAAAGTCACACAGAGTAAAGGAGGATGGTGGTTATATATACGACAGAAAGAGCAAGGTGACATAGCATCAGTTAGACAGTTTTGTATCCCTCTGTGTCAGCTCCTCAAGCAGAGAGTGGGTTTTCTCAAAAGTTTTTTTTTTTAAACAAAGTCATCAAAGATTTAATCTAGGAATATATACTTAGAAAGTTCTTTGTCACTGAGTTTTGAACCACAGTAACCAAAATGTTGCACAAGCAGCTGAACAAACAGCTCAGAGTCAATCTAGGTTGTCTATTATTGATTCAGACTGTGGTGACTGGCTGAGATTCTTGCAGGACCGAAAGATCCCAAGGTTGAAACAAAGGCCATTTGTACCCAAAGCCACAAAGCTATTTTCCAACACTAAGTGATGATATCCATCTTCATGCTATGACACAATTTATTTTCTGGTTTCTGCAGCAGTTCTGTTTATTTCTTCTATTTTTATTACATCTTTTCCCCAAAGAGCAAGAAGTGTCATATATGATCCTCTTTCCCATTTGATCCTCAACACAATCCTGTAGTATAAGTTAGGCTGATATATAGCTATTGGGCCCACGTTGAAGAATGTCAACTTAGGGATTGAGATCTCCAGAGCATTCGGCGAACCACAGCATCAGGCTGTTCAGGGGAAGGCAGACTGGTGGGAAATTTAATTCAGTTAGTAAGAAAGGAAATATGTGGTTTATGGCTTAGCATCTGCTAAGCCACATGGTGTCAAATTCTAGACTATGAATCAAACAACTCTCTCAATTTTCCATTCCATCCAAGGCATAATTTTCTTTTATCAAACAGAAATGAAGTTTCATTGATTCCCAAGACCTAAAAAGGGGAACAGCTAGTGGACTGCTTTTTCAAAAAGGATTATATGTCAAAATAGTATAAACAGAGCACCCTCCCCTCAAAACAAAACAGATAACTGTATATTTGTGGGTTGCTGTGAGTTTTCCAGGCTGTATGGCCATGTTCCAGAAGCAATCTCTCCTGATGCTTCACCCAGATCTATGGCACGCATCCTCAGTGGTTGTGAGGTCTGTTGGAAACTGGGCAAGTGGGGTGTATATATCTGTGGAAAATCCAAGGCGAGAGAAAGAACTCTCATCTGTTTGAGGCAAGTGTGAATGCTGCAGTTGGCCACCTTGATTAGCACTGAAAAGCCTTGCAGCTTCAAAGTCTGGTTCATTCCTGCCTGGGGAAATCCTTTGTTGGGAGGTGTTAACTGGCCCTGATTGTTTCTGGTCAAAAATTCCCAGATTTTTTAGTGTTGTTTTTATTTACTGTCCTGATTTTAGAATTTTTTTAATACTGGTAGCCAGATTTTGTTCATTTCCATGGTTTCCTCCTTCCTGTTGAAAGTGTCCACATGCTTGTGGGTTTCAATGGCTTCTCTGTGTAGTCCGACATGGTGGTTGTTAGAGGGTCCAGCATTTCTGTGTTCTCAAATAATATGCTACATCTAGGTTGGTTCATCAAGTACCATGGCTGATTTCTCTGGTTGAGCTAAAAACAAAGATCCATCCAGAGGAAAAGTGCTCTTACCATACATCAAGAAAACCATTAACCGCATAGGGAACCTGATTAAGAAACACAATCTACAACCTATCCACAGACCTCAAGTGCAGTTGGTGGCCTTCTCGGTAGTGGCCCCCCCGGCTCTGGAATGCCCTCTCAGGAGAGATCAGGTTAACCCCTACCCTCCAAACCTTCTGCACACAATTAAAGACCTGGCTTTTCCAACAAGCCTTCAATCATGTTTAGACTCTCTTATAATATATATGAGGACCGTTGACTCTTTTTTAGCACTTTACAATTCTGAGATCAAATACTGCTGTTTTATCTACAGCAATTGCTGTATTTAATTATTTTTACTAGGGAGTACTGTGAATTTATGATGTTGTGTTGACTGTTTATTGCCTATGTTTTGTTCTGCACTTGTTGTATTTTGTATTTTGTGTCACACCTTGACTGTTTCGTGAGTTGCCCCGAATCCCTCTGGGAGATATTGGCGGGATATAAATAAAGTTTTATTATTTATTTATTTATTACTAAGAAAATCCAACAAAAGCACCGTTCATCAATGGACAAGAGGGATCCTCTCACCTCTGCAGAAGTCTACCATGTACCATGCAACCGTGGACAAATCTACATAGGGACCAGCATTGCCTAAACACAATTCAAGGAACATGAAAGGCACTGCAGACTAACTCAACCAGAGAAGTCAACCATAGCAAAGCACTTAATGAACCAATTTTTTTTTTTAAAAATTGTTACATAGTGTTATCACTCTAAAAATGGGGAGGCATTCAAGCCATTCCTCTCTGGCCTTTTCATTCCTTTTCTGTTATTATATTTAAATGAGCACACCTCACAGACTTTGAAGTGCACACTAGTGGAAAGAAACCTCTTTTGTGATTTACTGTGGGATTTTGGCATCCCAAATCTTAGTTTTAGCTGCAGGGTTGCAAAACATGGCCATCAAAACAGTAAGAGGAAGAGGGAAGACATTTGTATAGAACTAATTTTCTCATAAATCCCCAATGTGGGCCTTGACAATGCAGTGAGTGACACTCTAAGGCAGTGGTTCTCAACCTGTGGGTCCCCAGGTGTTTTGGCCTACAACTCCCAGAAATCCTATCCAGTTTACCAGCTCTTAGAATTTCTGGGCCAGTTGAAGGCCAAAACATCTGGGGACTCACAGGTTGAGAACCACAGCTCTAAGAACTCTAGGGTCGGCTGTCATCTGAGTTACTGGACTAATGAAGACTATTGTCGTTTTCACCATCACCATCTTTGAAGATGATAGGCCTGAAGACCTGTGATACAAATGTTTTCCCGTATATCACACTTGACACAAAAGAGAAGGAAATGCTTCAGGAACATGAAGGGAAACTTAAATATCAGAGTAAGCTGAATACTCTGGAGTACTGCACTAAACAAAGATGAGATCCATTCCTGACACTATTATTGCTACACTGAATACACTAGAGATACATTTGGCCTCCTCCCTGGAAATGAAGTGAACCAACTCTGTTCTCAATGTAGCACTATGGTAATATAAATTGGAGAAATAATATTCCACATAGCTTGACAAACTGCCTTCTATGTCATGTCATCCATGATTTGGAGCCAATCTGCTTCTTGGCATCAGTAGTGACCCATTCATCTGGATGACACAATGCATCCAAACCAGACAATATTGTTTTCTGTTACCCCCACCCCACCCCACCTTGGGCAGCCTGTTATTGTCTGATCATCACACCCTGCAGCTGTTTCAGGTTTTAGCAGTTTCCCCAAAGACTTCACTTTCAAAACCTTATTAATTGTTTGTGATCATTTTTAAATCAATGTTTGCTCACAACAAATAAAACAGCCATTCATAAACAAACAGCTTTTGGCGCCAGCACCAAAGCAGACAGTTTACAATGGAATGGCAAAACAAATAATTTGCTTCAAGAGCAGAAGTTCTTAACATTTTCTTTACCACAGACCTCTTTAAATATCTTTTGTTGCCATGGAGCACCAAGGTTGAATTTAGAAATATCTATCATTGGTCAAAGATTCCTGCTCTTTGAGATTAATGTACGTATGACAATCAACCTGTCTGCCTGCCTGCCTTCCTTCCTTTTTTCCTCCCTCTTTTCTATTTTAACTGTAAACGCTCATAATATTTCTTCAAACCTTCATAAATGTAAAGGAAAAGGTTTTCCCCTGACATTAAGTCCAGTTCAGTCCGACTCTGGGGACTGGTGCTCATCTCCATTGCTAAGCAGAAGAGCTGGTGTTGTCCGTAGACACCTCCAAGGTCATGTGGCCAGCATGACTGCATGGAGTGCCATTACCTTCCCGCTGGGGCGGTACCTATTGATCTACTCACATTTGCATATTTTCGAACTGCTAGGTTGGCAGAAGCTGGGGCTAACAGCAGGAACTCACCCCACTCCCCAGATTTGAACCACCAACCTTTTGGTCAGCAAGTTCAGCAGCTCAGCGATTTAATCCGCTCCACCGCTGGGGGCTTCCTCAAACCTTCATGGATCCCCTCTAAGGACATTGAACCCAGGGGCCTGAAGACCACAGGTTAAGAACCACTTCTCCAGATAATAAATTCAATTCTTGGCATTCCCAGGTAAAAGTCAGACTCAGAAACACAGTTTTCTAGAACCCCCAAAACTCACAGCCAATGACAGAAGATGGTACCAAGCTACATGGGCTGAAAATCATATGGCATTTCCCTGGTTTCTGTGTTCTGAAACTATAGGGTGGGGGGAAGTCCCATTTTCCAAAATCAACACAATGAAACAACTGAAAAGGCAGATGAAATGCTAGGAGTCCAAAACAGAAGGTATGTTATTCGTGCAATAATTTGTGAATTGAAGTAAAAGAGAGATTTCAGGACAGTCTGGTTTGGGACCAAAATGTGGAGAAGCGAGTTTAATCTCCACTTTGTCCATCTATTGCATCAACTGGTGCAATCTGAGATTAAAGTGCAAAAGTAGTCTATACTCAGCTCATTGAGAGGAGAAGATAGATAAGGGCAGAGTCTTGCTTTTCCCAGTAGGCTCAAGCAAAGGCAAACTGCCACAGCCTCTCCTGGTTTATACATATTTCCTCATTCATATTTGCCATCCTGACCGTGTGCCAATTTTTCTTGGCCATATATGTCCATGTTGGAAGGTATGTGGTTCTCATCCAGATCAGAAGACTCCATGGTTGATAACTGCGGGTTCATCTACACAGGCATTATAACCTGGTAGTCCCCATGTTTCTCCACTTCCAATAAAAAGGTAAAGGTAAAGGTTTCCCCCAACATCAAATCTAGGTATGTCCGACTCTGGGGTATGATGCTCGTCTCCATTTATAAATCAAAAACCCACCGTTGTCCATAGATGCCTCCAAAGTCATGTGGCTGACATGACTACTGATGTACTCACATTTGCATGTTTTCGAACTGCTAGGTTGGCAGAAGCTGGGGCTAACAACCCCGATTTTACCCCGAATTTGAACTGCCAACCTTTCGGACAGGAAGTTCAGCGCTCAGCGGTTTAATCTGCTGCGCCACCAGGGGCTGTATTTCCAATAAATATCACATGTTAAACAAAAGTCAGGGGATGTTCTGGAGTTTGCTTGAAACTCCAGTGACTTCATAGCTTCAGGGCACTCATCAACACAGGGAAAATGTATTGTATAGAGGCTTCTGCTAATACAGTATATAGGGTGCCTGCAATGGTGATGAGTTTAAGCTCTATAGCTAGCTGGAAGCAAAAATGGTGACATGGATGGTAATATGATAATCTACCAGAGCAGAAATATTATTATCATCCCAGCTGGACCCTGTAGACTTTTCTGCTCCAATCTGGCCCCAGTTTGATAATTCAACTTGATAATTCGGTTGAAAAATGTGGTTTAAGCAGCAGGGCCCTTCTGAGCTACAAATAGAGCTTGAAAAGTTACTGTATTTCTTCAATTCTAAGACCCACTTTTCCCCCATATAAACATCTCTAAAAATAGGGTGCATCTTAGAACTGTGGATGTGTCTTGTATATTTTTTGCTGGTAGCAGTACTGAAATTAGTGAACTATCAATGGCATCCTAGAATCAAATAAATATGGTACATTTTAGGATATAACTCTCAGAATTCCCTACACAAAACTTCCTCATCGATGGTGCTGACTGAAGGCTTCTGGAAGTTACAATACAACAAAAGAAGTTTTTCACAGTCTGGTTACAGAGCATGTATTTTCAGCACTGGTTTCCTGAGGACCTGAGTAATGATGCCCCAGAAATTAGGTTGCCAGATAGCAAGAGAATCAGGTGGTATGAGTCTTAAAAGAGATGAAAGTGTCTGCTGTATCCTTACAGATAGCTCTGTTGCTCATCACATGCTGCTTACTCTCCCTTGGGTACCTGAGCTTCTCCTCCACTCTGGGTCCTTCCACACAGCCCTATATCCCAAAATATCAAGGCAGAAAATCCCACATTATCTCAGGGTGGACTCAGATAACCCAGTTCAAAGCAGATATTGTGAGATTTTCTGCCTTGATATTCTGGGATATAGGGTTGTGTGGAAGGGCCCTATGAGTCCTGGAGAGCAACAGAGGCAGATCAGGAGGAATTAAGAGGTGGATTGAATAGTTATAATACCCTCTTCACTGCCAAAGAGACAAGTCGTCTCTGTGTTTAAAGGTGGCTTGTCTCTTTGCCAGCACGAACTCTGGCATTTTGTGGCACTCCAACAACATCCAGAGAGCCACAAATTGTCGCCCTGATCTGAAGACTACTGATACAATTACATCTAAAAGAAAATTCTGAGAAATGGTGGCCAATAAATCAACAAAAAAAAACTAGCCAATGGATGCCAGCACATCCAACCCTGGCAAAAAGAATACATTTTTCTCCCACTTAAGAAATATTTTTAAAAGTCCAAATCTTTTAGAATAATGTATAACCTTATAAACAGAGTCTGCACAAAGACTATAACATTTACATTGCTATAGTCAGAGATATCAGGATGTATTTTAAATTGATCCATGTTGCTTAAATTGCAAAAAGGAAATAACATTAAACAAAGAGGAAGCGAGGCTTTTTTGATTGATAAATAGAGGAAACAATATTCCTCTATGATCATATCACATTTCCTGTCAAAGGCCCAGAGGCTTAATAGTATAAAACCTAAGAACAAGAGGCCATTCTTCTGAGTCCAAAAAATACACCAACAGTACGTATTTGAAAAACAGGCTTCAAGAATCCTTTTTCAAAATACACAATAACTTACTCTTTATCCCTGCTATAACAATTTAGTCCAAAGTAATTTAGGTTACATATCGCATCATTGCAATGCATATGATTCACTGTAATCTTCCAGCTGGGCAGTAATATATTTATTTACACAGCAATGACGTCATACTCTGAATCGGCTTCTACTTCTCTAGAGAGGGCAGTCATCTTATTATTGTGTTGTCGAAGGCTTTCATGTCCGGAATCACTGGGTTGCTGTGAGTTTTCCAGGCTGTATGGCCATGTTCTAGAAGCATTCTCTCCTGACATTTTGCCCACATCTATGGCAGGCATCCTCAGAGGTAATGAGGTAGATAAAGATATATGCTGTAAACCCCACTTGCCTAGTTTCTAACATACAATAGAGTCTTGCTTATCCAACCTTTGCTTATCTAATGTTCTGTATTATCCAACGCAGTCTGCCTTTTAGTAGTTAATGTTTTTGTAGTCAATGTTTTCAATACATTGCGATGTTTTGGTGCTAAATTCGTAAATAGAGTAATTACTACATAACATTACCGTGTATTGAATTGCTTTTTCTGTCGATCTGTTGCAAAACATGATGTTTCGATGCTTACTTTGTAAAATCATAACGTAATTTGACATTTTATAGGCTTTTCCCTAATCCCTCTTTATTACCCAACATTTTCACTTATCAATGTCCTTCCGGCCCTTTTATGTTGGATAAGCAAGACTCTACTGTACCTCATCACCTCTGAGGATGCCTGCCATAGATGTAGACGAAAAGTCAGGAAAAAAACACTTTTGGAACATGGCCATACAGCCGGGAAAATTCACAGCAATCCATCTTAGTATGGCTGTTATTTGTTGACTATATTTAAAAAAACCAACAAACCGGTGGAATTAATGGATGAGATTCTGCGTCCTGTAGATACTACTTGAAGGTGCTCTTCATTTGGCTACTATGGTAGGGGTTCTTTCACTAGTAAATATGGGAAGTGGATTTCCATATACAGTAGAATCTCACTTATCCAACATAAACGGGCCGGCAGAACGTTGGATAAGCGAATATGTTGGATAATAAGGAGAGATTAAGAAAAATCCCATTAAACATCAAAATAGGTTATGATTTTATAAATTAAGCACCAAAACATCATGTTATACAACAAATTTGACAGAAAAAGTAGTTCAATACGCAGTATTGTTGTGTTGTAATTACTGTATTTACGAATTTAGCACCAAAATATCATGATATATTGAAAACATTGACTACAAAAATGTGTTGGATAATCCAGAACGTTGGATAAGCTAGTGTTGGATAAGTGAGACTCTACTGTATTTTGATAATACTTGACAAATAACTTCAGCGGCCAGAGGCTATGGATATCTTTAAATGGTGCTTGCTGTAAGTTTTAAAATGGTTTTATTTGATGTGTTAATTGGGTTTTTATATTGGGATATGATGTTTTAACTGATTATGTATTGTCGTTGGATGTATTTGTTTGAATTTTATATAATGTACACTGCTTTGAATCCCACCCATGAGAGAAAAGCGGGATAGAAATGAATAAAAAATAATAATTAATAACAATAAATAAAGAGAATGTATGCATTTATATAAAAGACATTTGAGCCATATGTAAAAAGAAATCTGTTCTGTCTATGGGATGTTGCTTGAAGATGCTTGTTTTGGATTTATGCGGGGGGGATATGTCTTCCTTAAAAAATATGCAAAGTGGACTCCCATTGGAATGTTATGTAAAAAAGAATGGATGCTAAAGCCTGGGATCAGGGAGCATCATCGCATTCCCAGGCCTCTTCCACACAACTGAATAAAATCCCACATTATCTGCTTTGAACAGGGATATATGGCAATGTGGACTCAGACAGCCCAGTTCAAAGCAGATATTGTGGGATTTTCTGCCTTGATATTCTGAAATATAGGGCTGTGTGGAAGGATCCCTTTATATTCATATTTATTTATATTTATTTATATTTATATTTATAGAAATGCCCCAAGTCCAATTGGAAGCTGCTCTAAAGGCACCTTGCATGAAAGGAATCCAATTGTTTCCTTCACTGCATCCTGATGGCGACCCACCCCAAGGATGGAGGATCCTTTCCATGACTCACCTTGGGCATGCGGATGTACTCCATGGCTCCTTGCGCCGGATCAAGCCTGGTGGGCCGCGGGGAAGATCAAAGAGCCTGGCCTCAAGCGGGATGGGAAGAGAGGCGGCCAAAAAAAGGCTCTCCGATCCATCCACCGACCTTCCTGGCGCCGGGATGCTCAGGCAGGTTAGGGCTTAAGCCCCGCCCCTTGCATCAGCCGCTGTGTTTATTCGGCCTCTCTCCCTGCTCCGGCCGCATCCCGAGGCATTCTGGGGCTTGTAGTCTAGCGAGGCCGGGGGCGCCTTGGCTGAGGGTGCTGAAAGCCTCCCCCTAAAACTACAGTTCCCAGCATGGTTGCCATTGGCCTCTCAAGTGGAAGACTAACACTGTGGGCTAATGTTGTGTCATAGGGCCCTGCTTCTTAGGGCTCTTCCACACAGCTGAATAAAATCCCACATTTTTTGCTTTAAACTGGAATATATAGCAGTGTGGACATAGATAACCCAATTCAAAGCAGATATTGTGTGATTTTCTGACTTGATATTCTGGGATACAAGAAGGGGCCCGCAGTTCTGGCCCCTTCTACACTGCCATATGAGATCCATATTGTCTGCTCTGAAATGTATTATATAGCAGTGTAGACCCAGGCCCCTTCCACACAGTTATATAACCCAGAATATCAAGGCAGAAAATGCCACAAAATCTTCTTTTAATTGGCATATATGGCAGTGTGGACTCAAATAACCCAGTTAAAAGCAGATATTGTGGCATTTTCTGCCTTGATATTCTGGGTTTTATGGCTGTGTGGAAGGGCCCCCAGACCTTTCCCACATTGCCCTTTATCCCAGGATCTGATCCTAGATTATCTTCTTTAAACTGGATTATATCAGTCCTCACTGCCAGATAACCTGGGATAAACATATAATCTTATATCCAGTCCTGGGATATAGGGCCTGTCTGGAGGGGCCCTATGACACAGCTGTAGAACAGCTTCATTGAACTGGATTATATGGCAGTGTGGATTTAGCAATACAGTAGAGTCTTACTTACCCAACACTCACTTATCCAACGTTCTGGATTATCCAACACATTTTTGTAGTCAATGTTTTCAATACATCGTGATATTTTGGTGCTAAATTCGTAAATACAGTAATTATTACATAGCGTTACTGCGTATTGAACTACTTTTTCTGTCAAATTTGTTGTATAACATGATGTTTGGGTGCTTAATTTGTAAAATCATAACCTATTTTGATGTTTAATAGGCTTTTCTTAATCTCTCCTTATTATCCAACAAATTAGCTCATCCAACGTTCTGCCGGCCCGTTTACGTTGGATAAGTGAGACTCTGCTATATATTCAAAGCAGATATTGTGGATTATCTGCCTTGATATTCTGGGTTATATAGCTGTGTGGAAAAGGCCCCAGGCTCCTTCTACACTGCCATGTAATCCATATTATCAAATCAGATGGTCCACATTATCTGTTTTGAACTGGATTATCTGAGTTTACACTGCTATATATGGGCCCCCAGTGGCACAGCAGGTTAAACCACTGAGCTGCTGAACTTGTTGACTGGAAGGTCAACAGTTTGAATCCGGGGAGCAGGGTGAGCTCCTGCTGTTATCCCTAGCTTCTGCCAACCTAGCATTTGGAAAACATGCAAATGTGAGTAGATCAATAGGTACCACTCCGGCGAGAAGGTAGCGGCGCTCCATGCAGTCATGCCGACCACATGACCTAGGAGGTGTCTACGGACAACGCCAGCTCTTCAGCTTAGAAATAGAGATGAGCACCAACCCCCAGAATCAGACACAACTAGGGGAAACCTTTACCTTTACTATACTGCTATATAATCCAGTTCAAATCAGATAATTTGGGTTTTATATGGCAGTGTGTAGAAGGGACCGCAGTTCAATCTGCATTATATGAATCTGACTCATATAATCCATTTCAAAGCAAATAATATGGATTATGTGGTAGTGTTAGTGCATTTTGGCACAGCTTCAACTGCCCTGGCTCAATGCTATGGAATCCTGGGACGTGTAGCTATGGCTCTATCTACGCTGCCAGAATAATGCAGATTGAACTGGAATATAATCTAATCCAGTTCAAAGCAGGCCTGTTCTACATTGCTATATGATCCAGATTAATGACGTTATCTGCTTTGAACTGGATTATATGAGTCTACACTGCCATATGATCCATTTCAAGGCAGATACCAGGGGCTGCCCTCTGTGATGTCACAAAGGGTTTCCCCTAAGGGCCCTTCTACACAGCTATATAACCTAGAATATCAAGGCAGATAATCCACAATATCTGCTTTTAACTGAATTATCTGAGTCCACACTTTCATATAATTCAGTTCAATGTGAATTTTATACAGCTGTGTGGAAAGGCCAGTCTCAAGCCCTAAAAACTATGGGACCTGCTATAATCTCAACCTCGTAAATTTACTGAGGGTTTCCTTTCTCACACCTCCTGAACACAATGAAACTTACTCAAGGGTTGATCTTTAGACATTTTTACTAACGAAATTTATATAATACTTATTTTTTAAAATAATCTTTGTATTATGTCTGCAAGGATCCTCAAAAGTATGATTTGAAAATATCATTTTTATACTTTTTCAATGCAGCAGCTTTCTGAGTCCTGAAAATCGTTTCTTCCAGGGTAGAGAGTTGGAGCAAGGCTAGAGTAATGTTTTAATTGGGTAAAGATAATTGATAGAGGCAGGAGTTACTCATGTGACTTAGGCAGCTGAATGAACTATCCTTGTAACAATGGGAATCCTGCCAGCAATATCAAAGATCATTTATGACCAGAACATTTGTTTTGAGAAACAGTTGGCATAGAACATGTTCAGAATTGGCCTTCAAATATGGGCATAGCATATTAAAAAGGTAAAGGTTTCCCCTGACGTTAAGTCCAATCATGTCTGACTCTGGGGGTTGGTGCTCATCTCCATTTCTAAGCCGAAGAGCCGGCGTTGTCCGTAGACACCTCCAAGGTCATGTGGCCAGTATGACTGCATGGAGTGCCGTTATAATAATAGCATATTAGAAACAATTATTATTTGCATGCCATTACAGTATGCCCCCGCTCTTATCAGTGGGACTGGGATCCACAGTTTCATTTATCCATCAAAATATGTCATCTTGAAGAATTTTCTTGATCCTCCAGCATGATTCTATTATGTTCTTGCCATACATCTTTTATTTCAGTAGGGCTTGCTATTATCAAGTTTCCAGTATCCATGGGAAGTATGGGAACATATCCCCTCTGAATATTGGAGTAGTATTTTATATTATTGACATGAGACTATGCGTACTCCAACTACAATTCTGGAGACTAGGGTTCAAATCCTCACTCAGCCACAGAAATCACTGGGTGACCTTGGACACGTCACACCATCTCAGCCTCAGGCAAAGGCGCTCCCACTCCATGAACAAATATTACCCACAAAAAAACTCTGTCATGGGTTCTCTATAAATCAGAAATGACTTGAAAGCACAGAAAACAACAGTATCAGTCGAGGAACACCATAGACAGATCAATGGCAAAGTACAACACTAGGACGACATATTTATTTATTTATTTATTTATTTATTTATTTATTTGCAGCATTTATATTCCGCCCTTCTCACCCCGAAGGGGACTCAGGGCAGATCACATTATACACACATAGGGCAAACATTCAATGCCCATAAACACATCAAACAGAGACCGAGACAGACAGACGCAGAGGCAATTTAACCTTCTCCTGAGGGGATGTTCGATTCTGGCCACAGGGGGGAGCAGCTGCTTCATCATCCACTCTGATGGCACTTCCTTATTCCAAGTCGTAAATTAGTTAAACTTGCCTCCCCACTTTTATAAGTGGTACCTTATTTCCTACTTGATAGATGCAACTATCTTTCGGGTTGCTAGGTCAGCAACGAGCAGGGGCTATATTTTATTTTTAATTGACGGGTGCTCACCCCGCCACGGGCTGGCCTCGAACTCATGACCTCATGGTCAGAGTGATTTATTGCAGCTGCTCAACAGCCTGCGCCACAGCCCGGCCACATATGGATCCCCATGGCTGGTTTTGTGGCCCTAGCAATCTCTTTGGACTGCTCTTTTTCTGACTGAAAGAAAATGGATTTCCTCTCCTGGAAGCCACTAGGAGTTGTCATTTATCCTTTAAATAGACTCAAGCACCCTGTTCAGCAATATTTAACATAAAACCCAATGGTGTTGTGTGTTGTGAAGTTGTTTCTGACTTATGGCAAACATGTTTTTGCCTTCGTCTGAAATGGTGTAAGGTTTACATGGCTGAGCAGAGAGTAAAACCCAGGTTTTCAGAGTCATAGGACTTCATCACACGCAATAAGGAGCTGCAGTGGCACAATGGGTTCAACTCTTGTGAACTGCTGACCTCACAGTTGGGTCACTGACCTGAAGGTTGCTGGTTCGAATCCGCGAGATGGGATGAGCTTTTGTCTGTCAGCTCTAGCCTGCGGGGACACGAGAGAAGCCTCTGAGCAGGATGATAACACATCCGGGCATCCCCTGAGTAGCGTCTCTGTAGATGACCAATTCTCTCGCACCAGAAGCGACTTGCAGTATGCAGTATGTTCTCAAGTCACTTCTGACATGATAAAAAAATCACACACAATAAAATCAGTGTTTCTACAAATTTTTGAGAAACAACTACAAAGAGCTCATCACATGATGCAAACTTGTACCATGGGTTCCAGATATTTAACCATTTCTAAAGTATATTTTTCCCCGTATGCTTCCTAAGTCGGTTGCCAATCAACTTATTTTTTAATTCCCCATTAAACATGAAATTTAACATGTGTTGGGAATTCCCCATTGTCCGCTTGTAAAGACAATGATGACGTCATTCTGGAGAGAGGAGCCAAGATGGGCAGTATAGAATCCTTTTTACCACCATACTCTTTAGAACCAAAGAGGAAGGAACATAAACAATTTACATTCAATAGAGTTACCTTTTGAATTGAGAGGTATCTGTACTTATAAACAGTAATATACAATAATATAGAAGAAATTCTGTTTAATGATCTAGTGTTAAAAAATACTTCCAAAAAGTGTTGTTCTTTAGTTTCAACAGAAAGGAGGAGACCATGAAAACGAACAAAATCTGGCTACCAGTATTAAAAAAAGAATAAAAGAACAACAAAAAACAACATTCAGAAGACAGAGGAATTCCAGACATGAAAAAATCAGGGCCAGCTAACACCTCCCAACAAAGGATTCCCCCAGGTTGGAATTAGCCAGGCCTTGAGCTGCAAGGCCATTAAGTGCTAATCAAGGTGATTAATTACAGCATTTACACATTCAAGAGTTCTGAGTGTTGTTCTTTATTCACTGTCCTGATTTTAAAATTCTTTCTCCCACTCTGGACCTTCCACAGATATATAAACCTCTCTTGCTTAGTTTCCAATATACCTCACAACCTCTGAGGATGCCTGCCATAGATGTGGGTGAAACATCAGGAGAGAATGCTTCTGGAACATGGCCATACAATCCGGAAAACTCACAACCCACTTGGAAGAAATGTTTGTGTGTTTTTCCAGGTCACATTTCTGTGTCACAGGGCACTTGATCTGAACTCCACAAACCTTTCCTGTACTTGGGTCCAACTAGAAGCAACGCACGAGATCTTGATCCCGAGGTGAAATCTTTTCCCGTGAGTCAGTCTTGTGAGGATGTAACCTTTCACTCTGTTAAATAATTTCCCCCCATTTAATGTTTAACACATACTTTAAGAAGTATTTGTAAATTGTCTTACTATGGGGCAAAAATAAAATTAAAAAAACAAAATGTGAAATAAAAGAAATAGGTCAGCACAGCAAGAGAAGACTCTATGACAAGAAAGATCATTGTTTGTTTGAATAACAATATTAATAAATCCAGCTATGTTATAGAATAATGGTGATTTAATAATAACCATTGATTAAAGAGTTACATTAAACTGAAAATATGATTTGGCAAGGTGAAAAAGTGAAAGTGAAAAAGTGTTGCTTATTAATAAACAAGCAATTTCTAATATCAACTCTGGATATGGAAAAGGTTTGAGATATATATATCTTTTTAATTTATTTTTGATTGCTGGGAATTAGTAAAAAATATGGAAGTGGGGAACCAGCCATCATTGTATGATGGATAGTTCTCTCAGGAAGTAACCCCAAGTATCTGTACATGCTGTGTTCAATACCCCTGGGACAGTGGAAGCTAAAGTTTACACTGAAGGTAGTTCCAAATACAACAGTTACTAAAATCTTGGCAAAGAACTCAAGAAAGTGAGCCATGCAAAATAAATGGGTCAGACCACATACATGGATATGGTCAGGGAAAAAGGCATGTAGGAAACTAATTTCGTTGAAAGGGTTAAAAAGAGGAAAACGGCACACACTGAAAAAAATCTATGCACGCTGTCAGCCGGGTTAGGAATAAGATAGTTTTTGTAGGTTTGTTCTTAAGATGAATTTGTATATAAGTTGGAGCAGGTACATTTTTAAATGGAACTCCACCTATTTCTAAATGTTTTGGATAATATAACACCCCTATAGTGTTTGCTTTGCTTTGGCCCTTTTCAGAAGATTTCACCTCACATGTGACAATTGGATTTTGAACATTTTGGGTTGACATGGAAACAAGGGTTGGTGATAAAGTTTCAGTGGAGACATCTTTAATTTAACCAGTGCAGGTTAAATTAAATAACACTCCCCCACGACCATAATAATAATAATAATAATAATAATAATAATAATAATAATAATAATAATAATAATACTATTTATATACCGCCCTATCTCCCGGATGGGACTCAGGGCGGTTTACAGTCATAAAAGCAACACAACATTACATAACGACATAACACACATTATTAAACAAGGTAAAATAATACAATTATAACAATAAATCACACTTACATGACCAGATCAAGGGGGCGGGAACTATAAACCCAATATATTAAAATGTATCATTTTAGGCTAGGGAAATTTTGTGCAATATATTCAGGCCCAGAAATCGGCAGTAGTCCAATGTAATTATTCAAAAACCTGCCAACACCACCAGGTCTTCAGTTCCTTACGGAAATAGGATAATGTAGGGGATTGCCTGATTTCTTTTGGCAGTGCATTCCAGAAGAAATCAGGCAATCCCCTACATTATCCTATTTCCGTAAGGAACTGAAGACCTGGTGGTGTCGGCAGGTTTTTGAGTAATTACATTGGACTACTGCCCAACACTACAAGGTGTTTAGTTCACATTTTGCTGCTTGAAATTATTTACAAGCCAATACTTACTTTTACAGATGTGCAAAACGGCAGAAATCCATTCTGTTTTCATTTTGAATCCCCCCCCCCCAAAAAAAAGTTCTGTTCTTGGGAAGATTCCAGAGAATTGAGGGGGGGGCATTCAGATTCATAATTCAGGATCTGGAGTTCCCTTTTCGTTTTGGAAAGAGGGGGCAAATTCAACACAAAAACAGAACAGATTTCTGCCATTTCACACACCCTACTTCCTTTTATTCCATATAAACAAGTGGGCAGTTGTCTTTTCCTTCAACCCTAGCACTGAAACACCATCTTCACCATACTAGGGCAGGGCCGGTGTAACATTCAACCTCTTACTAACACTTACTGCATACCAATACACACATATGCAATACAGTAAGCAATCTGAATTATATACATAATAAATAACTAGTGGAGGCTTGAAGATGGTTGCTATTTCTAACAAATACTAAGGAATAGAGTTGTAGCCCAACATTTTAAAGAGTGGATTAAGTTTTGGTAATCAAAGTTTTAACCTTCTAATTTTTTCCTGTTGATGGGTTTTTAATTTCTCCCCCCCCTTTCTTTTGAGGTGAACTTTGATTCTTCCATGATTTTCTTGGAAATCTCAAGTGCTTCTCTGTATTTAGAAGATTAGCCCTTCATCCGAATATTTGATAAGACAAGTCAGTCGGAGAATACTTTGAAGAAGTGAAGTTACATTACAGTATGATGCCAAGACAAGCAACCTTCAAAGTTTAAGAAAATCACAAGACTTGCAGGATTGGCCAAGTATTATTCTAAATCACTTGCTATAACGGCATCTTAATTCCAAAATGTGACATTTAGAGCCATGTCCACAGACCGATTATTGAATACTTTATGAAACACCCATTTGCCCCAAAGAGGTGTTTTATTTCCTAACTCTGACTACTACTCCACAGTAAAAAAAAATAGTGTCTTGCTTATAATTGTGAATTATTGGTGGTAATAATTATTAATGAAGTAAATGTAGCAATTCAGCTTTAAAATCATGCTCGTTTTGAGGGGAACAAGAATATACATGATTTTTATCACTGTCATCCTTTAAAGCTTTGTCTCAGTCACAAAATAATTATTTTAATTACCATATGTATTATTCAAACTGCGTTTTTAAATTGTAATTGACCTCCACATTTCCTTGACAGATCTGTCCTCTCGGACCCAGGCTTCTTACTTTTAGCACTTAGTTTTGGGGGTGATTTTATTTTTTAAATAATTTAGACAAATACAGGTTTAAATATTCCAACTTACGACCTTATCACACTGAGAAATTTACCAGTCGTAGAACACTTCAGCCTCTTTTCAAGCAAAGAGAGATGCTGACCTCATCACATGAGCTAAACTATTTCTGGTCATCATGCATAGCCCTCCATGGTTGAAAAGAGGCAGAAGTGTCCTGAAAGGCGGGAACTCTGGCAATCGACCTCATCACATCGAAAAATTTCTCCTCCTAGGACACTTCAGCCACTTTTCAAACATGGAGAGGTTCAGCACTTATCACATGTTCCAGGGTTGAAAAAAAGGCTGAAATGTCCTGCAAGGAGGAGACTCTGAACACAGGTCAGCAATCATGTTCAGAGCTCCTATCTCTTATTGTACTTACCCCCATGTTTACAACTAAAAAACAGGTGGGATGGGATGTGTTATCGAAGGCTTTCATGGCCGGGATCACAAAGTTGTTGTATGTTTTCCGGGCTGTATGGCCATATTCCAGAAGTATTCTCTCCTGACGTTTCGCCCACATCTATAGCAGGCATCCTCAGAGGTTGCATGTCATAGATGTGGGCAAAACGTCAGGAGAGAATACTTCTGGAACATGGCCATACAATCCGGAAAATATACAACAATCGAGGTGAGATGGGAACCATCAAAAGTTTCCCGTCCTGTTTCATTGCCCAACCTTCAGCAGTCTCTTGTATCCTATGGGGTTTGATGCAGAATAATATGATCCCATGGAAAGAACTGGATTTAAACTGGTATCAGTCTCCTTTAATGTAAGGGGCTTTGGGCAGGGCAAGGGATCTCTTGGTTTTTGGATATTGTTATTTCTCATGATTTTACCTACCTTCGTGACTGCATTTCCCCCTGCGAACCTGCATGGCTCCTTTGATTATCGGGGGAGGCCCTCCTCTCGCTCCCACCATGGTCATGATTGCGGCTGGTGGGGATGAGGGAGAAGAGAGGGCCTTCTCCGTGGTGACCCCCTGGCTCTGGAACTCACTCCACAGGGAGCAATGGCAGTTGAAATGATATCAAGCTGCATTATAATTGATATAATGCATGATATTTGCTGGATCCATTTTCCCATTGCTATTAAAGACCCAGAACATTTTGAGGAGTGTCCTCAGGGAAGTTTCTGGTAAAGAACATTTCTCATTTTCAGTGCAATGGGTAGCTCACATTGACCTTCTGGGTGGTGGTTGGACCAGTCCTGCTTTGTTTCCAGTATTCTCAATAGATACTGAACTCCATTGGAAAAGTTATATTTATACACTCTTATTTAAGGCCCCCAAGGATTCACATTTGATCTGGCCATATTTTCCTATGGGAATTTCACTTTAAAATCTCAGCAACTCTCTGGATTAGAAAATGCCACACACATCGACCCAGAGTCATGATCATATCTCATGAATCACTGCAGATGTACTTAGTTGTTAGCAGAGGGAATGTTTAGCATGGATCATTTATGTTGTGTTAGCACTCAAAAGGAAAGGAAGAAACTGGGAAGAGAGGACAATGAGATGTAAAACAGAAATGAGCTCTTGCAGTTTTTACTTATGTAAATGAAATAGTTAAAGGGTCAGTCCCAGGTCATTTTGCTTCTTGGGGTACGGAATAAGATAATGTCACTCCATCCTTCCACGTACAGAAACTGACTGAACTAGCTGCTAAATCGTGTGACAGTATCAACTATCAAACTATGTCCTCCGCCATTCCTTAGGCAGGAGGTACATTTCACAGGCTGGGAGGGACAAATTGTGTGACTTCGTCTTTTAATCAAGTCAAGAAGTCCCCAAAATCTGTAAAAACGTCATTTCTCAGCCTCTGTCACCTAAAGTGACACCCTTACACTGCCTAGTGGTGAGACCACTCTTTTCAATCATTACCCTTGCGAGTTTACCTTCTTTATATTGTGGTGTTCAAAGTAGTAACACTGTGTTTGCTGATCCAGGAGGGAAAAAATAATACAAGAGTATGGACATGCTGTAAGAAAGCAACTTGTTGTGCGCCTTCTAGTTGTTCCCAACTTACGGCAACCTTAAGGAGAGGACTGTCATGGGATTTTCTGAAGCTAAGAGTGTGAGCCTTGCCCATGGTCATGTAGTGGGTTTTCATGGCAGGGCAGTAGATTGAAAGTGATTTTCCAGAGTCATAATTCAATGCTCAAACAAATAAGGACCCTTCCACACAGGCCAAAATCCTGAGAGGAGCTGGGATTTTAAATCCCAGTTTGTCTTGGGATTGAGGCCCCACACAAGCCCCAAACCCCGGGATTTTGCTTGTAGGGAGTAGCTACATGCCATCCCAGGTTGACCAGAGGGCATTTGGCCAGCTCCAGCCCTTCCTCCTTTATTTCCAACTAAACTTACCGGAGGGGCCTGGTTGCATCCTCAGGCCCCTTGGAGAAAGCTTCTGAAACATCAAAATTATTTTGATCTGTTAGAAGCTTTCTTCGAGGGATCTAAAGATGCAACCAGGCCCCTCTGTTAAATTTAGAGGGAAAACAGAGGACTGTGAGGAGAGGGTGGAGGTGCCATCCCACTCCTTTGGGCTTTTTGGGATGGCAATGAGGATTGACTCCTAGGATCATGTAAGGCGGTCCCGGGAGTCAATCCCCACAGGTGTAAGATTCGGATATTTCAGTAAGGTCCAGATCTTTCCAGGCGTTTTCTTAATCTGGAGTAAACTGAGAAATCCCAGTTTACTCCAGATTAATCTGGATGAACCTGAGGCATTACAGGTTTTGGGCCTGTGTAGAAGGGTCCTAAGCTATAAGGGGTCACTACTACTTTATTCTACCCATGGGTGAAAATATCTAATTGTTCAATAATAATAATAATAATAATAATAATAATAATAATAATAATAATTTATTTATATACCGCCCTATTTCTCGGATGGGACTCAGGGCGGTTTCCAATCATAAAAACAACACATACATTACATAGCAACATAATAACACATTGTTAAGCAAAGTAAAACAATACAATTATATAGCAATAAATAACACTTACATGACCTGATCAAGAGGATGGGAACCATAAACCCAATATATTAAAATGTATCATTTTAGGCTAGATAAATCTTGTGCAATATATTCAGGCCCAGAAATCGGCGGTATTCCAATGTAATTACTTAAAAACCTGCCGACACCACCAGGTCTTCAGTTTCTTACGGAAATTGGATAATGTAGGGTAGGGGTCCCCAAACTAAGGCCCGGGGGCCGGATGCGGCCCTCCAAGGTCATTCACCTGGCCCCCGCTCTTAGTTTTACACTTCACCTCACCCAAAATCTGAAATGACTTGAAGGCACACAATACCAACAATCCTACTTAACTTGACTATCTCATTGGCCAGAAGCAGGCCCAGACTTCCCATTGAAATCCTGATAGGTTTATGTTGGTTAAAATTGTTTTTATTTTTAAATATTGTATTGTTCTTTCATTTACTAATGAGTGCTATGGTAATAATTGAATATATCGTGTATACATATAATATTGATACTAATATTATAATGTAATACAATATAATACCAATAATTATACGATAGAATAATATCCAACCTAGCAGTTCGAAAACATGCCAATGTGAGTAGATCAATAGGTACCGCTCCGCTGGGAAGGTAACGGCTCTCCATGCAGTCATGCCAGCCACATGACCTTGGAGGTGTCTACGGACAACGCCAGCTTTTCGGCTTAGAAATGGAGATGAGCACCAACCCTCAGAGTCAGACATGACTGGACTTAATGTCAGGGGAAACCTTTACCTTTACCTATTATATATTAAATGTAATATTACTAATACTATGACAGTATAGTGGTATAGGACAATATAGTAATATATAATGCTAATATTGTGCTATGCCAATAATATTATATATTGTATGTACATGCAACTTGTAAGCTGCTCTGAGTCCCCTTCGGGGTGAGAGAGGGTGGGGTATAAATGTAGCAAATAAATAAATAGTTGTTGTTGGGGTTTGTTTTTTTTTTTTTTTTTTTTGCACTACAAATAAGACATGTGCAGTGTGCATAGGAATTTGTTCGTATTTTTTTTCAAATGATAATTCGGCCCCTCAGCAGCTTGAGGGACCATGAACCGGCCCTCCACTTAAAAAGTTTGGGGACCCCTGATGTAGGGGATTGCCTGATCTCTTTTGGCAGTGCATTCCAGAGCCGGGGGGCCACTGCCGAGAAGGCTCGTTTTTTATTTATTTATTTATTTATTTATTTATTACAATATTTATATCCCACCCTTCTCACCCAACAGGGGACTCAGGGCAGCTTACAATAAAAAGCATATATAAAAATTATACAGTGCAATATAAATCAGTTAAAATTATTATTAACTTACATCAGTATTAATAAAACACATTCTAAAATACAGGTAGGCGTGTTCAGTTCAAAAAACTGGGTCTGTCAATTGAGTTCCAGCGTACATGATAATAATTAACGCTGCCAATTATTATTCAAAAGCCTGGCCCCATAACCAAGTTTTAACCTTCCTACGGAAGGATAGGAGGGAGGGAGCCTGCCTGACTTCAATGGGGAGGGCGTTCCATAGTCCCCACCAGCCACACTTGAGACTGTGGTGGGAGCACGAGAAGAGCCTTCCGGGATGATCTCAAGGTCCTCACTGGCTCATAGGAGGAGCTGCGATCATGGAGATAGGCAGGGCCCAAGCTGTATAGGGCTTTATAGGTCAAAACCTGCACCTTGAATTGGGCCCAGCAGTTTATCGGCATCCAGTGGAGCTGCTTTAATAGGGGCATTGTGTGCTCCCTATAGCTGGCTCCAGTTAGAAATCTGGCTGCTGATCTTTGAACCAGTTGAAGTTTCCAGCCGTCTTCAGGGGCAGCCCCACGCAGAGAGCATTGCAGTAATCCAGTCTGGATGTAACTAAGGCATGCACCACTGTGGCCAAGTCAGACTTCTCGAGGTATGGTCGCAGCTGGCGCACAAGTTTTAATTGTGCAAAGGCCCTCCTGGCCTCCGCCAATACCTGGGCATCAAGTGCCAGAGATGAATCCAGGAGGACCCTCAGACTGCGGACCTATGCCTTCAGGGGGAGTGCAACCCCGTCGAGCACAGGTTGCTACCAATACCCCGATTGGTCCCACGACTGACCAGGAGGGCCTCTGTCTTGTCTGGATTAAGCTTCAATTCGTTAGCCCACATCCAGTTTGACACAGCTGCCAGGAACTGGTTTAGGGTCTGAGCAGCTTCCTTGGAGTTTGGTGGTGCTGTGAGATTGTTACCGTAATGCTAATTTTAATTAAAAATGTGCTAGGTAATGGAAACCTACTAACCATCAGGGATATCTTGTTGTCTATCTCCTCTGCAGAAAAAAAGAGGGTGGGGAGAGCACAGAAAGGGAGAGAGATAGAGAGGGAGACCCTAAAAATAAAATCCTGTTTTCTGTAAGTTGGACATTGAAGAACACTGATAGAGAGAAAATAAACTCATATGAGATATACTGCTGGAGAAGAATTCTATGGATACCATGGACTGCTAAAAAGATGCATAAATAGGTCCTGGAACAAATCAAGCCTGACTGGGTTGTTGTGCGTTTTCTGGGCCGTATGGCCATTTTCCAGAAGCCTGAACTCTTTCTAGAAGCCGAGCCAACTAAACTGATTTTGGTCATATCATGAGAAGACATTACTCACTAGAAAAGACAATAATACTTGATAAGGTAGAAGACAGCAGCAAAATAAGAAAACCACATTATATATGGAAGCCACAAAACTGAATAAGCAAGACCTGACCAAGGTTGATGATGACAGGGTGACTTGGAGGTCTCTCATTCAGAGTCACCATAAATCAAAGTTGACTTGAAGTCAGTTGACAACAACAAGACATAGCAATAGCTATAATTATACCTGTGTACAAAATTCCAAGCAAGCTATGTTTCCTCTTCATGACCTACCGTTTGAAACCAATTTCGTTTGGCACAGGGCAATTAAAAGCAGCAGAACTATTTGATAATACATGAGGAATTAACTGCACCTATTAAACAGGCAGATCTTTTCCACAAATGATCTGTTTCAGCCTACCTTGATTTGTGTGTGTTTCAAATTTTGCCCCTGTGTGTGTAATATTCAGCAAAGGTTAAAGGACGCAGTGTCCTGGATAATAATATCTTATATTTATCTAGCAGTCTACATTTCAAGCAGCCCAGAATAAGATTACTCTTGCTGTTCTGCCAAAGAAATTTGCATCATGCCCCAAAGGGCATTGCTCTCCTTTTCACAAGTGAGGCATTAAGTTGGCATTATTTTCCCTTCAGAGACATTATGGATTCTGAATAAGAGGCGGAGAAGGGGTAGAGTAGTCTAGGCTAAACAGAAACTGTTTTGTCAATGTGAAGTAGTTTTCCTCCTAGATATCCTTTGAATCATTCTGGCTCAGCACACCACCCTGGGACTCAGGATGCAGTTAAGCTTTCTACAAAATTTAGTCTTATAGTGTACAATGACAGAATGTGAGTGCCATGAACTAGATGGGCTTGAACAAACCCCAAATTCTACACCTAGTCACACCTACCTACAATACATGGGTGTAATAATACTGTCTAGCTTTGCATAATGTTGTCTGACCACCTATATTGCTTGGGATGTTGTATACTTTCACGACACAATCCTATATGTCTATGTACAAGTAAATCTCACCGAGTTCAACAAGACATATTATCAAGGAGACAATATAAGACTGGAACCATGAATACTCTTAACATATATCTTGTGGGATTTATCATTGAGTATGAATCAGCTTACTTTTAATTGCTGTAAAGATGCAATCCGCTACTCACTCATCCTATTATTTTGTCATCAATTGTTCACTCAATCCACTTTAATATAAAGAGTCTATAATGTAAAGAGATACATCTGAGAGAGCTATCAAAGTTTTATTGCCTCTGCTCTTGAACTTTGAAAACTGTCATCTAGAAATGGAGCAGGCGTTTTTTCTCTTGGCAGAGTGATGCAAAAATTTTCATCAGTATAATGTTTCTGTGCAGAGCTGCTGTTTTTTAAAAAAAGGAGATGCTGGAAGAACTTTCCAAAAGGTAGTTATTTTTAAGAAAAACAAGACAACAATAAAATCCAGAAGAAAGTAATGAAGTAAGACTCTTCAGAAGTTCCCAACAAATAATGTAATTCTATTTTGGGAGGCAATCATGACAAGATTTGGCTTCTACTAGTCTTGGATGGTGAGCCAGCAATGTCATTCTTCCACTTTGTCTGTCATCTGGCCACTATAATCCCTATATTCCAGACTGATTAGTAGAATGTGTATTATGTGAGTCAAATCTATAAGACTTCTCAAGAACTTCAACTATTGTAGTATTCTGCAACCTACCTTATACATTCAGCCATTTATTGATTTCCTGAACAGGTTTTCTAAATGTGCCTCTAAGCCCAATTCATAATGCTGGCCATCAGTTTATGGAATAAGGTCCTGTGTATAAGTAATTGTCTTTTCCCATATGTCTCCCATTATTTTTAAATCTATCAGGTCCCATATTGTTTTGTTGGTATTGTGTACCGTCAAGTAATTTCTGATCTCTAGTAACCCTAAGGCACCCCAATCACAGGGTTTACTTGTCAATATTTCTTTGAAAGAGGATTAACATTATCTTCCTCTGGGGCTGAAAAAAGGTGACTTGTCCAAACTCATTTAGTACAGTGGTTCTCAATCTGTGGGTCACCAGATGTTTTCCCAGAGATCCTAACAGCTGGTAAACTGGTTGGAATTTCTGACAGTTACAGGCCAAAAAACTTGAGGACCCACAGGTTGAGAACCACTGATTTAGTAGGTTTCACGGCCAAGAAGAAATTCAAACACTACAGAATGGTAGTCCAATGTGTGGAGATTTGTAAAAAGCACCATGATGTAATGGGTTGACTGGAAAAACATGTGTCAGCAGCTGATTGGCTAAGCGTGCCAGGAGCCAACGTTCTGATTGGCTACCGTCTCTGGCTTGCTGCTGAGAGAAATGTTTTGAGCAGCACTTTTACCCCAGAAAGTGCAGAAGTAACAGCTAGGGAATTAATGGCTGCCGACTCTCTGAAGCCTGATAATTTTTAAGGAAATGAGGCATATTTAAAGACTGTTTAAAAGGGCTGTTTATCCCTCTGTTCTCTGTAAGAAATCAGAGAGACTGCTGTATATATTGTTGCTCTGTTTGACCTATTGAACTGAAGTAAAGTTACTGTTCACAAACCTGAGTGGCATGTTATTATACTGAAAGTTTCTATTTATTTACATCTACAGCCTTCAACACAATGCTCATACCACTACACCACACTGCCTTACATCTTCCTTCTTTATGTGAGATTGGAAGAAATTCAGGACAGATCTTTCTCTGATCTCTGTTTAATGGAATACCCTTTTGGAAAGATTTAGACTGGAGAAAATTGAATTAAGTGAATATACCATATTTCAGTGGTTCTCAAACAGTGTCCCATGGAACCCCAGAGTTATGCAAAAGCGTCACATGGCTTCCGTGAAAAATCTCAAAATCAAATTTAAAACAGATTTTAAAATAAAACTACACAAGGGGTACTTCCCAGAAACTGGCAGGGACATTGCATGAGTGAAAAACTAATTTCAACCAAAATAGATTTCACATGTTGTCTGTGCCAAAGTATGATGATATTGAAATGCAATGTACCTCTTCTTTGAAAACAAAATTTTAATCTGGGCCACCAAAAGACTTTTGGGTAGTACTGATAGACATATACCAGTCAATTGTGGGAAAAGTTATCCAAGCTTCATGTCAACCTATCAATGAAAATCAGGCTTTTCAGTTTATGCTGATAAGTGCCGCTGGGTTCCATCCTGGGCCCGGTTCTGTTCAACATCTTTATTAATGACTTAGATGAAGGGCTAGAAGGCATGATAATCAAATTTGCATATGTCACTAAATTGGGAGGGATAGCCAATACTCCAGAAGACAGCAGCAGAATCCAAAATGATCTTAACAGATTAGAGAGATGGGCCGAAACTAACAAAATGAATTTCAACAGGGACGAATGCAAGATACTCCACTTATTTATTTATTTATTTACAGTATTTATATTCCACCCTTCTCACCCCGAAGGGGACTCAGAGCGGATTACAATGAACACATATATGGCAAACATTCAATGCCAACAGACAAACAACATATATAGACAGACACAGAGGCATTTAACATTTTTTTCCAGCTTCACGATTCCGGCCACAGGGGGAGCTGTTGCTTCACTGTCCACTAATGGCTGTACTTCCTCATTCCTTTCCTTAGGCAGAAAAAAAGGAAATGCAAAGATACAGAATGGTGGACGCCTGGCTTGACAGCAGTACGTGTGAAAAAGATCTTGAAGTCCTTGTGGACAACAAGTTAAGCATGAGCCAACAATGTGATGCTGCAGCTAAAAAAGCCAATAGGATTTTGGCCTGCATAAATAGTATAGTGTCTAGATGCAGGAAAGCCATGCTACCTCAGAAGCCATGCTACCCCAAATACCGTGTCCAGTTCTGGGCACCACAATTGAAGGGTGATGTTGACAAACTGGAATGTGTCCAGAGGGTGGCTAAAATGATCAAGGATCTAGAGAACAAGCCCTGTGAGGAGAGGCTTAAAGAGCTGGGCATGTTTAATCTACAGAAGAGAAGGCTTTAGCTGCACCTTTCTCTGAATCAATCAATTGGCGGGAAAGGAATGAGGAATTGCCAGTATACCTCTGCTATGGGTTGAGCAGAGTAACTCTAGGTCATTCCTAAACCGCAGTAAATTTTGGGGATCCCCTTTTAGACAACACACGGAGAATCCTAGGACAAATCCCCAGTGGATACCAAGGGCCCAATATAGCAATAACAGCAACAACAACACAAATTAGTCCATCTTCAGAAATGATCATTACAGAAGGTTGCTCATTTGAACTAGAGACAAATAGAGTGTTGAGATGATGGTGTAAGGAAATCTTCAAGCTAACTAATGTGACACATTTTACAGTTCTTTTGGGGGAATGAGGAACATTTTTTTTCCTGTATTCTTGTTTGATTGTGCTGATCACTCGGCCTATAACCATTTGTGTTTTATCAGTACAGTACAGAAAGAACATGGGTAAGATGAAGACTGAGTACAGTAAAATACGTAATTACAAGTCATGTAAAGGAATGAATATTTTTAATGAGAGTAGCAGAACTTTTTTGCTTTTATAGCTGAGGTCATATGAGGGGATCTTGTGCTCATTCTGAACGAAGGAATCAAAGGATTTCACTGCATTTTCCAACATTTATTCGGACTAGGGATTATCGTGTTGCACTTGAAATGTATCTAGGCTAGACCTAAGATGTGCGAGCGTCTGATGGCTCATGACAATAAGGGTTTTAACTGAAGAATTAGCAGGGTAAGCTTTCCAAGTTAGAAGAGGCTTTGATCTTCTATTGGAACATTTTTTTTAGCCCAATTAAAGCCGGCAGTATTTTTTAGGTTCAATGCCTTCTAGATATTACCACAGAATATGTGGAAGATGGAGCCAGTTTGGCCTAGTGGTTTGACATTGGGCTATGATTCTGGAGACCAGGGTTTGAACTGCATTATCT
Organism: Anolis carolinensis; assembly: GCF_035594765.1. Taxonomy (NCBI): domain Eukaryota; kingdom Metazoa; phylum Chordata; class Lepidosauria; order Squamata; family Anolidae; genus Anolis; species Anolis carolinensis. The sequence continues at coordinate 71,062,779 of NC_085845.1, read as the reverse complement.
GAGGGCCCTTTTAGACAGGATCCGATCCTAGGTTTTCTGCTTAAAACTGGATTATATGAGTCAGAACTGCCAGATAATCTGGGAAAAAAAGAAAATTTGGGATCAGATCCTGGGATATAGGAGGCCATTCCAGACAGGATCCTAGGATCCATCCCCAGGTTTTCTGCTTTAAACTCGATTATATGAGTCCACACTGCCACATAATCTGGGATAAACAAAAAACCTGGGATCAGATCCTGGGATATAGCGCCTGTCTGGAAGGACTCTCAGTCTACACTGATCACATAATGCAGTTTGACACTGAGTTATACGGCAGTGTAGATGGAGACTGAGCGTGAGCTTTGTGAAATAGTTTTCGTAGTTGTATGTCTAGTATGTATAAGTCCAGGTTTGTTTTAAGCTAGGGGTTATTATTAATATTTAGTTATGTTAGATATTGTAGTTTAAGCCTTATATCGTATTTCATTGCATAACAGTCACCATTGTGTAATAATTGCACCCCTTTTGTGGTATCCCAAAAATTGCATTTTTGTTTTCCTTGCGCAATAGTTGCACCCTTAATTTAGCAGTCCATTCATTCACTCACCCACCCTCCTGTCTGTCCATCCAGCCAGCTTGCCAGTCACTCACTCACTCATGCAAGCACTTAGTGAGTGAGTGCGAGTCACTTGGCCATTTATTTGCTAACCATCCCCTTCCAGAAACGCCTTCTACTCAAAGATCCATTCATCCATTTTGCTCATTCACTTGGTTGCCCATCCAGCTGCCCAGCCATCCACCCATTGAAAAGCCCTGTCGCCCACCCACCCAAAGACCAACCCTCCCTCCCTCCCACTCATTCACTCGCTCATTCAAGGATACCCCCACTCAATTGCCCATCCATTGCCAGATCACCCCCTTTGAAGGGTTGGTCTTTGGGTGGGCGGGCGACAGGGCTTTTCAATGGGTCCATCAACTTCCAATTTGCCAGTGTAAGTGAATTGCCGTGCCACAGAATGATATATATCTAAAAAAGTGTGGCACGAACATTAAATGTTTGGAAAGCTTTGCCCTAATGTGTATGTGAGAGAGAAAGGAGAGATAAAGGACTGAAGAATTTTCCCCCTTTTCCTTGAATTCCATAGGGTTTTCTTAGCCAAGAAGTAGTCAGAAGTAGTTTGGCCAGTTTATTTTATTTATTTACTGAAATACAGTCTTTACAGCGCCTAGTAGAGGTGTGCATTTTTTCGTTATTCTGATCAAATTCGTAAAATTCGTACTTACAAAGTGATATCCCGGGCCCGGGCTGTGGCGCAGGCTGGAGAGCAAGCCAGCTGCAACCAGCTGAAATGAATCACTCTGACCAGGAGGTCATGAGTTCGAGGCCTGCTCGGAGCCTATGTTTGTCTTGTCTTTCTTCTATGTTAAAAGGCATTGAATGTTTGCCTATATGTGTAATGTGATCTGCCCTGATACCCCTTCGGGGTGAGAAGGGCGGAATATAAATGCTGTAAATAAATAAATAAATATCCGATACCAAAAAATTTAAATTCAAAACTTACCCCATACTTTTTTGTTTGAGTTTTGTAAATCTCGGAAGGCTCCCAAAGTCAGTTTCATATTCAGTGCAAGGAAGCAAAGCTGAAAAAGCAAAGCCAAAAAGGCTGCCTTAGTGCCTTGACTTCACTCTGTAAATTAATTGAGTCTAGGCATTAGGAGCGGGGAAACAAGGGAGCAGTGTTTTTCGGGAATAGCACAAGACTCTGGGAAATGTACTTTGGGAAATGAAGAGCTCTACGCCAGAGAATTCAAAAGGCCCTGCCTTAAACTGCATTTCCCAGAATGCAGTGCACTGCTCAGTATCAAGAGAGATTTACCCTGCCGTAGCCAGCCAGAGTTCCAATAAATTATGATTTTTGTTCCTAGGTTATAAATGTCATTTCCTAACTGGTTCTATCATAAAAACATGAGGAAAGTGTTTTACACTGCAAAAACCTTGTCTTTGCATGAGAGACATTGTGTTATAGCACATTTTGCTGTAGCCTCCAGTCTATCAATTAAACATCGTCATCCACCAATTTAACACATTTTTGGTGCAAAAGCAAAGTTCCTGGTGTAGAAACCACTACTTTCAGAGTAAAGATACAATTAAACAGGAAATAACACTTTCAAACTAGGAATATATTTTCTTTATTATTAAAATTTTTTCAAAAACATGCAAATGTGAGTAGATCAATAGGTACCGCTTCAGCAGGAAAGTAACAGTGTTCGTGCAGTCATGCCAGCCACATGATCTTGGAGGTGTCTACGGACAATGCTGGCTCTTTGGCTTAGAAATGGAAATGAGCACCAACCCCCAGATTCGGACACAACTAGACTTAATGTCAGGGAAAAACCTTTAACCTTAATAAAGTTATTGCAGGAGCCATGGTGGTGCAATGTGCCAGCTGAACGGCCTGCCTGAAGGTTGGGTTGCTGACCTGAAGGTTGCCAGTTTAAATCCGTGACACAGGATGAGCTCCCAACTGTTAGCTCTAGCTTGCAGGGACATCAGAGGAGCCTCCCAGCAGGATGGTAACACATCCGGGCCTCCCCTTGGCAACATATCTGTAGACGGCTGATTCTTTCACACCAGAAGCGACTTGCAGTATGTTCTCAAGTCACTTCTGACATGATACAACAAATAGTAATTGCGCTTAATTACTATAATCGGGGAAAATTCAGGGGCTCCTTTCTCCCTTGTTTTTACAGCGATTTGGGTGAAACTTGCTACAATGGTAGAACACATTTACCCACCAAATTTCGGAACGTTTCACTTATCGATGGATATTGGGGAAATTTTCAAAGTTTTTATAAGTGAACATTTTTTAATAATAAAAAATATGTTCCTAGTTTGCTCTGGCTCATAGATCTTACATTCCATGTTCTTATAGTGTGTTTATCTTTAGAACATCGGATTTGTTGTTCACCTCCAGTATCGTCGGCCTTCCTTTCAACTTTGAGCTAACTGCGTCATCACATCTGGGGCTTGTTGAGATTATCCTATATAGTAATTGCAATTACTATAATGAAATAATAATGAATTTTCGTTACTCTCGTTATAGTAACCAATTTTTCACTAACTATACTTTAGAAACATAACGCCAGCACCCCCCAATTTTGTAATGACTTTTGAACAATTTTTAAAAATGGATCACACATCCCTAGCACCATTGTAACTTGGCAGCTTCCCCTCCAAGTCCGAACCAGGGCCAACCCTGTATAGCTTCCAACATCAGACAGGGCATTTAGGGCAATTTAAGCCCCGCTTCCCAGAAGTGCCTCCGCTCCCCCGCCCCTCCCTTCCCCTTGAGATCTGCCCCGCGCAGGAGGCCCCGCCCCCTCTCCCCATTGGCCAGGAAAGTGTGTTAGTGAGAGAAGGGAGGGGCGTTTAAGTGGAGGAAAGAGAAGAAGGGAAAGCGAGAGGGCGTGGCTATGCAAACGAGGGGGCGTGGCTAAGGGCAACTCCTCGGGTGTTGTTTTGGCGGGCTCGTTGAGCGCGGAAAGGCGAGCCACCGACAAGGATCCTCCTCCATCTCCAAAGCCAGCCTCTTGCTCCCACCGTCGCCCTCGCCGTCCGGCTCCAGTGAGTGGAAAATACTTTCCTCCCTTCTCCTTTTGCCTTTTCTTTCCGCTTTCTCCATATAGGCTCTTGTGGGTTGCTGTGTGTAGTTCCAACTTCAGGGAACTCCCTGCTAAATCTGGTTTTCTTGTCAAAAGCTCTTCAGAAAGGGGTTTTGCCATGGCTTGCACCCTTGCCATTTGAACCCAAGGTGCATCTGCACTACAGAATTAATAAAATGTGTTATCGAAGGCATTCATGGCCAGAATCACTGGGTGGCTGTGATTTTTCTGGGCTGTATGGCCATGTTCCAGAAGCATTCTCTCCTGACGTGTTGTCGAAGGCTTTCATGGCCAGAATTACAGGGTTGTTGTATGTCTTTCGGGCTGTGTGGCCATGTTCCAGAAGCATTCTCTCCTGACGTTTCGCCTGCATCTATGACAGGCATCCTCAGAGGTTGTGAGGTCTGTTGGAAACTAGCCAAGAGGGGTTTATATATCTGTGGAAAGTCCAGGGTGGGAGAAAGGACTCTTGTCTGTTGGAGGCAAGTGTGAATGTTGCAATTAGGCACTTTGATTAGCATTGAATGGCCTTGCAGCTTCAAGGACTGGCTGCTTACTGCCTATACAGAGAAGCCATTGAAATCCGCAAGCTGTGGATAATGTCAAACCAAAGGAGAAAACCATGAAAATGAACAAAGCCTGGCTACCAGTATTTAAAAAACTCCAAAATCAGGACAGAAAATACAGAACAATTCAGAAATCAAAGGAATTCCAGTCAGGTAACAATCAGGGCCAGTTAACATCTCCTAACAAAGGATTCCCTGAAGCAGAAACCAGTCCTTGAAGCTGCAAGGCCATTTAATGCTAATCAAGGTGGCCAGTTGCTACGTTAATACTTGCTTCAAATAGACAAGGGTTCTTTCTCCCACCCTGCACTTTCCACAGATATATAAACCCCTCTTGCCTAGTTTTCAACACCTCCAAGGATGCCTGCCATAGATGTGGGCAAAACATCAGAAGAGAATGCTTCTGGAACATGGCTGCATGGCCGTTCAGCCTGGAAAATTCCCAGCAACCCAGTAATTCCAGCCATGAAATTGGGTTACATAAAGTAGTGTCAAATTGCATTAATGCAACGGTGTAGGTGTACTCTTAGTGCCCCTTCCACACTGCCATATAACCCAGAATATCAAGGCAGATAACCCACAATATGCTTTGAACCAGATTATCTGAGACTACACTGCCATATAATCCAGTTCAATGTGGATGTTATACAGTTGTGTGGGAAGTGCCTTAATTCTAGGCTGTATCTCCTCTGCAGAATTGATGCAATTCAACATCACATTAACAGTCCTGGTTCTTTGCTGTGGGATCCTGGGATTTGTAGTTTGGTGAGGTTCATCAGTACTCTTTAGCAAACAAGACTAAACGCCATGTAAAAGCACAATTCCAGTGATTCCAGAGTATTGAGCCCTGGTAATCATAGTGGTGTCAAACTGCATTAATTCCCCGGTGCCGATGCATCCTTAGTCCAAACCACTACATCACACCAGTGATCGTAAGGGTGTATCTACATTGTGGAATGGATGCAGTTTGACACTACTTCAGCTGCCATGACTCAATGCTGTGAAATCCTGGAAATTGTAATTTTACAAGCTTTCTCTGAAAAAGAATACTGGTGCCTGGGATTCCATAGCACTGAGGCATGGCAGTTAAAGTGGTGTCAAACGGTATTAATTCTTCAGTGTAGCTGCACCCTTAAAGCACATCTCTTAAAAAAAAAAGAAGGGTGAGATGAGAATAATCTTTTGTTGGGAGCAAGACCTGCTCTGGGCACCTGAGGTCTGTTTGTTCGGAAGAGAGAATGGCAAAGTACGTGCATTTTGACAGGACTCCCTGTTCTGCAGCTGTGACACATCCCTTCATGCAGAAAGCACGTGGAAAGAGGCATGTCAGAGGAGAAAAATGAGTTGCACGACTCTTAACCCCTTTTGCAAATAGTAATAGTAATAATCCCGAGGAATAGCAGGAGTACTCGTAGACCTTCTTCCCAATGCAATGTCTTTTCTGTGAGATGCCATATAGGGCAACTGTGCCCCTCCAGCCCAGAAGTCCTATGCCATAAATAGCTGCATAGCAGGCAGATTTTCAACAAACATGCTTTCTCCTGTCATGAACTTATGTACTGGCAAAGCTGAGCACTTGATGAACCTTTTTTCCATTGTGCAGCTAGTAAGAGAATCAGAAACCCTGCCAAGAGAAATGGTAGGAAGCTTAGTACCACATCCTGAGGAAGTAGGTTACGAAAGGTTATGCTGCCTGTTCTCTTCAGGTGCATCTACACGGTAGAATTAATGCAGTTTGACATCACTTCACCTGCCATGGCTTAATGAAATGCAGTAGTGGGAGTTGTAATTTTATAAGGTATTTTACTTTCTGTGCCAGAGGGGCTCTGGTGCCTCACTACAGCTCCCACGATTCCATAGCTTTGAGCCATGACAGTTAAAGTGGTGTCATAGTGCATTCATTCTACCATGTAAATGCACCCTAAGGCCCCTTCTACACTGCCCTATATCCCAGGATCTGATCCCAGATTATCTTTTTATCCCAGATTATCTGGCAGTGTAGACTCATATATATAATCTGGGATCAAATCCAGGGATATAGGGCAGTAAGGAAGGGGCACATGTCTCTAAGGGGCTACAAGATCCCCTTGTGCATTCCAGACTAACCCAGGGCCCTTCCACACAGCCCTATATCCCAGAATATCAAGGCAGAAAATCCCACAAGATCTGCTTTGAAGTGGGTTATCTGGGTCCACACTGCCATATATTCCAGTTCAAAGCAGATAATGTGGGATTTTATTCAACTGTGTGGAAGGGGCCATGGTTATGTCTATGAATTCGGCCCACATTTATTTTTTATTTTTTTGCATCTGTTGTTCAATAATGGTTTGAAGAAGTGTGTTCCCTGCATATTTTTCAGACTAAGTGTGCAAATTAAAAATGTATTAACCTTTCTTATACATTCGCTCTGCTTCCTCTGGGCTGCAGATCTGGTAGAGGACAACTTGGGGGTAATTGTGTTGTGTTTTCTGGGTTGAACTGGTTCATCACAATACATGCCATTCATGCAAGGCATTCATTGGCCTGCACAGTGCCAAATTAAAACCCATAGGCTTTACCTCAAATGAGTGATGCAAAGCACCAGAACGTTTAGCTTTAATTGAAATTGTGAGCTGCAAGAAGCTATTTTTTTGACAACGCTGAAAATTCAGAATTGACATGTTTCCTGTTCCCTGTCTGTCTGTTCCTTTTACCCGCCTATGCAAATTTAAAATAGACTTGTGGGCAGAGAATAAAAATTGGAGTGTTGTGCTAACTTCAGCAAAGGAAACTGCTGCAAGAATTTTTTTAAAAATAAAATAACATGAATGTTATTCTACCATCATTGTTTTTAGTAAATACAGTATGACCCCTTTATTTGCCACCTCTATACCCACAGTTCCACTTACTCATGCTCCAAATATAGAACTACCTGATGGCACTTGCATTGGGAATTGTTCAACTTCAGTCTGTGTGAGCTTTTGTTGTCATTGTGCTGTGCAAACCCAGCAAGGACCTAGCTCTCTAGCTTGTTGCCTTTCTTAACAATCCAAGTAAATATTCCTAAAATAATCCAAGGGCTATTCTCTGTGTGGCAGAAGAAATAAACCAGGGGCCCAGCTCCTGGCAAGACTAGGTCACAATTGATCTAAACAGTATATACCAAGCATGCTGGCTCACCAAGCTGGAATTTTCTTGAATTCTTGCTTGCTTTCATAACCAAATTCAGACTCTGACTTTGTCAGGATTGGAACCATAATTTTGATCTTACACTGAGGTATAAGACTTTTAGAATGCCACAGAAAGGAATCAAGTTCTTCAAACAGGAAAGCCAGTTAAGCTGGTTTGAATGAGGTTCGTAACGTTTGAAGTTGAGCATGGGTATTAGGAGATCAAGTGTTTCTGGCTGAAAATAATCTCATTGAATCCCCCGTACTCTTTCGCTCTGCTCTGCTCTTTCTTTTTCTGTCATTTCTTCAGTAAAGATACAAAAGGGGAAGCCTCAATGGCTCCCCACCACCTTTTCCGGCAAAACGTGTGCCTTGGCTGCCCTCCGTGCGCTCCGTGCCCTCCCCTTTTTTTCCAGCTGATTTTGACATTTTTGTCCTGGTCAGGATTCGAACCTGTGGCCTCCTGGTTCTGAGATTTGAACTCGCGACCTCCTGGTTCTGAGAGTGGTGTGCTCTCTCTGGGAGCCACCGACCACTCTTTAACAATAGCAATTCAGAACTTATCCTTGTTCACTCTCCAGCTGCAACCAGTTCTTCTTTTCCCTCTAGTGGGGCTGTCCTGGCCCCGATCTTCCCCAAACTTGGGGATATTTCTTCCTTCATCCCTCCCTTTAGAGTCCCCTAGGATTGATGCACCAGAGTGTCTGGCTTGCTAAGGTACTTTGGGAAACTACATCTCTCTTGTGTATAAAATTGCCCTAAAAGCTCTGTGTTTCTTCCTATGTGTTCCTACTTGCCCATGTGTTATGTTGTCTCGTTGTCTTGTGTTTATGAGACCCCATTCCTTTCCCTTTGGCGGGAAACCGTGTTCCTGGCCCCAAAGAAGTCCTGCATCTCACGTAATCATATAGCCTGTGGGGATGAATCCGAGCTGAGAATTTCCTCATCAATTTCCAGTCTCACCCATCTCTTGGACTTCATCTAGACATTGTAACACAATAACTTACTCGGGCAGGGCAATCACCTCTCCCTGCCCCTCGGGGAAGAGCCGATTTCACCACCCTTCACCTTTGATGAACAGGATCGCTCACATTGGAAGCAATCTGAATGTCTACAGCCAAACCCCAACCTCTGTCATTTTGCATGATTATGTCAGAATATGATGTTTTGTTTCTCTGGGATCTGGGACTGCCAGATCAGCCCTCTTAATGGGCCAGATCATGTCCGTCCCATAAAGACAATAGTCTTCCTCAATCACTTTGTTATTTTTCCTGTTCAGTAAAAGGAACTTCATTTATCGACACTTAATCATCCGTTGTCCCAGCCCATGCCAGCCAGTGAGCCAAGCCCCTCTCTGTGATTGGTCAGAATTGGGAGGCGCGGCTAGCCGGAACTGGCTTCTTATTCGCGATGGCTCTTGCAAGATTTTGTTAACCAATGATATTTGCTGCAGCTGATGCTGCTGCGGCGGGAAAATTAGAAATTTTTCTGTATAAAAGAAGCTGGGACTCTGTATTCTGTATTCTAGCTACTTTGTGAGAAATCAGTAGCTAGCATCTTATTCACGTGAATAACTTCTTCATTGGCTGAACTTCGTCTTCGTTTATTGAGCTGATTATCTCCATTGGATTTCTTCAATGCTCGCCAAGCAGAACTCTACTTGGGCAGCCTGGAACTGGCAGAGCCGAAATCGCCAGAACTAAATCATTCCAGCCCGGGTTTCTGCCAACAGCCTCTCTGTGGCCCTACTGCCCAGAGTTACTCCTAAATTGTGGTATCATTTCCAGCAATACATGTTATAGGGAAGAGAGGGGAACACAATTTGAGGTTGCCATTTTCTGCAGCAACACTGTACACCTTAGTGTTCTCTATGCAGGTGAAAATATCTGCTTCCACATGCATTTTCCTGGTCCATAGTGACCATGTTAATGCCACACACATCCTTATTGAATCTAAACGAGAGAGCATTACTAGCCACACACTTTCTCTACATGAGCTCACTTCGAAGTTGAACGGTGGTCATGTGATAATCACGTGTGCCATACTTTGCATTTTTTTTCTGGCCACACAGCTGTGGCCACTACATTCCCCCCCCCCCCCCATACATGCAAATATACATGTATACCCATTTTATATGTATGTCTTGATGGGATATTAGCCATCCTATTAAACAAAATGGCTAATATTTAAATGCAGCTATCCACACAAATACACCTTCAAAAAATAAAGAAAATTAGCTGCTGGCAAAATGGAAATGAGTAGCATTTCATGGTGGGAAAAATTAGAGGACATTCCATTTACCTGTGCCACTTGCCCTCCCAAAACCCCATCCTCTATCTCAGTGGTTCTCAACCTTCCTAATGCCGCAACCCCTTAATACAGTTCCTCATGTTGTGTTGACCCTAACCATAACATTTCCGTTGCCACTTCATAACTGTAATTTACTACTGTTATGAATCGTAATGTAAATATCTGATATGCAGGATGTATTTTCATTCACTGGACCAAATTTGGCACTAAATTTGGATACTGGTCGGTGTGTGGGAGGGGGATTGATTTTGTCATTTGGGAGTTGTAGTTGCTGGGATTTATTGTTCAACTACAACCAAAAAGCATTATGAACCCCACCAATTATGGAATTGATTCAAACTTGGCACACAGAACTCCCATGACCAACAGGAAATACTGGAAGGGTTTGGTGGGCATTGGCCTTGAGGTTTGGAGTTGTAGTTCACCTACATTCAGAGACTGAGCACTGTGGACGCAAACAGTGATGGATATGGACTAAAATTGGCACAAATACTCAATACGCCAAAATGTGAACACTGGTGGAGTTTGAGAAAAATAGACCTTGACATTTGGAAGTTGTAGTTGCTATGATTTATAGTTCGCCTACATTCAAAGAGCCCCTTGAACCCCACCACTTATAGAATTGGGCAAATTGAGCTTTTGGTGGGAGGATTTGCCGTCTTGTTTCCAAGAAGGAAGAGAAGGACAGACAAAGAGATATTCAGCCTTCTCTGCCAAAGGGGTTCCGAAGACCATCAGTAATATGTGACCCTTTTGGTGACCCTTCTGACACCCCTTGCGATCCCCCCAGGGGTCCCAACCCCCAGGTTGGGAAATGCTGCTCTAGCTCCACACTGAAGCCAACTCTGACTGGCGACATATATAAAATAACTTAAATTTCCCAGGAAAGTGCAGAATAAAAGGTCAACCTTTTAAACTCAGATTTAAGCTCTCAAAAGTGAAAAAGAACTGTATTAGATCAGAATCCAGTGTATTATGCCAGCACCTGATACAAAGTGAGTACAGGATTTTTTCACCCATGACAAAATTGTGATTGTGTTGTCGAAGGCTTTCATGGCCAGAATCACAGGGTTGTTGTATGTCTTTCGGGCTGTGTGGCCATGTTCCAGAAGCATTCTCTCCTGACGTTTCGCCCACATCTATGGCAGGCATCCTCAGAGGTTGTGAGGTATGGATAAACTAACTGACTTAGGATAACTCCTGACTTAGTTTATCCATACCTCACAACCTCTGAGGATGCCTGCCATAGATGTGGGCGAAACGTCAGGAGAGAATGCTTCTGGAACATGGCCACACAGCCCGAAAGACATACAACAAAATTGTGATTGTTTATGGGTTTATCCAGAGCAGTAGAAATAGGACTGTAGGAGGATGTTCTTGATTTCATGGAATATTTTACTACAATTGCTCTGTTGTTCAACTTCCCAAATATGAAAACACTGAGAGATAATATAATTGGCAAAGATTATTTGTTCATCATGACTTGACTTTCCGGTATGTTGTGAGTAGCATTAGATAGAAGATGTATGGGGACCTGTCTGCACTAAACTATTGCTATTTCAGATTAGCTAAGTGCTTGCCACCTTCTGGATGAGTGGGGAAAAGTATGTCAATATCTACTACGAGAATCAGGAAGGACTTGGCTCCCCAGATGTTTTGGATGTTAACTTTCAAAACCACAAGCAGCATGGTGTGTTGTAAGGCATTTTGGGAATACGTGTCCAAAAGATCTGAAGGGTTAAAGGATTCACACATTTGATCTGCTAGTCAATCTCCTGGCAATTTGTGGTAATTTCACAAAAATTTCTAACTTCCAGTCATGTATTTGTATTTAACACTTGACTGTGAACCTCTGGGCTCAGACTTTTTAAATGTTTGTGATATGTCATTTGCACAGTATCCTGATTAGGTTGACAAATAGGTAAATATTGATTAGTATGGAAAACAAAGCAAATGTTCCAAGATTGAAACCTGCCCATCTTCAAGATCTTCTCAGTTATTCTATGGCTATGTTGGCAATAAGTGGTTGCATTGTATTAGAAGATTGTCAGCACCTACCAGAGGTTTTAGGGTTAGATTTCTCTCCCTATTTTAATATTTATTTTTATTTGTGTTACTTTTGGAGACAGGTGAACAGTGGAGAAGTTTAGTAACACAACAAACAAAGATCACATAATTTATGTAGCTCTATCACCCATGGTGTATTTCCTCAGAAAACAAAACAACAGAGTACATCCTTGCTGGAACCCTTCTTTCTTGTGTTTGCACTTTTTGGTCTCTTGACAATACATTTTTGAGTGGAATCTAAATTGGCTGCAAGTCAGCAAAGCAAACAGCTGGTGCTGCTTTCTTGAACAGCTTGTATTATGTGAAAATGTGGGCTGAAAAAGGCAGGCATTCACTCTTAGCTGGGCCTCTTTGCACATTATGTTTTTCAAGGCAGGCATGTATTTCTAAGCCAGATGAAATGGGAAAATGGGTAATGGGAAAAAGACAAAGTATTTGTGAATCTTGCTGAATGTTGCTTGTGATCAAACATCGATGAATATATTTTCCCCATTTTCACACATGAACCATGTTAAGCAGGTAGCTTCCCATAGATATATCCCAGATCTACATTCTAGAATAGAGTACTGTATATAGAATTCCTGCCATTACCGTCATACCTTGCTACTTTAGTCATACTTGTAAGGAAATTATTATCAAAACTGGTGCTACTTGCTTTCAAGAGGATATTTCTGGTATGGCTTCTGTAGTAAAACAGTTGCATTTTAAGCAGAAATTCAACATGCAGTGCTTTCTCTCTTACTGCACTTGCATGTTCAGGAAAGCACTGCAATACTTGGATTTCTGCTTGTTCTGCAACAGTTAACATAGGATATGCAGCAGTTAACACTGTTGCAACACTATTTTTAGACAAATATGTTCTAGGATTTAGGTAGGCTAATGCAGACCTGAAGCTGTATTAAGTACATAGTATACTACAGACAAATAGCAGTGGAGGTGGAAGGATTGTTGGAGTTTCAATGCTTAAAATACAGTTGAATATGTGCACTCTCAATTTTCATATTTGTGTGGATGGTGCATGGGCAAAAAATAAAAATACTATAATGAGATTAAACTGGTTAATGTAAGTTTTCAACCATAATTTTCTCAGTTGGTCTTCTGGGTTTATTTGTTTTTCTGGTGCAGTGATTATAAAATATAAGAAAGATGGGCTTAGCTTTCATGTATTTCTAAAATAAGTGGTATAATTCATTGGAGCAATCAGTAAGCTAATATAGTATCTTTCTAGGATAATGAATGAAGAGTGGGTGAGCAAGTAGTTCAGATGCTTGGACTACAACTCTTGTTATCACATATATTGGTTATGTTAACTAGGGCTAATGAGAGTTAGAGTCCAACAACATCTGGAGAAAAGCAAGTTGCCCAATGATGGATTAAGCATCCATATGCTAAATATTTTTAGCATCTCTAAGGATGTTGCTTTATGGTACCTATCTGTGTTATACTTTGAAAAAGGTAAATCTGCAGAAGAGAATGCTGAGAGGAGACATGATGGCCATGCCACCTGAACATTAGGAAGAACTTCCTAACTGTGATGGCTGTTTGGCAGTGGAAATCTCTCCCCCGGACTGTGGTAGAGGCTCCTTCTTTGGAGGCTTTTAAGCAGAGGCTGGATGGCCATCTGTCGGGGGTGCTTTGAATGCAATTTTCCTGCTTCTTAGCAGGGGGTTGGACTGGTTGGCCCATAAGGTCTCTTGCAACTCTATGATTCTATGATTCTATTCTAAATCGTGGTGGACAACTTAACTGTGTCTGTGTGCTCATTCTAGACATTGAAACTGCTTTGGTAATGGCTAGAAATTATTTGATTTTCTCAAACCCCACTCCAGCCCTATTTAGACAAAATACAATAGGGACAATGCAATTTGTTTTTTTGGAGAACTACCATATTTTTTCTAAAGCATACGTAACCTCATTGTATTTCTTTTAGAAATTGTGATGATGTGGGAGATATCTAGACCACATAAGAAGCAGATGTGTGGCCCATCCCAAGTTAAAGGGATGCACTTTAACTCAGTTAATACAGTTAATACTTTTCTGGTTGTAAAATAAATTAGTTGATTCTAGGTTCTATTCAGTCAATGGAGCTTCAGTTAAGTCATATCAAATTTTTCACGATGGATATAATTTCTTTTTCCAAATCTGATCAAAGGCACTTTTAATTGGATAATTCAATGTATTTTTCAAAAGATCAGAAGTGTGTAAAGTGACTTAATTTACCTAACTGATTTAATAATAGGCTTCTTACTTATAAAAACAATATTTGTTTCTAAAAGAGACTAAAGTTGTGTCTTCTAGTTCTTTCTTTCTTTGTTTCTCCCTTTCTCCCTTTTCTATAGCTGCTTCTGTTCTTTCATCTTGTGGTCAAAAGCAAATGGTTCCCTGGACTCTTGCCACCAGTTTAGGCAAAAGCTTTACATTCTGAACTGATGGAAACTAATGTCAACATCTTTATTTCTCCCATGTGCACAGGCTTGAGAATAAAGCATGTAGAGGATAACAAGTCCTATTAGGTCTCTGATGAAAGAGTAGGCAAGATTGTTATAAATCACACTTAAGAGGGTGAGATTTGCCTTTGAGAAGAGTGGATTTAGTTCAGGGTTTTTTGTCATCTGCTTTCAAAGTCTTACCCACACTGCAGAGATTACTTACTTTGGTATTTGAATGCATGCTTAACATTTGTATTGCATGACAGCATAGTTATGAGATATGATTTAGACTGAGGGTTTTTTTCTGTGTAGTTTGCAAGCTGATATTTAGAGAACACCCAAAAGTATTCTTACAGCGTTAAACAATGCAAAGAGCCAATATAACTGCTAAATATTATTGTGAGAGGAAGGGAAGAAGCGGGTTCTTCTGCTGTGGGATCGTAGCAGGACTTTCTGGCAAGCTGGAAAACTGCATATAGGAAAATGCATATAATTTGAGGAGCATCATATACAGTAGAGTCTCACTTATCCAGGCCTCGCTTATCCAAGCTTCTGGATTATCTAAGCCATTTTTGTAGTCAATGTTTGCAATATATTGTGATATTTTGGTGCTAAATTTATAAATACAGTAATTACAACATAACATTACTGCGTATTGAACTACTTTTTCTGTCAAATTTGTTGTATAACATGATGTTTTGGTGCTTAATTTGTAAAATCATAACCTAATTTGATGTTTAATAGGCTTTTCCTTAATCCCTCCTTATTATCCAAGATATTCGCTTATCCAAGGTTCTGCTGGCCCGTTTAGCTTGGATAAGTGAGACTCTACTGTAATTGGTGCTGGAACAGTATTGATTTATTGGGTTGCTGTGAGTTTTCCAGGCTGTATGGCCATGTTCCAGAAGCATTCTTTCCTGATGTTTCACCTGCATCTATGGCAGGCATTCTCAGAGATTGTGAGGTCTGTTGGAAACTAGGCAAGTGCGGTTTATATATCTAGAATGTCCAGGGTAAGAGAAAGAACTCTTGTCTGTTTGAGGCAAGTGTAAATGTTGCAACTGGCCACCTTGATTAGCATTGAAAAGCCTTGCAGCTTCAAGGTCTGGCTGCTTCTTGCCTGGGGGAATCCTTTGTTGGGAGATATTAGCTGGCCCTGGTGGTTTCCTGTCTAGAATTCCCCTGTCTTCTGAGTGTTGTTCTTCATTCACTGCCCTGATTTTAGAGTTCTTTCTCCCACCCTGGATATTCTATAGATATATAAACCCTATTTGCCTAGTTTCCAACCTCACAACCTCTGAGGATGCCTGCCATAGATGCAGGTGACACGTCAGGAAAGAATGCTTTTGGAACATGGCCATACAGCTCGGAAAACTCACAGCAACCCAGTGATTCCTGCCATGAAAACCTTTGACAACAGTATTGATTTAGCTTGAAAGTTTGTGGTTAAAACAAATACAGTTGGCTTTCCAGATTCATGGATTCTGTATCCACAGATTCTACTATCCATGACTTGATTTTGTTTTTTTTAAATCCAAAAAGCAAACTTTAATGTTTCTAATTTATGCTGTGCCACTTTATAATGGGACTGGAGCACCCATGGATTTTGGCATCCATGTAGGACCATGGAACCCCATAAGACCAGTGATTAATGTATGTATATTTCAGATATGACATCAGTACTCCTTTCAACAGTAAAATCGAACAGCATATATTGAGCCTGAAAAAAGGTGTCCATATTCATAAATAAAAGCAAACCATGATTAAGTATTAAGATGCATAAGCAGATTTATTAGCACACAGCTTAAGACAGTGGTCTAGTACAGCTACAAAGATATATCTTTTTTACAATATGTGTGTGTGTGTGTGTGTATATATATATATAATATGCAATAACTTTATCATCTGAATAAAGGCAAGACTTCTGTGTTTTAAAGCTGGCATATTCTTCTACTGGAGACCATGGAAGATCTTTTTTTGGGGGGGGGGCAGGATACATCAACTGTTTTCTTTGTCACAAAAGCAACTTCAAACCTAAATCTTATTGATTCAATATTACATCCACAAAGTTTTGTTGTTCTTGACTGAAATCTAAAATCTAAGTTTTGAGTCAAGTTAAAACGACATTATCTGGATGTTCAGATTATTGCATCAGAACATGGTTTGAGCAAGTGGGAAATAAGGTTACTATCAACTGGACTATGTTTTTTGTTTTTACTGGAAGAAGTGACAGATGGGGTTGCACTTAGTTCATTGAACCAAATAAAGATCAGAACTTGCATTAAATTACTGTTGATGTTGCATATTCTTATCCACACAAAAGTGGTGCAGCACTAACGTGTGTATTTGTTTGAGTTATTCTTATTTATATAACAAAATTCTTTTGTTAGCATCTCTTCCACTTTTAAATGGGATGCATATGTTATAATTTTCCACTACTTTCTTGTGGAAGTTAAACCTTTGATGAAGCTTTATGACTAGTTGAAAATATAATATATGACAATAAAAACCTTAATTTTGTGTTTTTCTTAATCCACGTGGTACAGGATGTGCTAATATGACCTTATTTTATTGTTCTTGACAGTATCTAGCATTGCATTTGATATTCTGCTATCAAAATTCATTAAAATCTCTTCAGGATGTGAGTGAATAAAGCCATTTTTCTGCAACTTCAGACAAATCTAGTTTGTCTAAACAAGCTCATTTTCTATCCTATACACCAGAAATTTAACAGGCAGTGTGAATAATGTCTAGGAAACAAAGGGTTATCTATCCCAGTCGTTCTCAACCTGTGGGTCCCCAGGTGTTTTGGCCTACAATTCCCAGAAATCCCAGCTAGTTTACTAGCGGTTAGGATTATTGGGTGTTGAAGACCAAGACATCTGAGAACCACTGATCTATCTTTTTATCTATCTAAAAGTCAATGTATGTATGTTTGTTTGATCCACAAAGGTTCCTACATGGCTTGATGGATCTGGACCACATGTGGCACACATGCCCTTCAATGAGATATTCCTTGAAAAACTATGTGCTGCAGGATGTCCCTCCAAAACAAAGTTTAAATCTGCTTTTTTCTTATGATTCCATGAAAAAAAACTGAATGGGAAAAGGAATATAATTTCAAATGAAACTCAGTATCTCATTTTTGGCTCTTTTGAGTTCATAACAGCTGTCTGGAGAACTAATCACTGTGAATTTTGCAGACGTTCTGTGGCAGACTTGCAAACTAGGCCAAACTAAATCATGGCTGAACAAAAAAGACTTAAATTGTGTTAACATGTCATCCCCTAAACACCCCTTCCATTCAGATATATGATATTTTCTTCCATGAAGCATCTTTATAAATAGGGCCATTGAGGTGGAATATGTGAGCAATACAAACCAGAGTACTTCCTGTGCTTGTGAAAATGAGAGCTATTTATTGATGGCAAGATGTTCAAACAGATGTAGTCATTGTAGGCTTTGAGAAGATTGGATTTCCAAAGGCTATATAGATGCTAGGGGGTCTACGTTTCTTTCAGACTCTGGAAAAATAGACTCATCTCATTGTATTTTTGAGTGTGATGTGTAGATAGAGTTGTTGCTACAGTAGAGTCTCACTTATCCAAGCTAAACAGGCCGGTAGAAGCTTGGATAAGCAAATATCTTGGATAATAAGGAGGGATTAAGGAAAAGCCTATTAAACATCAAATTAGGTTATGATTTTACAAATTAAGCACCAAAACATCATGTTATACAACAAATTTGACAGAAAAAGTAGTTCAGTATGCAGTAATGTTATGTTGTAATTACTGTATTTGCAAATTTAGCACCAAAATATCACGATATATTGCAAACATTGACTACAAAAATGGCTTGGATAATCCAGAAACTTGGATAAGCGAGGCTTGGATAAGCGAGACTCTACTGTATTTATCACTGACATATAGGTTAGCCAAATCCTTGCTGTCTTTAGATCTTCAGCAACAGATAGAAGTTGAAACCATGGACTTTGTAATAATACTATGTAACACAATTTGGGTAAAAAATCTGTTCCTGGGTTGAAAATGTTATTTCCTGTTTAATTATGCAGTACTTACTTTGAAGGTGGTTGTTATAGTCCAGAAATGTTGTTTTTGTGGCCACAAACTCTATTGAATTGGTTGAGACTCGATGAGATATTCCTTGAAAACTATAGCAAAATGTGATGCAGGATGTCCCGCCAAAACAAAGTTCAAGTCTGCTTTTTCTTATGATTCTTTCCACAATGCTGTACTAAATATCCCAACCAAAGTGAAGTATTTTATGTGTTCTTTGTTAATTTTTATATGGGCTACAGAAAGTAAATGTTATTACGAAATAATAACATAGGAACTGAGCATCATGTCATATAGAAGATTTTATAATCTGATGGTAACAGACAGTCTCCAAAGTTCCTGCAGTAACAGGAGCAATATGGGCCTCGCTGAATTGTGTGTGTTCAAATTATTATTCAAACCTCTTGACAGATGTCCCAGATTATCCCTTGTTATCTAGATTTTGCCCAGGTCACCTAGTACTTGCAATTTCATGTCACATTGGACTTTGTCGCTGATTATTATCTATCTGAAAACTTTCTATTGTTGTCTTTTGAGACTTGCCATCTATTAGACTGATTAACAGCTCATGCAGATAATGAAGTGCTAATTTGATTAGATTCTTCCATCTGTCTCTGCCCCCTTAAGTATTTTAAAACCTTGCATAAATACACAGACTCTTAAGCCTGCTGCCTTCTACTAACTATGGATAATTCAAGAACTAAAGTTCCTTATGTTTATGTTTATCCAGAATATTCATGAGGAAATGTTTGAATAATCAAGATTTTAAAGTAGGTGATAGAGCAGAACTTTCCAAACTGGCATGTCACTTGTAGTCCCTAAGTGTGTAATATGAAAAATGCTCCCTGCCAACCTCCAGTCTAGCCTCCTTCAGTCAGGCAGTAAAACACAATCAAAGCCTCCCTGACAGATGGCCATCCAGCCCCATAAACATTTTCATGGGAAAATAGGGCTATAGAATCGAAGACTCCTAGAGTTGAATGGCTCTCCAAAGGGCATCCAGTCAAACTCCCTTCTATCGGGCAGGAGGATACAATCAAAACACCTCCGTCAGATGGCCATCCAGCCTCTGTTTAAAAACCTCTAGAGAGGGTTTGGTCACTAGAGAAGTGAAGTGTTGGTGCTATTCGAATGTAAGTACAGTAGAGTCTCACTTATCCAACATCTGCTTATCCAACGTTTTGGATTATCCAACACATTTTTGTAGTCAATGTTTTCAATGCATCATGATATTTTGGTGCTAAATTCGTAAATACAGTAATTACTACATAGCATTACTGCCTATTGAACTACTTTTTCTGTCAAATTTGTTGTATAACATGATGTTTTGGTACTTAATTTGTAAAATCATAACCTAATTTGATCTCTAATAGGCTTCTCCTTAATCTCTCCTTATTATCCAACATATTCACTTATCCAACATGCTGCCGGCCCGTTTATGTTGGATAAGTGAGACTCTACTGTACTGTTATAACTTACAATTTGCACAATTTGCGGATTTAGTTGCAGCTAAAACATGAATAGTTTAGAAAACTCTGTTCTGGAGCGTCAAATGTAAACACTTTTAGAATCATAGAATAGTAGAGTTGGAAGAGACCTCATGGGCCATCCAGTCCAACCCCCTGCCAAGAAGCAGGAAATCGCATTCAAAGCACCCCCGACAGATGGCCATCCAGCCTCTGTTTAAAAGCTTCCAAAGAAGGAGCCTCCACCACAGTCTGGGGGAGAGAGTTCCACTGCCGAACAGCTCTCACAGTCAGGAAGTTCTTCCTGATGTTCAGGTGGAATCTCCTTTCCTGTAGTTTGAAGCCATTGTTCCGCGTCCTAGTCTGCAGGGCAGCAGAAAACAATCTTGCTCCCCCCCTCCCTATGACTTCCCCTCACATATTTATACATGGCCATCATGTCTCCTCTCAGCCTTCTCTTCTGCAGGCTAAACATGCCCCGTTCTTTAAGCCGCTCCTCATAGGGCTTGTTCTCCAGACCTTTGATCATTTTAGTTGCCCTCCTCTGGACACATTCCAGCTTGTCAACATCTCCCTTCAATTGCGGTGACCAGAATTGGACACAGTATTCCAGGTGTGGCCTGACCAAGGCAGAATAGAGGCATAGCATGACTTCCCTGGATCTAGACGCTATACCCCTATTGATGCAGGCCAGAATCCCATTGGCTTTCTTAGCAGCCGCATCACATTGCTGGCTCATGTTTAACTTGTTGTCCACGAGGACTCCAAGATCTTTTTCACATGTACTGCTGTCTAGCCAGGCGTCCCCCATTCTGTATCTTTGCATTCCATTTTTTGTGCCGAAGTGAAGTATCTTGCATTTATCCCTGTTGAACTTCATTTTGTTAGTTTCGGCCCATCTCTCTAGTCTGTCAAGATCGTTTTGAATTATGCTCCTGTCTTCTGGAGTGTTGGCTATCCCTCCCAGTTTGGTGTCATCTGCAAACTTGATGATCGTGCCTTCTAACCCTTCGTCTAAGTCGTTAATAAAGATGTTAAACAGAACTGGGCCCAGGACGGAGCCCTGCGGCACTCCACTCGTGACTTCTTTCCAAGATGAAGACGACGCATTGGTGAGCACCCTTCGGGTTCGTTTGCTTAGCCAATTACAGATCCACCTAACCGTAGTTTTGTCTAGCCCACATTTTACTAGTTTGTTTGCCAGAAGGTCATGAGGGACTTTGTCGAAGGCCTTACTGAAATCCAGGTACGCTACATCTACGGCGTTCCCTGTATCGACCCAACTCGTAACTCTATCGAAAAAAGAGATCAGATTAGTCTGGCATGATTTGTTTTTGGTAAATCCGTGTTGACTATTAGCAATGACTGCATTTGTTTCTAAGTGTTTGCAGACCACTTCCTTAATGATCTTTTCCAGAATCTTGCCTGGTATCGACATGAGGCTGCCGTATCGAT
Source organism: Anolis carolinensis (assembly GCF_035594765.1). Classification (NCBI taxonomy): domain Eukaryota; kingdom Metazoa; phylum Chordata; class Lepidosauria; order Squamata; family Anolidae; genus Anolis; species Anolis carolinensis. The sequence continues at coordinate 71,041,619 of NC_085845.1, read as the reverse complement.
GTGAGGTAATTGTTTGTGTCGTTCTTTTTTCCCTTCTTGAAGATAGGGACCACATTTGCCCTCCTCCAATCTTCTGAGACTTCTCCTGTTCTCCAAGAACTCTCGAAGATAATTGCCAGTGGTTCTGAAATAACCTCATCTATTTCCTTTAGTACTCTTGGATGTAGCTGATCTGGCCCTGGAGCCTGATCTGGTTTAGAGCGGCCAGGTGTTCCTGGACGACTTGTTTCCCTATTTGGGGTTGGATTTCCCCGAATCCTTCGTCCATTTCTGTGATGTCTCATGGGCCTTGTAGTCCCGTTCCTAGTGCTATTGTGGCAGATGAGGAGGAAAACATGGGATTTCCACCGGTTCAGCTTGAATCGGAGCCTCGCCACCTGGAGGATGTTTGTCCTCAGGAAGTTAACCAAACAAGCCTTGGGCAGAATTCTCCCCCGTTTTCCCGAAAGGACAATTATAATAGAGATAGAGGAATCAGGGAGGCTAATCGCCGGAGTCTCAGAATCGCAGCCAGACAACTAGCTGATTAGGTCTGCTTCCCTTGGGAAATTCTAAGGAGTCATGCATCTGGACAGAGTTGGGTTTCGCTTCTTGTTCTCCAGGGAAAGTGTTCTGTTGGTGGGAAAACAAGACCCTATATAGGAGTTTTGCCGCAAGGGGAACCTTGCGGAGTCAATTGTTCAGCTTGAGGAGAGAGATCGTGTGTGGACTTCGTACCCCAGTTCCTTGTTTCCCGGATCGAGTTTCAAGCCTTGCCTTGTTTCACGGATAAAGTTTCCAGCCTTGCCTTGTTTCATGGACTTCTATGGACTCAGTTCTTGTTTCATGTTTGCCTCGTTTCAAGCTTTGATCTAGCCAAGAATCAAGTCTATTTTCCAGCCTTGTTGTCAAGCTACTTTGGACTTTAAAGACCCTGTCATTCCCCACACTATTGCTTGGCAAAGTGTGTGTTTCGGTTAATGGATTATAACTTTGAACTCTAATATCTTATATTGGACATTATTTTCCTGGACTATATTTGGCCTTTCCTGAAAGGTCTGCTTCCGAACTATATTCTTCACTTGTTTTTATTGACTTTATATAATTCTTTAATAAAGATATTAGATAGAATCTGGTCTCTGCGCATGGTTATTGGTGCTCTGCAGCCTGGGTCCTGACAATTTCATGTTGCTGAGGTTGAAGATGGCTTTCTTTTTGTGAGAAGACCGAGGCAAAGAAGGCATTAAGCAGTTCTGCCTTTTCCCTGTCACCATCACCCCATCTTCTCCTCGCAGAGGCCCTATCGCCTTCTTGTTCTTCCTTTTTCTACTAACGTAAGCAAAAAAGCCTTTTTTGTTGTTTTTAATGTCCCTGGCAAGCCTGAGCTCATTTTGCGCTTGCAAACATTTTCCCTACAAGAGTTGGCTATACGTTTGAATTCTTCTTTGGTGATTTCTCCGCTTTTCCACTTCATGTGCATGTCTCTTTTGAGTCTTAGCCCAGTTAGAAGTTCTTTGGACATCCATTCTGGCTTCTTTGCACTTGTCATATTTTTTTTTTCTTGGATAGCACTGTTTGCATTTGCGCCTTGAGTATTTCACTTTTAAAAAACTCCCATCCATCCTTAACTCCCTTGTCTTTTAATATTGGTGTCCATGGAATGTCGCTCAGTATTTCCTTCATTTTTTGGAAGTCAGCTCTCTCAAAGTCGAGAATGCGTGTTTGACTTGTCTTAGTTTCAGCCTTCCTTTGTATGGCAAACTGCAGGAACACATGGTCACTTGCCCCTAAGGATCCAACGACTTCTACTGTATTGATCAGGTCTTCCACATTTGATGAGATTAGATCAAGAGTTGCTGATCCCCTTGTTGCCTCTTCTACCTTCTGGACCATAAAATTGTCTGCAAGGCAAGTGAGGAATTGGTTGGACTTTGTGCTCTTGACCGAGTTTGTTTTCCAGCAGATATCAGGATTGTTGAAATCGCCCATGACTACTATATCTCTTCTTTGTGCCTGTTTGGTCAGCTGCTGACAGAAGGCTTCCTCAAGTTCTTCATCCTGGTTCGGAGGTCTGTAGTAGACACCCACGACGAGATCTTTTTGAGTCCCGGTTCCCTTGATTCTTATCCAGATGCTTTCAAGCTGGTTTCCCGGATTACAGTCTTGCATTTCTTCTGCAACGTAACTGTTTTTGACATATAAACGTAACTGTTTTTTTAAAAAATAATTGTAAGAAAAAAGGACTAAATCCAAGGCATGATATGATATTGCTAAATATTGTTTTCCAGTTTTTCAATTCAAAGCAGATGAATTTTAAGATGGCAACTATGATAACTTTCCTCGTTTTGGTCATGAGATTAATTGATCAATAGGAGGGTTGGCCAATGCCTGGATCCTGACCATCCTTGGCACCAACTGCCTCTGCAGCTATAACCAATTAATAACAACAACAACAACAATAACAAAAGCCGTGGCTTTAATTTTTCCAACAATTTTAGCATCACCATCTATTTCACTCCAACCGTTGTTATCAGAAAATGTAAAATGTTGTAGCCTGTCATCCCATATTCTGCTTTGTTGTTGTTCAGCTGTTTTTTGTTGCATACATTTCATGTATTTTTGTATTTTTTCTGCACCCTTTCACCTTTTTCAATACTCATTATGATATTAGGGGATGGGGGGAAATAGTTTATAAAGTGTTTCCAAAATTGGACGGGGTCCGTATTGTAACTGTAACGAGTTAACTACTTTTTCGTTATATTTCATTAAGTAATTTTCCAATGGGGAAACTTTAGGGGCTCCCTTTTCCCTCTGTTAGAACTATTGGGATGAAACTTGCTACAATTATAGAACACATTATACCACTATTAGCCCATCAAGTTTCAGAATGTTTCACTTATCCATGGATTTTTTGGGGGAAAATTTCAAAGTTTTTACAAACAAGGTCTTAAAAAAACTATGGAAACTATCTCCTTAAATTTTCTATGTAATGACACAAGATAACGGGGAATAATTCCCCCCTAATTTTTCATACATCTATTCATACATCTACTAACTTTTGGAATTTTTTTAAAATTTTGACAAAAACCTTTTAAGGTCACAACAGCTAACACATTGAATGTCTTTAACCAACAGAACTTCAGTTTAGGGATTTCTTCCCATCTGAGCACAGATTTACTTACTAGTATTAAAATATCAGTCATTCCTCTCTGAAGATTGTAAACTGGCTGTCTGGTTGTTGCTACAGAGGGAAAATACCTCTCCCCTATCCTCATTGAGGCTTTTTGATGCTCAGCAGAATTCTGGGAAATGTAATTTAGGGCAGGGTGTTTTGAATTCTCTGCCATAGGGCTCCCCGCCTTCCCAAACTACATTTCCCAGAATTCTGTGCTCTCAGTCTCTTTCCCAGCTCACTCAGTTCATCCCACCCTGCTGCTTTCCTATCCTCATGACGAGAGGCAGCCTATCTCATCTTAATTTAAAGAGAAATTGCAGCCTTTTTGGCTTTCCCTCACTTATGCTGGAAATGAAACTGACTTCCGAGCATTACAGAATTCAAATGAAAAGGTATTGGGTTGAGTTCTGATTCTTAAGTTTTAGTGTGGGTGCCCCCCCCCCCCCCGTGTTTCTTAATATCTGTTCATATATACAAAACTTCCAAATTAGATTCGACTTACGATTTAAAAATGAAGATTTGCACACCCCTAGTATTTTATATTTTATTGCACATTATGACTACAGTAGAGTCTCGCTTATCCAACCTCCACTTATCCAACGTTCTGTATTATCCAATGCAGTTGACATTTTAGTAGTCAACATTTTTGTAGTCAACGTTTTCAATACATTGCAATGCTTTGGTGCTAAATTCATAAATACAGTAGTTACTACATAACGCTGCCGTGTATTGAACTGCTTTTATGTGATGTTTTGGTGCTTAATTTGTAAAATCATAATGTAATTTGATTTTTAATAGGCTTTTCCTTAGTCCCTCCTTATTATCCAATATTTTCACTTATCCAACATTCTGCCGGCCTGTTTATGTTGGATAAGTGAGACTCTACTGTACTATGATAGCCGAGGTATCTTTTTCACAAAGGAAACTATACAGTAGGCACTGGAAAATCTTTTTCACTTAGCATTGCCTTAAGTAAAGCTTTTGACATCATACTAGCAAGAAGAAGCTCCTATATTGCTCCAGCTTGTGGTTTGTGGAATGATTTAATATCTTCACCTCAGAAAGAGAACCAAATCAATGCTTGCCTATGCAAAGCAGATGACTCTGCCCTGGCTGCCCTAGGCAGACACTTCGTACTTTGAACATCACATACATCCAGCAGAAAAAGTTGCAGCATATGCTTGGGTTAACAGAAGGTCACTTGACATAGCAATTGCATGGTCAGATTCAAAATCTCTGATCAGGTTCCCAATTGATTTCAGAATGTTCAATCCTTTATAAACTTAGGCACAAATACTTATAACATTTGCACATAGAACTTTAAAAATGAATTCCTGGGTGTTTCTCTGTCTTATTTATCAACCTAGTCTAAAAAGCTGGACTTTTAAGTCACTATGATTTCAGGGTGTGGGAAGGGGGAGGAAAGGGGAAGGTAGGGAGAAAGTATTTCATGCCCTGTTACTGATACATTAAGTGCTATTTAAAGTAAAGAATGCTTCTTGAAAATGGAACTCTCTGGCTTTGGTTGCCTCGGATATAAATAAGTGTTTCTTCTAATAATGATTTTATATTATCTTGAAGGGACATATACCAAGATATATATAAAGTTTGACTGGACATCTTGAGTTTTGAACACAGAGAATAACATCCTGAGGGAAAATTGCATCACCAGGTTTCTTAAAGGTTAAACTTAATTCTGACTTTATGGTAAATCCAATAAGTGAAACAAATCTGGGGGGGGAAATGAATTACTTTAAGGGCTGCAAGAATCTGAATTTGAATAAAAGAAAAAGGCAGCCATGAGATGTACAAAAGTACATAATTGTACAAACAACTTATACAATATGTTTACAGTCCAATCCAAGCAAATCACAACTAACTCCTGGTGAAATCAGAGGGGTTTAACATTGATCTCAGTTAAGGCTGTGCAAACCTAAACATATTCACTAAAAATCCTGTGAGATTTAGCACAGTTAATTACAAAAAAAATCTTGAAATAGATCTTTTGCCAGACAAATTTTTTCTCTTTGCAATTCTTGACTGTAGTCTCTGAAACCATGTAGTTATCACAGATATGTTGGGTTTTAAGTTGTCTCATCATAAGATTTTACAAGATACTGTCTCAAGAGCTGAGCAGGGATTCAGAAGAAAATTAAAAAGTTAAACAAATGGAAAGCCACAAAGTATTGCTGGACAGCCTTACCTTTATCCCTCAAAAAAATGGGCTTGGAGGTGAGATGGGCAACTATTGAAATATCAAGTAAATGTTTCCTAGAATGAATCATGCCTTTCTAATTCATCAGCAATTTCTTTTAAAGAGGCAGCAAAGTGAAAATTAAGTAGAAATAGAATGTGTCGGCAACATTATCCAAGATGGGCACAGAAACTCTGGGTGATAGGTAAAACAGTGTTATTAATCAACTTAAGACAAGTAAGTGTAAAGGTTTCCAGCGGGTTTCCTATCATATGAATGTGTGATGAAATTGTGACAGTTTATTGGTCATCCATATGAACTTTCTTCCAAAGACCATGCCACAGAATTGGATGGGGCTTAATTCCAAGAAGCTTTTTTTTACCACAGTCCAATCTAGTTCAACCTGCTTCCTGAGATTTTCAGTATAGACAGATCAAAATCTCTCACAGTCTAGGAAAGTGATTTTTTTGGACTACAATTCCTCAAATTGATAGTCGTTTTGAGTCTCCTTTGTGGAGAGAAAAAGCATAATAATAATAATAATAATAATAATAATAATAATAATAATAATAATAATAATAATAATAAATGATCATGATGGCAGGGATGGGGGATTCTGGTAGAAAGCACCCAAAAATGAACTTTTCTGAGTTCTCCTTTTGAAACAAATAGGATTAACAGGACTAGATACAGATATAGGTGCTTGCAATTGGGCCAATGCTAGAGGAAGGTTCTTTGGATGTCCTGGATGTCATTGAAGTTAGGGATACAGGTCCCTCATGAAAATGGAAAAAAATGAATAAAGAAATTGCTATTTTATTTACATGAGATTGCACCTCCCTTGGAATATCTTAGGTCTTCCAGCATAGCTCTATGGGTGTCTTCTGCTGGAAGATAAACATAGAATTGCATTGGAAGACCTAGAGATTCTGAAGCCTGTCTACACTGAGCTCTTAATGCAGAAAGGCTCTGGATCAGCTCTGTGGTATTCAAATGCCATGTGGAGCTAATCTGGGGTAACATGCAGAAAGACCACCTTAATGTGTTAACAAAAGTTGGGGAATACCTTGAATTCTAGCCCAGAATTCAGAATATCCCCTGATGTTGGGGCCATGTAAAGAGTTGCAACTGATATAAGATGGAACTAGCCACATCTGTTTACACTACCATCCCATAACTCCTGGGCTGGCACGGCCAGGGACATGGGATGGCACTTATCACTCCCTCCTGTTTTCTGTGTCTTTATGGCCTGTCTGATATCACTGAAGGCGATGGCCAACTAGAAGTACCCATGCCATGGCCAGAGACTGCTGCAACACAGAAAAAAGAAGGGGTCAATAAAGGTGCCTATCTAGTGGATTCGAAGTGGATTCAGTGCCACGGAGTGTTTGGGACTCCCTCCCACCTCTGCAGCATCTCTCTGTGTATGTGACTGTATAACTCATTCCAGAACTGATGTGTACACCATGCCGGGTGACTTCCAAATTAGCAGATCAGGTATATCTGCCCCAGAGAGCTATTTTCTCTAGAAGTGTCTTGGACCTCCAGCATTCATGGAGGCGTAAACCATAGAGTCATACTAGATGACCTAGGGATTCCTAGAGAACATTTTAAATCTAATCTGTGAATAATCAAATCCACAAAAATCAAACCCACAAATGTGGAGGGAAGACGTGTCTATTTTCTAAGTTTTGGGGGTTTACAGAAATACTAGCAGAGAACTGGAAGGTTTTTTAGAAAATACCAATCTATTGATCATTATTTTTTGTAGTTTTGCCTTGTTATACTGTGTCAAGAGTATGCCACTATAAAATCTTTTGTCTGTAACGTTTGTAACATTTTGTAACATTTGTAACATCTGTGGTTTGCTACTGTGAGTCCTCTAGAGAGATTTATTTTGAGTGTATACAACCAGAAGACTATTGATACGATTATTGATATGATTATTGATACGATTTTTTTTTCCAATTTTTAATATAGTAGAGTCTCGCTTATCCAACATAAACGGGCCAGCAGAACATTGGATAAGTGAAAATGTTGGGTAATGAGGAGGGATTAACATCAAATTATGTTATGATTTTGCAATTTAAACACCAAAACATGTTTTACAACAAATGGACAGAAAAAGCAGTTCAATATATGGTAACGTTATGTAGTAATTACTGTATTTACAAATTTAGCACCAAAATATTGCAGTGTATTGAAAACATTGACTACTAAAACATTGACTACAAATAAAGATAGAATTGCATAAAATAAATTTATAGTAACAACACTGTCGGAAGTTAAATTGTAAAAAGTTCAGTCCTTGTTGCCTAGACAAACAGCTGTGGATCCGGGTGGAAGGCAGACTGCATTGGATAATCCAAAATGTTGGATAAGTGAAGGTTGGATAAGCGGGACTCTACTGTACCAACCTGAAGCTCCAAAGTTTGATAGGCACAAAACACATACAGTTTTGGTGACTCATGTCAGTGGACACGTGAGACCGACTTTTAACTGCATTATATTCAATGGCAGCAAGTAGGTACATTTTAGTGAATTTACTGTGGAAATCCAAGTAATTTAATAGCCAATGTGTCATTTATAATTGACAACAGTATGTGTTAGTCCCTTCTACAACCAATTTCAAGTTCAAGAAACATGAAAAGTTCATCCTTGGAATGCAGTCTTTTGCCAAATTGCAGAAATCTGGATTAATTTTTGCATCATGAGAAAGGTGTATAATTGTAAGGTAGTAGTCAGAACCCATATGTCAACTGTATTTGTGGTGGAGATAGAACAGTTTCCTTAGCCAGCAAATCAGGCAATAGTTAATGAAATCTCCCCTACCCAACCATCATGTTCCCATGGACAACTTGTTACTTTAGGGCTGCAGATAGCATGCTCTCTGCCAAATCCTGTCCCTCAGGGTTGGAGAAGGAACACTATGTTGCTGCTGTGCAAAGTGGAAGTACCATTTCACATGTCAGGCTTAAATGTTCTTGACTTGAGTTAGCTCAACATGACATAGTTCCAGGACCCTTGACACAAAATGCTGGCTTGTTCCACCATGGGACACATCCCTAGGCACTCCATCTTTTGTAAAAGGAGCTAAGTATATTTCTATACTGTCACAAAAAATAGAATGATGTTCATGATGCAGCTGGGAAAAAATAGCTGCCACTGCTGCCCATGAAGCATTGCCCATCAGTCTGTATTTTTGTTTCAAAAGTTGACAGTGGTCATTCTGGTCTTGTGGAATATTATCATGTCGATATTCTCTTATTGAGGTCAGAAGTGTGGCCACTATGTACTTGGAAATGACTAACTTGGTTCCTTAATATCCAGTCATTGGTTTACTGTTTCCACCAATTGTGAAATTTGTCTTCATTGAACCCCCCCTGGATGCGTAAGCTGGGTCCAGTTTCATGGAAAGAGAAAGTAGTTGCCAAAATAATCCTTCATACCAGTAGTGAAGGAGAAACCGGCTAGGGACAGAACCAACTAAGGGAAAAAATAGGAAATTATCAGTTGGTTCCGGATTAGTATTCTGTCCTTTATTTGCTTTATACTTTTTCCTTCTCACTTGCATAATTCCTCATTCTAATAAGGAGTGCTTCCATTTCAACCCACCTTTTCTTCTGCCCAGTTCCTCAAAATGCTATGTGTAGGATGCCTTTTTGTTTTTATACTGAGTATATTGCTTAAGATTTGACTGCAGAAGATTATTCAATGCCTGTGCCTTTAAAAAGGACAGTTCCTCCCACTGTTGGCTTTAAAATAATCACTGTTGTGAGGTGGAGCTGAGTCCAACGCTGCCAACAAAATTATAAGTAGTTGCTTCAGTTGGCTTGGGAACATCTGGAGTTGGAAGATGATACAGAGCGGTAGGTCTCTGTCACCATTTTAGATACATTGAAAGCGGGATTCAGTTACTGCAGTTAGCAGTTATATAGCTCCTGCGGTCTTCTGTCTATGGAATGGATTAAACCTTCTTTCCTGTAGACCTGAAGCTGCTTTCCAGTGAAGTTTTTGCATAAGTTTATCCTTATGCTGGCAGTACTTCAACATATCAACAGAGATTAAGACATTGTGTTGTTATTTTTGGAGAATCTCGCAAAGTTCACGGGAGCTATTTAGAAGATAACATTTTGTCTTCTGAAACAAGAAAGAATTCTTGAGGGGAAAAAATCTGGTGAGTTGAGTGTTTTGAATTTCAAGGGGTGTTTGAAAATGAGACTTCAGTGGAAATGAAAAATTAACAAATGACTGGCGTTGCTACTTGGTCCTTAATAAATGCAGTTATTTTGCAAGTCCAGTTACAGAAACACATCGGCCAATAATGCTGTTTATATTATACTGTAATTTTAAAATGCTGGGTTTTTGCATGTTTAATTTACAGAATCATATGAAGTTTTTCCAAACTGGATCATAAGTATAATGCCATCTCCTCCTGCTATCAGTTGTAATCATTCTGACTTCAATAACAATGATTAAGTACAAATACTTTAAATTTTGTACACACTTGTAAGAAATGCTTTGGATTTTATTCTTCAAAAAATACTTTTTCTAAAGTGTGACAAAACTGAGGCTATGGTCCTATGCACACTTATCTGGGAGTTTATCCCATGGACCTCAAGGAGGCTTACTTCTGAGTAAACACGTATAGGAATGTCTTGTGAATTATGCTATGGATTGATATGCTAAAATGTCAGATTATCAGATTAAAATATATAGAAAGTTATTCATACATGATGTACTTATAAATGTTTCTACATGCAGTACAAATGGGAAGGTTGAAATATTCATAGTTTGGTAATGTTTACTTGAAAACAATCTTGACCAGCTTTCTGCAACCTGGTGCCCTCCAGTTTTTTGGACTTTAGATCTTATCAATCCTTGCCATCATCCTTCTTGGTCAGGATGTTGTGAGCTGTAGTCCACAACATCTGGAGGGCATCCGGTAGTGGAAGGTTTTTCTTCATCCCAGCTGCTACATTTAAGCTGTCTTGATTTTCCTCTAAATGGGTCTGTCCCCATGCTTTAATGCAAGATTGCAGAAAGAACGATCAGGTCCCATTTTGGTGCATCCCGAGATCCTCAAGAGACTCCACCAAGTTCCTCACCCCAATCCATATATTTTTTTAAAAAAAGAAAGAAGCTGTTTTTGAGCCAATTCTGCATTCCCCCATAAGTATGGAACAAAGTTGACATGAAACATAGTAGCTTGAGTCCCTTTGAATCCTCTTCCGCTTTCTCCAACCTCCTAAATTGAAGCAAAAATCTATAATTTTGCAGTGAAAAACCAGAAGGCCATGGCAGAGTAAAGCTATGGTCTATGACATGGGGGAACGCAAGTGGAAAAATAGCTTCTGCTATTCACTGTTGGCTAGTCTAGTTTTTGAGTATAGACAGGTGTGGTAGTAGTAGTACTACCACATTTCACAAAATAAATTTAATTTTCTGATAGAGCCTCCAAAAACAAACATCAATTGTGTTGTCGAAGGCTTTCATGGCCGGGATCACAGGGTTGTTGTATGTCTTTCGGGCTGTGTGGCCATGTTCCAGAAGCATTCTCTCCTGACGTTTCGCCCACATCTATGGCAGGCATCCTCAGAGGTTGTGAGGTATGGAGAAAACTAAGCAAAGAGGTTAATATATATCTGTGGAAAGTCTAGGGTGAGAGAGGTCAGTATGAATGTTGTGTAGTTAATCACTTAAATTAGCATTGAAAAGCTTATCTGCTGTCTTCTTCCTGCCTCTGGGGCATCCTTTGTTTAGAGTCGTTAACTGCCCTTGGTTGATTCATGTCTGGAAATCCTCTGTTTTCAGAGTATTGCTTTTTATTTACTGTTCTGATTTTTGAGTTTTGTAATACTGGTAGCCAGATTTTGTTCATTTTCATGGTTTCTTCCTTTTTGTTGAAGTTGTCCACATGCTTGTGGATTTCAATGGCTTCTCTGTGTAGTCTGACATGATAGTTGTTAGAATGGTCCAGCATTTTTGTGTTCTCAAATAGTATTCTGTGTCCAGGCTGGTTCATCAAATGCTCTGCTATGGCTGATTTCTCTGGTTGAATTAGTCTGCAGTGCCTTTCATGTTCTTTGACTCTTGTTTGGGCGCTGCGTTTGGTGGTCCCTATGTAGACTTGTCCACAGCTGCATGGTATCCGGTAGACTCCTGCAGAAGAGAGAGGATCCCTCTGCAGGGATCCTCTCTCTTCTGCAGGAGTCTACCGGATACCATGCAGCTGTGGACAAGTCTACATAGGGACCACCAAACGCAGCGCCCAAACAAGAGTCAAAGAACATGAAAGGCACTGCAGACTAATTCAACCAGAGAAATCAGCCATAGCAGAGCATTTGATGAACCAGCCTGGACACAGAATACTATTTGAGAACACAAAAATGCTGGACCATTCTAACAACTATCATGTCAGACTACACAGAGAAGCCATTGAAATCCACAAGCATGTGGACAACTTCAACAAAAAGGAAGAAACCATGAAAATGAACAAAATCTGGCTACCAGTATTACAAAACTCAAAAATCAGAACAGTAAATAAAAAGCAATACTCTGAAAACAGAGGATTTCCAGACATGAATCAACCAAGGGCAGTTAACGACTCTAAACAAAGGATGCCCCAGAGGCAGGAAGAAGACAGCAGATAAGCTTTTCAATGCTAATTTAAGTGATTAACTACACAACATTCATACTGACCTCTCTCACCCTAGACTTTCCACAGATATATATTAACCTCTTTGCTTAGTTTTCTCCATACCTCACAACCTCTGAGGATGCCTGCCATAGATGTGGGCGAAACGTCAGGAGAGAATGCTTCTGGAACATGGCCACACAGCCCGAAAGACATACAACAACCCAAACATCAATTGATTGGAATGGGACAGAGACATGTGTGTTGTATATATGTGCATGCATCTGTATAAAAGAATTTTAGTTAAAAAAAACTAAAGCTTTAGTGTGGCCTGGAGGTAAGATCTGGAGCTGCAAGAGTGGCTCTCAGTGTTTGCTTGATGTAGACCTACGTATTTGCTTCTGCTATCTTCTGTTTATATATTTATGAATAAAACAAATAATGAAGAAGCTCATTCTTGTGTGAAGGAAGCTTTAGCATTTGCCCCAGATTTCTCACTACTTTGAGCAAAGAGGAGCATTTAAGACTGGTTATTGAAGAATGATATGCTTTCTTTGGAGATAAATTGTGAGTTGCTTAGTGAGTGAAGACTTCCAAACTGTCCTGTCAAGTCAATGTAAGCACATTGGTAATCTTTCTTAAAATAAGCATGAATATCTCATCAAATTTAACAGATGCGAGTGTTGGAGATTTCATGTGAAGAGGTGAGAGCCTTGATGGAGATCTAAAAGTAGCTGTTAAAGTAAAGGTTTTCCCCTGACATTAAGTCTAGTTGTGTCTGTGGGTTGGTGCTCATCTCCATTTCTAAGCCAAAGAGCCAGCGTTGTCCGTAGACACCTCCAAGGTCATGTGGCTGTCATGACTGCATGGAGCACCCTTATCTTCCCGCTTATTGATCTACTCACATTTGCATGTATTTGAACTGCTAGGGTGGCAGAAGCTGGGGCTAACAGCGGGGACTCACCCTGCTCCTCGGATCTCAAGTTCAGCATCTCAGCGGTTTAATCTGCTGCGCTATCGGGAGCCTTTATAAAAGCAGTTATTACTCAAACTCAAATTTTGGATTGAAAACTTTTCAGTTTCTTCTGGGTGCGTACCAAGTTAGGATTAAATAGAATACATTAATGCCATAGGTGATCACTTGATGAGACCAAACTATACAATATTGAGATTACATCCCAATACAACTGCGATTTAAGTAGCTTTGGATTTTGAGGAACTTACCAGATGTGATCAGTGTGAAAAAACCCTAAGAAGGGAGGGGGGCAGGGGGTTATTAGAAAGAGAAAGCAGAGGAGAAAATATGGTGTTTGTATGTCAGGGTAAGGGTTGCCAAAATAGAAAAGTCCTCTTAAGATGTTTACTCCATATATACCTATAAGGGCTTTATTGCAAAAGGTGGGAATCATGTTGCCCCTTAAACTATTACTGGACTGCAGATCCATCTTCCCTAGCTAGCATAGCCAACAGCGTGAATTTCTGGAATGTGTAGTCCAACAATATATGGAGAGCCAAATTATTCCTATCCCTGCTTTAATGGGTAGGATCAGACTTGTACACTTGGTACATCCCAGAGATAGTCCTCTGCACTGGGAGTCATTCCAGGAGCTCTAAACCAGTGGTTCTCAACCTGTAGGTCCCCAGGTGTTTTGGCCTACAACTCCCAGAAATCCCAGCCAATTTACCAGCTGTTAGGATTTCTGGGAGTTGAAGGCCAAAACATCTGGGGACCTAGAGTTTGAGAACCACTGTTCTAAATGTATGGGTGAAACTCACTTGGAAACCTACTTGTGATAGCTGGCTTGGTTGTGCCACTTTTGCTGTTCCAGGAAATAAAATAAAATGATTCATTCAAGGTTTTAACTTGGGTTGGAAATGGAATGATGAAACCATCCTCTCACCTTGCTCCCTTCTAGCAGGCTGCAGTTTGGTCCCTCAGTGTAAGTGAACTGCATTTCCATACTGGATTGAGAAGAATGAAGTGTTCCCCTTCCCTTCTCATCCACCCTCCCAGCAAAGAAGGATACTCGCGTCAGAACTGGCTCTATGTAGAAATGGATGGATGCCTGCGAATGGGGCCTCTGAACTGGCAGGGCTAAGTGTGTTTCTGTAAAAGAAGAATGAAGGAGTGGCAGAAAGAGAGCAAGAGAAAAAAAGATGTCCAGAACAATGATAGAAAATGGGCGGAATAAAAAGGGAGAAAAAAAAGAGGTCCCTGCCAGTTTTTTTATTTTGGTTCCTCCAGACACTGCTCATACCCACTGCCAGTTCTGCATGGCCATTTCCCCTCTGCAAAATGATGCCCTCGACTTTTAAAAAGTTTCCACACCATGTCTTTTGGTCTGTAGTTTGGAGCAAGTTGCAAGGCATACTTGGCCTAAGACCCAAGCCATTCCATGCAACCTCTTTGATGAAGAAATATAGAGCAGTCTCTTGGAGTATCCTATATGGCAGTGAATATGCTTGGAACCTTATGGAGCAGAAGCAGCAACCAGATATACTGGTTTCTGTTAATTGTTCAATGAAGGTGACAAATTAAAAGAATAACAGGAAGACTATGTGTCTTTGTGTATATGTCGGTGTTCCACCTGGGCCATTTGAAAACTTGAATTAGTTCAAGTAGAAACTTTCTCCCCATTTACTAATACATGTGTGTGCTTTAGATGCGGAACATATCTTCTTGTGACTTCTGTGTATTTTGCATAAAGGCCTGAAGAAAAAATCTAAATTGGGAAACTTGGTAATAGACAATAACATTAGGGATGCGGCCAACCCAAATTTTAGTGCTCCCACATACATAGTAAGTGCTCTCATACATGCACGTGAATAGGTCATTTGTGTCTAGAGTGTTCAATATTATTTACTATTTATTTATTTTCAGTATTTATATTCTGCCCTTCTCACCCCAAAGGGCAGATCACAATGCACAATGGCAAACATTCAACGCCATTAGACATACAACATATAGACAGACACAGAGGCAATTTAACATTTTCCAGCTTCCGGCTGCATGAGGGTATGCTCGATTCCGGCCACAGGGGGAGTTGCTGCTTCATCGTCCACTTATGAGATTATATGAATGCCCAGAACAATATGTTGGGTCTACATGTTGTTGTTTTTCCCATCAGGAGTGACTTGAGAAACTGAAAGTCGCTTCTGGTGTGAGAGAATTGGCCGTCCGCAAGGACGTTGCCCAGGACGGTTGTTTTACCATCCTTATGGGAGGCTTCTCTCATGTCCCCGCATGGAGCTGGAGCTTACATAGAGGGAGCTCATCCATGCTCTCCCTGGGTTGGATTCGAACCAGTAACCTTCAGGTCAGCAGTCCTGCCGGCACAGGGGTTTAACCCATCGTGGCTCCTATGTTGTTGTGATAATGGTATGACAGAGAGATTCAAATAGCTAGGTACCTTTCTGCAGCAGGATAGATATTTTTACTCCACCTTATGTACAGGGCAATAAACAAAATGTCGCAGTCTTCTTCATGTTTGGCCATGAACCAAGTAATTCTGTCCATCTCCTGTTCAGCCAGGTGATGAAAAGGGTAATGTGGATATGAATCACTCTGGCTTACGTGGAAGACTTGTAATCTAAGCAGGACTAAGTACAGCCAAAATTGAGGGTAAAATGAAAAGGTTGTATGATGAAAGGTCATAGAGGGAAACCTTTGTCAGCTTATACTTTTTTTAAAAAAAGATGCTGATGCCACTTAGGTTAACAGCCAGCTCAGACTTGCTTGACTTCATCTGAAATAATAATGGAAATAAAGGAGACTGTGCTTGATTGGATGGGAAATAGGTGTCTGTAATGCTCTTAGATAAGGTCTCAAAAGATAACAATGTCAAAGATGAAATTTCTGCATGGTGAATTATATGATTAAAGATATAGAATAAAGCAGGCAAAAAAAAAAACACCCTGGATTGAGCAGAAATTTCCAGATGGTCAATTGAGGGATGGGCAGTGATGGCCAATTCATAAGCTGTTCTATGTTCGAGTCAGCAAGTAACCCAGGAACCAGGTGGTTGGAGTATAAGAGTTGTCAAGTAATTAATTTAGTCCAGGTCAGTCACAGGATATTCAGCAAGATGAAGGGAGAAGCAATAGAATTGACATCAGCCAATTGTTCAGCAAATCAGTAGTCCAGATAAATAAAGCCAGCAAGATTTAAAACAGTCTTAAATTGTAGCCAATTCAAGGTCAGTAAAACACAAACGCCTGAAACGTACTGCTAGACATTAAAAAGGAGGGTTGAAAGCAACAAAGTTGCTGGGAATTTTATAGAGAAATATATAACAGGTGCCCAGTTAGGTCAGTGTCTCATACTTAGTAATCTCTGGGAACAGTGCAATCTCTTTGACTCTTCATGAATAAATGAATGATGGCAATGGATATTCAGCATTTGCAGGCTCCTGCTGGAAATAAGGCTCACCTTAACTTCAGTCTGTCTCTCACCTTGGACCCTGAAAGACCATCATTGTCAGAAGATGCAGTTTCCTGGCAATTGCCTCTTCTCCATCTGAATCGTCCAATCCTGGGAGTCTGATGTAGTATCAGCCTTCCAACTCTGCTTCTAATGTGCTCTGTTGGGTTCAGTATTTTAATAAAATAAATACAAGACCCTTTGCTATTGTCTCTGGATTCCTTAGTGATCAAGGAAGTGTGGAATCCAAAAAAGTATCAATTAACTCTCACATTATACTCAAAGGGCTGTTAGCCTTATATATTTTGTATGTTTTAACTAATTAAGTTGTTCTAAAAGTTCAAACATAGAAGATTAAAACACAGTACATCCTATTAATAGAGCCATCTCCCAGATTGAGTTAAAAGCCAAAGTTCTGGTTGAAAGGAAAGGTCTTTGCCTGCTGGGAAACTGAGAGAAGAGAAAGCAGCCAGATGGCCTCCCATGGAAGAGAATTCCTTAACTAAGGAGCTAACAAAAGAAGGCTCTCCCATCTCTTTACTAAACGATCAGGTGCATACAGGCAGATACTAGGCTCACTTCACCCTCCTCACACACCACATGTTCTCCATACAGACGTTATGGTATGCTGGTACATATACAACTTTCCTCAGCCCACCTTAAAGCCCCAAAGTTGCCTCATATAGGCATTCCATGTTTTAACACCAGCAGACAGGATTGAAAATGATCTAGTTACCGCCCCTGTACTAGATGCACATAGATTACATCAGTGATGATTCTCAGAGGTCCTGTGGAGTTCTCAACACTTTTGTAATCATTGTGTTTGTGTGAGATTGCCAATTGATTCTCCAATCCTGTCCACCAGAAGAAGGGTTTTGGGTGCTACACAGAGATGACAGGAATACCAACCCATGCAGTGCCGCATATCTCAGATCTGCACATAAAAGGAATGGGTATGTGTGTGGATGTTCTAACACAATTTTTTGCTACTGTCTTTTAAGTTGTCTAAACCTAAGCCATGCAGAGCTTCATAGATCATAAGTGGCACTTTGAATTTTGCCCAGAAGCAGACCCGTTCTCAATGGTGCTGTTGCTCAAAGGAGTTGAATTCTCCCAGTAACCAACCCATTTAGCGGTCTTTGATTAGTTGCTGAAGTTTCTGAAGAATTTCCAAAGGAGTGTGATGTAACAGTCCACAAAGAGCCCCATTTTTATCATTTCCTTCAGGAAACTAATCTGGATCTCAAAAGAGGATGCATACATTTATTCAGGGAAACCAAATTAAATTAGTTTCTTCAGCAGAGATTATAGCACCCTAAAGTGTCAGAGTGGAAGATATCAATGAAATGTGTAAATTTGCACATCCCCGACTCCTTCCTCTTTCCCTATCAACATTGACAGGTTTCTGGTGTAATATAAATTGTGTGGAGCGGGTGGGAATTATAACAAGATATTGTAATGAAGTGTAAAGATGTCAGAAGTTGATAAATTGATCTAGATCAGTACAGGATTAATCATGTACCCCTCAAGAGCAGCAAGTCCCAGCAACTCAAGCTATCCAGCATGGCTAATGATCAGGAATAATGGAAGTTGCAGTTCAACAGCCTCTGGAGGTCTGCATGATTCCTATCTCAATTTAATCTAAAATTTTAAAATTTCAAACATAACAGGTGAGGTATTTCAGCCTGCTGTTCCACATTGCCATGTTAAACTGTTGGGTTTGAGCCTAGCTTCTTACATAAGTTTTAGATTGCATGCCATTTAGTGTAGGGATGGGAAGTTCACATGTTTTGGACTTCCACTCCCAAAAATCCTAGTCAGCTTACCAGCTGTTAGGAATTGTGGAAGTTGACGTCCAAAACACCTGGAGAGTCAAAGTTTGCCTATGCCTGTTTTAGTGGTTTTAAAGCGCTGCAGTTTGTGTGTGGATAGGTAATTTTTCCTGGATCCAATGTGGATATAAACACAACAGCCAATATAGCTAACTTAGAGGCTTCCGCAAAACCTTGGCATGCTTCAGTTAACAAAGGTGTTAATTGCTAGCGCTATATAACTGCAGCCCTAGTACCTGGAGCATGGTGAACAGGCAGAAAGGTCAACAGATATTTTGTATGGGCATTTCAAGGAGGGGGGGCAAAGTTGTGTGCCTACCTAAGATGACGATATGGATGGCGAGAGAGCTCTGCTGCAAGCCCTCATTCAGATCACAAACAATCAACATTAACCCAACCAACACAAGCTCACCAAAACAGAATGGAATAATAGAACACTAAGAAGCACACTAGCAAACCTCATTCCAACTCGCACAGCCTTAACCCAACAAATCCTCCCAAAAGATTCACTGAGACTAGGGAGTTTTAACACAACAGACACAGACTCGCCTTGTGCTTTTAATTCTTCCTTTTAATGCCTCTTGGCCTTGCTGCCTGTTAGCTGTGCTCTAGGGACTGGGGCTGCAGCTGTGTAGAGAAAGCTAGTGGCTGCCTATTTGCTATTTCCAGATGTAGTGAAAGACATTAGTGCATTACTAATATCAAAATAAAATTTGACTGCCAGTCTAGTCAGCTTCTGTACATATAATGTAGGCCTTGTACTTTAGCTCGGGCAGCCAAATGTCAGAATGGCACTGCTGTAATCAGTGGCTGCTTGGAAATGAACAGTATGCGGATAGCAATCCAAGAATGCAGTTCTGCACATATCAGTTCAGTTGTATATGCATCTGAATATAAATGACACTCCCAAATAAATGTGCATAGGATTGCATTGGATGGTGGGAATCAACAAGTGTATTTGTGCCACCATAATCAATAAAGCTATGTTCAGTATAAGTATATTGAAACCGCCTTGGTCCTAGAAATAGAGCATCATTATATAGTAGCTGATAAATGGTTCCCATCATGTTTAGGCAGTGTTGCTAGTGATGATGAATTTTAGGAGTTGCATTCAGAAAGTTCTTCACTGTAAGGTAAAGGTAAAGGTTTTCCCCTGACATTAAGTCTAGTCGTGCCCGACTCTGGGGGGTGGTGTTCATCTCCATTTGTAAGCCAAAGAGCTGGCGTTGTCCGTAGACATTTCCAAGGTCAGTCATGTGGCCGGCATGACTGCATGGAGCACTGTTACCTTCCCGCTGGAGCGATACCTATTGATCTACTCACATTTGCATGTTTTCGAATTTCTAGGTTGGCAGAAGCTGGGGCTAACAGCAGGAGCTCACCCTGCTGCCCGGATTCGAACCGCCAACCTTTCAGTCAGCAAGTTCAGCAGCTCAGTGGTTTAACCCCTGCGCCACCAGGGGCTTCACTGTAGTTCAAGACGTTTTTTCCATACATGTTTTTTTCCACATGTATGTTTTCACATATACAGTAAAAGCAACAGTATATACAGTCAGTCCCTGAGTTACACACATCTGATTTAACATTTGGCTCCTAGCTACAAACATGATTGGTGGCGGTGCTAGGTGGGTCTGAGAATGTTTGCCAGTCAGCAGCACTTTACTGGGCCTTTTGTAGTATAGGCAGTCTTTGAGTTACAAACATCCAACTTACAAATAACTCATAATTAACAATGAAGGTGAGATAACAGGAAGTGAGAGAAATCTCCTTGGAAGGGAAATTCACTCCTAGAAGAGTTATCATGGAAAAAGGTGTCTCCACTGAAGCTTTATCACCAATCCTAGTTTCCAAAACAAGCCAAATAATAATTTAGGACAAACATTTGTCAATGGGGGAAGGTCTTCTGTTCCACCACCTGCTCGAGTAGGTTTGGTGGGAAAACAGGAGAGGGTCTTTTCGGTGGCTGCTTCTAGTCTGTGAACTCCCCCTCATGAGACATTAGGATGCCTTCTGCAAGCAGGCATTTGGGGAAGGATAAGGGGCACATTTCTGCAGAGGTTGTGGTTGGAATTGGTTGTGAATTTTAAATGCAATTTTAATTGCATGTATTATATTTTAACTGTATTTTAACAGTCCACACGGTATTATTTCATTGGTTTTTTTTATTTTGGTATTTTGAGTCCTCACAGGGAGAAAGGCAGGGTATAAATAAAGTAAATATAAATATAGCCACTTGTGAGATTTTTACTGCTGTCTGTATCCTAATTAAATAGGTTTAATCTCATTTCTTGTTCCCGAGACAACAAGAGGTAAGAGGAAATCTGCCCTTAGAAAGGGAAATTCACTCCTGTAAGAGTTCTCATGCGGCAAAGGTGTCTCCATAGAAACATTCTCACCACTTCTTGTTTCCACAAAAAGCAATTTTAAAAAAAAAATCCAATTGTCTCAGGGACAGAAAGTGAAGTGAAATCTTCTGAACAGGGGCACAGACAGCAACACAAACATAACAGGCATGTTAACTCTTCCCTATTATAATACTATGTAACATGATGTGCTATAAATGTCATTTCCTAATCGGTTCTATCATAAAAACATGGAAAAAGTTTATTAAACTGCCAAAACTTTGTGGTTGCAGGACATCCTGCAGCGCATTTTGCTATAGTGTTTCAATAAATATCTCATAGAGCAGGGGTCCCCAAACTAAGGCCCGGGGGCCGGATGCGGCCCTCTAAGGCCATTTACCTGGCCCCCACCCTAGTTTTAGACTTAGGCTCGCCCAAAGTCTGAAATGACTTGAAGGCACAACAACAATCCTACTTGATGATCTCATTGGCCAGAAGCAGGCCCACACTTCCCACTGAAATCCTGATAAGTTTACAGTATGTTGGTTAAAATTATTTTTATTTTTAAATATTGTATTGTTTTTTCATTTACCAATACTGTAAATGAAATATTCTAAATGAATGATATGATAATAATATAATATATTGTAATAAAAATATTGTGTATACATATAAAATTGATAATAAATATTTTAATGTAATACAATATAATATGTATTTATTTAT
Source organism: Anolis carolinensis (assembly GCF_035594765.1). Classification (NCBI taxonomy): domain Eukaryota; kingdom Metazoa; phylum Chordata; class Lepidosauria; order Squamata; family Anolidae; genus Anolis; species Anolis carolinensis. The sequence goes on along the minus strand of NC_085845.1, from coordinate 71,020,314 downwards.
TTATTACAGTATTTCTACCACGCCCTTCTCACCCAATAGGGGACTCAGGGCAGCTAATAATAATAATACAATATAATAATATTGTATAATAGAATAATATTAATTATATATTATATATTAAATGTAATATTACTAATAATATTACGGTATAATGGTATAGTACAATATAGTAATATATAATGCTAATATTGTGCTATGCTAATAATATAATATATTGTATGTACATACAATTTGTAAGCCGCTCTGAGTCCCCTTCGGGTTGAGAGAGGGTGGGGTATAAATGTAATACATAAATAAATAAGTAATTGTTGCTGGGTTTTTTTTTTTGCACTACAAATAAGACATGTGCAGTGATCATAGGAATTTGTTCATTTTTTTTTCAAATGATAATTCGGCTCCTCAACAATCTGAGGGACCATGAATTGGCCCTCCACTTAAAAAGTTTGAGGACCCCTGGTCTGGATGGTCTTTGAAGGTCTCTTTGCTTAGCTACAACCTTATGATAATATCTAGATGGCTTTTGGAGGTCACATTCTTTACCTATGGTCCTATGAGATTATCTAGATGGCCTTTGAGGGCCCCTTTCCTTACCGATGGTCTTATGAGACCATCTAGATCAGGGGTCCCCAAACTAAGGCCCGTGGGCTGGATGTGGCCCTCCAAGGTCATTTACCTGGTCCCTGTCCTAAACTTTAGACTTAGGGTTGACCTAAGTCTACCTGGACTTTGGAGGTCTCTTTGTTTACCTATGGTCTTATGAGATTGTCTACATGGTCTTTGAAGGTCTCTTTGCTTAGCTATGGTCCTATGCGACCGTCTAGATGGCCTTTGGGGGTCCCTTTCCTTACCAATGGTCTTATGAAACAATCTAGATGGTCTTTGGAGGTCCCTTTGCTTACCTATGTTCTTATGAGATTGTCTAGATCAGGGGTCCCCAAACTAAGGCCCTCCAAGGTCATTTACCTGGCCCCTGTCCTAAACTTTAGACTCAAGGTTGACCTGTATGAAATGCCTTGAAGGCACACAACAACAACAATCCTAATTTTGGACTATTTCTTCATTGGCCCCCCAACAGTCTGAAGGTCTGTGAATCGGCCCTCCACTTAAAAAGTTTGAGGACCCCTGTCATAGAGTCTCAACCAATTCAACATAGTTTGTGGCAGCCACAAAAACAAAGTTTCTGGGGTATAACAACTACAGTACTTTCAAAGTAAGTACCGCACAATTAAACAGAAAATATCACCTTCCAACCAGGAACATATTTTTCCAATTTTGTTACATAGTGTACAATCAAAACTTTTTAAAAAATCCGGCTGAAGTTACACATTAAAAATGTATTTGTTCCAATTTACAAACGAATTCAGTTTAAGAACAAACCTACAGAACCTATCTTGTTCATAACCTGGGGGCTACATGTAATTATGAAGACTATTTTGATGGAGGGTGGATGCTATACATGCAGTTTCTACTACTCATAAGATAATATAACCTTGCAGTAGTGCATAGTCAAGAGTTATGCACTGCAGGTACTTTGTCTTGTGATTTGCAGTCATGGAATAATGTCAGGCATCATACTATTTGCTTTACACTGCTGAAAAGTAAATAAATAGTTCAGAGGTCATTGCCTTTGGTAAATGGCAGCATGCTGGGGAAACAGTATATAGATCCACCTTCTTAAGGCAATTCTAGTTGTTAAGATTAGATGTGGACAGGATGTGCGTGGATTTTCAGTTATGTCCTGCTATCCTGAATTCTAATAGTTTGAGCTCTGATAAGCTTAGCACGTCTCCAGAAGAAATGCTTCCTCAAATGGGGAAAGATGTCTTGTTCGTCACAGAATGTGAGTGCCTTGAACTATGTATCTTGCATTTAAGTTGCTCTGTTCATAGTTTATCAGAGGAAGTAGATAAAGGTTTAACTCTCAAGTCTGATTACTGAGGGATATATCTCTGACAGGAAACCATTCAGAGAGGGAAAACATATTAATTACAAGGAATGTCCATTTCCTTAATATCTAGTTTGACCATGGCAGAAGTTTCATCCTTCCTTGTCGCATTGCTTCTTGTGATGAATGGCAGTTATCACAAAAAACTCTTCCATTGTGAGATTTGTTCTCCATCTGACACAACGAAGGTTTCATACTTCACTGGCAGCCACTGTATATGAAGATATAGATGTACAATTGCATTCTGACAAGCTTTTCGGCACTAACTTTTATGAGAAGATGGAAGTAGCAAACTTCCTCTGTATAAATCTTGCCAAGAAAACGGTACAATAGGATTACCATAAACTGGAGATGTTTTGAAGACAAAGAACAACAACTTTTCTTCTCTGTCTGTCCTTTAAAAAATATGTGCTCTGCGCATACATAAATCTATATAATTAACCTGTTGTGCTCCCGCGTAGAACAACTGGGGAAAAGAGAAGAATTAGCTATATGAATTGTTTTCTGTAACGAAATGAATAGAAATGTAATAAAAAATTAATTACTAAAAAAATCTATATAATTCATATGCTGGTGCACATGGTAAGTCCCTGTGTTAGGATTCTTGTAAAAATTCCTGTTCAAGGCAATGAATGTATTTTCTGCTATTGTAGTGGGTAAATGTTCTTGTTGTGTGCATCATTTCTGATCCTAGAAATGTGGCTCCTTTGTGGCTGAGAGAGTGTGATTTGCCCAAGGTCACTCACCAGGTTTCCTGGTGGAGTGGGGATTCAGACTTTGGTTTCCAGAGTTGTAGTTCAACACTCAAACCACTACGCTGCCTCCTACCAGTTATAAAAGTATGTTTAAAAGAATATACCCATAACTCGATCCTTCTTAGGTTATAAAACATGTAGTATCCTGTTCCTTGCCAACTGTTTAAATGGATGTATGTTAAAGGAGTGTTAGTATATCTTTGTTACATTTGTTTTAAAGGTGGAGTTGCCTTCCTGAAAGAGTAGTGCCTTCCTGAAAGCAGAGCAAGCATTTTACTTATCTGTTGTGTTCACATCAGGTCTAGCCCCACCATTTGGATGAAGTGAGGCATCATATTTGGGGTGTCATAAAGAAATGGCAAATTCATGGTTACTTAATTAGTTGTTACTCTATTTTTTGCCAGGAGAAGTGATTGAGGTATTTTCTGCCAGTGTGGCTTTACACACCATGTACCTTTAACAGGTGAGGGTGCAAAACAGGCATTTGCTACACTGTCTCAGGCAGCAAAATGTCTTGCATTAGTCTGATTCATATATTTAGCAGGTACCAGGTGAGGGTCTTATTTCAGCAGCAAAAAAGCAAACGGTCTCTCTTTTCTTCCCATCAGTCTGTTGCTCCAGTGTAAGCCCTCTTTGGGGAAATAGGGGTGTGATATGAATACTTCAGGTACCTAAGGCTTCAGGTACTGGAGACCACTTGCTACCTCTTTTCTTCTTTTGAGGTACATGATGGAAGACATGTGAAATACAAATAAAAGTGCCTGGATGAATGGGCTAAAGAGAAGAGTAAGGCAAAGTTTAGGACCTTCCACATCCCTATTGAAACAGGTGGGCATGTAGCCAACTAGCAGGAAAGGAAAGGCTTTACTTTTATAATGCTTACCCTACCATCTCATAAAAGTGCTCAAAATAGTTACCAATAACATCTGCAGTATGAAAACCTAAAGTACACTGCCCTACAACCCATGATCATATTTTTTGAACTTGATCATATGAATCTCCACTGCCAGATAATCTGGGATAAGAAGATAATGTGGGATCAGATCCTGGGTTATGTAGATCCAGTCTCAAGTTTGAACACTAGGAATCCTGCTACTTGCTTTGCTTGCATTCCTCCATTTAATCCTTTCATGGACTGGGTTCCTGGGCCTCAGGATGATCCCTTAAATGTGGCTGTGTTGTTCTGTGTTGTTCACTTCAAAGCAGATAATCTGGATTTTATATGGCAGTGCAGAAGGGGCCTCAGTGGTGAGTCAGGATAGCTAGGGTTTTGGTTGCTGGAGAGGGTTGAAGAGAAGATCAACTTCTGTAATGAACAAAATAAAATATGCACAGGTATCCGCTGGACCGATACCTGCAAATGTCAACAGGAGAGTTCAAGCTAATATCAGAATTAAATCAGGTAGGAGAAAATAAACATGGCAACCAGAATGAATAAATGCAAGCTTAAACAGAACAGCAGAAACAAAAGGAAAACAACTCTGTATGCCAAATGCCTCCTAAAATATGAAAGGATGTTACCTGTCATCAGAAGGCTGTTTTGTTCATTTCTTTACCACAATTAGGGTGGTTTCCGTTTCAGTCCTTTTTCTTTATAAACCTTAATCCAGCAGTACTTTTATTCTGCAGAGGAGTGAGAGACATGCAGCAAAGTGAGGCGTGGGGGCGAAGAAAACACGATTGAATGGTTTGGCTTTGCAGTAATAGCAACACACTCTTTGCTCCTGTGTTTGTTAAGGATATGTGCCAATGTGTGAATAAGCATGCAGATTAGCATGTGTTTTGTTTTACTTTAAAAAAAAACATGTTTGAAAGTGGTTAGAATACTTTCTTGGGTATTTTTGTAGAGCTGAGCTAGATGGTGTAAAACATGCTTTTTTAATATACTCTGTGCGACCAAGTTACAGCGTCTCTTTGTGGCTCCTGCTGTTTAAAAGCTTGCCACTCTGGATTCATTTAGGGCAGTGGTTCTCAAGTTGATGTCCCCAGATGTTTTTGGCTTTCAACTCCCAGAAATCCTAACAGCTGGTAAACTGGCTGGGATTTTTGGGAGTTATAGACCAAAAACATCTGGGGACTCCAGGCTGAGAACCACTGATTTAGGGGCTGCCCCAATCCAGATACACATAGCTTCCCTCAGAAGTTAACTCCTGCCCCCATGTTATTCCCTGAAGCCATAATTGCACCATGCACTTGGATGTGGAAATAGTAAAACACAGCATTTCTTTGAGTCAAGTTATACTATATCTCCATGCTCTGGCTACAATTGGTCATGTGGAAGTAACATTTTCACATGCAACGCTGTGTTGGGCTGGGCTGCATAACTCCAGCTAATCTGTCAATTAGATGTTACAGCCTTCTGACTCTAGTGGATGTATATTCCCCACATGCTCCGCTTGCTGTTTAAACAGGAAAGCGAGCCAGCAAAATTTGACTTTGTGTGTCTAATGGGAATGACTTATATGAATAGCAAAACATGATTTTTGTTTGCCAAATAGGTGGGTAGGCTCCCGTCATCCAATCACCTGTGGCTGCCTTTCCTCCACCCCCTTAGAGCTTGCAGTTTCACACCACCGACTGCTTCGACTTTTAAGGCAGATATTGAAGCAAAATCTTCCTTCACCATTTGTTGCTAGACCAAAGAAATCCAGAAGTCTGTAAACTGAATATTTCTGTTGGGTAAGTAAAGGTTAGGCTGAAAGAAAGTTGGCAGTTGATTTGTAAAACAACTGAAAACACTTGAGAAGACATTGAATGGTGTCTGTAAAATCTTTGAGTCACTTGCTATAAATGGCTTAGCAGCCTGCAAACAGTGCACCAAAGTAGACTATTCATGGGAATAAACCACAACTTATGTTGAATACCTGGCTTTCTAAAGATACTTTTCCTATAGATTTTTTAATCTAGTTTTTATAATATGATTTTGGAGGAATATAGAAAAATCCTCAAGATGAAGAGAGCAATGTTCAAAATCTAGATAACTGCTGTGAAATAATCATAACTAGATTATCTTGAAATTAAGTTATTGAAAGTTTGAAATGCCTTATGTGACATTTAATATTTTGTAAGTTTTGTTAGAAGGATTTTGAAAACGTAAGCTACATTTTTATAACTTTGTGCACTTTCTAGGAAGTAAAATAAGGTTTTTAACTCAACAGGAGTGTATGGTTACATTATTAAAATTTGCTATAGTACTGCAATCCTTAATGGAGTAGGATGTAGAGCATAGTTGAAAATTTACAGTCTTGCAAATGTTTTCAGGGTGGTTGCAGCTTAATAGTCGAACAGTGTGTAGTCTCTGAATCTTATAGTTTAAGAATGGGAAGCTGCTCTGAAGGGGCAAGGCTGAAAAATGATAGGAGAAACAATGCATAATTTCTGATGTGTTTGGTTTAAAAAAACAACAATGTAACAAATGAGAGCCAGTGTTGTGTAGTGGTTTGAGTGTTGGGTTATGATTCTGGAGACCAACGCTTGAATCCATGCTCACCTTTGGAAACCCCCTGGGTGATCTTGAGCAAGTCACATTCTCTCGGCTCTAGATGAAAGCAAAGGCAACCCCCCTCTGTGCAGATCTTGCCAAGAAAACCTTATGATAAAGTTGCCATGAATTGGAAACAACATCAAAGCATGCAACAACAACAGAATGATGGCAGATGCTTGTCATCTGTGCTGTCTAGAAAGGACCTGTGACATTCCCATAACCACATTCCGATCAGCATTTCCAATAGCAGTTTTATCTGCTCTTTTGTAAGCCTGTTTCATCTTTTGCAGCTGAATTTGCCTATCCTGCAATTGGAGTTGAGAGACAATTTGGAGCGGATTTGGGAAGGGAACGGGGAAGCTGGAAAACTTCCGCTAACATAATGACCTTCCATTGGAGGACAGACATAATTCAGTGCAATTCCAAGTGTTACAAAATATGGTATTCCTTTTACATATACTATGTATCAAATATTAGAAATGAGTAACTAGAAACACATATAAGTCACAGTGTATCATCATCTCATCTGAGTGGAGTTAGGCCTGGTTTGTGCTTGGATGGGAGGTCAGCATCGATACCAGTGATCTCTTGGTAGGGGCTTACCTGAAGCCTTTGAGATATTGTTGCCAATCAAGAGTTGGCAATACTGGACTAGGTGGAGCATTTATCTGACTAAGTACTGTATAATTACTTTTTCGATATTTCAGCCTTCTCTCTTATTTTTCAGAATTCCTAATCCAAAATGATAACTTGTGGACCAGCTTTGTCATTTGTTCGGCGCCTTTTCCGGAGGAAGATTGTAACTTTGGACAGCCTTGAAGATTCCAAATTATGTCGCTGTTTGTCAACTATGGACCTCATTGCCCTCGGCGTGGGAAGTACCCTGGGAGCTGGTGTTTATGTCCTCGCGGGAGAAGTTGCAAAAGCAGATTCTGGACCTAGTATAGTTCTTTCTTTCCTCATTGCGGCCTTAGCTTCTGTGATGGCAGGCCTCTGTTACGCCGAATTTGGTGCTCGAGTTCCAAAGACTGGCTCTGCGTATCTGTATACATATGTAACTGTTGGTGAACTCTGGGCTTTTATCACTGGTTGGAATCTCATTTTGTCCTACGTTATAGGTGAGTTTGGAAACCTTTGAAACTGTTGGGAGAATACCAACCCTAACCTGCTTGGCTTTGCCTCCTGGATTTTGCTAAGTACTTGGAATCTGTATGTGTGAGAGATCATTTGGACATGCGTTTTCCAAGCCTAGTTTTTCTGTACGTTTGATAATAGTATGAATGGAACAACATCCTGTGATTAGCAATATACCCATACGAGGGGGATAAACATGGAATGGGTTGGAATGAAGTGATATCAGTGATAGATGAACTAGTTAAAAGGATTAACCAACTAATTTATAGGGAGCCCACCTGCTGACTGAAAGGTCATAGGTTAAAATCCAGAGAGCAGGGTGAGCTCCCACTGTTAACCCCAGCTTCTGCCAACCTAGCAGTTTGAAAACATGCAAATGTGAGTAGATCAATAGGTACTGCTCCATGCAGTCATGCCGGCCACATGACCTTGGAGGTGTCTACGGACAACGTTGGCTCTTCGGCATAAAAATGGAGATGAACACCAACTCCCAAAGTCGGACACGACTAGACTTTACCTTTACCCTAAATATGAAGATAGAAGAACCCAATAGTTTGAACTAGTGTGTGAGTGATTCTTTTTGGGGTGTATAAATCTATATAATATATCGTCCTGGAACATGGTGATAAATAGTTTTTCAACCAGTACTAAGAATGGGAAAAAATAAGTACCCAAAGATAAGCCGAGTTTTTCAGCCCTTATTTATGAGCTGAAAAAGCCACCCCCGGCTTATAATCGGGTCAAGGTCAAGGCCGGCAACGGAGCCTGCAGGCTATTGCTTGTAATACGTGATCTATTTCTCTCTTCTCCTCCCTTATCAGGGTGTTTACTTTTGCAAAGCCTCCCTCGCTCTTAATCAAGGGAATGTTTTGAAAAGAGAGACACCCTTGCAAGTCAGGAAGAAGAAAAATATATATTCATTAATCTTATGAAAGCATTTCCCCCTGAAATATTTGTTAAACTCTCCTACAGATATATAGGCATTAACCCCTTGCAATCTTTTGCAATCTCTATGTACCTTTATATGTGTATCTATCTATATAAATTAATTTTATATATGATTTTCCCCTAATATGTTTGCAGGTCTTTGTAAATCCTTTACCTTTACCTTGTAGATCCATGTACCTGTGTATCTGTAGCCATACATATACATTATTTTTATATATGAATTACCCTCATATGTTTGCAAGTCTCTGCAAATATCTATATAAAGAGAGATGTCTGGATAGATATGAATATATTCTTACCTACCTATATATAGGGCTTGGAAATATTACAGGGGTAAATGAACACACAAATATATATAGACATGTCTATAGAGGGCTTGCAAATATTGTAGGGGAAATGCACACACACAGAGGGATTTGCAAACGTTTCGGGGGAAATGCATATGTGAAATTAGTATAATTATAGATCTATATCTAGTTCTGCATTGTTTATATAAGCATTGAATGTTTGCCTGTTACTATGTTGGAAGCTGGCCTGAGTCCCCATGGGGAGATAGGGTGGGATCCAAATGAAGTTGTTATTATTATTATTATTATTATTATTATTATTATTATTATTATTATTATTATTATTAGGTTATTGTTGATACCATATTGTTTTTGTTGCCCCCACTTTTCCACTTATAGAGCTAGTTTATTGCTTTTCTTTGAAATACGGTAAATATTCAAAAACATTTAACCTACTGATGTCTCAATTAATGAAATTTTATTGGTATCTATTTTTATTTTGAAATTTACCCGTAACTGCTGCATTTCCCACCCTCGGCTTATACTCGAGTCAATAAGTTATCCCAGTTTTTTGTGATAAAATTAGGTGCCTCAGCTTATATTTGGGTCGGCTTATACTCGAGTATATACGGTATGTCTGTGTTTCTTCTCTCCTTCAGAGTCATTTTTCTCAGCCTGCTCTTTCCCCCTTAATCATGCATAGTCAGGTGTTGTATTTGCATTGGGTGCTTAACCAGGGTTGCTTTTTAATGCAAAGTTTGAAGTCCTTCAGGAAATAGTTGAGTTGATGAGAAATTGTCATTATGTTGGAATTTTAAATTATAGTAGGTAGCACAATTTTTGTTCCTAGGTTATAAACGTCATTTCCCAATTGGTTCTATCATAAAAACATGGGAAAAGTTTGTTAAACTACAAAAAACAAAGTTTTGCGAGACATCCTGCAGCACAAAATATGCTATATTTCAATGAATATCTCATAGAGTCTCAACAAATTCAAACATAGTTTGTGACAGCCACAAAAATGATGTTTCTGGAGTCTAACAATTATTTTCAAAGTAAGCACCACACAATTAAACAGGAATAACACTTTCAAATCAGGAACTGAAACATTTTCAAATTTTGTTATATAGTGTTAGGGATTCTAAAGATTTCCTGCTGATAGAACTGTGCTCTGAGAGCAACATAAAACTGAAATACCATTGTTTAGAATAACCTACATTTCTTGGCCATGGTACCCTGGATAACATATAAATTTTGTTAAACATTATGTTGTGTGTACTACTATTATCTTATGTTTGAAGGTGGAGTAGCAAGGCTAATATATCTTATGACAGTTTCTTTGAAGAACCAACAGCTGCAGCTGGACATATCTTTCTTCATCCACATGGCTGTATTATGTGCTTTGTCCTGATGGCAAGCTCATCAAAATTTCAAATTCTTCATGTAGCTATTTACTCTAAAGATTAAGTAAATTAACTATTTATTTCCTTGGGTACTACAGAACCAATGTATCAAATGTACAGGTACATACAATTTTTGTTTATAATGAGTGGGACAGGTTTGAGTAAAGCAGGCAGACTTTTTCAAGGGTCTGGATAGTGCAGATTTAATTTATTGATTCTGTTGGGTTGGGATTTGACATGATGATGGTGATGCTTCTGATGCTGCTTTCCAAATTCAAGTAGGCAAATATACCATTATAATCTGTTTTGTAATCTCCAGTATTTTTGTTCTATTTTGTTCTATTTGCTTAGGTACATCAAGTGTAGCGAGAGCTTGGAGTGGCACCTTTGATGAACTCCTTGGAAAACAAATTGGTTATTTTTTCAAAACCTATTTCAGAATGAATTATTCTGGTCTAGCAGAGTATCCAGATTTTTTTGCAGTCTGCCTTATATTGCTTCTAGCAGGTAAAAATGTTTAAAATTCATTCTTATCATATTCCTAGAATTTGCATTAAGGTAAAGCATCCAGTATGATACATTTACCCCCAATGTGCTTGTGATTTTATAATGGGTTTTTAACTATAGTTATCCTGTTTTTATGTGATTTATTTACTTATTTTTATTTACTTTATTTTTATGTATCCCACCTTTCTTCTGATGTAGGGACTCAAAATGGCAACGTAAGGTTGAATTCAGTGTTAGTCCAAATTAGAGTGAAATGGTGAAATGAATAGGATTACCACAAGCCTATTTATTTGATCAAAGCAAGATTAGGTAATGCTAATATTGTATTTTTTCAAATAGTTATGGGAATGTTTGTACATATATTTGATATGATTTGTCCAATTTGATTTAGAATATTACATTAAAATTTGTAGCTGCTTCAAGAAGAAACATTTATTTGAAAAGTATTCATTTAGTCCCTTGGATTTAAAAAAATAGATGAATTAGCATATTAAAGTATTCTAAACCTGACTATTGCTGCATGAAGCAGTCAATGCATTTCTTGTTAAGTTAGCACTGATCAATTTCATAAACCAAGTTTGTGGGAAATGCTGGCTAGGGTATTCAGAGAGCTGTTTTTAAAAAAATAAGCACATTATGTAGGTTTATGATGATCATTGACTAAAAAAGTTACTTTCCCAACTGCCAGAATCGTCCACCCAACATAGCCCTTCTAGCTGGGGGATTCTGGAAGCTCTCTTTCAAATAAAGTAACTTTAGCCAGAACAGCTTTTTAAAGCATGATTTCTGAATCCTCTGCCTGTGTTCCCTATGCTTATATATTATGCAATGCCATGTGAAATGGTATTTCAATATGTTTGGTTCCCAAAATCCATAATCTCAATACCTACTTGGAACTATTACAGGAATTACACTTGTACAACCACTGCAGCAGGTTATAATTTGTTGTTGGTGGTGGTGTTATTTTTATTATTTTATCAGCTTGGGGACCCGGCGGTGCCTGGGTTATTAGAAGAAGGCATTATTTGTTTTGGGATGTTGGGTAATATCACTGAAGTTTGGTCCAGATCCGTCGTTGGCTGGGTTCAGTGCTGTCTGGATAAGGTTGAACTACAACTCCCAGATTCCCAGCACAATCACCCCCAAACCCTGACAGCATTCACAGTTGGCCATGTTGGGTCTGTGTGCCAAGTTTAGTCTAGATCTGTTGTTGGCTGGGTTCAGGGCTCTCTGGATGCAGGTGAACTATTACTCCCAGATCCAAGGTCCATTCCCACTAATCCTTGTAGTATGTTCAGTTGGTCATGGAGCTTCTCTGTGCCAAGTTTGGCCCCAGTCCATTGTCGGTGGGGGTAACAGTATCAGTGAAGGTACTGTAAGTCCCATTATCCATGGCAAGTTTGGTCCAGATCCATCGTTGGTTGGGTTCACAGTGCTCTCTGGATGTAGGTCAAGTACAACTTCTGTAAATCATGGTGAATTCTCCCCAAACCTCTTCTTCCATTGCTGATCAATTCCTCTGTTAACAGTGTTTCCCTAGGAAATGGTAGGAAAGGGTTAAGGGAGAGGCAGTGGGCGGGGTCATGCAAATTAAGGAACTCTGGTATTTCTATTCTGGAGCAAAAAAAAAAACATCTAGGATGAAAGCCTTCACTTGGGTGGGGGGAAATATGGTATTTGTGGAGGACACTGGCAGGGTTTGGGCTACATGTTCATGGTGCTCACTATAACCTGCATGTCAGTGGAGGGAGGGCCATTGGTGTCTCCTGCTCAGTGGGTGTTATAACCTGTTTGTGGAGGTGAGAGGTTGTCTGTGTAAGTGGACACATCCACCACATACACATTTTTCACTTTTATTATGTTTATAGATTTGTATCCTGCTTTATCCCCCTAAAAAAGAGACCCAAAGTAACCCAATTCCTGTTATTAAAAACAATATATAGTTTAAAATCTTGAAAACATACAAACATTTAAAGAGAATTAAATGTTGAAACTATTAGAAATAATCAGTTAAAAACTATTAAAACAAATTAAAAACCAATTCACATAGCTAAAACAGTTCATAGCACCCCCGGCTCAGTCTTAAAAACTTCCTTTTTTAAAAGCCTGCCTGAAAAGAAATAACCTTACCTATGCAATTGCTCATGGAAAAACCTTCTTGCTTTACAGGTTTATTATCATTTGGAGTAAAAGAATCCGCATGGGTGAATAAAATCTTCACTGCTGTTAACATCTTGGTCCTTCTCTTTGTTATGATTTCTGGCTTTGTGAAAGGTGACATAAATAACTGGAAGAAAACGGAAGAATTTCTTATAAACTACACCGTGGAAGTCAAGTAATTTTAGGGTTTATTCTACTTCTGCTTGACTGTTAGCCTTTGTTTGTGAATGTTTTGCATGTAGTACCATGGACAAGTGCTATATAACTTGTGTAGAAAGGAATTCATTGAAAGTGTTTGAGCTACATATCTTCCTTTTCGCCTGCTCCCATGAGACTGGGAGGAATAAAGCAGCTTCACGCTAACGAATTCCTAGCTAAGGGATCCAAGAACTGTGTGAAGGGTTTTATTTTAACTTCTAGATGATTTCTGAACAATTTAACAACAAACACCGGGATGTTTTGCCAGCATGTTTGATAAACACAAGTGGTTTCAAGTAGAAATGATTGATTTATGCATAACAACAAATGAGGAATCTTTTAAAGTCAAACTGAATTTGTCCTCCAGTTGTACGGAAACAGATATGGAAATGTTTTGTGCCCAATTTTTGTATCCATGCATAAAGTGCTAAGTTCTGCTTTAGTATTACATGTGAATGCTTCCAAGGACAATGTAACATTTGAACTGATGTTCAACTTCCAGTTCCATAGCTAGATGTGGGCGAAGACTGTATTCAGGAAGAAGGATGTGGAGTTTTAATTGCATGTTTTTGCAGGGTTGGATAAAGAACTTTTAGTTACACTACAGAAAGATGGAGAAAAGAACCTTTAGTTTTTAGTTACACTTTAGAACAATCTTAGATTATCAGGAAGCAAAAAAATGTTTCCTTCCACAAATCCTGAAAGTTCAGGTCAGGCATTATGGTCACCACAAAATCTTGCTTTTCATATAATAGGTAGTTATAAAAGATTGCAGTGTTTCCAGACGTATATACTATGTTGTATGAGGAAACAGTCTTGATGTGGACATTTTATACGATCTTGGGAGTAATGCTGGCACTTCAGGAGGGATGCTGTTGAAAAGAACATCAGATGAAATGTGGAAAGCTTGTCTTTCAGATAGTTGATTTTTAATGCAACTGTCAAATAATCATCATCATCATCATAATAATCATCATCATCATCTATTTATATACCGCCCTATCTCCTCGAGGAACTCAGAGCGGTTTCCAATACAACAGAAAACATACAACAAGTTAAAACCATACAGCAATTAGGACATAATATCACATGAACATAAATGCATAAGACATATAATCAGTTAACAAAGATTTAAAACGTAATGACAAAAACTCCATCAATAAATCCAGATACAGTGATCAGATTCAACGTTGGAGAGGCCAACTATAAAGTGCTAGGTGTGTCAGGTGCTACGGTACAGAGTGGGCAAGGAAGTGGGTAAAGTGCTAAGCAAGAGCATAGCCGGGAGGGCTAAGGGAGCTCTACTCAAAGATCTGCTGAAACCACCAGGTTTTCAGATCCTTACAAAATGAGGATAGAATGAGGGCTTGTCTGATCTCTGGGAAAGGCATTCCAGAGCTGGGGAGCCACAACCGAGGAGGCCCCCTCCCTTGTCCCCACCAACCATGCTTGTGATGGCGGCGGGAGCAAGAGTAGGGCCTCCCCAAAAGATCTTAGGGCACGCACTGGTTCATAGGGGGAGGATGCGATCACGGAGATTGGTGGGCACATGATAAAGACAGCATGTGCCAATGCCTCTTCAGAGTTGTTTTAGGGTGGCAATCACTGACCTTGACCTAGAGGTCTTAAAATCCATATGTTTATAAAGAAATGTCATAGAAAATATGACCTACAGATGTTATTGGACATCTAACTAAACAAGCAATCAATCCAATTCCAAATTGGGTAAATTTGGTAGGTAAAAAATAGCTTCCTAAAAAAATCTCTGAAAATCTTTGAAATTGTGTTTTTTAGAAACCTATCATTTTCTGAGAATGTAACAAGTGCATTTGGAGTTGGTGGCTTTATGCCTTATGGCTTTACTGGAACACTTGCTGGTGCTGCAACCTGTTTTTATGCTTTCATTGGATTTGATTGCATTGCAACGACAGGTAAGTTTACTTGTCCATTGTTTGCGGTTGTTAGGTTGAAACTGTAGTTTGTATGTGTGGTATTGTACTGTCTGTATTGGATACATTTTGAACTTCTTTGGGCTGTTCATAGGCATATGTGGAAAAATTTGTATTCCAGTTATTAAAGTACATACTTTGTATTGTTCATTTTTTAAATGTAATATGTTTCTTAGTCTTTCAAGAAAACACATTCTTCCAAAGACAGTTTACAATATAAAACAGTAAAATTCAGAATGTCACATTGATTGAGAAGCTGTTTATTTTTAATAGCCACCAATAATGCAAGTAACATTTTTGGAGAGAAATATGCTGAACATGTATAGCCATCTTGGGTCTTGTTACTTTATTATTGACCTCCTCAAGCAAATGATCAATTCTGTATCATGTATCTTTTCGGTTGTTAAAAAAATGAACTTGATTTGCAATCTTGTCTTATGATTAAGTCATGCTTATTTTTATTTTATTTTAGCTTGATTGTTATATTTCTGGTTGTGTTTTTTAAAAAACAGTTTTTGAAATATTATGATCATGAAGACTGTAAATATGTCATGTTTCTTTTTCCTTCATAGGGGAAGAAGTGAAGAATCCCCAGAAAGCCATACCTATTGGAATTGTAACTTCCCTACTTGTCTGTTTTATGGCCTATTTTGGGGTTTCAGCTGCTTTAACTCTTATGATGCCATACTATCTAATAGATGGGAAAAGCCCTCTCCCCGTAGCATTTGAATATGTTGGATGGGGCCCAGCAAAATACCTTGTAGCAGTGGGATCTTTATGTGCTCTATCAACAAGGTAAAAAATAATTGAAGCGAATTGTCACCTGACTTCTTTATTGAGAAAATAGAGATGTTACAAGCCTCTGTGTTGTTTTTCAAATCCTGCTCAAATGTGTTATTGAGATCTCTATTCTTAATTGGTATGTCAACTTCATACTGTACTAGAGAAGTTATTTTCAAGGGAACTACCTGTAGTATTAATGACGCATCACAGTCTGGTGAATATTGTCCAGAACAGAAACGATATAAGAATATAAGTAGAGGCATGTACCAAAATCCTAAATGGCCTACTTAATTATGAATGTGTAACGAACCTATATACAGTCAGTCCCTGAGTTACAAACACCTGACTTACAAATGACTGATAGTGTTGTCGAAGGCTTTCATGGCCGGGATCACAGGGTTGTTGTATGTCTTTCGGGCTGTGTGGCCATGTTCCAGAAGCATTCTCTCCTGACGTTTCGCCCACATCTATGGCAGGCATCCTCAGAGGTTGTGAGGTATGGATAAACAGTTTATCCATACCTCACAACCTCTGAGGATGCCTGCCATAGATGTGGGCGAAACGTCAGGAGATAACGGTTCTGGAACATGGCCACACAGCCCGAAAGACATACAACAACCCAAATGACTCATAGTTAAGAATAGGGGGTGAGACAACAGGAAATTAGAGAAATCTACCCCTCAGAAGGGAAATTCACTCCTGGAAGAGTTATTATTGGGAAAAGGTGTTGCAACTGAAGCTTTCTCACCAATTCTAGTTTCCACAACAAGCCAAATTTTTCAAAATACAAATTATCACAGGGACAGGAAGTGAGGTGAAGTCTTCTGAACAGGGGCACGGACAGCAAAACAAATCCCACAAGGGTGTTTGTCCTTCCCTATGCTATCTGAAGTTCTCTCTCTCTCTCTCTCTCCATATATATATACACACACACACACACACACACACACACATACAAATTCAACTTAAGAACAAACCTACAGAACCTATCTTGTTTGTAACTTGGGGATTGTCTGTCGTCATTTTTAAAAATATTTTTTTATTTACATACATTAACACTTACAGTGAAACAGAACACAGAACGATGAACATTTTACAGACACATGCCCCTGCCACCAAGGCCTGAACAGGTATCTTTTATCATAAAATTTATAAGTCAACCATTAAACAAATGTCATATCCAAAATTCCTGACCAACAAGGTTGTACTGTTTTACCTGTAGTCTGTATGTAGTCATATATAAGTCTAGAAATCTTCATAAAAAAATAAACGTAAAAAACCTGGGTCGAGTTATTCATAATTCAGTGTGAGTACTGTACCATAACTCTCACCAAAAGAGGAACCACCCAGTTCTCTGAGTAGTAACAAAAGACAAGAGCTTAGTCCATCCTGGGAGAACCTAAAAGAAGCACTGACACTTTGTATTCCCTCTGTCATGGCATCGCTTATGGCCTTTTTGAGTATCAGGGCTGAGGCAAGGGGAGGCCGGCCCCTTGAGTCAGTATTGGTGCTTTCCATATAATGACCCTCAACATATCCAAGGGTCATATCAAAATCCATTATTTTGGCCCAATAACCTACCTTCGACTTATACATGAGTTCATATAGTAAGTAACATCACCTGGCCTGTTGCACCCAAACCTACCTTAATTCTTCAGCCACATCAAGCAAGTCAGGCTGCAGGAGGATTTGTTTTCCAGAACCTTCTGCCAAAGAACAAAGTTCTGATGAGGAATTGCAAAAATGGATTGCTTCAGATTGTCACAGCCTCATTCACTAGCAGGAGGGGGCTAGAAATTTCATCCTTCTGTACCCGGATTGCCAACTGAACAAACCTTTTTCATTTACATGATCATGTAGTGTTGCTGAACAAAGAACAGTTAGAGATCTCTAACTCTTGATTATGAATCTGCAGCTACAATACATAATGCCAACCCAGGATAATGCCTTTGATCTCTTTTTTAAAAGTATTTTAATATTCTTAAAACAATTTACATAAAAAATGCATATGTTTAGCAAAATGACATCAAAAGACACTCTCCCATATATCAAAATCATTTTTTTGAAGTTGATGTGCAATCGTCATATTTTAAAATAAGACTGTGTATAGAGAAGCTGCATCCAGTTTGGTTTTTGTCAGCTGCCTTAAGCTGGTGGACCTGCCACTTGTGGAAGATTTTCTGTAAGATTTGTGAAGTTGTAAGGAACCAAATAGTGTAAAGACCAACTTTCTTGTCTTGCTCAGCCTGAAGTAAATGTGACTTCACTGCACCAAGTGCTGGTTTCAGCATTTTGCAAAGATCATATCTAATGTTTAAAACTACCAGTGCTGTCTTGGCTTCCTAACACTTGCATATGCTTGTTTGCTATTAATGCTAAGACTGCCTAGCTGATGTGATATTTAAATTTGGCACAGACAGTGAAAGCAACCTGTCCAGCATCCTCCAGCAAAGGACGTCTGCCATAAATTGGTGGAATTCCTGAATTATTTTCATATACTATAATACAGTCTTGACATTACTAATAGTTGAAGCAGAGGACCTCTCTCATCCTTTCCCAGTGAATCCCTCATTACTTCCTTTGACTTGTCAAGTGTACATCTGTCAGGAGTTGGAAGGGTGACCTTAGCCTTGTTGGACCACCCAAGGCACTACACACCACTGACCCTTTTTCTAACCAGTATAGGACTGCAATCTACATTGGTGCTACTTTGAATTGCCCTTCTAAATAAATTATGTGACTGGGTTGAAATTAATTTGCAAGCGACATTTCAGTTTAACTTGAGGCCAATGTAATACTGAACCATGATTCATGCAAACCAGAGAAAGAAGGAGGATAATTAATTGGGTAAAAGAGGGAGTGCACAGTTCTAGTTTCTTAACCGTTGCTAAGGGATTGGAAATGTTGTGTTTGCAACGGGTTAGAAAGTCCTTTGGCCTTTAAAAAAAACCCTTCTGTAACATAGCTATATGATAGACATAATATGACTAGGAGAAACAAATGAACATTTAATTTTTTTGTCATGTCAGTCCAGAAATGCATTATAGGAGGCCATAAAGCTTCTATTAAATATGAACAAGCCTTTAAAATGGAGGTACATAAAATGCTGCTGAGAAGGCAAGTAATTGAAGTCTGTGACCAGTAGACTCATGTTACTGTCATACGATAACATTCCACATAGTAATTTCAGAAATTGTCAATATGCAAAATGGGGATAAACATATTTGCTCAGACTTCAAATATTGCACTTAGTTATATCCATGTTGTCGGAACACTAACTAGTGAAGTCATATGGATTGGCACAGCTATTACAACTTTTTTTGTGCTCAGACTCCCAACAACTCTTCAAGAAAGATCATGTATCAAAATGGATTAAGCAAGAGCAATCTATCTTGGAGACCCATTGCAGTCTGGGATAGATCCTTTATGCTTATTGAATTACTTTTTCTGATTTAGGTGAAGCAGGGATACAGCAAAGGCGAAAAGATGAATAAGCTTTCAGTTCAAAAGTTTTATTATTAATTTTAAATAGATTATATAATTAGCTACAGGCTTTTTTGGTAAGGAATTGCTGACTGCAGGGATGAGGTTACCTATTTTTAATTCTGCTGCCTGGTGCAATCTGTCACGGTGTGGTAATGCTTAATTGCATTGCAAATATTACTAGATATGTCGTGGTGGTACCATCTTTTGGAAGGACTACAGTAAAGACACAAGTTACTTCAATTACTAGTTTTTAATATTTTACTCCATCCATTAAGGGCACACACACAAATGAATGAAAAAATGTATATTTAAAAGTAATTGAAAATGGTAGAGATAGAATTACTTTCCAGGGCATTGAATTGAAATATCGTAGGCCTTCCACATTCACTGAGGTTAGTATTGCACGATCCAAATCTAACAGTTGCACGATCCGTGAAAGTGAAAAAAGTGAATAACAATAAATTTCTTTGGAACTAGACAGATTATTTATCAGATCTGAAATTCTCTTGCATCAGAGTATGAGAAATAATTGATTAAATAAGTGCCCAGCACCTTTATTCTTATGGCATTACAAACACATTGTTGTGTTAGAACTTTATAAGAATTCCTTTAAATATTGCATGGAATATTTCAAAAACTGGATTGAATGCACTACATTCTATATAAGGGAAGAAATGGGAATGTACCTGAACGTCAATCTGTCCACATATAAGTGTGGGTTTTAGATATCAGAAAGATTAGTTGAAGGTTCAAGTAACTTGTATCTTTACTGTAACATGTCTTGCATAGGTATCTCCTTTCTCCCCTGTCCTCC
The DNA here is from genome assembly GCF_035594765.1 of Anolis carolinensis. Lineage (NCBI taxonomy): Eukaryota > Metazoa > Chordata > Lepidosauria > Squamata > Anolidae > Anolis > Anolis carolinensis. The sequence continues at coordinate 71,000,461 of NC_085845.1, read as the reverse complement.
AAATGTCAATTATCTTTCTGGTATCACATGCTGTTAATTGGCATTGTTTGGCTTTTCCCTAATGCATTGCATGTATTTGTGTTGGCCATGTTGCATGTTCTTTTGCTTTTTATCCAGTCTCCTTGGATCCATTTTCCCAATGCCGCGGGTAATCTATGCTATGGCGGAAGATGGGTTGCTTTTCAAATGGCTAGCTCAAATCAACTCCAAAACGAAGACTCCACTTGTTGCTACTTTATCATCGGGGGTTGTAGCAGGTGAGGCTGTAAGCAAACGAATTGTTAAAGAAAATGAACTCTGTCAAAGACCAACGTAAGATATGGATAAGGCAGTTATGGTTCCAATTATAAAATGTGAATCCCTAAACAGAAAAAAATAAAACTTTTGCCTCTCACAAACTTTATTTTTGGTTATTGAAATTCTTCTGACAAAAATGCATTTTACTTTTGAAATTCCCTTGATGTATGTGTTTTTGGGTGGTCTTTATCAAGTAGCATTGTTACTATTGTACTTGAACAATTAAATTTTTTTGTTCTAGTCTTCTGGGCTCTATGTTCCCTTTGCCCCGCATTCTGTTTGCCATGGCACGAGACGGGTTACTCTTTAGATTTCTTGCCAAAGTGAGCAAGAGGCAGTCTCCAGTTGCTGCCACAATGACAGCAGGGCTCATTGCCGGTAAGCTCTGTGAACCCAGGTCCCACTTAAATGGGATCTGAATCCTATGTTCACATGCATAATTCTGTGATAACATGGGCCTGCATGCATGTAAATGGGGAATGAAAGTGGTGACTAATCAGAAGGCATTGTAACTCTGAATTGTGAAGGCATTGGTTGCAGAAGGTGTTGGTGGTGGTGATAGAAGACATTTTCTGGAATTATTCTATTTTCTAAACCATTTGTCTAATGTAACCAATGATGCTTGGTTGTGCATGTGGAATAATGACAGCATATGTGAATACCTTGGTAAAATTCCCTTGCTTTTTATGTCCTTTGTGCAATGTTCATATAAACCTTTCCTACATAAACCTCTGTAGTGAAAGTTCTGCTTAAGCTGTATTCAGCATTTTAAAAAGTGCAAGTGGAATATAACTTGCAAGGTATGTTGTTTTTCTTCCCTTCCTTAGTCCCCCCTCCTGCTCCAAAATGGCATTGCTATTAATACTTGGGCATGATAACCCCTCTGCTCTAAACAGTGTTGAGATTAGAAATCAAAAGTTCAGAATTTGGAAGTGGAATTAAATGCAATTCACATACACAGATTTTTTTAAACTTTTTTGCTCATGCAACATCTGTAAGATTTGAAAAAAGTGACACAGTCGGCCAAATGCATATCAGCAGAACCAGAGAAGAATAATGTTTTTAAATTGTATTTTAAATTCATTTCTTCAAGATTCTATAATTTTGCTTGCAGGTTTCTGTGACATCATGAGATTTAAAGCAATATATTTTTAAAAGTTAGCATCCAAGAACTAAATATTTAAAGTTAGGTTTTGCCTATCCTTACCAATATAAATGTATGAAAGTTAATGTGATTTTAAAATGTAAGAGAAACACCTGCCCTTAAACTAACACTAGGGGCCTATCCAGACAGGTACAAAACCTGGGACCTGTCTCAGTTTTTACTGGATAATGATATCCCATTAGATCCGGGCCTTCAGAAAAGACCCAGGTCTAATGGGGTATCGGGACTACCCGGGGGTGAGTGTCCATTGCCACCCCGAACCTTTTGGGCTCCTGGAGGCACCCATTTTGTGTATTTTAAAGGTTATTCAGGGCCTCTTTGGGGTTATTCAGGATCTGTTTTTACCATTTGGTGCCTTTTAAAGGTTGTTCAGGGCCTGTTTAGGGTTGTTCTCAGGCATCATTTCCTTGCGCCAGGAGGATGCAAGAAATTATGTCAACTAGTTACCTTTTACTTAACTTTTAGGGGGAAATTGGGGAGCTTTGGGGGGCTTTGGGATGACATGTAGCCCCCCCCCACAGGAAAGAACAGGATTTTTGGGGGGAGTGGGGTCTCAAACCCATAAACCTGCATTGGTGCTGATTTTAGTCCTGTCTAGAAACCGTCTTGATTACTCATCTGAAATAGATCTTACCCAGACATAACACAACGGTCCTCAAAATCATAGTTTGCATCAGAAACCAACTTAGGGAATGTTTTCTTCCATTCCTTCTCCCTTTTGGGGTAATTCCCTTCTTTTATCAATGATTTGCATTGATACATATCCAAAACTGTGGATAATGGCCTAATTCACATAAAGCTATGATGGTGCGGCAATGCTAGTGCAACAAACCTTCCTTCTTTTCCAATCTCCCTAATAGTCTTTGGAGTTGCCCCAAAGACCGCCAAATATAATTTCCCATGTTTTTAAAAAGTATCTGTAGCCTATATTCTTTATGCCACATACCCCTTGACATATGCTTGTTCCGTTTTAACACTGTTTAAACAGAGAATATCTTTTATAAATGTTTGAATGCTGAATATCTTTAATTCTTTGCATGAGCTTCTTGCAGGAAAAGGAAAGGATCAAGGTTTGAAATGGGCACAGTGCACCAATAAAACTTCCTTTCACAACAAATGAGATTTGAGACAAAACAATGCTTTCTCAATGCCCACTGTTTCAAGGGGATTTATCCACAGTGCATTTTGCCCATTACATTTATGCATGTATTTAATGTATAATGTTTGCCATGAAAAATGCTCCCTCACTCTCCATATTAAAAGCAATTGTTTTTTTAAAAACCTATATAAACAGTAATAACATTACAAAGGGGAATTAACTCAGTAACGTTCCTCTGAATAAACTGTAACAAAAATGTTACAGAATACTGCTGTAATACGGAAATGCTGACATTGGCATAACAACGTTCTCATTCTTTTTATAATTTATAAAATGCAGATTTTTCTTGAATTATGCAAAAGCATCTTAGGTTTCTAAGGGAAAGTTATTAGATGTTCTTGGGAAGCAAACATCCATAGTTTGCCGAATACATATAACATTTTAATACAATTTTGTCTTCTTTTTCTTCTAGCTCTAATGGCTTTTCTCTTTGATCTAAAAGCCTTAGTAGACATGATGTCTATCGGAACACTTCTTGCATACTCACTGGTAGCTGCTTGTGTTCTTATTCTTAGGTGAGTTCCTGTTATGAATGCATTGTTATTTTATTATTGATACATCGTTTTAAAGACAGTCTTCTCTAGTCATTTCCTAATTATTTTTGTTTTTCTGTCTCGCAAAGATGCTTAAACAAAATGCTTGCCAATACATAGGGTATTTACAAAAATCAATACAAAGCAGTTTAAAAACAGTAAAAATCATAGCAAATACCCCAGGAATAGTAAGAAGATATGCAATGTAATTGTAGTGAAATATACTATACTATTCCTTCTATCAGCAATGTCTGGTAAGCTTTTGCTGTCTACTGTTGATTTCTTTCTACTGTTTTATATGTGGGAAAGAATTCAACTCTTGGCATTTTTGGTGGCTGTTGTAGAAGTCCTCCCTTGCCAAAGACATTGGGAACAACTGGAATCTGGGTGGTTTTTCTCTTAAACCTTCAGTTGTTCTTCAACAGTAAAATCATTTCCTTCCAGTTTCAGTGGCCGGTACAAAGGTTTAAGTGTTAAACTCTGGGGGACTTTCACTTCCTGCTTAGCCATGGAAACCCACTGAGCAAATGACACTCTCAATCTAAGAGGAAGGCAATGACAAACCTCCCCTGAATACATCTTGCAAGAAAACTCCTTCAGCAAACCTAGCATATATAGTAGTAGTCTTGCTCCAGTTTGTGTTCCACATAAATATACAATTGGTATATTTATATGCTATAGGAAAACCTTTGCTTGTTAGACCAGTGGCTCCTGGCATTCTTTAGGGCAGAGTGGGAATCTTATCTCCTTTTGTGGGATTCTGTGTGGCTCTTAGGAATTCCAAGGTGACAATAAAATTTCTGTTTAAAAAAGATCAGACCAGATTAAGTTTAAAGCTGTTTTAAAGGGTCCTCAACTTAGAACAGCTATACTTTCCATTACATGGCAGCAGAAAGTGGGCTGTCAAAATGAGACTCTTTAAGGTATGTTTTGCAGCCCTCTGGAACAATGGGATGAGCCAAAATAGGGATGCATGCAGAATTCTGTGCCCAGCCCTGGTTTGGGGTGTAAAATTTGGCTACTCAGATCCAAATGAGGCTTCACAATGTGGTGATTACAAAAATACAGTTTGCATGCATATGGAATTATTGGCCTACAGGCCATGAAATGATTCATGGTTATATCAGAAGAAGTGTAATAACTTTCTGTGCTACTGCTCTTACTGGGAGTAAGAGCAGAATGGATGATTTACATTCTCTTCCAACTGCTTCCCCTTTCCCACTATAAGATGTTTAGCATTCAGGAAATGTGGACCACCATTCCTGTTGTCCTGGAGATGTTTAAATGAATGATGCCATCTGTATTGTGGAGATAGCAATGATTTGTATGATTTGAATTGAATTAATGTAACTATACAAATGGTGAAGAGATGCTGCATAAAGTATGCAGGAGGGTCTTTTGACCACCCGACAGCCTCTGAAATATTATTATTATTATTATTTCATTTCTATCCCGCTTTTCTCCCATGGGTGGGTCTGCAGGCAGTGTACAAAGTTTAAACACCAATACATATACATCGGCACACAGAATACATAATCAACTAAAACATCATATACAAATATAAAAATAAACCAATTTAAATGCATCATATAAAACAGTTAAAGCTTACAACAGGTAGCATTTAAAAGTTTCCCTAACCTGCAGCCACTGAGGTTATTCGTAAAACTAAAAATTATAAAGCTCCTAAGACATTCATTTTCAAGGTTAGATTGCAGTTGCCAGGGCCAGCAAACCATTCAGTGGTGACATTTTACCAGCGGTTATCTGGCAGTGCCTATTATCATTCATCTGGGAAGATCTTGCCCCACAGAAAAGTTTTAATTTGTGAACGAAAGGATAGTAAGGAGGATGCCGATTGTACCTCTCTAGGAAATGAGTTCCAGAGCCACAGGGCCACCACCGAAAAGGCCCTCTCTCTCTCGTTCCCACCAAACGCACCAGCAATGATGGTGGGACTGAGAGAAGGACCTCTCCTGATGATCTCATGGCTTTAGCAGGTTGGTAGGAGGAGATATGGTCCCTCAAGTAGTCTGGGCCCAAACCATTTAGGGCTTTGTAGGCTAAAGCCAGCACCTTATATTGTGCCTGGAAACAAACTGGAAGCCAGTGTAGCTGCTTCAGGAGTAGAGTAGTTCTTCCTCTATATCCCACTCCCATAAGCAGTCTAGCAGTCTGCAGTATGATGTATTATTCAGTGTACTTTAAAAACATTTTCTTTGCCTCAAATCTGCTTCCACACAATCATTTTCTTTTGTGCACACAGGTACCAACCCAGTTTAAATTATGAGCAACCCAAATATTCAGCCGAAAAAGAAGCTCTCACAGAACCTGATAGAGAATGTGCAAGTGAATCTCAAATTAGCATGATACCAGGGCACGGTCTTAGCTTACAAACACTGATAAATCCATCAAGTTTGCCAACTGAGCAGTCTGCTACAATGGTTAACCTGCTTGTAGGTCTGTTGGGTAAGTCAAAACCTATTTAAGTATGTGGAGCATCTTTGAAATTCCATCTAATAAGCAAAGTGAATTTTAACAAAACAAAAGATTAGATTCATATGTAAGACGATGGAGAATTCATTGTAAATTATCTCTTTCGGGAGAAAAACTTGTGTCTATCTCTGTTATGTGTATTTTAATATGTATTTTATAGAAATAATTTTTAATATGTATCTTTTATAGAAATATGTATATTTATAGAATTTTACAATGTTTATGTGTTTTAATTATGCTGTAACCCATCTTGAGCCACGAAGAGAGGAGAGTAAGAATTATTATTATTATTATTATTTAATGTCCATTGTAGAGCACTGGGGAAAAAACCCAAGCTGGCTTGTAAGCTCTGGCTGTGAGTAATGTTGGAATGATACAAATAATTTAGTTGTGTTTTGAATGATAACCACAGAAGAAAGTGGATGCCTTTCATTGTTGAAAATCCTGACTTCATAGCTAAAGTTTTTTTCCAAATATCTAAGATTTTGAAATACTGAAATAATTTGTTTCCTGTTTCCTTATTCACCTCCATCTAGCTCTTCTAGTGTGTGGCTTAAGCATTCTGACTACTTATGGCATACATTTTATTGCGAATCTAGAGCTCTGGAGTATTTGTCTCCTTGCAGCTCTTTCAGTTCTGTTTGTTGTCATCATCCTTATCATCTGGAGACAACCGCAGAGTCAGCAGAAGGTGGCATTCATGGTGAGGAAACAATAAAGAACTTACCAGTGGGAAGTATGTTCAGCAATCCTTCTAACACAGTGGTTCTCAACCTATGGTCTCCAGATGTTTTAGGTCTTCAACTCCCAGAAATCCTAACAACTGGTAAACTGGCTGGGATTTCTGGGAGTTGTAGGCCAAAAACATCTGTGAACCACAGGTTGAGAACCACTGTTCTAACCCTTTGGGGAAAATTCAGCTAAATGGTACTGCCACCACTGCTGTTTCAGTATTGAAGATAAATGTATAAATGCTACAAAATAATGCCAATAGTTTATTCATTTACTAGGATATTTTATAAACCAGCCTTTTAAGTCCACTTAATAGGCGAAGAATTTGATGAAGCAATATATTGCGAAAGTTCAGAACACAATAGGTCAGCTAGTATATATGGTGTTGAAATACTTATTCTTCTTAATGTAAACAACCAGGCAAACAACACATTTGAAAAAAATGTACCCTGTTTCCCCTAAAATAAGACATCTCCAGAAAATAAGACCTAGTAGAGGTTTTGCTGAATTGCTAAATATAAGGCCTCCCCCGAAAGTAAGACCTAGCAAAGTTTTTGTTTCGAAGCATGCCCAACAAACAGAACACCAGAGCATGCAGGATCGGTAAATGTACCTACCATAGAGTATTGTACATGGAAATAATGGTAGTAACAAGAAATTCTTGATAGGATTCACAGTTTGTCTGGTTATGCTGGTTTGTGATGACAACTATTGTACAGTATATAATACATGTTTATTTTTTGTTCAACAATAAATGTGAATTCTTCTTCATGGAAAAATAAGACATCCCCTGAAAATAAGACCTAGAGCATCTTTGGGAGCAAAAATTAATATAAGACACTCTTATTTTTGGGGAAACGCGATATTAATTGTAGAATAGGTTGGAACAGGTGCACATTTAGCAATCCCAGTTAACAGTTTTCCTCTCCAATATAATCTTGTGCATTTACTCAGAAGTAATATTCTATGCAATCTTGCTGATTTCATATTTAGCAAATGACAACAAACTTAAGGGTAGCAGCTTTTGAATTAAAATGTGTATTATAGTCTAGGAATGTTATAATCCGGAAATAATAGATATTACAATGGTTATATGTACTGGATCAACCCAATAGTCAATCTAGAATAGTATTGTCCCCTTAGCCTAAAAGTTCTCTGACTTAAGGGCATTCTCCCTGGAGATGCCTGAGACACAGCCTGGAACCTTGATAAAGAAAAAGGGTGGCCGAAGAGTACCCACCAAAGTATAGTTTTTAGGCCTGGATCCCTCAGTGCCCCCTGCTGGAGTTTTTGTTTTACATTTTAGAGGCTTCTGCAGCCCATGATCATTTCTGTGGGGTGAAATAGTTTGTTTCCAGATTTCCACTGTTGTCCAGTCCTGTTATTAACCAGTACTTGTATTCTGTGTATCAACTTCCCTTCTGGCTACAGTACCATATATTTAATGTTTTAGAATCAAAGACATGAGGTAGTTACTCCAGTCTTACAGTTATGTGCTGAATATTTTGGCAAAACACTGAAAGTGTAAAATATTTGTCTTTAGGTTCCACTCTTGCCACTCTTGCCCTCTTTGAGCATCTTAGTGAACATTTACTTAATGATGCAGCTAAGTGGGGAAACTTGGATCCGTTTTAGCATCTGGATGGCCCTTGGTAGGTATACCTGGAAGAGCAGAAGAATCTTGTTATGAGCTTCCTTCAAATAAAGATTTAAGGACAACTTCTTATATCTTAGATTTCTAAAATAGATAGGTACTGAATGTGGCTCACTTGCATGTTCATCCGTTGTCTGACACAAAGGGTTTCCACGAAGTTTCTGACTGCCTCATCACACTATAGCATGGATCCACCTTAAATCCTATTTCTGCCTCCTGCAGAATTCTGGGGTTTGTAGTTTGGTGAGGCCCAGGACCTGTCTGGCTCCCAGGACCTTAAAGTGGATCCAAGCTCTAGTGTGATGAGGTCCTGAATTAGCCCTAGACTTGGACCCTTCGTTGTAGACCAACTATATATGACTAGCAGGCTTCAGTTCTCTGGCACCTCTTGTGGTCCTTTGAAGGTAGAATTGCTGGAAGCATTTTCAGTCAAGAGGAGGTGTTTTCCTAAAGTTAACATTTCCCCATCCACATATTCTTGAGAATAGAAACTCAGGGCCCTTCAGATTTCCCTTACTTTGTACTAACAGGGGAGAACTTAATATCCTTCAGTACTGCGATTGTCCAAGCATAGTGTTCTTGGTTCTAGATTGATTATTTAGCTACATAATTTAGTTATGTAGCTAAATCACTTTTCCAGCTCAGCCCCCCAAATCCTTACTTACAGAACTGTAGTTGCTGCAAGTGACAGGGGTCAGGGTACAGTTGACTGAAGTCTCCACCAGTGATTCCCAGTGTGACTGTTAGAAGTAGGATCCCTATAATAATTCCATTTCATAACAAAGATCACTTGTGCAAAGGAAGTGAAAACACTAGTCAGCTAAATCCCAATCAACAGGAGAGCAGCCTCTTATTGTTTGCAGTAGCTGCTACCTAGTAAATCCAAACTGGGGGCTTTCACAACCCGTATATATTCCCTTCACTCTCAAATAGGTAAATATTGTGAATACAAATTTTAGGTTACATGTTTGTAATTGTAATCATGAATTCCAACTAGTGTTATCTGGATGAAACTTAGAAACTTGAAAAATCATTCAATTTGCTTTTTGTTCTACAAGACTTGAAAGCCTCACATTTTCATGAACTTCATTGGATGATCCTGGGCCAGTCACTTTCTTTTGGACTAACTTTCCATGGAATGGAATGGAATGGAATGTAGTGTACAGTATATTACATTAAGCTCATTGCAAAAAGCTATGTAAAATTGTGAAATAACATTATGCTAAATGCTCAATATGGGTAAGCAGAAAACTATGCTCATGATACTGAGCTATTATGAAGTTGAGTCTATTTTCGTAATTATGAATACAGCTAAAGAAATATTGCAGAATATATCACAAGTTTAGGAGGAAAAAAAAACATTTGCTTTTGTTTTCTTTTGTAAGGTTTTCTGATTTACTTCTCCTATGGAGTTCGGCATAGTGTGGAAAGCTGTCCTCGAGAGGAAGAAGAAGAAGAAGATAGCTGCTCAGAAAAAAGTGAAATGCTAGAAAAGGACCATAGAAGAGAGGCAAATGAGAATGAAAATGCAAGTGAAAGTGCTCAGTTTATTACGGATGAAAGGACAAGTGAATGCTAATACATGTTGCATATGCCTGTCAAGCAATGAATTGTCACACGATATAGTTGCTGTCGGTGGGATGGAGTGGAACGGCCAAAAACTTGTCAGCAGTAATCTGCTTTTGCTTTATGAAAACGTCTGCTAGAAAACAAAAGATCATCTAGACTGGCTGCTAGATATCTCATCCAACTGAGATCTTCCATATTTGCGTTTCAGAAGTAAAACTACCAAGAAAATAGAAGGGAAGAAGCTTTCCAGTGGGCACATCTTACTTGCCTGTCATTGTTTAAAATCTTCAGGATTTCCTTATTTACATCCTACAACATCAAGTCAAAGAACACATTGTAATTAATTTCTTCAAAGTATCTAAACCTGGAAATTAAATATTTTGTCGCTAAGGGTGTGCGTTCCTGCATTTGTTCTTTTAATGCGGTAGTAGTCTTAGATAGCCACACATAAGCAGACGTTCTTCTGCTTCTCTACATTTACGGAGATGTTAATTCTTACAAATTTTCAAAAACAGAGCTGATTGGGTGGGAAGGAAGGGCTGGGGAATATAAAACGGAGACATTTTGGCATGTACTAGCAATGCTGTATAGTATGTCTTTATGAAACAATGGTATGCATTAAGTATTGCTACATTTTTACCTGCAGGTAACGTCAAGCATGAATTATCCTCCTGAAAATTCTTATGTTCAAAACAGTGTTTGTAAATATTAACAAATTGATATATTTCTATATTTTAAATTATGTTTTTATTCAGTGCTTTTCCAAGTGAAAATAAATATAGATCATGGCTGCAGAATTACAGGAAAATTTAAGTAAGGCAAATGGCATGTATCTGTGGAATTGGGGTTTTCTTATGTGCAGATGTACCTGTTGAATTGTTTGGTGAAGTTCCTACATTATTAGTGTGAGTCGTCAGTACCAGCTAGAGGTCTTTAACAACCAAACAGCATCCTCAGGTGACAGCAAACACAATTGTTAGATCTCTGGCTATCCAAATAAATTCATAGGTCTATGGAATATTAAATTACCAGCCTAGAATGGATTTATTATAATATTATAGATACAATGGTTTAGCATTCTGTTTGAAACAGAATCTTAACTATGGTTGAGTGAAAAAGAAAGCCAACTTCAAACCATGACTTAGGAAGCTGGCTTGTTTGAGCAAGTTGTTTTGGGTTCAAGTGTAACACTAAATTACACTTTTTTTTCCAAAAATAGAAGTAAAAGTTTTCAATTTTTTCTGAAAGGGTGCAAACTCAAGATTTTCCACAGCTTGTATTCCTCCCGGTAAAGCCCATCATGGTCTATATCCTTTTCCTTGCAGGAACTACCAAATATTTCTATCCATTTCATCATAACTGCACTATTATTAATTATTTTTCTACCTAATTTTTAAGATGTATGTTTTTTATGCTGAAGATGGGAGGAAAACCAAAAAAAATGACTCATTTTGAAGTAAAGTTGTACATATGTATTTTGTGATATATGTTGGCACCTTACTTAGTACTGATAGTCACTGCCGGATTGCATATTTCCACTTACATTTATGGTCAATAGATTGATACTTGTAATATGGGCAAGTTGTATTTGTTGTGCATCACTTACAGTAAAGAAGTACCCCTATACATGTCCAGGACCTAGTTCTCACATAACCTCACTTTTATGAGACAATATATGTTATATGAGCCAGCTGAAGAGGAAGCAAAAGTCTAGTTGTATGCACTTCCTCCTTCTTGTTTTATTAGGTAAAAAATAATGAAAATAAGCTAGTGTAGGAATGAGTGAAATAGAGCTTAGAAAAGTTTCTACTTGTCTGTCAGTCTATCTTCTCTCTCAGATTACATCTCCCCAAATCCTTCTGCCATGCTGTGGAAATAAAAAAGTAAAATGCCTGATGATTTCTGGTTCATGTGTGATGAAACTTCTTTCAAGTTTTTCATTACTACTATGGGTTAGAAAACCATATTTTAAATGAAGTTAAAATGGCAGGATATTTAAAATGTCTTGGGAAGAAAAGGCAGAAATCCCTAAAACAATTACTGGTGTTCTTAGAGCGGGGTTTCTACTTGTTTTTTTCTTCAAATTTTTAAAGTTTAATCTGTCCTAAATTGTTACTATAATAGTAGTCAGATACTTTAACACAGTGGTTCCCAACCTTTGGGCCTCCAGGTGTTTTGAACTTCAGCTCCCACAATTCCTAACATCTGATAAGCTGGTTGGGATTTCTGGGAGTTGAAGTCCAAAACACCTGGAGGCCCAAAGGTAGGGAACCACTGCTTTAACAGGATGCATTCTGTTAGTATCTATGTTCCTTCAAGTTACCTGTCAACTTACTCAAATGTGAATACGAATATCATAGTGGAAACAGAAAACAAGTTTGTTCCACTGCTCTTCTCTGTTTTACCTCGCTTAATTTCTGAAGCCAGTCCAAGAATGCTGGGTTTAGTAAGAACCACAACTCCAAAGATCTATTTTCATAGGGTTTTTATGTACATAGGCTAAGAGACAGATATATTTTCATCAGTTTTTATGCATGCAGTTAAGGAAACATTTATAGAGATAAATGTAGAATTCTAATTGGGCAATATGCCAAGAGAGAAAGTGGTTTGGTTGCTGCCATTGCAGAATATGAATAAACAGTGCAACAGTAATGTATTTCTCTGATTAGTTGTTCTGTTTGAAATGTACATAAATATGCACACATAACTGCCACAGTTTCTTAAAGCATTAGCTTTATTAAAATGTGAAATATGCCAAGTTCAGAGATTGACACAATTTTTATAGATTTTAGCCAATAATTTTTAAAAAGCTTTGTTAGTGTGTGGTTACTCCTGAAACTGCTGCAAAGAATGGAAACTCAACCAAAGAACCTATCAATTTATATAAGTGATACAGCCATACATCCACAGCAAAATACTCATGATTTGGATTATGAGACTCTGTTCAAATGATACAGAAGCTTCTTTCAGAGACATTACTATACAACAGACTGGCCAAACTGACATTTTGATGTTTGAATGTAATTCCTATTGGCCCTAGCCAGCATGGTAAATTGCCTATTTCTTCTGTGCAGTCTCTTGTTACAGTTTGAAGATACTAGTGCATGGAGTCTTATGGCTTGAGGAAATGTTTTAAAATGGCTCCAGGCAATGTATGTTCTCTCCAGGCCTGTAGCTTTCCCATCCACAGTTATAGAGGTCCCTCTATATATGTGGGAAAAAGTAGAAGAAACTGATTCTCACACTGACCGAATATTAAAGTTATTTCACATCTTCTAATTTGGAATTCTGACATGTAAAACGTTTCTAAATCTGGGTGATATTAAGGAATAAATATTTATACCTTTATCTTGAAAGAAGTGATATACAAAGTAAACCTTATTTTTATTACTTGAAATAATCTGGATGAGAAGCCATTTACTCTAATTAGCCCATGAAAGACAAGAGACCTTACCAGAATAGTTTCTCTTATTTAACCTCACTTCAACCCTATAGAGCAGCAAGGGTTAGAATGACTTACCCAGATCCATAAACTAAACTATAGAACTGAGTGAGCAAACAACTTTGTTTTAACATGAAATTAAATGCCATTTTACTTGTTTGCAAGTACACAAAGTCTTGTGAGTTTAACCATCACATTACTCAATAATGCCCAAATAGTAGAAACATTAATGTTTTCTTCCTTGCGTTATCCCTTTCTTCCCACTATCATTTTTTTCAATTCTGTAATGCACAACCTAAGTATAGCTAGTTTTACAATCTAGATGAATGGTTACTTCTGTTTTAGAACTGAATGTATATTCAGTTCATGATGACACTGTTGATTTGTTTTTCAGATGCAGTGTCCTCAGCATCCCTCCAATGTAATTTTTGCTCATATGTTTTTGTATGTTTTAGAAAAACAACCCAGTGCCTCTATGCAGTCAGACAAACCGAAGCTTTGGTTCAAGGTTGGCAGTGGTGTGTGGATTTGCCAGCCAATACCTAGCAGTTTTATATAAGATATCCTTACAGGTCTTCTCTTGCAGCAACTGAGCCTTGGGCAAACTAATTCTGTTGTGAACTAAGCAGAGCTATGAACTCTTGTTGTTGTTGCATACCTTCAAGTTGTTTCTGACTCATGGTGACCCTAAGACAAGCCCATCACAGGGGTTTTCTAGGACTGAAAGCACCTGACTAGCTCAAGATCAGTGTGTGGGCTTCCATGGCCAAATGAGGATTCAAACTCTAGTCAGAGTTGTACCGCATATACTCAAGTATAAGCTGAGTTTAAAGCCCCCCTTGGCTTATACTCGAGTGAGGGTCCTGGTCGGCTTATAATTGGGTCGGCTTATACTTGAGTATATATGTAATCAGAGTTTGACAGTCTTATCTTAAATTATATTTTTATGTAAATATTCAAAAACATTTAACCTACTGATGCCTCAATTAATGTAATTTTATTGGTATCTATCTTTATTTTTATTTTTTAAATTTACCAGTAGCTGCTGCATTTCCCACCCGTGTCTTATGCTCAAGTCAATAAGTTTTCCCAGTTTTCTGTGGTAAAATTAGGTGCCTCAGCTTATGTTCGGGTCGGCTTATATGTAAATATGCACAGTAATTTAGCACTCAAACCATTATGCCACACTGGCTCTACAGCACTGTTGTCAGAAACTTAGGATAAAGGAACTACCGTAATGGTCACAGCATATAAAAATGTTTTTACAATTTTGATATTATTAAAATGTTCATTAAAAGTGCTTACCTTGCCTGTGCCATTATAGGTAATAAATTATATAGATATAAATGTTCATTGTAATCATGGCTATCATGTATATGTTTGCTGTGCACATAAATGGGAGTAAATCATTTTTAAATTTATTCAATATGTTTAAAATTTTACTAGAGAAAAATCTGATTTTTTAAAATTAATGTACATAAATGTATTTTTAAAAAATAAAATATTTGGTGCTTTGGATTTTTCACTTTTACAAAATTCATTCTTACTGTAGACTTCAAGAATAAATGTATACTGGTGCTGTTCGTTGTGAAAAATGTTGCTTGTGACAACGCATTTGCATTTATTGTATATTTTTTAAAATAAAGTATAAAAGTTTACACACAGTGTAGTTTTTATTTTTATCTTCAAGAGTATTTATTTATCGTGTAAGAAGCAAATTGAGAATACAGCTATAATGTATAAAACCCCTCAAAGTTAAAAACTTGGCATTATGCTAAATTTCCTTTGATCAGAAGCTGACCACTCAAGTGCCTCTGGTGTCGCTGGAAGAAGGTCCTCCATTGTGCATGTGGCAGGGCTCAGTCTGCATTGTAGTAAGTGCTCTGTGGTTTGCTCTGTGGTTTGCTCTTCTCCACACTCACATGCCGTGGACTCCACTTTATAGCCCTATTTCTTAAGATTGGCTCTGCATCTTGTGGTACCAGAGCACAGTCTGTTCAGTACCTTCCAAGTCGCCCAGTCTTCTGTGTGCCCAAGAGGGAGTTTCTCATCCAGAATCACTGATTGAGATTCCAAGTTTTTACCTGCCACTTTTGAACTCTCGCTTGCTGAGGTGTTCCTGTGAATATCTCTGTAGATTTTAGGAAGATATTTCTTGACTGAAGTTGTTGGCATGCTGGCTGATATTTGAACAGATGACATCAGCCTTGGTCCTTTCATTGCTGGTTGCTACTTCCCGGCGGATATCGGGTGGTGCAATAACAGCTAAACAGTATAATTTCTCCAGAGGTGTTGGGCGTAAGCATCCTATGATAATGCAGCATGTCAGAAGCGACTTCAGATCACTTCTGGTTTGAGAGAATTGGCTGTCTACAGAGATGTTGCCCAGGGGATGCCTAGATATGTTACTGGGAAGCCTCTCTCATGTCCCCACAAGTTAGAGCTGACAGACGGAAGCTCACCCCATCTCAGGTCAGCAAATGAGCTGCTGAGGAGGACTGCAATCTTTGCTTGGGGTGGGGTTCTTAAAGGGAAAGGGTGTAAATAAGGTTCCCTCCAACAAAAAACTACACAATTTGAGACAGACATCATTTTGCAACACAGTAATTCAGCTTTCCTAGAAAACCAGAGATCAAACCAACTCTTTATAAGACACACAGACATATACCTAAATTATAATAATGACATGTGCAGGGGACCCAACATATTTTCATGTAAACTTTTCATTTTTATTTTTTTAATATATAATTTATTGCTTATTTCACATAGACTCAGAGGTTTCTCATTACATGACGCGCACACACTACAGTTGGCACACCAATGTGTCACGATACAGTTTGGAAAGCTGCATTAGTGGGTGTACTTTTGTCATGCAAGCATGAGAAACCTTTATGAAACACTCGGTCCCAATTTGCATGTGTTTTTATGCAACAAAGGCGTCAATATTAGTAACCTTATTAATATTGGTATCTGTCACATATTGTGTCTCAGAACTGACAAAATCATGGAAATGTACATTATCTTACAAATTACAGACTTAAAAATATATAAAAGGTTTTAATGAGATACGTTACGTCCCCCATACATTTCGTTATTACAATTTATGTATGTGTCAGTATCTCTCATAATTATATATTTTTTAAAAAATACAAATGAAATGCTTTCATGAACTATTTGTTTATTTATGTTATTTCTACCCTGCCGTTCTCACCCAAAAGGACTCAGGCGGCTTACAAGTCTGGCAAAAATTCAATGCCAACAATAACAATAAAACAAAAACAGTTAAAACAATATTAGGCAATAATACATGTAAAATAGTATAGAAAATTTAAAAGCAAATAAAGTGCATAAGTTCCATTCATCCAAAAACTTTGCTCATAATCATTAGTTCAGACGAGGTGTCCTCAAACCTTTTAAGTGGAGAATCAGTTCACGGTCCCTCAGACTGTTGGGGGGCTGGACTATGATGAAACAGTCCAAAATTAGGATTGTTGTTGTGTGCCTTCAAGTCATTTCAGACTTAGGTCAACCCTAAGTCTAAAGTTTAGGACAGGTAAAAATGACTGGCCAGCTCCCACCTGCCTTTCGTTTCAAGGCCGTGTTTGATGAATGAAACAAATACCACGCACATCTCGGGCTGTGGCGCAGGCGGGAGAGCAAGCCAGCTGCAATTAACTGCAATGAATCACTCTGACCAGGAGGTCATGAGTTCGAGGCCCGCTCGGAGCCTATGTTTGTTTGTCTTTGTTCTATGTTAAAAGGCATTGAATGTTTGCCTATATGTGTAATGTGATCCACCCTGAGTCCCCTTCGGGGTGAGAAGGGTGGAATATAAATGCTGTAAATAAATACATAAATAAATCTCTACTATGGCTCAATTCTATGTTGCAGTTTGGTGAGGCACTGGCGTTTTCTGGCAGAGAGGGCTTGTAAAAACTACAATTCCCATGACTCCATGGCAGTTAAAGTGGTACCAAACTGCGTTAATTCTAGAGTAGCTGCACCTCAAGGCTTCATGTGGCCCACGATAACATCCTTCAGTACAGTACAGCTTCTTCACAATGATACCAAGGGGCTTTCCACACATTGACTGGGTTGTTCTTCACAGTAACAAAGAGGGAGATATCTTTCTTGGAGCCCGTGATGGCGCAGTGTGTTAAAGTGCTGAGCTGTTGAACTTGTGGACTGAAAGGTCACAGGTTCGAATCCGGGGAGCAAAGGGAGCACCCGCTGTTAGTCCCAGCTTCTGCCAACCTAGCAGTTTGAAAACATGCAAATGTGAATAGATCAATAGGTACAACTCCAGCAAGAAACAGCGCTCCATGTGAGGGAGACGTGGGTTTAAAAAGAATTTTCAAAGATACTTGTAATGACTATAAGTCCCATATGTTTTGACTGATGTAAGTTGCAAAAAGCCTATGTTTGAGGAAGGCCTGCACTTGAGAGAAAATGCTGATGTTTGGGGAAAGAGTTGTTCCAGAGAAAAGAAGTTACTTTCAAATAATAACAATACATCAAGTCGGAACCGGTTCCCATACGATTTCGAGCATATACTTGCAACAAGTCAGGGTCAATAACATGAAAGCACCATTGTCTAAAGAATTACATGTTGTTACAGCATAGAAAACCAATGGGATTGCATGATGGTTAAGATGCTTGTGACGTAGACAACATTAGACAAATGGGGTAAATGATCTTTGTAAGCCAATAAGGATATGCTTGCTAATTTCTGTGAGGTGATAAAACCCTTGCAACCATTTTGGAAATTCGGACAAATCTTTTGATTGCATGTATGCATGTATTTGTCACATTGCTATGGCCACGCAATAAATAGTTCTTTTGCAGTTTGAAGATCCAACTTTTTGTGGTGTTTTTCCTCGCGCTCTTCACAGAAAAGGGGCCTCCTGCTTTTGACTTTGGATTAAGAGGAGTATTTTTACATCTTTTACATCCTTGCCCCATCACATGCATTCATGCTGGCCACATGACTAGGTGTCTACGAACAACGCCGGCTCTTTGGCTTAGAAATTGAGATGAGCACCAACCCCCAGATTCAGACACGACTGGACTTAATGTCAGGGAAAAACCTTTACCTTTACTATCTTTCTCTGATGAGAGAGACATGTCCCATAGCTCTCCCTTCAGAGAAATATATTTCCCCCCTTTTGAGATAGCTCCCCCACTCAGAGATATATCCTCCTTTTTAAGATAGCTCTTCCCTCAGAGAAAGATATGTCTCCCCCTTTTTAAATCGCTGTCGCCTTCGGGGAAAGATATATTTTAAGATATCGCTCCTTGTCCTCATAGGCTGTAGGGAGCAAGAAACACCCCCTCAATGCTAAAAACAACAATTGGAATTAAGTGTGAGGTGAAGGGAGAGAGGGGAGCTGACAGACATCCCTCAGGCTGAGGGCGGGAAAAAGGAAGAGGCTGTCCCCCTTTTCTCTCCAATTTCTCCTCTCTGCATCCTTTACCGGCTTTTTTCCCCCTTTGAGGGAGGAACTTGGAAACCCTTTCCTCAGCCCCCCTTTTTCCTGCCAAAATCGGCGCCTGACTCTTCTGTTTCTTCTTTCCCGCCATGAAGCCCTGGCTCCTGCTCTGCCTCCTTCTGCTGCAGCAAACGCTGCAAAATGGTGAGTCTGTCCAGTCAGGGAGGTCTGGATGTGGCATTTCTCTTCTCTCTCCCTTTGCCTCCTTTCCTCCATCCCTGGACCTTTCCACACAGCCCTATATCCCAGGATATCAGGGCAGAAAATCCCACAGTGCCTGCATTGAACTGGGTTTTCTGAGTCCACACTGCCATATATTCCAGTTCAATGCAGATGATGTGGGGTTTTATTCAGCAGTGTGGAAGGGGCCCCTGAGGGATAAATAAATCCATCCTCTGGAAATGATTCCTTCTTCCCTGTTGTCCTTTTCTTCTTCTCTGTTCCTCGGGATATGGCAGTGAAATATGAGGTGATTTGTGGCACTTCTCTCACATAAAATATTCTGGGACTTTCCCCCCATTTTACCTGACAGAAGGCCCTTCCACACAGCCCTATATCCCAGAATATCAAGGCAGAAAATCCCACAATATTTGCTTTGAGCTGGAATATATGTCAGTGTAGACTCGGATAACCGAGTTCAAAGCAGATATTGTGGGATTTTCTGTCTTGATATCCTGGGTTATATTTCTGTGGAAGGGGCCAGAGAGACCTCTCACACAGCCATATAACCCAGAATATCAAGGCAGATAGTTCACAATATCTGCTTTGAACTGAGTTATCTGAGTCCACACTGCCATATAATCCAGGTCAATGTGGATTTTAGACAGCTGTGTGGAAGGGGCCCCAGAATATCAAGACAGATAATCCACAACATCTGCTTTGAACTGGGTTATCTGAGTCCACACTGCCACCTAATCCAGTTCAATGTGGATTTTATACAGCTGTGTGAAAGGGGCCTCAGGAACATGGAATTTGCTTTCTCTGCCTCTTCCTCCACCCCGTTCAAGAATTTGGAGAATTTGGACACTTATGTTTGTTTTTCTCCACTTTTCCATTTAGTTATTACAGGGCTGCACAGCTCAGAGGCACGTCTTGCCTGACACTTTAATATATATATATATATATATATATATATATATATATATATATATTCCAGATTTTTGAAATATATATATTTTGTTCCATTCATATGTTGTGTGCCTTCAAGTCCTCTAGCCCAGTGGTTCTCAATCTGGGGTTCCCAGGTGTTTTTGGCCTTCAAATCCCAGAAATCCTAACAACTGGTAAACTGACTGGGATTTCTGGGAGTTGTAGGCCAAAAAAAAATCTGGGGACCCCAGGTTGAGAACTACTGTGTCTAGCCTTCCAAGATGCATTATCTCAGAATTTGTTATTCCTTGGTAAGACTTGTTCAAAGAGGGGTTGTTTCCCCACCCCCACCCCTTTCTTGGAGACTGAGAGAGTGTGCCCTGCCAGGGTCACCAAGTGGCTGAGCAGTGATTCAAAGCCAGGACTCTAAGGCCCCTTCTACACAGCTGTATAAAATCCCACAATCTGCTTTGAACTAGGTTATATGGCAGTGTGGACTCAGATAACCCAGTTCAAAGCAGATATTGCAGATTTTTTATTGTGTCAGAAGCTACTCCAGAACAAACTGCAAGTCGCTTCTGGTGTGAGAGAATTGGCCGTCTACAGAGACATTGCCCAGGTGCCACCTGGATGCATTACCATCCTGCTGGGAGGCTTCTCTCATATCCCCTCAAGCTAGAGCTGACAGACGGGAGCTCACCCTGTCTCACAGATTCAAACTGGCAACCTTCAGGTCAGCAACCCAACCTTCAGGTCAACAGTCCAGCCAGGACAAGGAATTGTAGATTATCAGCCTTCATATTCTGGGTTATATAGCTGTGTGGAAGGGCCCTTAAGCCATAGTCTGAGACTCAAACCAGTGCATCATACTGGCTGTTACAGTTATTAATAATTATTGTAGTAATAGTAGTAATACACTGTGTAACAAAATTTGAAAAAATTCTGTTCTTGGTTTAAAAGTGTTATTCCTGTTTAATTGTGTGTTACTTACTTTGAAAGGTTTTTTAATACTCCAGAAACTTTGTTTTTGTGCCTGCCACAAACTATGTTGAATTGGTTGGGACTCGATGAGATATTCATAAAAAACTATCGCAAAATGGCCTCTAAAAACAAAGTTTTTGCAGTTTAAAAAGCATTTTTCATGTTTTTATGATAGAACCAATTGGGAAATGATATTTGTGGGGATGAGAGACAGGGCCTTCTCAGTGATTGCCCCTCGGCTATGGAACTCCCTCCCTGGCGGTTTTAATGTGAAGATAACTGGTTTTAGTGTTTATGTATATTTATGGTTTATTTTATGTTTTGGCATTGAATGTTTGCTGTTTATATGTTGTGCTCCGCCCTGAGTCCCCTTCGGGGTGAGAAGGGAGGTATATAAATGTTTAAAATAATAATAAATAATAATTTACAACCCAGGAAAAAAAATTGTGTTACTTAGGGCCCTTCCAGACAGGTTCTATATTACATGATCTGATTCCAGTTTTCTGCTTTAACCTGGATTATATGAGTCCCCACTGCTAGATAATTTGGGATTAACAGAGAACCTGGAATCAGATCCTGGGATATAGGGCCTGTCTCGAAGGGTTCATAGTGTAATGAGTGGGTTGGGGTATACATTACCAAGTGACCACTGGTTAATTTTACACAGTTGTAACCATTGACCACATTTCAAAAACAGGTCCCATTAGCATTTTAAGTTACATGAAATACACATTGAAAGAGAAGTCATCTTTTTATATTTTGCCTTTCCTCCAGGGAGCTGAATTTCTTTTCTCCTGTTTCATCCTCATAGCCAGCAGAGCATTCGCTCTCCCCCCTCCCCCCCTCTCTCTGTGTATTATAGTGTGTGTGTGTGTGTGTATAGTGATACATCTCCATCTTCATAGGTCATGTGTAAGCACTCCTAGCTCCCTTTTCTGAATCATAATAATTACCTGAATACTTAATTGCTTTCTTCATTATTTGTAACAGCTATTTCACAGATTATACTGTTATAAAAACAGATAGAGTTATTAAGGAACAAGCCCAATTGATCTTGGAAGCTCACAGTAGGATTTTAGTACGTACTGGGATTTGGTTTCAGGACCATCTGTGAATACCACAATTGTACCCTTGCTGCATATTCATGAAAAATTAAGTATGCAATTTGGTCCTCTCCATTCATATATGTATGTAAATATGGATTCACAGGAAGACTGCTTTAAAGAGAGGATTCATCTTTGCATTTGTTGTAATTCCCTACTTTGCCTAATGATAGGACTGGAACCTTACTGCCATGAATATAATACTGGCCCCTTCTACACAGCATTATAATCCAGATTATCAAAGGATATAATCCACATTATTTGCTTTGAACTGGATTATATGAGTTGACATTGTCATATAATCCAGTTCAAAGCAGATAATCTAGATAATGATGTAGAAGGCGCCACTAATAGGAAGGTAGAAGTGCTCTTGTTTTCTGTAAAGCGAGAGTAAACCACGTCATTTTGCTGCCCAAGAAGCAGCAAATTTCTCACATACACTCATCCAAGCTAAGGAGGATTGTCAGCCAAGCCAAGTCAAATTATTTTGGCATATGAGGCAGAAAATTGCATTAACAGTCCCCTAGTTATTGGCAGTATAAGAATACAATAAAACTAGGTTAATAACTCAAAATATGCAATTCTTTCATGAAATCCCAAATCTGGTGCTTGATGTGACCTCTTTACTGAATGCAATGGCCAGCCCTACTTCAAAAGAATTAAAGATAACTAACAGTTTTAATCAGAAAGTCTGTTTCAATAGGATGTAAATTTACTGCTAA
Organism: Anolis carolinensis; assembly: GCF_035594765.1. Taxonomy (NCBI): domain Eukaryota; kingdom Metazoa; phylum Chordata; class Lepidosauria; order Squamata; family Anolidae; genus Anolis; species Anolis carolinensis. The sequence continues at coordinate 70,978,033 of NC_085845.1, read as the reverse complement.
AAGGTCCAAGTTTAGTTTCCTTCATAGTTTACTGTATAATCTCGGCCAGTTTTCTACTGCCTTTTATAAAACTTTATTTAGTCAGCACATATATAAGAGTATTCATATAAGACTGCTGATTAAAAGCAGCTTCTTGCAAAGATAAATAATATCACAGAGAAGTGTAATCTTTCCTTTGAGGGAACATATCAATTGATTGTTGAAGCCTTTCATGGCCGAAATCACAGGGTTGTTGTGTGTTTTCCGGGCTGTATGGCCATGTTCCAGAAGCATTCTTTCCTGACATTTCTCCCACATCTATGGCAAGCATCCTCAGAGGTTGCGAGGTATATTGAAACTCCCTCCTGGGGGAGATCAGGCAGTCACCTACCCTTGCTTTTTAAAAGAAGCAGCTTAAACGGTTTGGGACCCGCCTACCTTTGTGACTGTGTTTTCCCATGAACCTGCACGATCTCTTCGTTCATCTGGGGAGGCCCATCTCTCTCTCCCGCCTTTATCGCAGGCTCGGTTGGTGGGGACGAGGGAGCAGGCCTTTTCAGTAGTGGCCCCCCGGATCTGGAACTCCCTCCCGGGGGAGATCAGGCAGGCACCCACCCTTGCTTCTTTTAGAAAGCAGCTTAAAACTTGGCTATTTCACTGTGCATTTGAGTAACTTAGTCCCCATGACCAAAAAGTCATAGTCAGATTAATACACTTTCTTTCGCACAGGTCCCTCTTTCCATAATAAATTGGACGTCCGTCTCCCACCCCTTCGGTCTAGAAATCTTTGCACTTTGTTCTTGGTCCCCAAAGCACTTTAGAACTATACTATTGCACCTTAGTTTAAGTGGCCCCTCCACGCTATCCCCTCCACCAATCTGGATGGTCCTTTTTATCTTATTTTATTTTTAACTGATTATATATGTCAGCTGAGTTTTTATGGTTTAATGTATTGTTTTGTTTAAGGTAATTGTTTTGTATAACTGTCGATCTTACCATGTTCTTATTGTAATATGTTTTAACTGTTTTACTTGTCCTGTATTTTCGGGCTTTTGTCCCGTGTTAGCCGCCCCGAGTCCCTGCCGGGAGATGGTGGCGGGATAGAAAAATAAAGTTACTTACTTACTTACTTACTTACTTACAACCTCTGCCATAGATGTGGGCAAAATGTCAGGAGGGAATGCTTCTAGAACATGACCATACAGCCCGGAAAACACAACAATCCCATATAATTGATCATTTGCATGTCTAATTTGACTCTATGAAAAGTTAAAATTTCCTGTCAGTGAACATCTTTGCTGAACTTAACAGAAATGAGCAGGCTATGGATATTCCTGATTCCCTTCAGTGGGTGGTATGCGTAGATTGGTAGGTTGGGAATCTTTTTAAAATGTAGTAGAAATTGACAGTGATCCTGTATTGTATGCATTTCTTCTTTCTTATTATAGCTCTTGGTCAGCCTGCAAAGAACAAGCGCCCTAAGGAACCAGGAGATAACAGAATTAAACCTGCTAACAAAAAAGGGAAACCCAAAATTCCCAAGTTAAAGGAGAGAGATTCCACAGACATTTCCCCAAAGATTCATTCTATAATGACACAAGTGATGGACAAAGGCCGCTTTCAGAAGCCTGCTGCTACTATGAGCCTCTCTGCAGGTCAGAGTGTGGAACTGCGGTGTAAAGGAAATAAAATTGGATGGAGCTATCCGTCTTATCATGACTCGTTTAAAGACTCCAGACTCAGGTAAAATTTTGTTAGGGGGGTGATGAATAGAATTCCATTCAAGATTTCATAAATTAAAAAGACATGAAGTAAATTTGAATTATCTTGTTCAGGCAAAATATACCACAGTTATGAAGAAAAGAAACTTAAGATCAACTTGATGTATTAGGGAGCATTGCAAATGGCATCTTGCAAAATTCAGACAAAATGGCTATGTGGGGGGGGGGGGGCAGGGAGGATCATGAATTCTAAGATAAAATATCTGGAGGCTTTGAAGAAGAGAAAAGCACAAAGCCTAGAATACTGTTGGGTACAGTGTTGGGGTGTATCTACACTGTAGAATTGATGCAGCTTGACATCACTTTAACTGCCATGGGCAATTACTATGGAATACTGAGATTTATAGGGTTTTTTTTGAGACTCCAGTACTCTTTGGCAGAGAAGCTTAAAGGCCTTGTAAAAACTACAACTCCCATGAATCCATAGGATTGATACCTGGCAGTTAACGTGGTGTCAAATTACATTATTCTGTGTGTTTTAATACATGCATTTTAATATTATATTTTATCTGGGTGTTTTAACCATGTTGTAGTTTGCCTTGAGTTGTGGGGTATTATTATTATTATTATTATTATTATTATTCTACTGTATATACTCATATACATTAGTATATGAAACTGTACTAATTGCTGTGTTGTCGAAGGCTTTCATGGCTGGGATCACAGGGTTGCTGTATGTGTTCCGGGCTGTATGGCCATGTTCCAGAAGTATTCTCTCCTGAAATTTCGCCTACATCTATGGCAGGCATCCTCAGAGGTTGTGAGGCATGGAGAAACTAGGCAAGGAAGGTTAATATATATCTGTGGGAAGTCCAGGGTGTGAGAAGAGTTCTTTGTCAGTTGGAAGCCAGCGTGAATGTTACAGTTAATCATCCTAATTAGCATTGGAAAGATTCGTCTCTTGCCTGAGGATGCCTGCCATAGATGTAGGCGAAACGTCAGGAGAGAATACTTCTGGAACATGGCCATACAGCCCGGAATACATACAACAACCCTGTACTAATTGCTTTTCCACTATAAAAACCCACAAGTGATCTTGCAGAAATTGTATTCTCTCTGTCTCAAGACAAAAACAAAGGCAAGCTTGCTTGGAACAAATTTTTCCAAGAGAATTCCATGATAAGTTCATGTTAGTCTCCCCAAAAATCGGAAATGATTTGAAGACATACAACAAATTTATGAAAAATAAATTTTATTTTTATTTTTTGTAGTTAGGTGAAGCTGTAGTGAATCAGACCACTAGATGGCAGATGGCAGCTGTAAAACAATTTGCCACCCAACCTTGCATATAATAGAATACTTGTATAAAGACACAGCTGGCTTCACTTTTCATAAATGTTTGTGCAGTTTTAAACACATAGTCTGCTGAAGTGCCAGAATGTCTGACTGTAAGAGTATATTTTGACAAATGAGAATCATTAGCTGAGAACATAAAAGAAATTTTAAAAGGAAATGGCAAATTTTGAAATAATGAGTTTCCATATTTAAGTTATATGTAGACTCTATATTTTAAATCCAGATGGTGAATTTCTAAATATCTTTTAAAATACAAGATCTGCCAGATTTGCAATAAATTATAAATCTGACCTCCTGTTTATATTTCTAGCTGAAGAAATAGCGAGTTTCTTTAAGAGAGGCTCACTCATAAGGCAGTCTTCTCTTTTCTCTACAAAGTGGTCTCCTTAAATTTCAAAAGCTTATGCTGAAAAGGAGAGCCACAAAGGATGTAATTGTCCTATGCTGAATACACATCTAAACATTTTCTTGGCTTGTTCTGGCATATATGGCTGTTTTCTCAGAACTAAAAACAACCATGTTCTTTTTATGCATAGGCTTTCAGCTTCATCCTAGGCACTTAATACTTCCACTGAAACCAATATCCCATACAGCAGTGGTTCTCAACTTGGGGTCCCCAGATGTTTTTGGCCTACAACTTCCAGAAATCCCAGCCAGTTTACCAACTGTTAGAATTTCTGAGAGTTGAAGCCAAAACCATCTGAGGACCCCAGGTTGAGAACCCCTGCTATACAAGTTCTTTACTGTTAATAGGCAAAATCTTTATGCTTCAATTAAAAACAATTTAAGGCCATTTTAAAATAAACATTTTGCTCTGTTTCTGTTTCCCAATGGGTCACCAAGGTGGCTTCAGGATTACCCTTTTTAAAAGAAAAAGAAAAATGTAGTTATTATAAATGTTGTATCACTCTAACTCCTACTAGCAGAATTTTAATGTATCTATAACAGCCCAGTGGATTTAAAAGATCTATTTCTGTAAAACTAATCAATGGCCAATTCAATCTCTTAGATTGGGAATTTCATAAACTGGGTAATTCCAAAGATGTTGGAATGTAAGGCAAACTCTTGAATACTGAATACAACACATAAACAGTTTCATGCAGGAGAAAATGTTCTTCAAATAGGGCAAGGTTACAACTTAGATTAAGTAACATCCAAGCTGCCAATTAGCTGGAAGTGTTTGTTTCACAGGAATAGACTGATGGTAACTAATATGACAGTATAAATATTATAAATCTTTTCAGTGCTAAGCACCTCTATAGCCCTTACTAATGCTGAAGCAAAATTGCTAATTACATTGGTGGTGATTAGAGCTTATTTCAATTTGAGCATCCCAAAGTAGATTTTTCATGCTCCTTGGCTTTAATGCCTGCTATGCAATATCAATTTCATAATTACAAACTGAAAATCTAATTTTCTACCTCTGTGGATCTCTGTCAAGTATACTGTGAACAAGCAGAAATTTGCTGTTGTCAAAAATGTGTTGTCACTAGTGTGCATTCACTGCACACTAGTGACACTAGGGTCCTGATACAGAATCTCGAAGCAGCCAAGGAGTCCACACGGCCCAGTTGCTTGAGTATCACTAGTAGATCAGCAATCAGTATGCCACAAAACTTAAATAAGGGAGGGCCTCCAGAACGGTGATTGTAGCAGAAGTAGCTTGAATGACTTAAGGAAACGATCCATAGGACATTTGCAGGGGAAGAAAGGTATTAGCCTCAAATTTGAAGCATGTCTATTGAAAAGTTAGCAAGGAATGTCTACAAGATTCCCTTGTAGATTTCCTTTGGAATTTTAGACATCCTAAGTTTACACACAGATAATTGAATTCAGCATCTTCCTCCTGTGCCTAAAATGATTTGTTTATTGAATTTGAGTAGAAACCCACCTACATTACATTTACCCTATTTAGCAATCTATTTTACTCTCTTCATCATTTTCTGGGGTTGGAGGGGGCCAGGATGAGGGAAAGGAGAAATCCGTTCCCAACATTCCAATTGTACACATTTCAACCTGTATCTAACACAATATGATCTCAGGAGGCAATCCCCACCACCTCCATCTCTGCAAAGGTTCAGATATTCTGGTTAGATCCAGATCTTTGCATGTATTTTTAAAACCTGGAACAAACCTAGATAACCAGGTTTATTCCAGGTCAAAACAGACTAGCCTGGAGCATCACTTTGATGCCCCGGTTAATCTGTCTCCTATGCCACATTATGTTTAGAGGACGCCTAAGATTCTTTTAGCATCATTAGAAAACACAGGTAGAATTCTAACATGTAATATGTAGACGCCATCGTGCTGAATTATTATTGATTGCATTTTGCTTTATTGCAGTCTGAATTTGTTTTCGGTTTTAAATTGAATGAAGTTAATCAAAAGCGACTACTGAAACCAACAGTTCAGATCTCTGATTTGCCCAAGTGACTATCTAAGGGGAGGCAAAGGAGCACGAGCTGAACTTTACACAGTGGTGTCTGGGAAGCAGACACTCTTCCTAAGTTAAGCACAAAGCTTCTGGGCTACCTCCTACTAGGGGCCCTTCCAGACAAGCCCAATATCCCAGGATCTGATCCCAGTTTTTCTGCTTTAAACTGGATTACATAAATCTGCACTGCCAGATAATCTGGAATAAACAGAAAACCAAGGATCAGATCCTGGGATATGGGGCCTGTCTGGAAGTGCCTTTAGTCAGCAGTGAATCTAGAAAAAAGCACTTGGCAGAAAGGATTGTAGCATATACTCCTTTATATGACCTCCCCTTCTCTATGGGGACCCAACAGAGTTTTTCTCCAAGTGTACTAAGGACGTACAGGATTTTTATACCCATTATGTACAATGACTTCTTGCTTTTCTGGAAACTTGCTGCAGGCAGGCAGCGAACACTGGTCAACAGACTACCGCTTTGAGTAGCATTGATCTTGACCTTATCGAAATGATTAATGAGTAAATAGAAATGTGTTCATACATAAAACAGGAATGCAGATGTTGATAATACGGAACAGAGGTCTTCACAACATTTGCAACATTTATTTATTTATTTATTTATTTATTTTATTTATATACCGCTCTTCTCCCCCAGGGAGAAAAATTGTACTAGAAAATTTTAGACTACTTTTGAAAACAGGAAAGGTGAATCTGTGGTCTTTCAGAAGTTGTTGGATTATATATTTCTCCCATCATCTCTGATGATTGGTGTACTTGGTGACACTAATGGCAACCAAAATTGTACGATACCACAGAGTCAGAGGTTCCCATTCCTACTTTAATATGTTAAAATAATAGTGCAAGGTCTTTGAAAAACATAAAACTGAGGAATCTAAATGTAGATGGATGCCACTCATAACTTTACCTCACAACCTCTGAGGATACCTGCCATAGATGTGGGTGAAACATCAGGAGAGAATACTTCTGGAACATGGCCATACAGCCCGAAAAACACACAACAACTCATAACTTTCTCTTTTACAGAAGAAATATAGCTATGGTATGTTATTCACTTCACATATATGCCAGGCATGGGTTATTGCGTTATAAGGGCTTGTGGTAAAATAGATTAGTTCATTTTCAAGATTTATGCTGCAACAGATTAACACAGGTCTTCCTCTGAAAAGTAATAAATAAACTGCTTCTATTGTTTAAAGTACAGCTTTTAATAGGTTTTTACAGGAATAATCCAAATGGCTGTGTAGATTTTGAAAAACTGGATTCTTCACGGAGAAACTGATATTGATTACTAGCTGGCTTCAATGTTCAGAGTTAGTGAATTAATTAATGACTGACCTTAATTTGTTTCATGTAGTGAGCACTCTAACCCTAGTTACCAGACTGTTTACTTGTTTAATCAAAATGCCCTAGGTATAGCTGCTTCTCAGTGTTATATATACAGTATTTAGTATTGAACATCTTATAGTTTATTTTGCAGAAATATAAACCATAAATTAGAGTCAAATTATTTAGTTTTGAGCTAGTTCTACAACTAGGTGCTTAGATTTTTTTTTCGTGTCAAGAGCGACTTGAGAAACTGCAAGTCGCTTCTGGTGTGAGAGAATTGACCGTCTGCAAGGACGTTGCCCAGAGGGCGCCCAGATGTTTTGATGTTTTTACCATCCTTGTGGGAGGCTTCTCTCATGTCCCCATATGGAGCTGGAGCTGATAGAGGGAGCTCATCTGTGCTCTCCTCAGGTTGGATTCGAACCTGGCAGCCTTCAGGTCAGCAACCCAACCTTTAAGTCACAAGGCTTTAACCCACTACGCCACCAGATGCTTAGATAAAAATAGATGATGTGAAAGATAAGCTTCGTAGCTATCATTAGGAAAGCCCCCTGAGACTTGGGATCGAAAATAAAATGTACTAGATGGATTCTTCTTCAGTATAGGTTTGTCATGCCAAAAGACATTTGAAAGAAACAAACCTTTTTAAAAATTAATTGTACCTAATCTTTGTTGTTTCCACTTGCATGTGCTAGTAACACACTGTGAGACTTTCAATAAAACTGAAGACATGTAAAATTGACACCTACCCTTGATATTTATTTATTTATTTATTTATTTATTTGCGACATTTATATACCGCCCTTCTCACCCCGAAGGGGACTCAGGGCGGTTTACAAGTATATATACATACAATATATTATATTATACAACTATATCGCAATATTATTAGTAATATTGCATGTAATATAAATATACAATTATAATAGTGAATTATAATTATTATTACATTGTATTACATCATAATATTATTAATATTACATGTATATACAATGTATTATAATATTAGTATAGTATAATATTATTATATATCATTATATCATTAAATTGATACAGGAGACATGGTGGAAAGATGTCTTCCCAGCCCCGCCTTCTTCATTCTGCTCCAGATATAAAACTAGCATAGCATGTTATTGCGGATAGGGGCCTCTAGCTGATGTAAAGAGACAAGATGGAACTGTCCTCATGGCTCCCTCTTAGCTCTGGCACCCAAGCGTCAATAGTTGATAGTACTTTAGATTTCTTATATAGGTGAACAAATCCCATATAGAATTATGGTGTTTGTCCTTTTGATTCCAAAGATACTTGTATGGGAGTAAGTGTAGGATTTCTTGTTCTTATTATTCATCGATCAGTACCATCAACAATATATAACCAGTGATGTTAAGAGTATTTGGGATGCACTTAAGAAGGATGAATATTTTTAGTTGTGTACATCTTTTGGGAAGCTCTCTTCCAATGTCATTTATACCTCAGATTAAATTAATTTTTAGTAAAAAGTAAACCCAAACTGATAAAAGTCTGATTAAAATAATTGCATGAAGTGTTTCCCAATATAAGATCTTTTGAAAGATACAGGAAATGTGTTGACACTGATATGGAAATGACCATACAGATATTTTATGAAGGAGTAAAGAGATTTAAGAAGAGTTTTCTCATCCTTCTGTTCCTAGAAGTCATACTGGAAAGAAACAGTCCTAAAGGCTGTTACTGACCCTAAAAAAGCAACATTGCTCATAACATTTAAAATGTTTTTGTTTCATTTGATTGGTAAGCAAAATAGAGGTGAAAAATCAAATAATGGAAAAACACAATATGAAAGTTTAAAAGTAGCAGAAGCTAAGGTTGTTTGTGCTTTTTCTTTGTTCTTACTAGCATCAGGCAACATGACAGATATGGTCAGCTGACCCTAGGAAATTCTACCGCAGCCGACACTGGTGAATACAGTTGCTGGCTCCTGGTCTGCAATGGGTACAGTTGCAAGAAGGATGAATCAAAAACAGGTTCAACTTACATATTTTTTTCAGGTAATGAAATTATTACAAATATAATATTAAACACAGATGGGTGGCTTTTTTGTTTTTTGTTTTTGTTTTTGGCTATCTCAGACCCCTTCTACACAGCAGAATAAAATCCTACATTATTTTTCAGATAACCCAGTTCAAAGCAGATATTGTTGGATTTTCTGCCTTGATATGCTGGGTTATATGGCTATGGAAGGGCCCTCTGTATTATATGTTATCCCAGATCCTCACCTTTGATTTTCCTCTATACCAGAGCTTTCCAAATTGTGTGCCGACTGCAGTATGTTTGTGTATTGCACGAACATAATGAGAACTCTCTGAGTCAGCATGAAACAAGCAATAAATTATATCTTTAAAAATATAAATGAAAGGTTTTTTTTGTGTGAGATATGTTGTGTCCTCAAACATTTCATTATTACAATGTATGTACAGTAGAGTCTCACTTATCCAACGGGCCGGCAGAACGTTGGATAAACTAATATGTTGGATAATAAGGAGGAATTAAGGAAAAGGCTATTACACATCAAATTAGGTTATGATTTTACAAATTAAGCACCAAAACATCATGTTTAACAACAAATTTGACAGAAAAAGTAGTTCAATACGCAGTAATGCTATGTAGTAATTACTGTATTTACGAATTTAGCACCAAAATATCACAATGTATTGAAAACATTGACTACAAAAATGCGTTGGATAATCCAGAACGTTGGATAAGTGAGGCTTGGATAAGTGAGACTCTACTGTATGTGTCTATATGTCTCAGAAAGGACTGGTTTAACCTCCAGTTTTCTATAAAACTGAACAGTGTGACTCTGAAGAACTGTAAATTTCAATCTGGCACTTTTTCTTGCCTCATTTTAAATTTTTTAAATTATATTCAGCAAGTTGATTCCATTTGGTAAACAAACAGAAATGGGCTCACAAGGTATGATGAAACTAAATACATTAGGAAGGAAGACTTAGGAATCCCATCCAGACTTTTGCTTTACCATAGATTAGCCAGGTCAGTTCTATGAAGCAGATTTGCTCTACTTCAGTCTGTTAACCCTTTCTTTATCACAAGCTCAAGATTGAAAGGACTTCATGGGATTTAAATTTCATAATATAATTTAATAGAAACATAGAGGATACATTCCAGTAGGATGTGCACCAAATGTTACATATTATATTGTATATATTAGGCTTTCTTTTGAATACAGTAGAGTCTCGCTTATCCAACCTTCACTCATCCAACGTTCTGTATTATCCAATGCAGTCTGCCTCCTGCCCCGGAACCACATCTGTTTCTCTAGGCAGGCAAGGATTTTTTTAAAATCTTCACAGGACTGAACTTTTTATGGATTTAATTTCCAACAATGTTGTTACTGTAACAACATTGTAGTCAATGTTTTTAATACATTGCAATGTTTTGGTGCTAAATTCGTAAATACAGCAATTACTACATAACGTTACTGTGCACTGAACTGCTTTTTCTGTCGATTTGTTGTAAAGCATGATATTTGGTGCTTAATTTGTAAAATCATAATGCAATTTGATGCTTAATAGGCTTTTCCTCAATCCCTCCTTAATACCCAACATTTTTGCTTATCCAACGTTCTCCCGGCCTGCTTATGTTGGATAAGCGAGACTCTACTGTACTTGGTTTCCACTTAATGAACTATTTGAAAAAAATCTTGCATATCAACATTGGAAAGCAGTTTATTCTTATTTTATGACTGCAGTGTTTGGGCACAGAAAAGGTTGAAATCCCATTACAATTAGGTAAAAATATGATTTATAGATGTAGATCATGTTTAAGAATATTTTGAGGATTTATTTCACTGTAGCCTTGTACCTGTTGTCAAGATCCTGTGAGTTTTTGGGTCAATAAGGTTAGAATAGAACTTTCAGACATGCAAATTTTAAGCAAGTGCCTCAAGTCCCTCTCTAGAAGAAAATGAGGGTACTTGTTTAGTTAAATTATCTTTCATAGTAGTCTTTCATAGGGAAAGAGTTTTTTTTGTGTGTGTCCTGTTTTCTTCAGAAATAGCAGTCCCAGAAGTCCTTAACCATAAAGCAGGCGTGTTGGGTTAGGACTAAGTTAAAATCACCTCAATTATGGAAAACCTACTGGGTGACCTTGCACAAGCTATACTCTCTCAGTCTTAAAGAAGGACAAAGGCAAATCCTCTCTGAACACATCTTAGCAAGAAAATCCCATGGTAGGTTTCCTTTAGGGTTACCATGGTGGAAATGACTTGTAGGCACACAACAGCAACAACAACATCACATAATCATGCTTTCATGATTATATACATGTAATTATTTTTTTTTACCGAAGTGTGTTACAGTGAAGTACTCGGTTCATCAATATTTTCATGTTAAAACAAAACAACCAAAACCCCCCCCAAAAAAACAAATGTTGAGGAAGAGATAGTCGAAATGCTTGAAATTATCTTGAAATACACAAACCTTAATGGTATTATGTAAAGCTTCCTGTGCTTTATTTGTCATGTCACAAAGAAAAATAGAAATCTTAATATTTTTGAAATTCATCATAACTAGTTCCCAGAAATTGGCATTGTAGTTAGAAATCTTTTTATTTCATAGTTGATATGATTTCTAAGATACCAGAATCAAAACTTTAACAGATTGATGTATAATATGCATGATTTTGCTTCTTTACACAGATATAGGGGAGCTTTTTGTTCCATCTCCCAGTTATTTCGAAGTTGTCTACCTCAACCCAGATAGACCTGCAGTGATTCCTTGCCGTGTGACCAGCCCAACAGCAAAAGTTACTTTGCATCAAGAGTTTCCAGCTGAAGAAATTAAAGTGGATGGAACCAATATAATCTATGACATGAAGAAGGGCTTCGTCTATCAGCACCCAACCTCTGATCAGAAAGGAGTTGTTTACTGCAGAGCTGAATCACGGGGAGCTCCTCAGATTTCCATTAAGTACCAGTTGCTTTATGTTGAAGGTAAATTAAGTGGAAATGACTTACCTTACACATTCATGTATAAGTCCAGAAATTTCTCTGCTGGAGTGCTGCTTCTGGTCTTTTTGAAAGTTTGAGAAGGTGCTTTACCTAATCCATGGACTGAAACTCAACTTTTCCGTGAACCATATCAAAATTCAGAATTTTGGTTCCAAGATCTGCCTTGGAAACAAGGATTGGCGATAAAGCTTTGGTGAAAACACCTTTTCCCCATGGTAATACCCCTTTCAGAAGTGAATTTACCTTCCAAGGGTTATATATCTCTCACTTCCTGTTGTGTCATACGTGTTCTTAACTATGAGTTGTTTATGAGTCGGATGTTTGAAACTTAAGGACTGCCTGTACTTCAGTTCAGTTCTTCTCATAGTGGGAATAGTGGTAAGTTGATTGGTGTGCCACAAGGAAAGGGAATTACATACATTATGTTAACAAACCTTAAAAAAAGCTCAATTAACTTAAGAAATTCAAATGCCTGAGAGAGTGCATTTATTTTACCTGGAGCCACTTCAAAGACCTATGGTAATTTTGCAAATGATAAAAAATGTCATTACTGAAAGAGTAAATTTTCTTCATGTTTTGCTGTACAGAGCAACAAACTGCTAGTCCCAAGGACAGAATCAGAGCACTTGGCAGAATTTTAAAAGTGCTCTTGTTATTTTTAATTAACAGTCCAGCTTGTTTTGGACAATTATGTATTTAGCAAGCCTTGGAACATAGTTGGGAATTCTAATTCCATTCCAGAGTAATAGGTTTCAGGAGTAGTTTTGGTTGTGCGCAGGCTGAGTGCAAAATAGGAGATTCACATAGTTTGTTACAGTTCTTGTTGCAGCTGTATGGTTGCACCAAGCAGACATTGTCAAAGGGCCTGCTGGGTTGGCCTAGGGAAGGTACATTCAGTATCAGCGGGAACTCCCCCCCCCTTTTAATAAAATTCTTCAATTCTTAATAAATCTTTGACTGAAGTTATTGTCTGGAGGGAGTCACGCTGCTTCAGCCTCAGTGAAAGGCTGAGATACATTAATCAGATACATTAACTGTGGCATCATATCATCTGTCGTTGTTGCCGACGCCGTCCCCCCCCCCCCCCCCCCCGGTTCTACAATAATTGAGGTATACATTTTAAGGCATGCCTCACGTTAGGAAAAGCCCTATTTTGTTGCAGGTCTCCATTTCAGCTTCAAGCCAGGCATGGGCGGGCTTCAGCCCTCTATGTGGTTTGGACTTCGGCCCCTGGTAATCCCATCCAGCTTCCTCCATTTTGTTACTGGCCACATATTAGGCTTGAAGGTTTTGCCAGTGGGTTGGGAGACCTCTATTTTGTTTCAGGACTTATGTTAGACAATATATTTGTATACCTCATTTGGTTTCAGCCATTGAACAGCATGCAGGCCTCATTTTTGGCATAGTGCCTTTTCCAGTGGATTTGTTGGATATCACTTTGTTTCAGGCCTCTTATGTTTAGCTTTAAGCTCAGTATGTTTGGAGGACTCAATTTAGTTTCAGGCCATGTGTTCAGGCTTTGAGCCTTTGCTAGTATATTGAAAAACTGCAATTTATTCAGGCCTCAGATTAGGCCCTTCCAGTATATTTGTTGGGCTTGAAATAAGAGCAACCTGAGCTAAGAGCTCAGTCACGAAAGAAATTAAACCCTTAACTCGAGGTATCACTGTAATTCTGAGTAAAAGTCACAAAACATGGACTTCTTTTTCTTAATTGGCAATGGCATCAGAATTTATGTTCAACTTTTTATTTTATCTCACCTGTTCCTTTTCACCAGTTCCCAGTGGCCCGCCTTCAGCTACAATTAAGGCATCATCCAATAATGCAGAAGGTGGAGATGATGTTAGCGTTTTGTGCACCGTGTTGGGAGACCCAGAGGTAGAAGTGGAGTTTAACTGGATATATCCAGGGCAAGAGGTAAACTGTTGTTTCTTTATTTCTCTAATACCCAGATACTGAATGATATACACAATACTAGCTTGAGAATTGACCTTTGACATTTCAAATGGATGAAGGCAAAGTTTGTTAGCTGCAGACAGAACAGCCTTGAGGGTATACCTATATTGTGTGGGGATAATATTGCATGTTAACAATCTAATTTCTTCTACCACTCAGTCTGGGAAAAATATAGAAAGTATGGCCTAAAGCAGGCATGGGCTAACTTTGGCCCTCCAGGTGTTTTGTACTTCAACTCCCACAATTCTTAACAGCCAGTTAAGGGAAAACCCTAGTCCAGAATTTTGCTCTACTATAAGTATGGCCTAAAACAGGCATTAACAAACTTTGGCCCTCCGGGTGTTCGTACAACTCCCACAATTCCTAACAGCTGGTAGGCTGTTAGGAATTGTGGGAGTTGAAGTCCAAAACACCTGGAGGGCCAAAGTTTGTCCATGCCTGACCTAAAGACTGCAAAGTGCCCATTCCTATTTTTGATGACAAAGAAGGGACAGATTATTTGAAAAAGACTAAACGGGTTGCCTTTAGCATCCAAGAACAGGTTACTCAAATCAATATCAAGAAGGTTTTATAATCCTGCGACTAAACAGATACTTTGGATCATCTGTTCTCCCAATAGATAAACATCCAGATTGTTTTTCTGAAGGACAATCTATCTATTCTAGTTTTTGTATGTGTGGGGGAGTGGCATGCTGAATATTTTAAGCACATATTGTTAACAAATTAAGTTTTTGTGAGTGCAGAGAGTTTAACAAATGTCTTTATCGGATCTCAAAAATGCTAAAACATGTATACTTGCATGACATAGGCTTGAATCCTGTTGTTAATCGAGCAGACATTTAGAGTCTGGGATTTATCTATGTGTTGTTACGTCAGGAGAGAATATAGTAGAGCCCCGGTTAACTGAGCTCCGGTTAACCGAGGCTCTGGGTTATCCGAGGCGCTGCTGGGGGCACCCCTCCCTCTCTCTCTCCTTCTCTCGAGTTTGAGAGAAGGAGAGGGAGGGGGAGGAGGAAGCCCCCGACGATTGCTGCTACCTAGCAGTGATGGCGAGGTACTTCCCAAGGAGTGAAGTCTCGCGGAGGGACGTCCCTCTGCGAGACTTTGGCCCAGGCAAGCCCCTTGTGATCGCTCCTGCCTAGACAGGAGTGAAGGTGAGAGGCTTCCCAAGGGGCGAAGTCTCGCCATTGCTCCTGCCTAGACAGGAGCGATGGCAAGAGGCTTCCCAAGGGGCAAGGTCTCACGGAGGGACGTCCATCGGCAAGACCTCGCCCTATTCGAGCCCTTCAGTTATCCGAGATGGGGCCCGCCTCTTTATCTCGAATAACAGGGGTTCGTTCTACTGTACTTCTGGAACATAGCCATACAGCCCGGAAAACACACAACAACCCTATGCATTGGAACATTTTTCAACAATTCATACAGTAGATATACGATTTTCTGTTTAGGATTAACCAAGATGATGCTGGTTATGGTTTCTCTTTCAAAACACACTTGTGACCCTTCATACTTGTGAGATCTTCTCACCTTTGAAAGGTTAAAGTCTGTCGATATTAGTCATACCACATGTATGAAACGCTAGTGAATGTGATTGTGTTTTATAAGAGGTTACTTTCCTTAATAGATCTACAATTCAAATTAAACTCCAGCACAGATTATATATTCACAAGTAGAATACTGTGTATAAAATCAAATATTATAAGTAAAATTGAACACTGTTCCTGTTTTATTTTATTTTTTTCTACCAAAATAGTACGAAAGGCCTGTGATTATGCAAGACACTTGGAGGCTGATCGACAGAGGAATTGGTCACACCACAAGGATCTCTGAAAGTGTTATTACCATTGAAGATTTTGAGACTATTGATGCTGGGAACTACATTTGTATAGCTCAAAACCTTCGAGGACAGACCACATTAGCTACATACATTGAACTGATCTAACATACTGAGTTCTCAGGTTAGAAAAATTGAACGTGAAAAGGATTGAACTTCTTCTGGCTAGCTTTAAATGCCGACCTGGAAATGACTGGGAACAGAATATTAATATATTAGATTTGTATCACAGAGCAAATATGTGGCTTTTAAAGAGGGTTGACTGATGGTGAAAGTCCTAGTCCAGAATTTTGCTCTACCATGAACTCACTGAAGTGCCTTTAAGGAAATCAAACACTTTTCTAGTTTTATTATCTTCTCGTTCCATGTGTGTTCATTTTAGAAGAAAACACACCTATTTGACGTGGTCTGCTGTAAAAATTGCTGAGGGCCAAGATTCTCCATCATGGTCTGTATTTTGTAACCTTACAAATGCGTTGCAGAAATGAAGTAAAACCATTAGCGGATTCTGAAGATGTGCATCCAGACATCAACAAGAGCATCCTGTAGCATGTTCCTGATGTGCATTGAGCATTTCTGATACACATCGGACATTTCTAATGCATGTCGGACACTTCCAATTGGCTCTTGTGGTATACATTAGGCATTTCTCATGCTTCTTGGGCACTTTTAATGCACATTGGGCACTTATGTTGTACATTGGACATTTCCCGTGGGCAACTGGGTTCACCTTTTGTGCTGTAGTACTTTCTAGCCAATATCCAGAATGTCCAGATTTCATCACACATCTTTTCTGTTCACATCACTCACTCAACTAGCTATCATTTTGCAATAGATCCACATCTTTCATTTCATCATGGCAGCTCCTGGGTGAGAATGGATATTAAGAAACTGCTCATTTATATTTCTGAATTCCAAGTCCACTTAAGAATTCAGCCATTGTCTTTATCCTACTTTGAATACTTGAGCAATATACAGTGCTAATAAGAATCCATATACATTTAAAGCATTGAGCTCTGACAATAAATCTTTCTGTTATCAGGTCTAAATCAAATTCATTGAAAGTTAGACCATTTTTGGTCTTGCTTATTCTGCATACAGGAACAAAAACAGGATCACATACAATGTTAACTCACAAAAGGGTACGTATCTTAGGAGTAAGAAATATAACTTTTATCTTAATTCTGATAAATTCTACTTCCTTTCCTCCCTCAGCAGAATTAAATATTAGCATTGAAATGTTTATATTTACTGTCAAAACCATTGTGTATTAATGCATAATCCTTAATATACTACTAAACCGTTATAATCAGCATCACAGCTGATGGCAATCTTGACTTTTAATATACAAACACATAATAAAATATTTTGCAAATTTTATGTATCATAGATTTGTTTATAGATTTCCTTGTATTTTAGCATCTTCTCTTGCTGATTCTTCTTTTAATGAGATAAGTACTCCTTTTTTGCAGGACCATTAGAAAGTCATTTCCTAAATAAATTGAGCCACAGAAGGCTATTTTAAGAAAAACAGAATTCAGAATTCCAGTTCAGCACTAGCCTATCGGTATTTTATTTTTATTCTCAGTCATACGAGTATTTATCAGTAAAAAAAGTATTTTATTTTTCAACACTCAAATACATGTGAACAAATATGAACTGGTAAAAGAAATAGATTGCTCCAAGACAGACTTTAAAGCCAGGTTTCAACCTACAGCAGATGTTATAGACATATGAATCAATCTCTGGACAACAGTTGAATCAGAAGTGCTGAGATCTCTAGCTACAGTGGCATGTACACTGCCATAAATAGGTACAGGCAAATGAAATGTTCCACAAGGAGGCACACTTTATACAATAGAAAATTAAAATACATTATCTTTGATTTTTTGTATTATTGAATATAATATGCTTCCCTAACAACATCTGTGAAGAAGGGGCCTCATATAATCCAGTTCTAAGCAGATAATATAAAATTATCAATATACAGTAGAATCTCACTTATCCAATATAAACAGGCCGGCAGGATAAGTGAATATGTTGGATAATAAGAAGGGATTCAGGAAAAGCCGATTAAACATCAAATTAGGTAATTGTTATACAAATTAAGCACCAAAACATCATATTATACAACAAATTTGACAGAAAAAGTAGTTCCATGCGCAGTAATGCTATGTAGTAATTACAGTAGAGTCTCACTTATCCAACACTCGCTTATCCAACATTCTGGATTATCCAACACATTTTTGTAGTCAATGTTTTCAATATATTGTGATATTTTGGTGCTAAATTCATAAATACAGTAATTACTACATAGCATTACTGCGTATTGAATTACTTTTTCTGTCAAATTTGTTGTCTAACATGATGTTTTGGTGCTTCATTTGTAAAATCATAACCTAATTTGATGTTTAATAGCCTTTTCCTTAATGCCTCCTTATTATCCAACATATTAGTTTATCCAACATTCTGCTGGCCCGTTTATGTTGGATAAGTGAGACTCTACTGTACTGTATTTACAAATTTACCACTAAAATATCACAATGAATTTAAAACACTGACTACAAAAACATTGATTACGAAAAGGCAGACTGCGTTGGATAATCCAGAACATTGTATAAGTGAATGTTGGATAAGTGAGATTCTACTTTAATATGAAATAATTACTGGGATAGAATAATGCAGAACAATATAATCTCTAAAACCAGGACAATAAAGAAAGAGCAACACTCTGAAAGCAGGGAAATTGGAAATTCCACAAAGGAAACAATCAGGGCCAGATAACACCTCCCAAGAAAGAATTCTTCCAGAAAGAAAGCTGAGAAGGGAGTGAAGCACTGTGTATTACCAAAGTCATTATTATTACTATCATTATTATTATTATTATTATTATTGTGTTGCGGTCAACCGTGAAAATGAATACAATCTGGCTCCAAGTATTCAAAAACACCAAAATCAGAATATATAAAAATTAATGTGGTATAATAAAACAGAACAATACAATCTCTAAAATCAGAACACTAAAGAACAACACTCTAAAAATGGGAATTCCACACAGGAAACAATCAGGGCCAGCTAACACCTCCCAACAAAGTATTCCCATCATCAAAGTCTGGCAAATCCTCTGTTTTTCAGGGCCACAGACAGTAGAAGCACATAAAGTATCGCAAAGAACACCACTCTGAAAACAAGGGAATTCCACACAGGAAACAATCAGGGCCAGCTAACACCTCCCAACAAAAAATTCACTCAGGGAGGAAACAGCCAGGCTTTAAAGCTGCAAGACCATTACATCCTAATCATTTCCCCTAATTGCAGCCTTCATACTTGCCTCCAACAGACAAAAAAACCCCAATCAGAAATATTGTATATTCACAACCTTTAGGAAATAATATCCCCTGATGGCGCAGCGTGTTAAAGCGCTGAGCTGCTGAACTTCTGGATCGAAAAGCCGCAGGTTTGAATTGGGGGAGCGGAGAGAGCCCCCACTGTTAGCCCCAGCTTCTGCCAATGCTAAAGTTCAAAAACATGCAAATGAGAGTAGATGAATAGGTACTGCTCCGGCGGGAAGGTAACGCCGGTCCATGCAGTCATGCCACATGACCTTGGAGGAGTGTACGGACAACGCCAGCTCTTCGGCTTAGAAATGGAGATGAGCCCTGTAAAGAACTCAGGCAGAGGGGAATCTTTTTTCCTTTTCTTCTTCTTATTCACTTTAGATGGTAGCGTAACTTAGTTTAGAATATGTGTGACAGAGGCTTGGATGTTGAAAGAACAATATCAAGTTTATTTCAGGCACAGAGCTTAGTGGTTACAATGTTGCTTCTTAGAGTTACACTTTCTTCAACAGTTGCAAAACTATATTGAGGTGTTCCAAACTTCTTAAAACGTCAGTTCTTTCTCCACTAACAGACTACCTTAAAATAAGTCACCAAACCTATTTTATCCCTGATCCCCTAACTTAGGATCAGCGTTCCCTGAGCTTCACCAGAGCCCAGACTAAAATCAACCTTTCCTGTAGTTCTCTGACCACAGACTGACTGACTTTCTTTTCAAACTCTCTTCTGCCAAATGACAGTTGGCTCCGCCTACGTTTCTATGGCAACCTGCCTCAGAATGCTAAGATGCAATAACTCTGATACTTACCCTTTTAAAACATAAACACACAATTAAACATAACATCTGTAAACCAAATTCATACTTCATTACACGCCCCAACCCCCAGAGTCAGACACGACTATGTCAGGGAAAAACCTTTACCCTTGACCTTAACTACCACCAATTCCTCAATACTTTATTTCCCATACCGCCATACTTCGCCACAGCAACGCGTGGCCGGGCACAGCTAGTGATTCTATAAGAAGGAATATACTAAAGGTTGTGATCTTTTATTTATAAGCCCCTGAGTATTTTTTCTCACCCTAGAGTTAGTTGAAAAAGGCAAAATGAAAAATACAAGGCTGCTTTTAAGTGCTTTGTGCAACAACCTATTATTTCAGTCTGTTTTTTTTAAAAAAAACACACAGTAGTTTTGAATCCTGCTCCTGAACTTTATTTATAGTATTTATAGTATTTACAGTATTTTTATCAACAGTAGATTCCAGTTTCATTTTGCTAGTATGAATGAATTGTTTATTGTACTAGCCATAGGCCATGACATCAATAATATACAACCTTTAAAAGTGAAATAACCTCTTTCCAATATAAGCATTAAGACATATTACATATTAAAACCAGCTCTTTAAAATTATGGTAGCAGAGACATAACAATAACAGTGTCTTATGTGTATCACCCAGGACCATCCTCATTTCCATTTCTAGCCTCAAGTAAAGCCTTTGCTACTTTAGCTCGAATCTTTTGGGCTGCAATTGCAACCTTTAGTGTTATATTTTTGGAATAATATGCTAAGAAATCACAGATCACTGCAGATTGTTGCCATGCTGCCCTTTCTTCCAAAAGTGCTCCCAGGAGATTTTTTCTAGGGTCATTATACAAAGGGCAATGGAACAGATAGTGTGTTAGATCTTCTCTTTCCCCGAGCCACAAATGCAAACTCGTTGGACATGCGGGATCCCTCTGTATCTTCCCTCTAGCCAGTTTGATGGCCTTGTTTGGAAGCGCAGGGCTGTAAATGCTTTCCTAAGGATGCAGATATTAGGTCTTGAAGATATTGTTGACAATATTGGTCATGCTTTAGTCGGGGATACCAAGTAGTGAAACCTTGCTTTTTATTAATCTGCAAGTTGTCAGCTGTGTCCATTTCAAAGATTTTATCTCTAATCACCTTCTTGTCCAGATGCATTAGGGTTGTTGTTGACCCATCAAAATACTGATGGAGCATGGCCAACCAGTATTGAGCCCATCCTCCCTGCTTATGTTTCTCCATCAAGCATTGCTTTATTATACTCTCATCCTCCATTCCTATCAGTCTCTTCCCATATGAGATGTTAAGCTTATGCATTCTTGCCTTAAGTGAGGGGAGATCCAATTCAAGCTTTAACAAGGCAGCTGGAGTCCCAGGGGGAAGGGCTAAAAGAGCTCTTGCAAACTTATTCTGAATACATTCAACCTGTTTTGTGTTACCCTGTCCCCAAATTTCTGCTCCGTATAACAGTTGAGGTAGAATTTTAGCAGCAAAAATCTTTACTGTGGGGCATACCAAGGAACCTTCCTTTGTTTTTTCGAAGGCTAAGATTGATTTCACTGACCTCCAGGCAGATTATTTGGCTGCCTCTATATGACTCTTCCAGTTACCATTATATGTGTATGCCCAGATATTTAAAGCCGTGACACTGTTCTATTGAGTGGCCATCCAGTTTCCATTTATGTATTGGCTTCCTTTTGGAGAATACCATCACTTTGGTTTTAGAGTGATTAATCCTCAACTTTTCTTGCTCACAGATTCTACTTAGTGTCCTCAAAAGTCTCCTAAGTCCTATTTGTGTAGTTGACAGGAGGACCATATCATCCGCACATAATAAGATTTGGATTCTCCTATTACCTCCTGATGGTGGGAAGTGATCAGGGGAGCTCAACTCGGCAACTAAATTGTTCACGTATAAATTAAACAGAAAAGCTGCTAACAAACAGCCTTGCCTGAGTCCTCTTCTTGTTTCAATGTTGTTCGATAGCTTACCTGACAAACCTAACCTCACTCTTAGATCTGTCCCCAAATATAGCTGATGCAATAATAACAACAGTCGTCTATCCACATTAGTCTTTGCCAACTTTGCCCACAAGTGCTGTGTGTCAATTAAGTCAAAAGCTGAGGTAAAATCCACAAATGCAGTATATAAGTATCCCTTAGGTTTCTTCAGACTGTTTTGGATTAAGTGCGAAAGCACAAAACATTGGTCTATTGTTTGCCTTGTTGGAATCCGACCTGTTCTTCTGCAATAATATTATTCTCCTTTGGCCAACTATGTAATTTATTTAACAGAAACCTACCATAGATTTTTGACACTATATCCAACAGACTAATAGGTCTATAATTGCGCAGGTCAGTCCTGTTGCCCTTTTTATATAGAGGGACAATTATACTAGTTTTCCATCCATTTGGGATGATTCCTGTCTGGTTGATATATGTAAACAGTTTGGCCAGGATAGGAGCCCACCAGGTGATGTTGCATCTAAACAATTCGGGTGGTAGCATATCCTCTCCTAGGGCTTTTCCTGTTTTTAATTTTTGAAGCAGGCCTTCAATTTCCTCAGGAGAGACTGGTGGCCAATTGGAGGAGTCAATGATTCTAGGCACTTCCTCAGCAGTCTCTGGGTCATTGAATATTT
Source organism: Anolis carolinensis (assembly GCF_035594765.1). Lineage (NCBI taxonomy): Eukaryota > Metazoa > Chordata > Lepidosauria > Squamata > Anolidae > Anolis > Anolis carolinensis. The sequence goes on along the minus strand of NC_085845.1, from coordinate 70,955,612 downwards.
CTCCAAAATAAGTTTCCCATGTAAGTGCTGCAATTTCAGATTCCAAATGAGGTTGCAAGGGCCTTAGCCCTGAATGCACCATATTCCAAAATTTGACCTCATCCTTTTGCCTAACTGCCAAATCCAGCTTTATCCAATTTTGCCTGTTGAATTCAGGTTTCTTCCTTTTTAATAGGGTTTTAGATTGTGAACGTATTTCACTCAGGCTTTTATAGGTTTGTTCAGTCCCATTTTTGTTAGCTGCTCTGATGGCCTGAGATAGGATATTTTTTTTGGCTCCTGCATTCTGCATCGAACCAGCTTTCCTTACCAGGCTTGTTGGCTTTAGTCAGTTCTGCAAGAATCAAATAAAGTTTAAGGGAGGTAATAATTTGCTGATAACCCTCTAATAGGTCAATAGAACATTTGAGTATCTTATCGCTGCAAGTTTCCAGTATATTAAGTAGGTCTATAACCTTATCGCTCAAGGGCTCCGACCACTTGAGCTGTCTAGGTCCCAGGTCCAGCGGATAATTATTTGACATTCTGTGCTGCTCTACATCTGTTTTTATGACTAGTTTAATGGGGTGATTGTCACTTTCTGGGCGTATGTCCACTATAAAAGTTTGGACTGCTGGCAACAACCCAGGTGAGATTATAAAATAATCTAGGACATTTCCCCCCCCCCCCCCCCTTACTGAGTGATAAGTGTATAGTCTGGATGACTCCTCTAAATAGCTGCCATTCATGATAAGTAAAAAATGTTTATAGGCTAGTAGAAATAATTCCAGCCCATCTATCTATATCTATATATATAATAAAAGTGAAATCGGAGTATGTATCAGCGTTTTGATTGGCCTGGCGGAATATGTGCTCGCGTTTTGATTGGCCGCCACTATCCCAGGCCACTGAGACCAACAGGAATGACGGATCTGCACCAAACTTGGCACACTTCATCCCCACGATGCACTTCATGACCTGCTGCCATTTGGGGGAGGATGGACCACAGATGATGGGATTTGCAGTACTTTCAAACACTTTAACTCCCACAGACTACTGCAATGCCCACCAATGATAGAAATGGACCAAACTTGGCACACAGAACTCCTGTCGACCCCTTTACATCCTGATGTATATTTGGGCAGGATGGACCAAGGATGATGGAATTTGCAGTACCTTCCCTCACTTCTTGGGACCACAGCAACTGCCACAAATCACACAACTGAACCAAACCAGGCACACATATCCCAAATGACACACTTCACATGCTGCAGCAGTTTGACAGAGGGTGGACCAAGGATTATGGGATTTGCAGTACATTCATCCAATTCACCTCCCACAAACCACTGTGATGCCCATGAATGACAAAACTGTATCAAACTTGACACGCAGGTGCAGGGTAGCCCACTTTACATCCTGGTGCAGTTTGGGGGAGGAGGGACCGTGGATGATGGGACTTGCACTATCTTCACTCACTTCCTGGGACTACTCTGACCCCCACCAATGACTGATCAAGACCAAACTTGCCACATAGAGCCACCATGGCCCACTCTACATCTTGGTGAGATTTGAAAGAGCTTGGACCTTGGATGATGGGACTTGCAGTATATTCATTCACTTCCTGAGACCACTGTCACCCCCATCAATGTCTCATCAAGACCAAACTTCAAACAGAGAACACCCATGACTCACTCTACACCCAGGTGCAGTTTGGAGGATGATGGACCATGGACGATGGGACTTCCAATACCTTCACTCACTTCCTGAGAGCACCGCGACCCACACAAATGACTGATCAAGACCAAACATGGTACATGGAGCCCTCATGACCTATTCTACATACTGGCTCTGTTTGGAGGGGGATGGACACTGGACGATGGGACTTGCATATGGGAGTTGGAGCTCACCCGCACCCACTGAACCCAGCTGACATTGGATATAGGCTACACTTGGAACACAGGCAAATAATGCCTTTCTCAAATGACCCGGGCATCGCCGGGTCTCCAAGCTAGTTCTTATTAAATTTCAGATCTCTTGAGTTTCTATTAAGTGAGAATTGGTTCTCTAAATAAAACCCAAAATGCTGAGCTAGTGCCTCATTTGATTTCCCCATCCTCGCGTTAAAATTGCCTCCTAAAACAATGTTCGTATTTTCCAGACCAGTGGCCCTATTTCCCAAGGCTGTATATAAAAACTCGATAGGGCGCAGATATCTATATCAAAATGCTATAAGAATGGTATATATATATAAAAAACAACAATTTAAATGTATATACTCTCATGCAGGTTTTAACGTGTGTATTATAGTATGCTAGTATTGTTGAGTATTTTCTTTACAGTCCCAACTGGGTACTATCTTATTATGTAACATATAAAGCAAAACACACATCAATATCCAACCGAAAATAGTCCACAAATATGGTGTATATACAAGTACAATTATACAACCTTATTATGTAACATATAAAGTAAAACATCAATCTCAATGGAAAACAGTCCACAACGATTGTGTGTATACAAACAAAACTAAGCAACAACAAGTAATCCCGGGTACAATGCCTCGTTTCAGGAAGTCCTTCTTCAGGTTGTGGAAATTTATGTAAGATCTTAAACAGTCTTTTGATGTATGGTAATTTTCTTCTTACTGTGAGTCTCAGAATCTTCTACGGTATGTTGTGGATATATTGCTATCTCTTTTAATCTTAATTACTTGCTTGGTCCTGCTTCAGTTCAAGGCCTATCCATGTTGTCAATTTCTAAACATAAACATAGGCACATACTAATAGTAACTATGATAGTTATACCAAAATAGATATGTATAAACACCCCATATGTTTTCAATTCTTAATCTAATACATAAAAGAGTTTACAAAAATATAATTGACTTACACGTCGTTACTCTTGCAGGGCTCTGTGTTTTTTCAAAGTTGCAAGTGCCCTATGGCTTGCATGGTGAACTGAAATACTCTACTCACTACAGATAACAGGTGAAATCCATGATATCATTCAGCCCTTTGGGGAATTCAGAGTTTAATTTAAAGGTCCAGAATGACTCCCTTTGTAGAAGTACCCAGTTGGGACTGTAAAGAAAATACTCAACAATACTAGCATACTATAATACACACGTTAAAACCTGCATGGGAGTATATACATTTAAGTTGATTTTTTTATATATATATATACCATTCTTATAGCATTTTGTATATAAAAACTGCCATACCTCTTTGGCAGATTACACTGAATTTACTGGAGGCACATAGACATTAAAACAAAGTAAAACCTGATTATTCTTGAATTTTATCTCTACAACTAACATATTATTGTTAGTCTGATTAGTCACAATTTGACACTCAGCTTCTATCTCAACTGAAACGAAAACTGCTAAGCCCCCACAGCAGCGCCCCCATTTATGCCACCTCGCAGCAGCCACCACAAAACTTCTAAAACCCTGAAAATTAAGATTTGAGGCTTCCTCCACCCAAGTTTCTTGTAACATTATAATAGAGAACTCCTGTAAATATTCTACAAACTAATTTTCCAGCTCATCCAGATATATTCCAGGACACAATCTTTAGCTCCTTTGCTGTTTTCATTTTTGTATAGTTGTTCAAGCCAGAATCAATTAGATGTGATTCAACATGTCTAAGTTCTACTAGTTTATTGTGCTGTCTCTTGGTCAGATTTAATAACCCTCCTGTCCTCTGATAACTAACTTTCTGGATAACCCTATTTTTGAGTGGATGAGTAGGGTTCTCCTCTCCAGGGACCTTTGCCATGTCCTCTTTATTTCCAGGCACTATAGATGGAAAGAATTTTGTGATTGGGGTCTGTTTCAAACCACAATTTCTATTTGCTGATGTAATTCTCATCTGTGGCCCTACCTTTTCAGCCCTCGTATATGTCCTTCATGCCTTTATAGGAATTGACCCCTTGCCCTCTACTTCAGTACCCATAGGAGCATCCCAGGGGCATATAGTAAGATCATTGTCATAGACCACACAGGGATTAATAATTTGGGGTTTCATAACTTTCACTTCTGGGGTCAGTGGGAAGTGATTAATGGATGGTTCTGCTCTTTCTTCAGGGTCCAAAAATCTCATCTTCAGCCAGTCTGTACTATCCTGGGCTACTCTTTGCCATTCCCTTGGTCTGGTATGTCCTTCTTCATTTAAATATAACCTTTCAGAATATATTTCCCTTAGATGGCCACTTCGCACCTGCAATCTATCTAGGATAGCCCATTGCTCCTTTCTTGGCAAGTTCGCATATGCCTCTATTAGTGACTGTTCCTCAAAGCAAAATTGGTTTTCCTGGCCGGAGGCATCTTTTCCCTCAATTGTGGACCCGTCAGCTTGGACCTCAAGGGGGCTCAGCAACTGTCCACTTCTCTTCACCGCTGCTTGCTGTTCCTCTGATTTAATTGTGCCATCTAAAACTCCTTGAGTACGGACCTTCTGGAAAAATCTTGTTATCGTGATGGTTTTTTTTTTTTTTTTGAGAATAAGTCTCTAGCTCTTATAATGAACTTAGCTATATTTAGGTCGATAAAGGAGACTATGGCATCAATATACAATGCGACATTATACAAATAATCAATCTGGTCTATATCAGTTGTATACAACCCCCCCATAAGACTTATCACATGGGATTTACATTCTTCCAGACTTGAGAGCTTTCCTGGTTTAGGAATTTTAATAAACACCACCTTGTTTGGGATAAGGATCAGGTTCCCTCGTGATCCCTGGGCCCTCATCAACATCAATGTCTACCAACAGCCCCTGGTGGGTCTTTTCCAGTGGAAAGAATTGCTTCATCTTTGTTTGTCTATATTTCCTCTCCACCATAAGGGTATGTAAAGGCAAGGCTTTCTCCTTATAATTATTTCTTGTGTAAACCACACTAAGAAAGTTCAATTTATCAGACAATCCCAACACTCCTCCACAGCGTGTTCTTTTCCTGCTCTAGTTGTTGACACAAAATAAGTTAATGTGTTTTAGAATATTCTGTAAACATGATAAAAGTTTTATTGTGGCAAGCAACAACATTAAATCGTAAATGCATTCTTCATAGCAGTAGACAAAGTCTTCCGCAACAATGAGTAGGAAGCGGCATAAGCAACACAAGTAATGTGAGCAAATGGCTAGAGTTTCTAAAATAATGTTGCTCACTACTCAAGCTGGAGATAACGGAAACGGGCTGGAGCAGAATGGAAGCAAAATAATATTAAAATATAAATAAAAGATAAAAGATAAAAGTAAGGAAAACAATGACGATACCGGAGCTCAGCTAAATGCCTCTTAACTTGCCGACATCCTCACCTAAGGCTACTGTGGATGTCTCATTAACTTCACAGATTGCAGAATAATTAAGAAATGTGCCTAAACCAGCAGTGGTGTTTTTGCTGAACATCTCCCAAAATTTCACAGTGCTATAAATCTAATGTCATTCTTCTTGCAGGTTGAAAATCCAAGTGTTTTCGCTAGTATAAATCTTCAGAGTATTTCTATCTTGGAGAAATGGGTGGGCTGGAGAAAGAGTTGGAATTTCTGGGTGACTGATGGAGTGTTGGGGGTGTTGGTGGAGTGCTAGGGAAAAGTTTTTTTGGGCTGCACAAGTCTCCATTATGCAGCTTCCACAGAAGCTCTTTGTTCTCCATAGAATGCCGCTTATTGACCTTGGCTTCTTTTTCAAGGGATTCTTATAATGCAGCTTGTTCAGTAGTCAGTTGCCTATTAAGAGATAAAAACACATACAACATGATGCACAAAAATAAAATATAAATTAAAATACATGAATGAAATGCAAATTAAATTTCACAAGTTAAAACTGACTGGGTAGGCCTGCTGAAGGGAAGGGTCTTCAATTGTATCCTGAATTCCAACAGCTCATTTAGCTGTCTGAGTTCTTCTGGCAGGTCATTCCATAGTCTTGGGGCAGGTGATGAAATCCATCCTCTGGGTGATGGTTGCCAGTTGGGTTCTGGTAGCTACTCTCGATGTCTAAGTGGAATTGTATCAGAGAAGGCAATTCTACATGTAAACTGGACCCAAACTATGTAAGGTTTAAAGGTCAAGCCCTTTAGTTATTTGTTGTTTAATCAGAGATTTGGCTTGGTCGTAGCTCATACTCATTAGCAGTCCTGGAGAGAAGCCCAAGGATGAAATTTTGGCTGCTATTGCTTTTTCCTATCTGGGATGAAAGTCATCCGACATAGTAAGAGGTACAAGGCCAGGGGAAGAGAGGGATAGTCTAAGCCAATTGTTCAGTATTATCACCCAACATAAAGGTTGTTACGTGCTTTGCTCTGCTTAATGTAACAGGGTGAAGCTTCAGTGACACTTTCACATAAACCTTTTGAAATAATAGCATAAGCAAGCATCTGTAACTTATAAATGGTTGCAGATTTTGTCCCAGCAGAAAAGAGAGCATGTGTTTAAATTAAATTTGTGAAAATACTTCCTCTAAAAGCTGCGTAGTTACATTTTCTTAATCACAAGAATGCATTTATAGTTGTTACCTCTTGCCTAAAAACAAAAATGTAGTGTTGGAAAAAAGTTATTTCCTTCTTTGTGGCCCCTGTGAAATGCACACATAGGGGTTTTCGTGCACTTGCGCAGTCAGTGTCAGAATTCTTTAGAAGCTTTTCAAAGAAACATTTTGGCAGAGGCCCAGCCCAATCTCCCCTTGTAGTACAAATATCCGGTAGGAGGAGCCAATGTCCCAGTTCCTTTCTTTCCGCCGCAAGTGTCAGTTAGGAATCTCTTACTGCTAGACTAGCTATTACCTGGACTGCTTAGCTCGGTTTTTTTTCCTGACTAACAGACTTCTTTGACAACTCTTTTGCCTCCGTCTCCAACCTCATCATTCCGGATTTGACCAACCATCTATCAGGCCAGTGCCCATCTCTGTTGGCCTTGTTCTCCATGGCTGCGATGTTTAAGAAATGCTCTGAGTGCGGGGGTAACTCCCTGAAACGGATGGTCACGCAAAGTGCCTTCTATGCTTGGGGGAGGGCTACGTGGCTAGATCGTGTGCCATATGCCAATCCTTCACACCCCAAGCACGCAAGAACCGTGAAACCCGCTTGAAGGCCTAACTTTATGAGCAGGTACTTCTGCTACCACCTCAAGCCCCCAAAAGGGCAGCCTCCAAGCCTCCATGCCCTCCATCTGCTGCGGGCTCCCCTAATGGCCCTGCTAATGAAGGCCAAACCCACTTACCTTCAGGAACTGTATCCGATGCGGCCGCTCCTCTCCCGAAGAAGCCCAAAACCAAAAAAGCCAAGGCTTCTATGGCGGGAGCTAGGGCTTCCTAAAGGCCGGAGAAAAAGAAATTGGGACCGACGCAGTTTTTCCCCGTGCAGTCAAGTCCCGCGATGCCGGGATCCGGCACAAGCAGCGAGGCAGGCCTTTATGCTGACACTCCATTGGTGATGCCAACCAACTTCAACCTGGATGAGTGGGAGTATCAAATTCCCTGCTGGAGCTCCAACTTGTGCCATTGGCTCCCCCTCCGTCATCGGAGGCGCTATCCTTTGGGGCAAATGAGCTGGCCACGCCTCCCGCGCCATCTTTGATTGAGGAGGTGGAACCTCTGCAACAGGCCCCACCATCCGTTGCCGCCCCGGGACTGTCCTCGATCCCGACGATGGAAGCACAGGAGGGGGACAGAGCTCTGTCCCAAGACCACTCGCTTTCGAGGAGGCCACACCACTCGGGGAGGAGGCGCTGTTGCTCTCCATCTTCAGATTCGTGGAGATTCCGGGTCCGGGACCTTCGTACAGGCTCAGGTCGCCCTCTCCTTACTACTTTCACGGTGACCCCATATATACAAGAGACTATTTTCATGCCATGGCGCCCTTTTACTACGGCCATTGCCACCGCGGCCCCAGGGAGCAGTCCCGCCACCCTGTGAGACCATGGGGACAGTTGCCACCCAGCCCCCGACTGTTGTGTCCTCGCGTCACGCAATGGGCCCGTCCTCAAACCCAGGGCCTGTGCCAGCCCAAACAGTTATGACGGATGTACCAACCCAAGCGCCTTAGCCCCCTCCCTAACCTATAGCCCCCACTCCAAGGGCCAACGCCTCTCCAGTCCTAGACACAGGAAGCGAATCAGAGTCTGGTTCTTCGGAAAGCCCAGGGGAGGCTCTACCTGCCACTCCATTCGCTGATGCAGAGGGTGACTCCCCTGAGGAGATGCATAGTTTCTCTGCTTTAATTTCTCGCTTGGCTAAAGCATTGAATCTACCCACTCCCCACGTACCTATGGTGGTCGAGGACCCAGTCTTCTCTCAGGAACAACAGCAGACCCCGCCATCAACCCCTCTCTCTCCGCTTCCCTACCTCCTCCAGTTACTCAAGCCCTCTACGTTAGCACCTGCCATGGTACCGGCTATCTCAAAAAAGGCAGACAATCCCTATCGACTTGACTTGTCATCAGCAGAATGGTTAGATAAGCATCCAAAACCCAACTCTATAGTTGTTGATATGTCTCAAGCCCATCTGTCACATAGATCTCACTCAGTCCCAGTTGACAGAGAGGGGAAGAAACTGGATGCTATGGGGTACAAGATCTACACCTCGGCCAGCCTTTTCGCCCGCTTAGCCCACTACGGGGCTTACATAGGGGCCTACCAAAACTATCTTTGGAACAAGGTTGCGCCATACCTTGAGCACTTACCTCCTGGCAGGATTACGATACCACTGATAACTCAGACCTTAACCAAGTTAGGAAAACACAGCTGACTCTGCAAGCAAGTTATTTGCCTCAGCGATTGCCCTGTGGCATCACGTGTGGTTGCGATCATCAACCCTCTCTTCCAATGCCCGGTCGGCAATAGAAGATCTTCCGGTTGATGAGACGGGTCTCTTTAAGCCGAACACCAACTCCAGCCTTGAACGCACACACCAGATGCACCAGACAGCCCATAGGTTTGGCCTCCCGTCGCAACCTCTGGCCCAAAACCGTCAAAGATGGCCTTCATATCTACCTGCCCAGAGAAGGCGCTATAGCCCAGCTCCCTACGGATCACGGCCGCACCTGCTGCCTCAACCGGCCGCTTCCAGGAGAACCTCTACTTCTTCAACTAGGCGCTGTCAGCAGGGTAGGACCAGGCAAACCTATGCCTCCAGTTGTCAGGTTTAGCCTGACCGGACATAATTTCATGAAATTTAGCCCTGCTGGGTGCAACTGTTTGAGGACAACCTTGTTTAATGTTCCTGGTTTTGTTGCACCTTTTTCTGCCTCTTGTTTTGTTGAGGCTTCTCCTGTTTCAGATTGGCCGTTGCCAACTGCGTCTGTGGGAGCGGGATCACTGTCCCCCCAACCAATCGATTTCTGGGATCGCCTGGCTCTCTTCCTAAACGCCTGGTCCCAAATCACCTCGGACAAATGGGTGCTAAATATTGTCAGTAAGGATATGCTATTGAATTTCACTCCTTGCCCCCGACAGGGCATATTAAGTCAACGCCACCCTCCCCCCCCCCCCCCCGCTTGACAAAATACAATCTCTTGTGGCTTAACGCCTCTGATCTCCATAATTGTTATTTTTCTAGATACTTCTTAGTACCCAAGAAGGACAGAGGCCTCCATCCCATTTTGGACCTTTGGGAGATAAACCTTTATATTACACCCCACAAATTTCACATGATTACACTCTCCATGATCTTACCGTTGATACGCAAGGACATGTGGTTTGCTATAGTTGACTTGAAGGATGCCTATTTTCACATAGGGATCCGGCCGTTCTACCACAGGTTTCTTAGTTTTAGAATTGGACATGACTCTTATTGTTTTAATGTTCTCCCTTTTGGTTTGTCGACCAAGTGTATGGCCGTTGTTGCTGCCTTCCTTCGCCAACAAGGAGTGGTAGTTTACCAGTACATTGATAATTGGCTTCTCGTGGCAAACTCTAGATCCCAGTTACTGTCGGATATTGATTTCATGTTATCTCTCCTTCAGGATTTCGGATTGGTCGTCAACCGAGAAAAGTAATCTCTCCAACCATCTCAATCTGTCCATTTCATTGGAGCTATTATCGACTCCACAAAGCAGAAAGCCTTCTTACCAGACGACCGCTTCGAAGTGCTGCGAAGAACAGTCGCCAAGGTCCTTGCTTCATGGGACATCTGCACCAACCTCATACAATCACTACTAGGACACATGGCATCGACAACATCAGTCACACCTTTCGCCAGACTAAGGATGCGCCCCCTGCAGTCGTGGTTTATCAGAGTATTCGATGCCCTTCACGACTGCCCAAACACCAGACTGTCCAGGCCAGACCCAGTCCGCGAGACGTTACACTGGTGGATGTCTCGACACAATGTCCAGAAGGGGATGCCATTCCGTTACCCACGTCCATCAACGACTCTCACCACAGACTCCTCTCGCCTTGGATGGGGCGCTCATGTATAAAACCTCACCAGAACAGCGACACCACATAAACTACCTGGAGATGCTTGCCGTCCAAAAAGCCCTCAGAGCTTTCGAACAACGCCTGTCGGGTCAGGTAGTCCACATCTTAACATACAACACCGTGACCAAGTTCTATCTCAACAAGCAAGGAGGGACTCGGTCCCGAAGCCTCCTTCACCTCACACTCCAAATCTGATATTGGTGCATCAAGCGGGGGATCTACTTGACTGCACTATATCTCCCAGGGAAAGAAAACTTGCTGGCAGGAGCCCCAACTCTTGTCACAAATGGAGAGTGCATCCTCAGGCGTTAGTTACGCCTTTTGCGACATGGGGAACTCCGGTGATAGACCTATTTGCCACACCGGAGAATACCCAACGCACCCTGTTTTGTGCCCGGCTCCCCCCAGACCCAACAATGGGGTGCCTGGGGGACACCTTTCTGTACACCTGGTCCCCGGGACTTCTGTATGCGTTCCTCCCGATACCACTGATAACTCAGACCTTAACCAAACTTCTAGAGAACAACTCAGACTGTATACTAATAACCCCCTGGTGGCCGCGTTATTCCTGGTTCGGCCCTCTCCTCAAGGTGTCTTGGAGAGAATTTCGCCAGTTACACTTCCAACCAGATATCCTCACAACGCAGAACGGAGAAGTTCGACACCCGGACGCAAGGTCCCTCCGACTCACGGCATGGAGGATACGATCGCAACTAGTCTGTTGGACCCAGTAAGGGCTGTCATTGAGGCAGCACATAAAGCCTCGACTAAGGCATCCTACAACTCTAAATGGTGGTGCTTCTGCTCCTTTGCAAAACTCGCTCGTGTCGACCCTGCTTCGGCCCCCACCAGGGTAATTTTTGATTTCCTTCTGTCTTTCTCTCGGAGAAGCCTTTCCATATCATCTATTAAATGTTACTTGGCAGCCCTTTCGTGGTTCCGTCGCAAGGCCAGGCAACCATCTTGTTTTGCTGACCCTTTTTCTAAAAGGTTATAATAACTTGTACCCGCCAGTTAAACCACCACCGCCTGTCTGGAGTTTAGAACTCGTTTTATCCCAACTATCCAAATCTCCCTTTGAGCCCATGGCAACAACCTCCTTACAACATCTGTCCTGGAAAACAGCCTTTCTACTGGCGATTACAACTGCGAGACGAGCCAGCGAACTTTGTGCCTTGCGAGCTGATGAGCTTTACCTTCGGTTTCACAGAGATAAGGCTGTCCTTCGGACAGATATTGCTTTCTTGCCAAAGGTCGTTTCCCAATTTCATCTGTCACAGGGCTTAATACTTCCAGCTTTTTTCCAGAACCCTTCTACCCCACTAGAACGCTCTCTCCATGCTCTAGATGCCAGGAGAGCCCTCGCTAGAACTCGTCCATTCAGGAAATTGCCCCGACTCTTCCTTAAATACAGGGAGGACTCCCTGGGTCTCCTGGTGACACCACAGCGGGTATCTAAATTGATTGTTGCCACGATACACCTTGCATACCAGCTTGCTGGTCGAGATCTACCGATGGATGTCAAAACTCATTCCACGAGAGCAGTTGCCACGTTGCGGGCATTCATGAAAGGAGTATCCCAGGATGAGATCTGCCGTGCAGCGACCTGGGCCACACCATTGACCTTTACATCTCACTATAAAGTGGATGTCCTGTCAAGGAAAGATGTCGCCTTCGGCAGAGCGGTGCTGTCTTCCTGCCTGCCATGACGCCCACCTTTCCAGGTTAGTAGCTTGCTAGTCACCCATATGTGTGCATTTCACAGTGACCACAAAGAAGGAAGAATGGGTTGCTTACCTGTAACCATGTTTCTTCGAGTGGTCACCTGTGAAATCCACACATCCCCGCCCTTCCTCCCCACAGCACGTCATGCCTCAGTTTTCTCAACTGCCCTCTTGCAGCTGAGGAACTGGGATGTTGGCTCCTCCTACCGGCTATTTGTACTACAAAGGGAGATTGGGCGGGGCCTCTGCCAAAATGTTTCTTTGAAAAGCTTCTAGAGAATTCTGACACTGACTGCGCAAACGCAGGAAAACCCATACGTGTGGATTTCACAGGTGCCCACTCGAAAAAACATGGTTACAGGTAAGCAACCCATTCTTCTGCATGGTTATCCCATCCTGCCAGCAGGAAGCACAGAGTCCCACTGCTTCAGCACTGGAGTTTTGGGAGATGGCAGCTTGGCATTGCCTTCCTCTTTTGTTGTCTTTAAGGAAAGATATCATGCTAGGGATAAGCAACTGCTGGAGGCTAGGGAGCTACATTACCCCCTTCCTGGAATTTTGCAAGGTTTCATCCTACCTCATATGAAAGCCAACAGTTTGACTCCCAGATTTTTAACTCAATTTAGTCCTTCACCTTCTACATCCATGGTTCTCAACCTGGGGTCCCCAGATGTTTTTGGCCTTCAACTCCCAGAAATCCTAACAGTTGGTCAATTGACTGGGATTTCTGGGAGTTGTAGGACAAAAACATCTGGGGACCCCAGGTTGAGAACCACTGTTCTACATCCTCCCCTGCATCAGATATATTGCGGCTGTAAAGAGACAGCACAACTAAAACTAATTTTCTAGAGTACCTGGACAGCTCCATTTGTCTATCCATGCGCACTTTGAGCTCTTCATTTTCTTGTTGGAGTTTTTGCGTTTTTTCTAACAACGCCTTGTTGATCTCCACCTTGGATAAAATGCACAAATTGAATATATTTTTACTAGATACAGAGGTAAGGATGGCTAACTAACTACACTTCAATGACACACAAATCTAATGGAAGCTTTTTCAATTAGTTTGTTATTCAACAAATAGTCTTTTGTCATTCATTCACTAAGAAAAAATATACCGGATTGTATTTCTGCTCCAGTGACATATCTATTTTCCAGATAAATTTAGAAAAAAATTGAACAGCCTCTTGCTTTTTCCTTCCAGATTTGTATATTTAGCCATACCAGTAAGACATAGAAGTTAACTGAACTACTGTAGAACCAACAATGAAAACAGTAAGTCTTTTAAATAAACAAAACTATAATGGATAACTGGGAGATGCCCTTCTGATTCTGGTCCTTGTTCCTGGGATCTACCAGTATATCTTCTATGTACTCTGAAGAGAGAAAGCCAAACTCACTTTTTTATACATTTTCTGACCTTTATATCATGTCAGGAGTACTGGCTCAACCTATATTGGTTTTTCACTTACTAATATATATATATATACCCCTTCTTCCTGCAGTTCCTGGATATCATTCCCTGCTTTGGGCATAGCAAAAGGTCCTAAGCAACGTCCACATGCTTCTGGGCTCACCTCCCTGCTGGTCAATGCAGTGCACAGTGGGCCAGGTGCCTTGGAAACAGGCCACGGTAACTACCTCTTTGTCTGCTACATGTAACCAGCCCAGGGAATGAGGTACATCCATGAGATGAGCATGTATTTCCCTCCTTTCCTAGCTTTCCTAGTAAAAGGTCAGAAAGCGTGCAGGCAGTTGGGGAAACCCCTGGCATGTCTTTTTTAAAGTAGAGTCCTCCCATACTTTCCTTCCTCTCTTCCCTTGTTAAATTTCTGAAAGTAGTGGAGCAAGAGCTCCTTGAGGAAAAGCTTGGCAAGTGTTGGACTTATAACCCATCCCCTTTCCCTCAATCACTATGTATATGAAAATACAGACATCCCCCCCCCCCCCCAAAAAAAAATCCACAATCCAGAAAAGTTCTTGTTCCAAGCATTTTTTTGTAAGGGAGGCTCAACTTGTACAGAGAAATTAATTTTGCATAAACTTTGTCAAACATAGATTCCAAACATTCCTTATGTTAATATGGTTGTAACCTGAGACCTAGACTCCAGTATTTACATTCTGTTTCTTATGTTTGGGCTCTGCCCAGTCTCAGTAACACAAGCGCATATGTGAGAGAGGGAGAGTCTAACTGCCACACCTAGAAAGGTGAGACAATACAAAACAGCTTGAAAATGTTACAATCTTCCATTTCCCACACAGAACTGAATATGCATTCTCAAAGGGAGGGAATAGGGGGCTCCTGTTCAGTGACAACTGCCCGCAGCCCCCCAACTCTGGCATGGAAAAGAGTATTTGGATTATAAAAGATGGCATATAAAAAGGCCAAAGGAGAAGAAGCCATCCTTTAAAATTTGGTTTCCTCTTGCTGACCCATGCTTTAATAAAGTAGAGGAGCAACATATAAGATTAAAGAAATGGCGAGCCGCCTTTTAAATTTAAACCAGAATCTCATGAGAGGAGTGCATGAGATTGTGATCAAAGAACACTACAGAAGAATCTCTGTCAAACTCCAGCCCCACTTACATGCTCCTGGAGCAGTTCAGATAAATCTCTTTGATGCTTTTGATAGAGATTTTTCACAAATTCTTCATAAAATACATGTTGATAATGTATATCTCTCTCCAGTTTCTGGTAGGCTGCAGAAACCATTGCTAGAGGAGATAAATAATGTTAGTGCATTTCGAAAAAAATGCAGAACTTTAGGAATACTTCTACCTGTTGGACAAGAAGCGCCATAGATATTTCAATGCTGTTTGGAAAGCACCATAAGTATTTTCAACATTATCTTAAAAATAGAACAACCTGAGTGGCACATGAGAAGTTCCTTGTGGTTTTCACAAGGACATGAGGATTCAGGTAGTCAGTGGTATTCTTCTGGGTTGCCTGGTTGTGTCGGGATTAGAAGGCATGGCCTATGATGGCTCCAGCCTTTTCTTGAAACCTTTTTTGTGCCCTGAGACATACGTATAGGATGCTGAAAGGCTCAGTTTTGTTCCCTGGGCCATGTAACAACTTATCTCGAACATGCTGTTTGTCTACATGTGCTCTTCAGTAAATTATGTACCCTTCCAGAATCCGTTTTATTGAATCTGAGATCATGTGGCAGTGCAATGGCACCCGATTAGGACTTCATTCCATTACTTTTATGACTTCTGGAGGCAGTGGGCTGCACAAGAGATTATTTAGGTGTCTCCACAGAAATGTACATCAAAAATGTTTGGATAGAGTGTAGTCAGGGAATTAGATTGAACTGATTCGATACTATGACGTATGTCTCTTAAGTCAGTTTTGATGTTGCATTTATTTTATTTTATTTTGAAATGAAGAGAAACACAAGTTAGGATGCTCTTACCGAATTCGCAGCAAGCATTGACAAGTTCTAGGCACAAATTTTTATTTTCCTTTAACACTTCAGCTCTCTGTGGAAAAAACAACAAAGCGACACATCATGTTAATGAACATCCCAAGCAGAAAACATGACAATTATCAATAATTAACTTACAAGGTATCTGCAGAAAGACAAGAGAAAGGAAAGAGAAGCCAAGATATGAATCACTGAGGACAATGTTAGAAAAACACAGATGGCCCTGAATTCAGGAAATAGCAAAGAAGCTGATATGTTTAAATAACACCCTTGAAACTGGATGCATAAGGTCCTTGAAACATTTTTTTAACTAAACGTCCCTATGATCTTAACTTGAAAGATGAATAAAGGACACTCTAAGGAATAATATACAGTGTTTAACTAGTATTCGACAAACTTTCTAGCCTCCAAGGCACACACTTCTGTAACTTTGAGGAAATAACACAAAGATAAACATTAAGTGTAACGTACTTTGTAACAAAGATAAACATGAACTTTAACAGTGAATGCTTAGTTTTCTATGAGATGATAAACCCCAATGCAAAATATAAGAGCCAGAGGGTGCAGGTTTCTGAATGGGTCAAAATTTTAGAGAAAATACCAAGTTTACATCCCCCTCCCAGTGTATGTGACACAACATTTGTTGTTAGCACAAAAACCAGCCTGTAATTAAAATATCACAAAAAGGAGAGAAATACAGTATATTCTCAGTTAATTTAAACTATCAAGCAACGGGCAAAGAATCAAAGAAATAATACTTTGAATAAACATTAACATATATGTATAATACAGTAAAACTGTGTTAACAAAGTTAAATTTGTCTTTATTTAATTTTAATTACTCCATTTCAATATTAATATCAATATAGAGTTTATGTTATGCTATCATATGGGATTTAGCATTAGTTAGATCTATTTTGATAGTAATTTTCAAGCACCCAGAAATGATATTTATCCGGCATCTATCAAAGGGGGAGAGGGCAGGGAAAACATCCTGACCACCTCTACAGATCATAGAATCATAAAATAATAGAGTTGGAAGAGACCTCATGGGCCATCCAGTCCAACCCCCTGCCAAGAAGCAGGAAATCGCATTCAAAGCACCCCCGACAGATGGCCATCCAGCCTCTGCTTAAAAGCCTCCAAAGAAGGAGCCTCCACCACACTCCGGGGCAGAGAGTTCCACTGCCGAACATTCTCACAGTGAGGAAGTTCTTCCTAATGTTAAGGTGGAATCTCCTTTCCTGTCGTTTAAAGCCATTGTTCTGCGTCCTAGTCTCCAGGGCAGCAGAAAGCAAGCTTGCTCCCTTCTCCCTATGACTTCCCCTCACATGTTTATACATGGCTATCATGTCTCTTCTCAGCCTTCTCTTCTGCAGGCTAAACATGCCCTGTTCTTTAAGCCGCTCCTCATAGGGCTTGTTCTCCAGACCCTTGATCATTTTAGTTGCCCTCCTCTGGACACATTCCAGTTTGTCAACATCTCCCTTCAACTGCGGTGCCTAGAATTGGACACAGTATTCCAGGTATGGTCTGACTAAGGCAGAATAGAGTGGTAATAATAGATAATGGATCTTATTTTTAGCTTTTCTGAATTAATAACCCGATTAGTGGCTAGCCACTCCTACAAACCTGGATAACAGCAACAGCTAAGGTATTGTTCTTAGAAATCTGGGAGCAGTATGGTAGGGATCCACCCATGAGATAAGTAAGAGTCACTACTCTTAATAAATGAATGGCTCACTGTTCAGATGATACATTTTAAGGCACCGTTCTTGCAGTGAGCTTTCATCTTTCATTTCTGAGTTACAAACAAAACTGGCTAAAATAAATCTGGAGGTGGGGGCAATCAAAATTAAGAAACATTAAGCATGTGCTGGAAACATTTGTTAGATGAAAACAGGGCTATATGTAAAGATAGCACATTGAGAATGGTACAAGCTTATTTTCTGTGGCTCCAGAAAGTAAGACATGGAACAATGGAGTCAAACTAGGAATTACTTTCTGATGGTAAGAGCTGTTTGGCAGTGGAATATTCTGTTTTAGAGGGTGGTGGAGTCTACTTCTCTGGGGGTTTTAAAGCATAGGATGGCTGGCCATCTGTTGGGAGGGCTTTATTTGTGTGTTCCTGCATGGCAGGGGGTTGTTCCGGATGGCCCTTGGAGGTCTCTTCTTACCCTATGATAAATAGGTGCTTTTTATCGGCTGCACTAATATATCTGAATAGCATAATCTAACAAAGCTTGCATTTAATAAAAAAAGAACAACTTTGGAGATGAACACAGTAGGACCCCTATATCAGAAGTAGAAATATTCCCAGCTGGTCTGCTGTTTTCTGAAACTCTGGATACAAGCAAATGCCATTAAAGTCCCTGACCTCTAGCCCCATCATATCACAGAGTGGCACTGGAGGACCTAGAGATTTCAAGAGAGGCATCATCTCTAGGAATTTTCTGGATCGTCCAACACAACTCTCTGAGGGAAGCATACCATGGAAACAACTGGACGACCTAACGAATTCCTAGAGATAAGGTAGGTGAAATTGTGGATATCGGTTCTATAGTTAGAGGTTCTTAATGTATGAATAAGAATTCAATAAGCAACCAATTCCTGCACTAACACTCTTCCACAGCAGAAGTTAATATCAGATGTGCACCAGGAAATGGCTGGCTAATTAAGAAAATTAACAGAATTTCATGTTTGATGTTATTCTGTAAGACCACAGAAAATGGCTTTATACAGAATAGGATGTTTGCTTCATCCAGGCCAAAACTATCAATGCTGACTGGTGATTGTTTGCCGCTATTGTTACAGAGTTTTTCTGACTTATCTAAAGATGTTAGCAACTGAACCTGGAAATGTATTACCCAAAGCATTCTATCACTAAGTCAGAGATTATACCCACCCTATGTGGTTTTTGACATATAACTAGTACACAGTCCTAGCTCCTGTTCCCATCTTGTACTCACACATTATTTTCTTTTCCCACTTTTAAAGGCTACCAACTCACTCTTGATAAAAGGAATATGTCAAAGTATGATAAAGCAGGAGAGTGCTCATCCCAGAATGCAAGAATTAATTTCCAAGATGCAAGATCAGTAAGTTCCAGAAAACCAGAACATTTACTAACATATCAGATCAACAGATACTTCAATCCCCATTCTGTCAATCTGTATATATAAAAATGTAATGTGTGTTTTTCCCATGGAGTAAACACCAAAACCACTGAACCAAATCACCAAATTTGTCCACAAAAGATATAGTCATCCAATCTATGTCTTTCAATTGAAAAATCCTAGAAAAATAGTCCAAATTACAGAGGATGAGGAAGAGTCTTTCTCCCCTAACTGCCAGTCAGAAAGGTAAGCCCTGCTGCCTTTAGGCCCCGCGCTGCCTTTAGGCTCTGCCCTCTTCGTGTCCTAGCAACTCCCTCAGCCAAAATGGCACCCAGAGGACAGGCAGAGTGCACTTAGGCCTCATCCACACTGCCTATAAAATACAGATTATCTGATTTGAACTGGATTATATGGCAGTGTAGACTCAAGGCCCTTCCACACAGCTATATAACCCAGAATGCCAAGGCACATAATCCACAGTATCTGCTTTGAACTGGATTATCTTGAGACCACACTGCCATATAATTCAGTTCAGTGTGGATTTTATACAGCTGTGTAGAAGGACCTCATATAATCCAGTTCTAAGCAGATAATATAAGATTGTAAATATAATATATAATAATTACTGTGTTATAATAATACAGAACAATATAAACTCTAAAATCAGGACAGTAAATAAAGAGCAACACTTTGAACACAGGGAAATTCCAGACAGGAAACAACCAGGGCCAGCTAACACCTCCCAACAAAGAATTCCCCCAGACAGGAAGCAGCTAGGCTTTGAAGCTGCAAGGCCATTAAATGCTAATCAAGGTGGCTAACTGCAGCATTCATACCTGCCACACCAAGACTATAAATTGCTATTCAACCTGGCCAACCGAGGATTCCGCAAGGTAGAAAGCAGCCAGGCTTGGAAGCAGCAAAGCTATTCAGTGCTATTCAACCTGGCAAACCATGATTTCCCCTAGGTGGAAAAGCCCCGGCTTTGAAACCATGAGGCTACTCCGTACCATTCGACCTGGCCTAGCAAGGATGCCCTATGTAGAAAGCAGCCAGGCTTTTAAGCTGCAAGACTATTCAGTGCAATTCAAGCTGGCCAAACAATGATTCCCCTATAAAGGAAGTAGCCAGGCTTCAAAGCATCTCTTTGATTGAGGGTGCTACTTCAGCTCGCCAAACAAGGATTCCACTAGGTATAACACAGCCAGGCATTGAAGCTGAAAGGCTATTCAGTACAATTCAACCAGACCAACAAAGAATTAACCTTGGTAGAAGGCGGCCAGGCTTTGAAGCAGTGATACTAATCTGTAGTATTGAAGCTGACCAACCAAAGATTCCTCTAGGTAGCAAGCAGCCAGGCTTTGAAGCAGTGAGGCCATTCATTGCAGTTCTAGCAGCCCAAAAAACCATTCCCCTAGAACACAAGTACCCAGGCTTCCTAGTATCAACCCTATTCTATTGCATTCCAGCTCAACAAACAAGGATTCCCATAAGAAGAAACAGCCTGGCTTTGAGGCTGCAAGGCTATTCACTGCTATTCCACCTGGCCAACAAATGATTCCCATAAGCTACAGCAACGCGTGGCCGGGCACAGCTAGTGCATTATAGCAAAACATTACTATTTCCAGTTACATGGATGAGAAGGAACAGCATCACTTTACTGTCCTGATCCTCTGAATTTTGTGGGGGTCTTTTTTCAAGCTTTGAAAACTGCCATTCTGGATGGTTCAATTATTATTGTAGAAAAGTTTACTCTCTGGTCCTTTATGAGTTTTTATTAACATCTTACAAGTGTTCTTTAGATCTGCTGCTACTGGTTAAAAGAAAATACTTGGTTTCCGTTTTTAAGACAGGGATGTGAATTGTGTTGAGGGAAAATGAAGTTGGCACACTCTTGTGTTATAAACAACAGTGCATTAACATGAAAAATGTGTATCCGGTGAGAGGAAGCCATCGAAATTGCGTTCTCAGCCTACAGACACCTGTTCCCTCGCAAATAGTTTTGCATTAATTTGGGTGGGGGTGAAAAATGCTCAAAAAATGTACCATCACCATTGTGACCACAGGAGAAAACTAGGATTACTTTCAGATAGGTGGCGCCTTTTCTCTATGATAACTCTTTTAGGTGTGAATTTCCCTTCCAAAGGTTAGATTTCTCTCACTTCCTGTTGTTTCACCCCAGTTCTTAACTAAGAATCATTTGTAAGCCGGATGTCTGTAAGTTGAAAAAAAGACTTTTAAAAAGTGTAACTCTAACCCCTTATATACAGAGATAGGATAGCATAGAGATAGTGTTGCTTCTCTGCAGAAGCAAGCATGAAATGGTTTAGAATACTTGCCCAACCCATAGTCACAAAAGTGCTGATAAAAGAGAGATCATAGAATCATAGAATAGTAGAGTTGGAAGAGACCTCATGGGCCATCCAGTCCAACCCCCTGCCAAGAAGCAGGAAATCGCATTCAAAGCACCCCCGACAGATGGCCATCCAGCCTCTGCTTAAAAGCCTCCAAAAAAGGAGACTTAACCACACTCCGGGGCAGAGAGTTCCACTGCCAAACAGCCCTCACAGTGAGGAAGTTCTTCCTGATGTTCAGGTGAAATCTCCTTTCCTTTAGTTTGAAGCCATTGTTCCGCGTCCTAGTCTCCAGGGCAGCAGAAAACAATCTTGCTCCCTCCTCCCTATGAGTTCCCTTCACATATTTATACATAGCTATCATGTCTCCTCTCAGCCTTCTCTTCTGCAGGCTAAACATGCCCTGTTCTTTAAGCCGCTCCTCATAGGGCTTGTTCTCTAGACCCTTGATCATTTTAGTTGCCCTCCTCTGGACACATTCCAGCTTGTCAACTTCTCCCTTCAATAGCAGTGCCCAGAATTTGACACAGTATTCTAGGTGTGGTCTGACCAAGGCAGAATAAAGGGAGAGCATGACTTCCCTGGATCTAGACACTATACTCCTATTGATGCAGGCCAAAATCCCATTGGCTTTTTTAGCAGCCACATCACATTGTTGGCTCATGTTTAACTTGTTGTGCACGAGGACTCCAAGATCTTTTTCACATATACTGTTGTCGAGCCAGGCGTTCCCCATTCTGTATCTTTGCATTCCATTTTTTGAGATGTTTTAACGGCCCAATAAAATTATGGGAATTTAGGTCTGTATTTTAGTGGCCTGGTATTTTTACTTTGAAGTCCATATTCTATTCAGTTTCAGTTGGGTGGAATCAATGAGTGCACCTCGATCTTTCCCAAGTATAATATACCCCAGAGGACCTTTTCATCAGCTGTCCCACGACTGTGGAATGACCTACCGGAAGAGATCCAACAGCTAAATCAGTGGCCGGAATTTAAGAGACACGTCTCCCTCACTACTTGTGTTCAAATTTGGGCATATTGAGTATTCGTGCCAAGTTTGGTTGAGATCCAACATTGTTTGAATCCACAGTGCTCAGTCTCTGGATGTAGGTGAACTACAAGTCCAAAACTCAAGGTCAGTGCACACCAAACCCTTCCAGTATTTTCTGTTGGTCATGGGAGTTCTGTGTGCCAAGTTTGGTCAATTTCCAGTGTTGATTGAGTTCGGGATGCTCTTTGATTGTAAGTTAACTATAAATGCCAGCAACTACAACTCCCAAATGACAAAATCAATTCCCCTCCCTCCCCAACCCCACCAGTATCCAAATTTGGGCATATCTGGTATTTGTGCCAAATTTGGTCCAATGAATGAAAATACGTCCTGTATATCAAATATTTACATTACGATTCATAACAGTAGCAAAATTACAGTTATGAAGTAGCAACGAAAATAATTTTATGGTTGGGGGATGCCACAACATGAGGAAATGTATTAAGGGGTGGCGACACTAGGAAGGTTGAGAACCACTGCTCTAGACGTTGGAAATTTATTTATCCACATTTATCCTTTATTGTTTCCCAATCTTTAATTATCCCTTCTGGGTTTAAGAGGACACTAATCAACCTCATTCTGCTTTGCTTTAATTAATTATCACTTTGCCATCCATTACTGGAGCACAGAAATTTTGCCAATTGGGCACATTTTGATGTTTTGAATAATTAAGAGGGTAGTCAAAAGCTCAACTCCAATTAATAAATAACCAAATTGAGAGTCTTTCTCTCTTTCATTCTGTCCCCTTATATATGTATACTAGCTATGCCTGGCCACGCGTTGCTGTGGCAAAGTATGGTGGTATGGGAAATAAAGTATTGAGGAATTGGTAGTAGTTAAGGTAAAGGGTAAAGGTTTTCCCCTGACATTAAGTTCAGTGGTGTCTGACTTTGGGAGTTGGTGGTCATCTCCATTTCTAAGCCAAAGAGCTGGCGTTGTCCGTAGATTCCTCCAAGGTCATGTGGCATGACTGCATGGAGCACCGTTACCTTCCCGCCGGAGCAGTACCTATTCATCTACTCTCATTTGCATGTTTTTGAACTTTAGCATTGGCAGAAGCTGGGGCTAACAGTGAGGGCTCTCTCTGCTCCTCCAATTCAAACCTGCGACCTTTCGGTCCAGAAGTTCAGCAGCTCAGCGCTTCAACACGCTGCGCCATCAGGGGATATTATTTCCTAAAGGTTGTGAATATACAATATTTCTGATTGGGTTTTTTTTTGTCTGTTGGAAGCAAGTATGAATGCTGCAATTAGGGAAGATGATTAGCGTGTAATGGCCTTGCAGCTTTACAGCCTGGCTGTTTCCTCCCTGAGTCAATTTTTTGTTGGGAGGTGTTAGCTGGCCGTGATTGTTTCCTGTCTGGAATTCCCTTGTTTTCAGAGTGGTGTTCTTTGTGAGATTTTATGTTCTTCTACTGTCTGTGGCCCTCAGAAAACAGACGATTTGCCAGACTTTGGTGATGGGAATACTTTGTTGGGAGGTGTTAGCTGGCCCTGATTATTTCCTGTGTGGAATTCCCCTCTTTTCAGAATGTTGGTCTTTATTTAGTGTTCTGATTTTAGAGATTGTATTGTTCTGTTTTATTATACCACAGTAATTTTTATATATTCTGATTTTAGTGTTTTTGAATACTTGGAGCCAGATTGTATTCATTTTCACGGTTCACAGCAACACAATAATAATAATAATAATAATAATAATAATAATAATAATGACTTTGGTAATACACACTGCTTCACTCCCTTCTCAGCTTCCTTTCTGGAAGAATCCTTTTTTGGGAGGTGTTAGCTGGCCCTGATTGTTTCCTTTGTGGAATTCCCAATTTCCCTGCTTTCAGAGTGTTGCTCTTTATTTACTGTCCTGGTTTTAGAGATTATATTGTTCTGTATTATTCTACCCCAGTAATTATTTCATATTACAGTAGAATCTCACTTATCCAATATTCGCTTATCCAATGTTCTGGATTATCCAACGCAGTCTGCCTTTTAGTAGTCAATGTTTTTGTAGTCAGTGTTTTAAATTCATTGTGATATTTTGGTGGTAAATTTGTAAATATAGTAATTACTACATAGCATTACTGCACATGGAACTACTTTTTCTGTCAAATTTGTTGTATAACATGATGTTTTGGTGCTTAATTTGTATAATGATTACCTAAGTAGATGTTTAATCGGCTTTTCCTGAATCCCGGCTTATTATCCAACATATTTACTTATCCAATTTTCTGCCGGCCTGTTTATGTTGGATGAGTGAGACTGTACTGTATATTTATAATCTTATATTATCTGCTTAGAACTGGATTATATGAGGCCCCTTCTACACAGCTGGATAAAATGCACACTGAAGTGGATTATATGGCAGTGTGGAGTCAAGATAATCTAGTTCAAAGCAGATAATATAAAATTATAAATGGGTTATATAGCTGTGTGGAACACTTGAGTCTACACTGCCATATAATCCAGTTCAAATCTGATAATCTGTATTTTATAGGCAGTGTGGAAGAGGCCTAAGTGAGGCCAAACTCTGCCTGTCCCCTGGGCTAAGTGGGTTGCTAGGAGACCAAGTGGGCGGAGCTTAGCCTTCTAACTGACAGCAATTGGACAAAAACAATTATTCCTCTACCTCTAATTAGGACTTTATTTTTCTTTTCTTTTTGTTGTATCAACCTAGAGGCGTGGATGAGGGGTTGTGCTCCCAATTTTCGAGGTTGTGGGGTGTTTAGTTTTGTTGTTTTGTCCACTGCCATGATTCCATCACTCTTTTATATAATAAATTATATATATATATATATATATATATAGAGAGAGAGAGAGAGAGAGAGAGAGAGAGAGAGAGAAGAAATAGATAGATACTGTATATTCAAATATATTCCAAAAAAAATTCTAAAGTTGTAATAAAAGTATAATGTATAATGCTATTGTAAATAATAGATCTCAGTCAACATCCAATCATTGGCATCTTAAATGGTGGTGACTGCGGTAATTATTACATTGATTTTATATTACGCTATTATCAATATTATTATTAACTTAATTACACCCTGCCTTTCCCTTGTGGGGACTCAAGGCGGCTAACAATACCACATTAGAAAGTACAAAAATTAAAAAGGAAATTAAATACAGTAGAGTCTCACTAATCCAAGCCTCACTTATCCAAGCCTCTGGATAATCCAAGCCATTTTTGTAGTCAATGTTTTCAATATATCGTGATATTTTGGTGCTAAATTCGTAAATACAGTAATTACAACATAACATTCCTGCGTATTGAACTCCTTTTTCTGTCAAATTTGTTGTATAACATGAAGTTTTGGTGCTTAATTTGTAAAATCATAACCTAATTTGATGTTTAATAGACTTTTCCTTAATCCCTCCTTATCATCCAAGTTATTCGCTTATCCAAGCTTCTGCCGGCCCATTTAGCTTGGATAAGTGAGACTCTACTGTAGTAACAGTGTGGTAAAAACAGAATTAAAATACATTAAATACACTTAAAATGGCATTAAAGAAGCATAAAACTGTTATGTCCATATATCTATAGATCCTATTTTGATAATTGTAAATGGGCAAGTTGCCCAGACTAAAAGACATACCTCTGCTCTCCAAAAGAAGCGTGAACGAAAGGGTTTGGAGCAGTGGCACCCCATCTCAAAAATTTGGCTTTGCCTTAAGACACAACCAACCTGCCTCAATCTTCCTCAAGATCAAGGTAATGAGACAGCTGGGTCTCAATTGTTAGTTATTATGACATCAAAGGTATCACAAGTAAACACTGATGACATCACTGCTTTAGAACTAGAACTTTTTGAACTAGGTCCTGGAACTGCTCCTAGACTCACAGAGTTGGAAGAGAACACAAGGGTCAGCAATTCTGGCAAGCCTACCCAATCAGTTTTAACTATGAATTTTAAATTCTTCCATGTATTTTAACATGTTTTTATGATGAATGCGCTTAAATTATGTTGTGCCCCACCTCGAGCCATGATAAGGGGTGGATTAAAAATAAAAAATACTATGGTTAGTATTATTATCGTCATTATTTTCAGTCCAACATTCAACATCCAAGTCCAACTCCTGTTAATCCCTTTTCCATTCACACAATAATGTTAAAAGTGCCTTTTGAAACATTCCATGATGTGCTCAATGCCATGAAAACATCTTCAGTAATAGTGATAAAGCAGGCATGGGCAAACTTGTGGCTCGTTTTTGGGGATTTCCATTCCCACAATTCCCACAATTTCCAGCAACCGAAGAGTTCTTAGGACTCTTCTGCTTACCCCTGTCAACTGCACAAAAAGGGACAAAAATAACACTGTTTGTTACAAAATATGATACCAATAAACTGCAATCTAGTCACTCATTATCAAATTATGTGTTTTGACATCTGCCACAAGTATAGCAGTTATCACATACTTCAAAACTATGATATTTCATTATACTTTTTACAGATAATCCAGTTTAAAGCAGATAATATGGATTATTTGGATTATATATAAGCAGTGTAGAAGGTGCCTGGAATACAGTAGCTCTGCTAAACAAAGCAATCACAAATTTGATTTCCTGCTTCTCCGCAGGGGGATGGACTAGATAGTCCATGAGGTCTCTTCCAACTGTATGATTCTATGATTCTACCACAAAGTATAATCATTTTGGTTAAGAAGTACTACAATGCGTACCTATTATCTAACATGACATTTGCACAATAGATATATGTAAATGCTCTGAAAGGCCTTTCCAATGATAATATAACACACCTGCCATCAAACAAAAGTGCTTCCAGACAAGTATTGCCTTTGATTCCTGATGCTATGAGTTTCATTGACAATTGTAAAAAAAATAGTCATCAACATCAAAGATACGGATCTTAGTGTCATTAAAACCATTGCTGATGGAGATTTCTGAAACATTATCTGGCTTTCTCTTGCCAAGAAAGGACCCCCCAAAACAACCTCAGCAAATGCAGCAACAGAGGTTGTATTCTATTTTTGACAGGTGTCTTACAACAAATGTGGTGTTTACACAAAAGTTGAGAAAACACTGCCTGACATCACACATAGAGCTAAAAGATTACTTTATATCTGCAGAAGTGTTTCTTCATTTTTATATTCTCATTTTGTTGTAACCTCATTCCACAAAGACACTATGGCAATCCTCAAATCAATGAAATTATTTAAAATATAAAATTACTGTCAGCTTAAAATATGTTAAGTGACTAGTCTGCATATGAATATATAGTTTGAGACATTTTAAGTTAGAAGGGTGCCAAGAGGACACATAAGGGATGCAAAGAAGACCCTTGCAATCACATGTATTTTCTTCATTAAGGAAAAGAACATATGGAGACCTCGCCGGATTTAAGATTAACACAAGCAAAACCAATGCCCTGACAAAGAATATTATAAAGAAAAAACAAGAACAAATTGCTAAACAATTAGGGATTCAGATAACATCAAAAATTAAATATCTAGGAATAACAATAACCTCCAATAACTCTCAACTCCTAAAGAACAATTATGAAAAGATTTGGAAAGAGATAAAAAAGAACTAAACAATTGGAAAATCCTAAAGATCTCACTGTGGGGAAGAATCTCAGCAGTAAAAATGAACATCCTACCAAAGATGCTTTTCTTATTCCAATGTCTCCCAATCTTAAGAAATCGAAAAAGCTTTACAATTTAGAATAAAGATTTGTGTAATTTTATCTGGCAGGAAAAAAACCACGTATAAAAATGAAGAACCTAATAGATGACAAGAAAAGAGGAGGTTTTGCAATGCCCGATCTGAAAATATATTATGAAGCCTGCAATTTAATATGGATTAAAGACTGGATGCAATTAGAAAATAAGAAAATACTAAATGTAGAGGGTTTCGACCTACACGTTGGTTGGCATTCATACTTATGGTATGAAAAAATAAAAGTGGAAAAAATTGCAACCATTTTATTAGATTGGCACTTATAAAAACGTGGAATAAATATAAATCAAGAATATACAACAAAACTCCCGGATGGATTTCCCCAGTAGAAGCTGCACAAATAAGACTTTTGGGATGGTCCCGATGCCCTAAATATGAAGATTTAATAAAGCAACAGGAGTCGGACTATGTACTAAAAACATATCAAGAAATTAAAGAAAGTTACACAAATTTCTCTTGGTTATAATACGGGCAACTTAAAGAATATTACAACAAGGATAAGGCAAATGGATTCATGAACAGAAATAACCTATACATTCTTTTACAGAAGGAAAACTTATTTCAAAGATCTATAAAACACTATTGGAATGGAGCACAGAGACCGAATTAGTAAAAAACTGTATGGTCAAATGGGCCAAGGATATAGGTAAAGGTAAAGGTTTTCCCCTGACGTTAAGTCCAGTCGTGACCGACTCTGGGGGTTGGTGCTCATCTCCATTTCTAAGCCGAAGAGCCAGCGTTGTCCGTAGACACCTCCAAGGTCATGTGGCCGGCATGACTGCATGGAGCGCCATTACCTTCCCGCCGGAGCGGTACCTATTGATCTACTCACATTTGCATGTTTTCGAACTGTTAGGTTGGCAGGAGCTGGGGCTAACAGTGGGTGCTCATTCCGCTCCCGGGATTTGAACCTGGGACCTTTCAGTCTGCAAGTTCAGCAGCTCAGCGCTTTAACACACTCCGCCGCCACCAGGGGCCCCAAGGATATAGGGAGACCAAACCTAATGGAGGGATGGGAAGCTTGTTGGAGGAGAAAATTAAAGTTCACATACACCTATGCACTAAAAGAAAATTGGATAAAAATGCTTTATAGGTGGCATATAACTCTAAAAAAAATTAGGTCATATAAACAAAAGCATGAATATTAAATGTTGGAATTGTGGAGACAAAGAGGGTACCTACCATCACATGTGGTGGAGGTGCAAAAAAGCAAAAGAATATTGGTCTATGATTCATGAATGCTCTCAAAGGATATTAGATATCAAACTAGCAAAATCCGCAGAAACATATTTATTAGGCATCTCTAAAATCCCCCCGAGAACCAACAAAGAGAAAGTATTGACATATCTCACGACGGCAGCAAGAATTACCTATGCCAGACATTAGAAACAAAAAGATACCCCCTCAAGGGAGGAATGGTTAACTAAAGTCACAGAAATAAGAAATATGGACAGACTAACCTATCTACTTGCTAAACAGCAGGGTAGGCCAAGAAAAGAGACTAATTGGCAACAGTTTGAGAAATATGTATCTTTAAGGGACACAAAGAAGTAAGGAGAAGCAGAAATTTTATAAGATCAAAACAAAATAAGACTCCCACCAGAAACAAGGAAGAACTAACTCGTTATAAGACAACAAAGAAACGACTGAAGTTAAAAGATAAAAGATGAAGAAAACAGATTAAGTAATCCCCTCTCGAAGTGATTTGGAAGTCTTTGTTTTAACCTACTCCTTACCTATCCCTTTCCTCCCTAACTTCCCCACCATTCCCAGGGCCAATTCCCATTATACCCCTCCCTCCTATGCACTTACCCTTCCCATGCACATCCTCATACCCAACCCTTTCCCTCTTTTATATATGTATGAAAGCCTAATAAAGATTATTTTACAAAAAAAAAGGAAAAAAAATTAGGAAATTTGTTGAATGTTGGCCAGGTTGAGTTTGAAGACTTCACTTTTGATTTGAATGAAACAAATGTCAGACTAACAGCATCTACAATCCTTAAAATTATTTCATACTATGTTCCAAGCGAGATTGAGCAAAATAATTATTTTGCCAACCATCTAATTATCAAAGTTGATCAGCTGGATCTAAACTTGAATAGAAATGTTGAAGTTTGGGCCAGACTGATAAACATATGATAATCTAAGTCTATCTACTTAGCTACCAAGTCTGACATAAAACAGTAAAAACATTGTGCTTTTTATAGCAGAAATTACATAAACTAAATATGTTTATTGAAGAAAATCCCTAAATATTTGATGGATCAATTCCAGAATTTCATTTAATGTAATGAATTAAATGAAATTTTGATCTCAGTAGAAAAACTTTAATTAAGCATGTAGATTTCTATAACACCAAATGGCAAATACACACTTTAAACTTATACTATAGAGCAGGAGTGGGTGGCAGTAGGTAATTTGAGGGGGGGAGGAGGTTCACTGCCTATCTATTAGATCTTAACGAGGTGGTACTCCTCCATTGTCACATCTGTACTTCTAACCCTACAAAAACTGGATTTGTGATTATTTTTTTTGCCCGAAGATCACAACGTCCCAAAGCCTCTGCACAGTGCAACTGACTATCATGTCTAGGGGATCACTCTCCTGATCTGAAAGATAAAAAAGAAATGCCCTCCAACTTTTCAGATTTAGCGGAAAAAGTCCTGTTGAATTTTTAGTTGTCTGCTTTTTTCAACTGCTTTTAAAATGCCCCAGTTTCTTCCTCATTCTCCTCCTTCCCCACTTTGTTCACAACTTCTATTGCCACAAGTTGAGTTCAAAAGTAGTTTGCATTCAATAAATTCAGCAGGAGAGGAGAGCAGAAGGCAGAATCCTGCTCTTTGCTATAGGCTTAGGCCAGGGGTATCAAATCATTTTCATTGAGGCCCACATCAAACGTATGGTAGCCTTCAAAGCGCCGTTGAATCCATGGATAGAGAATCCATAGCTAGAGAGGACCAACTATATATATATATAGTAGCTGTGCCCAGCCACATGTTGCTGTGGAGTTGTCTGGTGGTGTTGGTGAGAACTTGTTGAGGTAATGATGGTAGATCTGGAAGAGTGGGAACATCTTTGGAAAAAGGGGTTTAAATTCTCTCTGGCCGGCTCAATTAGAGAAAATATGTTTAAAATGTTTTATAGAACATACATAACTCCAGAGCTTCTGGCGAAAATAGAGAAAGCAGAAAGAGGGGCCTGTTGGAGATGTAAGAAAGCAAAAGAAACCTTTTTCCACGTATGGTGGACCTGTAATACAGTTCAAGAATTCTGGATAAAAGTGGTCAAAGAAACAAACAATATGATTACCAAAAAGGTCAAGAAAAACCCGGAAATTATTAGGTTTATTTAGAAGGCGTATTAGCACAGGAGACTAAGAAATTTGCCAATATTGTTTTGTTGCAGCAAGACTAATAATAGCTAAAACATGGAAGGGGGAAGAAGAGCTAGGTATTAAAGACTGGAGAAATAAACTGGGGGAATATATCCAAATGGCCAAGCTGACAAATAGTAACAGAGGAGGAAATAATGAGGATTTTGTAAACAAATAGAGGCTGGCACTTGGGTATCTGGAAAAGAAGACAAAGGTAGATTTAATGACTGCCATAAAGGGGATTTAGCGAAAGAAGATACATGGGTAGTTGATGGTTAGTTACATGATACTTACTGAGGGGTATCGGAGGTCTAGGGGGTTGGGTTCACAGGTGAGAGGTTAGGGGGACAAGGATAAGTTAAGGTATAACAACAGTACAGCCACTCTGTGAATATCCATTAGTTTAACAAGCGCTGGTTGTACACTACAGTGCAAATCTTTATATCTTTCTGTATTTTTTTCTTTTTTATATGTGTGTATTTTATTTTACTTCTTGTTTTTCACTTTCATGAATGTAGCAGCCAATAATGAAAGAACCAAGGCATGTACATCTCCGGCCCATCCTCTGTTCGAATATCAGCCAGCATGCCAACACCTTAAATCAAGAAACAGCTTCCTAAAATCTATAGAGATACCCGCAGGAACACCTCAGGAAGCGAGAGTCCAAAAGTGGCAGGTTAAAACCCAGAACCTCAATCAGATGAGAAACTCCCCCTGGGCACACAGAAGACCGGACGAGTTGGAAAGCACTGAACAGACTGTGCTCTGGCACCATGAGATGCAATCTTAAGAAATGGGGCTACAAAGTGGAGTCCACAACGTGCGAGTGCGGAGAAAAGCAAACCACCAACCACCTACTACAATGCAATATGAGACCTGCCACACGCACAATGGAGGACCTTCTTACAGCAACACTAGAGGCACTCCAAGTGGCCAGCATCTGGTCAAAGGAAATTTAGTTTGAGGTTTCTTAAATACGTTATAACTGTATTCTCAATTTGCTTCTGACACGATAAACAAATGAAATATTGTATGTTTTTTATTCCTAGGAAGAGCAAAATATGAAAAACATTATTTTTCAAACTATGACCTACAGAAGGCTGGAGATCCATTCAAACAGGTTTAGAGAAGGACTGTGGAACAAATGAAAATATCTATACTTCATTCACTATTTTTTTTCTTCTTTGAAGAGTGCATGCTATTCTTAACTAGGAAACCTGAGGACTAAAATTTAAATGAATCGATGCTAGAACGCTATTATTTTCTTAAATGTCTACCAGTTTGAGGGTTTTTTTTTTAGCAAAATGGCCTAGGGACCATGATTTTCTTAATATGAGCCTATGCAATAATTGCCACCTGACACAATGGAGATGCATGCCTCGCCTAAATGAAATGGTCGCCCCTCGATGTTGATAGAATAAATTCTGTGAACTTCCTTACTTCCATGCAAGCTCTCTGTAAACCATAAGCACAGGCCGCAATAAAATGGACCAAGCTTGAGGTACCAGAAAATGGCCGGCCTACTACCAAGCAGGCTCCCTGCTGGCCATGAGCTTGGGCCCAAAATGAAAATGGTCACCCATTGCAATGCTAGTGCGGCAGAAAAGAGAGGACTGAATGGGGCAAAAAGACAAATCAAACCAACATAAAATGGCCGTCCCATTACCACCAGAATTGGAAAGAAGAGGGAGTAAGAAGGGCAAGCTCTAGACTAAAATATTGGCTAGCCTCCTGCCCCTTTCCACACATTGCAACACAAAGCAAGTTATTGGCCAGCTGAGAAATATTCTAATTTCCCTGCCAAACACAAACAGAAATCTCCTATTTCTGCCTGGAGCCCAATCTCCTGCTCACAGTTTCATGCAGAAATAAAGCAGACTGATTTGGGGATGGGGGTGGGGGTGGGGGATCAACCTCAGATAGGATGGTTCCTTCATGGGGTCCTTCAAAAGCCCACTTGCCCCTTAAGTTTTGCTCAGCTGCGGGTAGGGCTTGAAATGCTCTTAGTCTGTTCCAAGGCCCCGACCCCCCCATTTTTGTTAGGTGTTTTTAAATAAGAAATTGTACTTTATAAATAACAAATAATAATGTATAACAATATTGATGTACAATGCTCATGTAACATTATGTATAAATACTCATGTAGCAGAGGCCCACTGCACTCTGCATTCATTGCCTGTAGCATAGCTGAATGGGCACTCCCATTTCAGCTCATGTGGTGGAGGCCCACCATACTTTCTATTCATGTCTACATCGCTGGGTGGGCAGTCTCACTTCAGCTCATGTGGCAGATGCTCACTGCACTCCCCATTCCCCAAACATGAGGCCTGAGATAAAATGGAGTCCAACAAATATACTGGAAGGGCCTAATCTGAGGCCTGAATAAATTGCAGTTTTTCAATATACTAGACAAGGCTTAAAGCTTAAACATGTGGCCTGGAATTAAATTGAGTCCTCCAAACATACTGGGCTTAAAGCTCAACATAAGAGGCCTGAAACAAAGTGACTTCTGACAAATCCATTGGAAAAGGCACAAGGCCAAAAATGAAGCCTGAATGCTGACCAAGGGCTGAAACCAAATGTAGCATCCAAATATATTGTCCAGAATTAAGGCCTAACATGAGGCCTGAAACAAAATAAAGGTCTCCCAACCCACTGGCAGAACTTTAAAGCCTAACATGTGGCCAGCAACAATATGGAGGAAGCTGGATGTGATTACCGGGAGCCAAGGTCCAAACCACACAAGGCCGAAGCCCGCCCATGCCTGGCTTGAAGCCAAAAAGGAGACCTGCAAGAAAATGGGGCTTTACCTAACGTGAGACATGCTATAAAATGTAGGCCTCAAGTATTGTAGAAGCGGGGAGGGGGACACATGCAGATGACATGATGCCACAATTAACGTATAAGATTAAATAAATAGGATTAATTGATGTCTAGGATTGACTGTGCCTTCCACTGAGGCTGAGGCAGTGTGACTCCCTCCAGATAATAACTTGAGTCTGAGATTTCTTAAGAGTTGAAGAGTTTTACTAAAAATTAGGGTGGGGGAGAGCTGCTGCTGACACTGAATGTGCCTTCCCTGGACCAATCCAACAGGCCCTGAGAAAATGTTCATTACTGTGTTGTCGAAGGCTTTCATGACCAGGATCACAGGGTTGTTGTATATTTTCCTGGCTGTATGGCCATGTTCCAGAAGTATTCTCTCTGAGGAGAGAATACTTCTGGAACATGGCTATACAGCCTGGAAAACATACAACAACCCAATGTCCACTATTGTTGCAGCGATGTGGCTGCAGCAAGAACTGTAGCAAAGTATGCATATCTCCTATATTGCACTCAGCCTGTACACAACTAAAACTACTCCTGAAACCACCAACATTGGATGGCAGAGTACGCTACAACTGCCTGTTCATACAATGGAAATGCACGCCTGGTCTAATTGAAGTGGTCGCCCCTCAATGTTTTAGAACAAATTATCTAAACAACATGGTTCTCTTATTTCCATACAAGCTCTCTGTAAATCAAGCATGGGCAAACTTTCTAACTTGGGGGCCACATGGTGGGTCAGAATAGGGTGGGTGGACTGGGAGGGAGGAAGGGGGTTCTCCCTAAGTCCTCTCTCCGTCCTTTCTCCCCCTTCCTCTTTTCTTTTGGAGGCAGAAAGTGAAGGAAATACAGGAATATTTTGGATTCCAAAAGGGTTGTTCTTGGTCAGGATGAGATGGTGGATGGGAGAGATAAAGTGTATCCATTAGAACCTGTTTTGCCTACTCCTTATATAGATTCCTAGAGTTGGAAGAGACTCCCAAAGGCCATCCAGTCTAACCCCCTGCCATGCAGGAAGGCACAGTTAAAGTACTCCCAATAGATAGCCTCTGTGGAAAAGCCTCCTGAAAGGAGACTCCACCGCACTCCAAGGCAGCCTGTGCCACTCTCTAGCAGGAAGTTATTCCTAATCATTTCAGTCAAATATCTTTATCTGACATTTGAAACCATTGCTTCCTTGTGCCCAGGTCTCTAGAGCAGCAGAAAATCAGTCCCGTCCCCCCTCAATGGGACACCCTTTTAAATATTGAAGCATGGTTCTCATGTTCCCTCTGTAGTGTAACAACAACAACAACATGCCCTGGCAGATTATGTGAAAGGCAGTCAAGAACCAACATTGAGGGAAGTCAATAGTAGTAAACTGCTTCAAGTGCAAAAGACAAAGGGCGAATACCGTAAAAACACAATCCAGAGCAGAAGAGAAAACTGGCGAAAGAAGGCTCTTCATGGACAGTTCCTAGAACAAATTGAGAGGCAAATTGACAAAGAAAAAACATGTCTGTGGCTCACAAATGGGACTTTGAAAAAGGAGATGGAGAGCCTGATTCTGGCAGCCCACGAACAAGCCATTAGAACCAATGCCATCAAAGCCAAAATTGAAAAGTCGATGACAGATCCCAAATGTAGACTCTGCAAGGAAGCAGATGAAACAATAGATCACATCCACAGCTGCTGCAAGAAGATTGCACAGACAGACTACAAGCAGAGACATAACACCGTTGCTCAGATGATTCATTGGAACTTGTGCCACAAATACAATCTGCCTGTGACAAAGAACTGGTGGGATCACAAGCCGGAAAAAGTTACAGGGAATGAACATGCCAAGCTACTCTGGGACTTCCGAATTCAGACAGACAGAGTTTTGGAGCACAATACTCCTGACCTCACAATCGTGTTAAAAAACAGTATGAATTGTCGATGTTGCAATCCCAGGTGACAGGATTGAAGAGAAAAAACTGAAAAAGCTGACACGATATGAGAATTTAAAGATCAAATTACAAAGACTCTGGCACAAGCCGGCACTGACAAAATTACCATCTGCCACCTGTAGAAGGCCACCTTACTGGGATCTGCATGCATTATTCGCCGATACATCACGCAGTCCTAGACACTTGGGAAGTGTCCGACGTGTGATCCAATGCAACAGCCAACAGAGTGTCTGCTGTGGACTCATCTTGTTGTGTTTCTAATAATAATAATAATAATAATAATAATAATAATAATAATAATAATAATAATTCAGTGACCAAAATTCAGACTATGCAAGGAAGCTGATGAAACTATTGATCATATCCTCAGCTGCTGTAAGAAAATCACACAGACAGACTACAAACAGAGGCACAATTATGTGGCCCAAATGATTCACTGGAATTTATGTTACAAGTGCCACCTCCCAGAAGTAAAGAACTGGTGGAATCACAAACCTGCAAAGGTATTGGAAAATGAGCTTGCAAAAATACTGTGGGACTTTCGAAGTAGAGGTTGCTTACCTGTAACCATGTTTCTCTGCATGGTCACCTGTGAAATTAGCACATATGGTATTTCCTCCGTCTGCGCAGATAGCTTCGGAATCTTCTAGAAATCTTTTTAACACCTCAAGACAGTAGCCCCGCCCAATCTCCCCATAGCGTATATATAGCCAGTGGGAGGGGCTATTACCCAGTTCCTCTGCCGCAAATAGCAGCTAGAAGGACTGAGGCATGACAAACAGCTGGGAGGAGGGTGAGGATGTGTGAATTTCACAGGTGACCACTCGGAGAAACATGGTTACAGGTAAGCAACCTCTACTTCTCCATCGTGGTGAACTATGAAATCGCACATATGGTAGACTAGCGAGCTACTAACCTTGGCTGGCGGGTGTCATGCCACCCCAGAGAAGAGGACTGCCCTTCCAAACACAGTGTCTCTCTTGGATGAAACGTCCAGCTTATAATGAGAGACGAAAGTAAGTGGTGTGGTCCAAGCCACAGCACGGCAGACAGCATACAATGACATGCCTCTCAGGAATGCCGTAGAGGTCACTACCAACTTGGTAGAGTGACCTTTCACTTGCTCCGGCAGGTCTTGGCCAGCCAAACGATACGCCAGACGAATCGCGGAAACAATCCATGACGAAAGGCATTGAGGGGACACCGGAAGGCCACTGGCATCCTTCCAATATTTCAAAAATAACCTAGGGGACTTCCTGATTTCCGAAGTCCTCTTAACATAAAAGGCTAAGGCTCTATGCACATCCAACAAATGTAGACTCCGCTCCAAAGTAGAGGAAGGGTTCTGAAAAAAGCAGGTAAAACTATTTCCTGTGATATGTGGAAGCGAGTGGTCACTTTAGGAAGGAAGGCGATATCGGTGCGAAGCACCACTTTTTCCTTATGAAACCTCAGGTAAGGCTCATCTGATCTAAGGGCACAGAGTTCACTAGCGTTCTGGGCCGAAGTGATAGCCACCAAGAAGGCTGTTAGTGAAGAGAGAACAAGCTCTAAGTTCCAAGCAGGAACTATTGGAGCTACAGATGGTCTAATGTTTCTTAAACCTTTGAGAAACAGAGTTATTAATGGGTCTGAAAAACAGGCGGGAAGGCCAGCCTTCCTCCTATACCAGGATATGGTGGCTAGATAGCATTTCAGAGAAGAGTGACAGACCAGCCTCTGAGAGAAAAACCAGAAAGTCCAAAACTAAAAAGGTAGGGGCCACATTGGGGTCCAAACCCTTCTGAACCGCAAAAGTAGAAAAACGGGATCATTTATAAACATAAGAACACTTAGTAGATGCTCGATGGGCCGAGTCTATTATTGCCCTAACTGGGTGTGAGAGAGAAGAAAGGGGGGTTATTGGCTGGGCAGGATGCGCTATGCCATCAGCTTCAGAGTGTGAACGTCTGGGTATAGGACTTGCCCTTCCTGTGAGGTGAGAAGGTCCGTCCTGTTCGGGAGGCGCTTGTACTCGCCCCTGCACATTTCCAAGAGGGGGAGAACCACGGCTGACGCAGCCACCATGGGGCGATCAGAATGCATCATCCCTTGTCCACCTGAAGTTTGGACACAACTCTCAGAAGGAGGGGAAAGAGTAGGAACGCATAGAGGGAGTACTGGTTCCACTGGAGAAGAATTGCATCTCCCAGGCACCTCCAAGCCAGATTCTGCCACTGGCGGGCACAATACAGAGGGCATTTGATGTTCTGTTGGCTGGCAAACAGGTCCAGTTCTGGGAAGCCCCACATCTGGAAGATGAGCTGCAGCTCTTCTAGGTTTAAGGACCACTCGTGATGGGCAAACGGAGTCCTGCTGAGGGAGCCCCCCAAAACGTTTTACTTCCCAGGAAGATGAATAGCCACGAGGTGAATGTGCTGGTCGATGCACCACTCCCAGATAGGTAGAGTCAGGGCCAAAAGAGAAGGGGAATATGTACCTCCCTGTTTGTTTATATAGTACATTGTGGTAGTATTGTCTGTAACTAACTGCACCACACAGTTTGCTAGGGTGGGTTCGAATGCTTTTAAAGCTTTTTCTACCGCCAGCAGTTCTAATAGATTTATATGGAAAGTGGACTCTAGGCTCGACCAAGTTCCATGTGCAGTGAGGCCCTCCAAATGAGTTCCCCATCCTAAGAGGGAGGAATCTGTTGTTACCACTACGGTAGACCTACACAAACATTCCTCTCCTTTGTCCACCAGAGAAGGGACTGGCAGACCTCCATTTGAAGCAGGATGTGGGGGTCATCCAAGAGAGGGTTGAAAACAGACAGGAGCCAGGCCTGTAGGGGCCTGAGGTGCAGCCTCGCATAAGGCGTGACTGCAGTGGTAGATGCCATGTGGCCCAAAATAGCCTGAACTTGTTTGGCAGTGATCTTGCCTCCCTGAGTGGCTTGAAGAGTCTGGGTCTGCAAGGCCAGGAACCGGTCGTTGGGAAGAAACGCTCTCTGGAGCTCTGAGTCCAGGA
The DNA here is from genome assembly GCF_035594765.1 of Anolis carolinensis. Lineage (NCBI taxonomy): Eukaryota > Metazoa > Chordata > Lepidosauria > Squamata > Anolidae > Anolis > Anolis carolinensis. The sequence goes on along the minus strand of NC_085845.1, from coordinate 70,916,717 downwards.
CAGCTCTAATAAACTGAATTCGGTGTGCAGGTTGCAGGTGAGACTTCTCCCAGTTCACCATGAGACCTAGGGACTGGAGGAGAGACAGCATGGAACTAATATGAGCCTCTAATTCTACGCAAGAATTCACCCCAAAAAGCCAGTCATCTATGTAGGGATAGACTGTAATGCCCTCAGTATGAAGATATGCCGCCACAGCAGCCATGCACTTTGTAAATACTTGCAGAGCAGTCGTAAGTCCAAAGGGCAAGACATTGAAGCAAAAGGCTCGCTCACTAATCATAAAGGAGAGGAACCTCCGGTGGTTCTGAGATATAGAAATATGAAAATATGCATCTCGTAAATCAATGGTGGCAAACCAAACATTTTTATTCAGTAAAGGAAGTGTAGAGGCAAGAGACACCATATGGAACTTCCATGAAATGATGTATTCATTTATGTCTCTTAAGTCCAAGATAGGACGTTGTCCCCCATCCCGCTTTGGCATCAAAATATAACGAGAAAAGAAACATTCAGCAAGAAGTGAAGGGTGCAATTCAGAAATAGCACCTTTCTGAAGCAGAGTTTGAACTTCCTCCAACAGTGGAGGGGACGGGGAGGTAACTTTGAAGTGCCCCAAAGGGGGATTCTTCATAAACTCAATAGAATATCCTGACTTAACAATTTGCAGGACCCAGGTGTCAAAAGTGATTTGGGCCCAGACATCAGCAAATGCTGCCAACCAGGATCCAAACAAAGGAGGGCCTGGAACAAGACGAGCAGCATCAAAACTTTGTCTAACAGGAGAAAAAACTGCATTGGTGGCCAGGGAGTCCACCGAGGCAGAAAACATGGCCTGAGTGTCCATGGAAAAAAGAAAGTTGGAACCCAGGCCCTGGGGTGAAAGTGCAACATCAAAGACGCCACTTGGCTCCCCCTAGTTGCTTAGGCTTGCCCTGATAATCCTGATGTCTGTTCTTAACCCCATAAGGCTGCTTCCGCCCGGCCTGAAATCTAGCATTTGTAACACTGCGTGGCCTAGCTGCCGTATTATAATTATTACCAAAGTTCCTACTGTAGTATGGAAAAGTTGGCTGCCAGCGCATCCTCTGTTGGCCATGAGGCTGAACTGTGTAACCATACTTATGCGCAGCCTGATGTATCTCCTGTCCATGTTTCAGTTTATCATCAGTCTCTGGGTTAAAAAGGCCATCATCATGCATGGACAGATCTTCAGCTAAGGCCCGACCTTCCTCAGATAGGGCTGACGATCAAAGCCAGGCATGGTGACGAATGGAGGTAGCTGTAGCAAACAGTTTCCCAGCAGACTCTGCCAGGTACTTAGCAAAATCTTTTTGAAGCTTGGCCAGAGATATAGCCTCTGCCTGGAAAGCCTTGGGCAAGTCCTGGTCCTCCTGGGAAAGGCAATCTAGATATGGTGTTATTTTTCCCCACAAAAAAGATTGATACGCACCCATGTAGGCTGCGTAATGTGCCATGCGTGTAAACAGTCCAGCTGCGATGTGGGTTTTTTTGCCCATTAAATCAATCTTCTTGCCCTCTTTATCAGGAGGACTCAAGGAGGATTTTTTAGAGCGACGTGGCTGAACCACTTCTGCCACCACTGTGTTAGGTTTCGAAGGCCGGGCCACCCAACTGGCAGATGAAAGATCGATGCGATACATGGCATCCACTTTTCTTGGAATTGCAGGAGCAGCAGTTGGGGAGACATCAGGCACTCTGGCCAGTTTGAGAAGATAGGGCAACGCAGGGAGGGCTGTAGTAGATGGAGGCTGTTGTTGCTCTGAGGGGAAAAGGGGGTCCTCTACTGGGGTGGGTGGTTTAGGAGCAGGGAGATCAAGGGCTCTGATCATATGTCCCATCAGTGCCACAAACTTATTAACGTCCCCAGATGGTGGAAGTGGTGGTTCAGTGTCCTGCATCACTCCTGGGGCGTCAGGCGCTTCATCAGATTGCTGAGACACAACATTGTCCATACACACCATTGGAAAAGCTGGAGGCTGCACCGCCCGTATAGAATGTGAAGGGGGCTGAACTTCTGTTATTTGACCAGCAGGTGGCGCCCTCGATACCAAGGCCGATGCTGCAGCTGGAAAAGAGACAGGGCCCACATGGGGTGGAGAGGAAAAAAACCCAAAAGGTTCCATCTCCTGAGATGGCATATGAGGAGGGACATGGGGCCCATAGTAAAAATATTGTCCTTGAGGATTCATGTGCCAGAACCCTCCCTACATGGGAGGCATAGATGGGCCACTCAAAAAACCTCTCCAAGGAGATGAAGATACAGAACGGCGGCAACTATCCCTATCCCGGTGGCGCATGCGTCTGCCTCTTGAAGGAAGGGAGGAAGAGGAGGAGGATGAGCCCGAGGAGTATGCTCTACTCCTCGCTACCGAAGGAGATCTACGCCTGTTCTGGGCAGAGCGGTCTCGGGATGGAAAGCGATGGCGACTAGGAGAGCCCTGCACTCCTATGGGAGGAAGGAGGAACGGGCCCGAAGGAGGAGGCGGGACTGACAGCGGAGCCTCCTTACTCGGCTCTGAGGCCTCCAGTGTGAAGAGGGCTGGCATCAGAGGCGTGCCCTGCAGATCCTGAGCAGCCTGTAGGGAGAGTGCAGACGCTGTTGCCAAGGCAGGGATCGGAGCACTCTCTTCAATTCCCTTTATCTTTCTCACCCGAGTTTTAATTTTTGTATTCATGCGGCCGGCCCTGTTTTTGTGATTTGCGTTGTAGTGTATATTGTATATTATTATTTACTGTATCGTTTATTGCTCTATATTATGTTGTATTTATACTTGTTATATTGTCTTGCTCTGGGCATGGCCCCATGTAAGCTGCCCCAAGTCCCCGCCGGGGAGATGGTGGCGGGGTATAAATAAAGTTTTATTATTATTATTATTATTATTATTATTATTATTATTCAATTTGCCTCAGCTGCGTCTCATCAACAGGAAGGAGGGGCGCCTGATCCCTGAGACAAGACCAGTAGGGGCAGTGCAGCACTTGCCAAATACTGTTTGCCTGTCAGTACAGCAACAGAAGTGCTTGCTGCCGCCATTTTAGACGGTTTAAGCTTCTCCAACTGCTTTTTGCACCCAAAAGCAGGCTCTTGTGGCCTATTCTTTTTAGACTTCTTCTTAGTGGCCACCTGAGGTGGATTCATAGAGGAGACAGCCAGAGGTAAGGAGCTTTCTACTGAGGGCCCCATTTCCAATGTCCCTGTGGGAGGAAAGGCCTCGCTGGGGCGAGTGAGGGCAGGCGAGCCTTCTCATACAGGGCAGCCTTAAGCCTTGACTTCCGGTTCTTCTTCGTTTGAGGAATGAATCCCATACAGATGGAACAAGACTGAGTCAAGTGCCCTTCTCCCAAGCATAACAGACAAGTGGCATGCCCATTGTTATCTGGGATCTAACTGGAGCAAGAGGTACACCTCTTAAAAGAAGTTGTAGCCAACATTTTACAAGGGCAGGAGAGTAAAGTACTTATCCACAGATGGTCCAAAGTCAGGAACGGCTAGGCAGGGTAATCGAAGAAACAGTCCAAGTCAAAACACACAAGAAGGCAGATTAGTGAGTCAGTCCGACTCAGTAGCAGTAAAGGCAGTACAAGAAAGCAGAGCTAGTCAGAGCGAAGATTCCTTAGCTGCGGACACAGCGGCGAATGAAAGGAACTGGTAGTAGCCCCTCCCACTGGCTATATATACTCTATGGGAAGATTGGGTGTTAAAAAGATTTCTAGAAGATTCCGAAGCTGTCTGCGCAGATGCAGAAAATACCATATGTGCGACTTCACGGTTGACCACGATGGAGAATCCAGACTGACAAAGTTTTGGAACACAACATACCAGACCTCATGGTTGTGGAAAAGAAAAAAGTTTGGATTATTGATGTCGCCATACCAGGTGACAGTCGAATTGACAAAAAACAACAGGAAAAACTCAGCCGTTATCATGACCTCAAGATCGAACTGCAAAGGCTCTGGCATAAACCAGTACAGGTGGTTCCGGTGGTAATCGGCACACTGGATGCCCTGCCAAAAGATCTCAGCTGGCATTTGGAAACAATACACATTGACAAAATCACGATCTGTCAACTGCAAAAGGCCACCTTACTGGGATCTGCACGCATCATCCGAAAATACATCACACAGTCCTAAACACTTAGGAAGTGTTCGACTTGTGATTTTGTGATATGAAATCCAGCATATACATATTGTTTGCTGTGTCATAGTATGTCTTTGTGTCAATAATAATAATAATAATAATAATAATAATAGGCTGAAAAATCAATGAAATGCTGCAAACTGGAAACATCAGAGAATGGATAACTGGGAAGACATATTTGATACAGAAAAATCCAGCAAAAGGGATAATACCAGGAAACTACAGGCCAATAACATGTCTGCCTACAATGTTCCAACTGCTTTCAGAACAATAGTTGATCAAATCCATGATCACTTGGAAGCAAATAACAACTTGCCGATAGTCACTGCCACATAGTTAGATCATCAAATGTCTGAATGTCATTGGGGTTTGTGAAAATATTAGCAAGTTCACTGAAAATACAACGAAACAATGGAAAACTGAGTTGTTTGTGGGCAATGAAAGCTATGGAACTGTTAACATCAAGAGAGGAATTTCCAAGGTGACTCACTGTCACCACTGTTGTTCATCATTGCAATGATCACAGTCAGTAATTCTACAGAAAACAAACCTGGGCTACCAAATGGCAAAAAAAAAAATATCACCAAATAATGTCCCACTTTCTGTACATGGATGATTTACAGCAGTGGTTCTCAACCTGTGGGTCCCCAGAAACTCCCAGAAATCCCAGCCAGTTTACCAGCTGTTAGGATATCTCAGAGTTGAAGGCCAAAACATCTGGTGGTACTTAAATTAGAGTGTATCTTACCATCAATGGCATCTTACAATTAATGAAATACAGTAATTGCTTTCATAAGCTTAACTTCCGTAAACAATTATTTCTTGCTTTTACTGTATACACTTTTGGCCTCTGGAAATGCTGTTTCTATCTGAGAACTTGGATTCAAACAGGGTGTCTGTCTTGGGAACATTAAATATAGAAAGGTAGATATAAGTTGTACCCCATAGGTACCTTCAGGTTCATTTAGAAAACTCCAAAGTTGGTGTCACTGGGATGGTGATAAAGAAAAAGCTTTAATCTTTGTAATTACATTGGTGGCACTGGAGGGATTGCCTCACAGCAGTTGGATAAAATGTGCTACTCTCATATAAAGTGTTGAAATCCCACATGCATCTTCTGATTACTTGGTAACATTGTCCTATTTGTGATTTTACACACTTGGCTTTGTAGTTGGGGACAGGTGGAGATCACTTCTGCATCTCATTTATGTTTATTTACCACTTACGGTTTTCTGTTAAAAAAATAATAATAATTTTCACAACCAGCACCACATTAAGAAAATCATGGGCCCTGGGCCATTTTGCTAAAAATATCCTCAAACTGGTAGACATTTAAGAAAATACAGTAGAGTCTCACTTATCCAACACTCGCTTATCCAACGTTCTGGATTATCCAACGCATTTTTGTAGTCAATGTTTTCAATATATCGTGATATTTTGGTGCTAAATTCATAAATACAGTAATTACGACATAGCATTACTGCGTATTGAACTACTTTTCTGTCAAATTTGTTGTCTAACATGATGTTTTGCTGTTTCATTTGTAAAATCATAACCTAATTTGATATTTAATAGGCTTTTCCTTAATGCCTCCTTATTATCCAACATATTCGCTTATCCAACATTCTGCTGGCCCGTTTATGTTGGATAAGTGAGACTCTACTGTAATAGCATTCTAGCATCAATTCATTTAAATTTTAGTTCTCAGGTTTCCTAGTTAAGAATAGCATGCTGTAATGAAGTGTGAATTTTTTAGTTTACAGATGTTATGTTTAATTGTTTAATTGTGTTTTAAAAGGGTCAATATTTCAGTTATTGCATCTCTGCACTCAAGAGTTGGTTGCCATGGAGAAGTGGGCGGAGCCAACTGCTGTTTTGGTGGAGAAGTGCAGGTTTGAAAAAGAAGCAGTTAGTCTGTGCCCTGATGAGGTACAGAGAAGACTGATCCTCAGTTGAAGGGATCAGGGAGACTCAATTGCTTATATTTGAGTCAGTTTAAAATAAGTTTGGTGACTTATTATAAGGTAATCTGTCTCCTGATAGGGAACAGATAATCTGTGATTGTAATGCACAGGGTGACTGCAGTTTAAAGCAGTAGAGAAAGAAGTGACATTTTAAGAAATTTGAAACACCTCATTCTAGCTTTGCAACTGTTAATCTAAGTGCCTCTAAAGAGAAAGTTATTGTGACCATTAAGCTTTGTGCCTGAATAAACGTGTTATTGTTCTTTCAACCATGTAAGCCTCTCTCACATATATTACCATCAAAAGTAAACAAGAAGAAGAAAAACAAAATTGAAAAGGTCTCCTCCCTGAGTAGCTAGTGGCTGCATCTTCCCATAGTGGTGGCAAGAGTTGATAATTCCCTTTACATCTGGTGGCCGCATTATAAACATCTTTACATTTAGTGGCAGCGTTTAAATAAAAACATCTTTACACTGGTGGCAACGGTTATATATAATATATTTAATTAAATGAAAACAACAACACCTCCACACATGCACTCTTCAAAGAAGAAAAAAATAGTGAATGAAGTATAGATGTTGTGGCTGATAGGAGAGATAACACCAAGAGCGATCCTTTGTTTGAGGCCGAAAAGGACGGTTTTATTTTCAGCAGAGACTCAGTGGAATTTCCTCCAAAAGCAAACCAGAGTGAGGATAAAGGCGTTGACGTTCCCTTTTATACATCTTCAAATACAGGCAAACAAAGAAACATGCTCTTACATACATGTCGTCATCAGTACATCACTTCATATGTCTACATACATGGGCATATTTATGCATGTCTCAGCATTTTCCTATCTAAGCCCTCTACAAGCAGCTTGCAGCAAGTTACAGACAACTAGGGTTCAGCTATAGACATTAATCAGGGGCCTACCTTTGACTTGACAGGGGAGAAAAGTCCACTTCTCCCTCCATTAATTGTACCAGGGACCATCTCGCACTGGAATGTACAGATAACAGGCCCCCCCTTCTCTTCCCTGTCCTGCCAGTTTGTGCATCCCTAAGAATCTAACACACAAAGCGGCTGATTTTTCTACATTTCAGTGCTTCTAATGTGTATACATTATATATCTGAAAATCTATATTTTCCAGTTCCCCGTCATAGATATTTTCATTTGTTCCACAAACCTTCTCTAAATCTGTTTGAATTGATCTCCAGCCTTCTGTAGGTCATAGTTTGAAAAATACTGTTTTTCATCTTTTGCTCCTCCTCCTAGGAGTAAAAAAGACTAACCAATATTTTATTTATTTATCATGTCAGAAGCAAATGGAGAATACAGTTATAATGTATTTAAGAAACCACAAAATAAATCTCCTTTGACCAAATACTGGCCACTTGGAGTGCCTCTAGTGTTGCTGTAAGAAAGCCCACCATTGTGCATGTGGCAGGGCTCATACTGCATTGTAGTAGGTGGTCTGTGGTTTGCTCTTCTCCACACTCACATGTTGTGGATTCCACTTTGTAGCCCAATTTCTTAAGATTGGCTCTGCATCTCGTGTTGTCAGAGCACAGTTTGTTCAGTGCCTTCCAATTCGTCCGGTCTTCTGTGTGCCCAGGGGGAGTTTCTCATCTGATTGAGGTTCTGGGTTTTAACCTGCCAGTTTTGGATTCTCGCTTGCTGAGGTGTTCCTGCGAGTAGATCTTAGAAAGATGTTTCTTGATTTAAGGTTTTGGCATTCTGGTTGATATTCGAACAGAGGATGGGCCTGAGATGTACATGCCTTGGTCCTTTCATTATTGGCTGCTACTTCCCAATGGATGACAGGTGTTGCAATACTGGCTACAAAGTATAATTTCTCCAGCAGTGATGGGTGTAGACATCCTGTGATAATGTGGCATATCTTATTATGAGCCACATCCACTGGCATAGATGAATCTCTGTCCCTTTTGGCAGTAAATGTTAAACATTGATGGAGCAAGCACGCTCCCCTGAGACAAGCGGTCCTTCTGTTTTTACTTCCAGACAGGGGACTACTACTCACCAATAGAAAAATACATATTCTGAACAAAACACATCCCATTGCCTTGGGAGCATTCTGTACCAGAACATGGCTTTATTTGTTTTGGGGAGCCAGAAATCAACTAACAATCTACATAGACAAATACTTTTAATCACAATTCATTTCATATTTATTGTATGAAATGTTTGCTATTGGTCTCTGTGTTAGTAATAGGGGTTTGGTGATGACCTCCCATGTAGCATGTGAACGTGACTAGTTTTAACATGGCCAGAACTGGTAACATAGCAGGCTGAACCTATTAGAAATCTAATCTAATATTTTATTAGAAAAGTAAGAATAGAAATGTTTGGTAGATCTGCACCACCCTTAACTACAATCTCCTTAAAATGTTGAGTCATTTATGCCTCTAAGCCTTGGCAGGGCACAGAATCAAGTGTTATCATCTATGCTGAAGAGCAATATAAAGTAGAAAGTATTAACAACATGATGATAAAACCACAAGAAATCTAATAATGCAAGCTATAACTCGCATTGCTGCCTCTGTTATTGAGTTATTTATCTTCATATCCTCTAGTGTGTCATGTTGTCATGTGTCATCTCTGCCTTTTGATAGTTCACAATGGGGCCATCCTGATGTAGCAGAAGGAGCGGATACAGTTTGCACCTGATGTGACAAGGCACTTATCTCACATTAAGACATGCCTTTCAAATACAGCCACTGACTGTTATCATTATAGTAGCTTTGAAGATACCAAAAGCCTACAAAATTAAAATAACTAAAGTGTGCAAGGTTTCTGTAAGATTTAGAAATAACATCTTGTACTGCACGACATCTTATCTTTGATCATTTAATATATTGATTCGTACCTAATGGTTTTGCAGATAGGTTCTGTTATTTTACTGTTATTAGCCTTGTTTCATTAATATTAACCATCAGATGGAGAGGAGGATTAACAGGGGTTGGACTTGGATGTTGAATGTTGGACTGAAAATAATGATGATGATAATAATAATAATAATAATAATAATAATAATAATAATAATAATAATTTTTATTTCTAATTCACCCCTTCTCATGGCTCGAGGCGGGGCACAAGATAATTTAAGCGCATTCATCATAAAAACATGTTAAAATACATGGAAGATTTTAAAATTCATAGTTAAAACTGACTGTGTAGGCCTGCTGGAATTGCTGACGCTTGTGTTCTCTTCCAACTCTGTGAGTCTAGGAGCAGTTCCTGGACCTAGTTCAAAAAGTTCTAGTTCTAAAGCAGTGATGTCATCAGTGTTTACTTGTGATACCTTTGTTGTCATAGTAACTAACAGTTGATACCCAACTGTCTCATTACCTTGATCTTGAGGAAGATTGAGGCAGGTTGGTTGTGTCTTAAGGCAAAGCCAAACTTTTGAGATGGGGTGCCACTGCTCCAAACCTTTTCGTTCACACTTCTTTTGGAGAGCAGAGGTATGTCATTTAGTCTGGGCAACTTGCTCATTTACAAAAATCAAAACAGGATATACAGGTATAAATATGGACATGACAGTTTTATGCCTCTTTAATGCCATTTTAAGTGTATTTATTGTATTTTAATTTTGTTTTTGCCACACTGTTTTTATTTACAAGCCTTTGTAACTTTTTAAACGTTTCTAATGTGGGATTGTTAGCCACCTTGAGTCCCCACAAGGGAAAGGCAGGGTATAATTAATTTAATAAATATATTAATAATAGCATAATATAAAAACAATTTTAATAATTACAGCAGTCACCACCATTTAAGATGCCAATTATTTGATGTTGACTGAAGAGATCTATGATTTACAATAGCATTATAAATTATACTTTTATAATACAACTTGAGAATTTTTTTGGAATATATTTGAATATATGTACATATATAAGGAGAGAGAATGAGAGAGGGTGGGAGGGAGAGAGAGACTCTCAATTGGGATATTTATTAATTGGAATTGGGCTTTTGACTACCCTCTTAATTATTCAAAACATCAGAGAGAAAAATGTGTCCAATTGGCAAAATTTCTGTGCTCCAGTAATGGATAGCAAAGTGATAATAAATTAAAGCAAAGCAGAATGAAGTTGATTAGTGTCTTCTTAAACCCAGAAGGGACAATTAAAGATTGGGAAACAATAAAGGATTAATGTGGATAAATAAATTTCCAACGTCTAGAGCAGTGGTTCTCAATCTTCCTAGTGCCGCTACCCTTTAATACATTTCCTCATGTTGTGGCATCCCCCAACCATAAAATTATTTTTGTTGCTATTTCATAACTGTAATTTTGCTACTGTTATGAATCTTAATGTAAATATCTGATATAAAGGATGTGTTTTCATTCACTGGACCAAATTTGGCACAAATACCAGATACACCCAAATTTGGATACTGGTGGGGTTGGGGAGGGAGGGGAATTGATTTTGTCATTTGGGAGTTGTAGTTGCTGGCATTTATAGTTAACTTACAATCAAAGAGCATTCCGAACTCAATCAACACTGGAAATTGACCAGACTTGGCACACAGAACTCCCATGACCAACAGAAAATACTGGAAGGGTTTGGTGTGCACTGATTTTGAGATTTGGACTTGTAGTTCACCTACATCCAGAGACTGAGCACTGTGGATTCAAACAATGTTGGATCCGTCTGGTTAAAAAAGGAAGAGAAGGACAGGTGGAGAGATCCTCAGCTTTTTCTGCCAAAGGGGTTCCTAAGACCATCAGAAATATGTGCTTTCTAATGGTCTTTGGCGATGTTTTTATGGCATTGAGCACATGGAACATTTCAAAAGGCATTCTAATATTCTCCTCAGTGATTCATATCTTGGCTTCTCTTTCCTTTCTCTTGTCTTTCTGCAGATACCTTGCAAGTTAATTATTGGTAATTGTCATGTTTTCTGCTTGGGATGTTCATTGACATTATGTGTCACTTTTTTTTCTGCAGAGAGCTGAAGTGTTAAAGGAAAATAAAAAATTGTTCCTAGAACTTGTCAATGTTTGCTGCGAATTCAGTAAGAATATCCTAACTTGTGTTTCTCTTGATTTCAAAAGAAAAGAAAAGAAAAGAAAAGAAATGCAGCATCAAAACTGACTTAAGAGACATAGGTCAGAGTATCGAATCAGTTCAATCTAATTCCCTGACTACATTCTATCCAAACATTTTTTATGTACATTTCTGTGGAGTCTTGACTCTGTGGGCCTGGACTTATTTCTATCCCTGGCACCAACTTGACTAAGCTTTCCAGATCCACCTCTGAAAAAATGTGTCTGATGCTCACGCTAAGGTTCTGGTCTTAACTTCCTTTTCCTCTGTAACGTGGAGATAAGATTAACCTAATTTATGGATCTGTAGTCTGAATCAGTGAGATCGGATAAGGCATTTGTTATCACTGGGGCAATGTACTATCTAAACTGCCTAATTTTGAACCTGTGAAATGTCATTAAAATATACACTTCACTTTCATTTCAGCATACGAAAGCTTTTGTCCCCTCATTAGTAGAAAACTGTTTTCAAAGCAGGACAGTTTTCTGTTTAATAGCTTGACTGGAGTTTTGTGTGTGTGGTATGTTATACTTCAAAACATATAGTTACAGCTTCAATAATAACATGTTGCCAGCATGAAGTAATGGTTTGAGTGTTAGATTAGGTTGCAGAGAAACGAAGATTCAAATCCCTTTTCAATCATGAAAACCCACTGCGTGACCTTAGGCAAATCACACTCTGTCAGCCTCAGAGGGCAACCCCCTCTGAACAAATTCTGTCAAGAAAACCGCATGATAGATTTGCCATAAGAGTCACACCATATCAAAACTTACTTGAAGGCACACAGCAACAACCAAAAGTGTTATCTATTTAAAGCTTGTAGTAGAATCATACAACAACAACAAAACTATTTATATACCGCTCTATCTCCGATAAGGACTCGAGAGCTGTTTACACATCATAAAAACATTCAATACATAATATAATACAAAATACAAAAACCAATATAATAGCAATTAACAAACATGTTTAAAATTCCAACATTTTAAAACAATGTAATACCTAGTAAGAGCATAGAATCATAGAATTGGAAGAGACCTCAAGAGTCATCCAGTCCAACCCCTTACATGCAAAAATATGTAATCAGTGAGTTAGATCAAAGGATTTCTCTTTTGATCCATAAATGTCTTTGTTTTCAAAAATAAACTATATAAATCAGCATAATTTCTTTAAACCATCCTTGTGGCTTAACACATTTCAACTTCTGGATAGTGAGAAAGTAACATATTTTTCCGGTGTATAAGACGAGTGGGCGTATAAGACGACCCCCAACTTTTCCAGTTCAAATATAGAGTTTGGAATATATTCACCATATAAGACTAGCCCTCTTCCAAGTTTGCTCATGCCTGGTGTAGCTGCAGCCCTTGTTTTGGCCTTTCGGAATAGTCTGAAATAGGAAAACACCAACACAGTTCATTCCAGCAGCTTTCCCAGAAGAGAGTGTTGTCCTTTGTGGGATACTTTCTCACGTGGTGCTCACTGTCCAATGGGAAGGGGGTGCGTGAAAGCCATGGGTGGGTCTCGGCTGCGGCAGGAAGGAAGGAGCCTCTCTGGCTAAGCATGGAGGGGGTTTTGGCCAGGTACAGCTCCCAGAAAGTCAGCAAGGCCAGCTGGCGGCCCCTGCCCCCCTCCGCCATCCAACCCCCAGAGGTCTTTGCCATGCAATCCTGGGACAACGAGGTGAAGCCTTGGAGGAGATGGACCTTGGCAAGGCCATTGGAGAGGTCTGGCCCTCACCAAACTGCAACTCCCATGAATCCATAGCATCGAGCCATGGCAGTTAAAGTGGGGCCAATGCATTAATTCTATAATATAGAACAGGCATGGACAAACTTCAGCCCTCCAGGTGTTTTTGCTGAAGTGGAAAGGAACAAAAGTGATTAAGGTGTGCTCCTCCTGGGCTCTGCCTCCCGTTTCCCTTGCCTCTCCTTCCTGACTCTGAGTCTGGTTCGGAAGTTTTAACACCTAGCATATAAGATGACCCCTGACTTTGAGAAGATTTTCCTGGGTTAAAAAGTCGTTTAATACACCAGAAAATAGGGTACATTCTATTCTCCATTGGGTCATGAAAACCCACTGGATATCTGTATGATATTAAGGCTTTCATAGCATCAGAGCAAGTACAAGTGCAAATTTGAGTTAGGCTGTTTTTGAGTTTAGCTATTCTGACAGCTAGCATGGTAGAGTGGTTGGAGCTTGAACTATGACTCTAGAGACCAGAATTCAATTTGTTCCATGATTGAGCTCTTAACTCAAAACGCCCTTATCTCAAAATGAAATTTCCCATTAAAATGCATTGAAATGCTATTAATCCATTCTGTCCCCCATTTTTGTTACATATTTTTGAATAAGAAAAGGTGCTTTATAAATAACAAATAATTTATGCACATTCACATGGAACAACAAAGAAGAAAGATCAACTTTAAAGTGGTAGAAGCACAAAGTTGTGGTAAGGAAGCACAAAGAGGAGAGGCAGCAGCATCGTTTTCTTCATACTGTATTCATTCCAGCATCTCCCCTCTCTTGCTCTTTCTCTTTCTTCATGAAGTCAAACATACCAAATATAAAAAAAACACACAAAATCAACTATCCCAAAGTTCCTCAAAGCAGGCAGCAATCTCTCAAAGCAGATAGAGGCACAAGGCTGCTCCCTGAAGCCCTGTACTCTGGTGCTAGCACTCCCTCTGCCTCTAGCTCTTAACTCAAAGTGCTGGTTGTATGTCAAAGCAAAACCAGGATCAAATGACATTCTTAACTCAAAACACTTAAGTTAGGATTCTCTTAAGCCGAGATTTCACTGTACTGTGAAATAAACAAAGACAAATGGGCACTTTTTGGTTGCATTCACACAGTTTTCTGTGACACACCTAAATAATCTGTTGTGCAGCCCACTGCCTCCAGAAGTCATAAAAGGAATGGAATGAAGTCCTAATTGGGTGCCATTGCACTGCCGCATGATCTCAGATTCAATAAAATTGATTCTGGAAAGGCACATAATTTACTAAAGAGCATATGTAGACAAAAAGCATGTTCGAGATAAGCTGTTACATGGCCCAGGGAACAAAACAGAGCCTTTCAGCATCCCATACATATGTCTCAGGACACAAAAAAGGTTCCAATAAAAGGCTGGAGCCATCATAGGCCATCATAGGACATGCCTTTAATATGACACAGCCAGGCAACCCAGAAGAATACCACTGACTATGATATCCAAAATATCTGAAAGGTCTTAGTTAATCCATAGGTTAAACATTCAATCTACTGGGTTGAGGTTCCAAGTTCATTTCCCAGTAAATAACACTGTTTTGTTTTTTTAAGCAAGATTTTAGGGATTGAACCTGAATCCGCATGTCCTTTATCACCTCAGATGTTTAAAGCAATCCCTTTCTTTAAAATGTTTCACTTCCTAGTGGTTTTATTTATTTATTTATTATTCAGACTTATATGCCGCCACTTCCCTAGGGCTCGGGACGGCTTACAAGAACAGGCTAAAATCTAACAATTTAAAAACATCTTTAAAACATCTTTTAAAAAATCTTAAAAACACTCCCCCAGGGCTCGGAGTGGCTTACAAAAACAAGCTAAAATCTAAGCAATTTAAAAACAGTAATAACAGCAATAATGACTTGTAAAAACCACAAGGAACTTCTCATGTGCCACTCAGGTTGCACTATTTTTTAAAATAATGTTGAAAAAACTTATGGTGATTTCCAAATAGCATTGAAAATACCTATGGCGCTTCTTGTCCAACAGGAAGAAGTATTCATAAAGTTCTTCAATTTTTTCAAAAGACACTAATGTTATTTCTCTCCTCCAGCAATGGTTCCTGCAGCCAGTCAGAAATTGGAGAGATACGTGATCAACATGTATTTTATGAAGAATTTGTGAAGAATCTCTACCAAAAGCATCAAAGAGATTTATCTGAACTGCTCCAGGAGCATGTAAGTGGGGCTGGAGTTTGACAGAGATTCTTCTGTAGTGTTCTTTGATCACAATCTCATGCACTCCTCTCATGAGATTCTGGTTTAAATTTAAAAGGCGGCTCGCCATTTCTTCAATCTTATATGTTGCTCCTCCACTTTATTAGAGCATGGGTCAGCAAGAGGAAACCAAATTTTAAAGGATGGCTTCTTCTTCATCTTTTATAATCCAAATACTCTTTTCCATGCCAGAGTTGGGGGCTGTGGGCGGTTCTCACTGAACACCAGCCCCCTATTTCCTCCCTTTGAGAATGCATATTCAGTTCTGTGTGGGAAATGGAAGGTTGTAACTAATGTTATTTCTCTCCTCCAGCAATGGTTTCTGCAGCCAGTCAGAAATTGGAGAGAGATATACATGATCAACATGCATCTTATGAAAAAAATGTGCAGAAACTATACCAGAAGCATCAGAGTGATTTATCTGAACTGAAAGAGAGGGTAAAACTTCTATACCATAGAATGTGAAAAGCTACAGAGAAAGTATGAATCATCCCTTTCAGGTAAGTTGTAGTTTGTTTGATTTACTTGTCCTACATGTGTTTTTGAAAGTGTTGACATAGAAAATGTTTCTTTTCATAATATTAAATAAATATTATAATCCTGAGAGTCTGATGATTGCTCAGTACATAATATTTTCATTCTCAAATGAAATTATCGTTACTACACATACAGTAATACAGGATGATGGGCAAGTAAAGATGTATACAGTTATTTTAAACTTTTTTTAATTCTGCCCTTCATTTAGAAAAACAGTTCTAGCAAGAAACTTACATGCAGACACATCTGAGATTTTAAAATGGATTCAGAGTGGTTTGATGATCTAAAATCTATAAATTTATTACACATGCATGTGTATATAGTAAATGTATAAATCATAGAGAAACAAGTCAACAAGGTTGCCCCCAAATGAATCAATTTTAAATGCTCAAGTGAGAAAATAGGAGTTAGGTAATAAGTCTAACAGGTATGTCTGTTGGGTAAGCTGTTAGGTGAGGCCTCACATTCCAGAGTTAGGACATTAGCCCCGAAAATACCTTCTGTCATATTTTTTTTTGCTGAGGCTAGAAGGTGCACTTCCAAAGCAAAGACTATGTATGAGGGAGCGGCAATCCTGGATCCCAGATCATTTAGGCCAGTGGTTCTCAATCTGGGGTCCCCAGATGTTTTTAGCCTACAACTTCCAGAAATTCCAGCCAGTTTACCAGCTGTTAAGATTTCTGGGAGTTGAAGGCCAAAAACATCTGGGGACCCCAGGTTGAGAACCACTGATTTAAAAATGAACATTAGCATATTGGCTTTGGCCCAAAAGCAGGAAACAATCAGCTCAAGATCTCAAAATTGTGGTTTTATTATTCCAGGCAGTTTGGAACATATTTAACTTAACATTTTGTTTCCAACACACCTTCATGGGAGGCCCTATAGAAAGTATCTTGCAATAATCTAAATACGAGATTACCGAAACATGAATAATTTTTGTGGCTAAAAGCTAACTGGGTCCAGAAACTGCCCCAATTGGTACACCACCCACAGATGAGTAAAGGGACTGTATCCCACCTAAACCCTGTGACCAAGATGGATTAGCAAGTATCCCCAGACTCTGCATCTGCTCTTTGGAGGAAGTGCAGATGCATTCAGAAGAGTCTCCCTTCCTCATTGCAGAGCATTGCCCTACCAGAGTCTGCTTGTCTTTTTTTCTTTCTTTCCTATCCTTTGTGTCCAAGGGGACACCCGGATGTATTGTTACTATCCTGCTGGGAGTTTTCTCTTATGTCCCCATAAGCTAAAGCTGACAGATGGGTGCTCACTCTGTCTTGCAGATTCGAACTGGCAACCTTCAGGCCTCCAGGTCAGCAGTTCAGCCGGCATAAGGGTTTAACTGTAAAACAACTTGCAAGAATCTATGCTGCTACAACGTTAGCATCTTTATGTGCCTTTTGTATTTGCTATAGCTATTGGGGCCACGCCTAACTTTCAGAATTGTGTAAGAAACCATACAGCTTTCTAGTTGGTCTTTGACAGTCATAGATTAAGCAATGTCATTGAAGTTAGGGTTTTGCTTGAACCACTTCACTACTTTCAGCAATTAATTATGTAATCCAAGGGTGACTGATGAACAAGTATTTCTTTTCAGATATTTATATTTCATTGCTCCTGAACAGAAATCAGTGGTGAGGAATGATTGGAGCTGCAGTCACAAAAAACATCTGAAGAGTCACATGTTCTGCTGACCTAACTCTTAACAGACTTGAGTAGCAAGTTTCAAAATCCATATTGTGGAATTTTTTTAATGTACAAAAGCTATTTCTGCTAAGGAATCTTGTTGCCCCATTTATAAATAGATGTTCTTTCGTTTATCATCTTAATGTGATAACATTTCTTGACTTTACATTAGAGAACTATGTCTTATCTTTGGCTGTACTTTATCTTGCAGAAAAAAATTGCTGACTTAAAAAGTGAAAGGGATTCCCGGCAACCCTAGAGAGTGAAGATATATTAGCACTGGAGGGAATGGATTTACGACGAGGTTGGCATGCATATATTGGCTATGATAAAAGGAAATTTGAAAAAAAAAATTGGTAACCATTTCATTAGATCGGCTTTAATAAAGATTTGGGAAAAATATAAAATACGATTCTTTAATAATAAGATCCCAATGTGGATTTCACCCCTGGAAGCGGAACAAAGAAATATCTTAGGGTGGACTATTTGGCCAAAATATAAGGATATTTTGACAAAAAAGCAAGAGTTGAAATCACAAGAAGAAATAAAAGAGAATTTTCCGGGTACCTCATGGTTTCAATTTGTCCAATTAAAAGAACAGTTTAACAAGGATAAGAGAATTGGATTTGGTGAGGTTGATAACTGATGGGAAAAAATTATGATGAGTAAGAAGAAAACAATATCTAAAATTTATGTCATATTATTGGAATGGACAACAGAAACAGAGGAGATTAAAAACTGTATGATAAAGTGGGCCAAAAATATTGGCCGCCCAATCAAATTAATGGAATGGGAAGAGGTATAGAATAAAAAACTAAAATATACATACGCCTCGGATTTGAAAGAAAATTGGCTAAAAATATTTCATCGGTGGTACATGACCCCAAAAAACTAGGTTTAATGTATAAAAATTATGATATGAAGTGTTGGAAATGTAAATCCCAGGAAGGATCGTTTTACCACCTATGGTGGTTATGTAAAAAATCAAAAAGATTTTGGAAAATGATTCACCAAGAAACACAATTAATATTACAAACGAAGTTCCCACTAAAACCAGAATATTATTTATTAGGAATCTTAGATGATGAGACTAAATTTGACAAAGATGATGATATTTTATTTACATATTGTGCCACTGCTGCTAGGATGACTTTTGCGAAAGCGTGGAAACTGGAGGAGACCCCGGAAAAAGACCTGTGGATTCATAAATTAGAAGAAATACAAAATATGGACAAGCTTACATTCCTTTTGAAAGAAACGAGAGGAAAATCTGTGAGGACAAATTGGAGTAAACTGGAAGAATATGTTAAGAAATAATTTGAATTATGTTTAATAACTTTGTTTAATTGGAAAATGATAGTTTTGAATACAGTGTTATAAAATAGATATCTGAAGAATGGAAGTTATACTTCCCCCTTAGATTGATGTTCCCTGAACTTTGTTAATCCCTATGGTGTTTAATCCCTATTCTTTGTTTTCACCCCCCCTTTTTTTTTCTTTTTTCTTTTCTTTTTTTCCCTTTTCTGTTTTTTTTGCACCTATCCCCGTTTTTAAATGTGCACTGTATTTGAAAATAATAAAAATAATTTAAAAAAGTGAAAGGGATTCCTTGAATGAAAAGTTCAAATTAGAAGAGCAAAAACAAATAGCCAAAGAAAAAGCAAATCTTGTATGTATGTATATATCTGAATAATTATAGAACTCCTTTGCTACAGTCATGTCTTCTGAAAGAAACATTCAGATGTCTATCTAACATAAATATTTTATGTTGAAAATCTTTTCAGGGAGCCAAAGTAAAAAACCAAATGTTAAATCAGAGATGAGCGTAGTGTATTTATTTATTTATTTAAAACATTTCTATTCTGCCCTTCTCATCCCGAAAGGGACTCAGGGCGAAACACCACATATCTACGGCAAACACTCCACGCTGGGACATAAAATAATTATAAATATACACAAACATTAAAATCAGTTATATCTACGTTAAAATCAGCTATTGAAACCAACTCAGGACACCATGCTGGCTCCGGTCAAAGGGGTAGGTTGACCCACAGCCAAGTCTTTGCCATCTTTCTGAAGGACAGGAGGGAGGGGGCTGATATAATCTCGCCAGGGAGGGAGTTCCATAGCTGGGGGGCAATCATTGAAAAGGCCTCCTCTCTCGTCCCTGCCAAACCCGCCTGTGACTGGTGGGAGTGAGAGCAAGGCCTCCCCAGAAGATCTTAGTCTTTGTGGTGGGTTGTAAAAGGAGATGTGTAGCCTTCATAGCTGTTTCTGAGGTCTCCAAAGGTCCACCTGTACCCCAATTTTTGAAGAGATCAGTTCTTTAAAGCAAAAGTTGATCTCTGGTTTACTTTCTGGTTAGTGAAAGACCTTTTTGTGGCCCAGAAGAGGCCAACATGCTGAAATGTTTGTCTGCTTCTTGAGCCAAGAGAAGGAGGAGCTGCTTCCTCCCTTCTCCCCACCAATGAAACAGTTCAGCTGCTGTTTCCAATGGGAAAAGGAGCTGCGGCTTCCTTTCTTTTCTCCGCTAAGGAAGGAATTCATCTGCTTATTCAATTGATTGAAGAAACAGTGGGTTGTTCTCGGCTAAGGATCTTCCTTGTGAGGAGAAGGGGGAAAGTGAGCTTTTTACCAAATCTGGCACTTGGAGCTGCTTTCAGGAGCTCAGTGCAGGTAGCCTGTACCCCAACATTTAACTCTTCCCTTCAGCTACTACTTTCACAGGTTACTCTATTTTCTGAGCCCAAAAATACAGCATTTAGTATTATCCATAGTTTCACTTATCCACATGCAACCCTGATACTGGAATCATATTGTTTTTTCTCTTAAAACATTTCTCAGTTTTGTTTTCAGAGCCTGACCCAGCTGACAATGGATGGTTTTCTTTGTGCACTCCATGAATGCACACCAGTGGAGGATATCTGTCCCTGAGCCAGATCTAACAGAAAGGCATAAAAGGCAGCCCTGGACTCCTTTTTGGGACACTTTTGCGATGTCATCGCCTTATTTGTTTCCTACATTATGTTTGGCTTCATTTTTTCTTATCATCCACCCTCATGCACGGGTAGTGACAATCAGACACTCTTGCCTCTACAGGGATTTTTTTCTGGTTATGCACTTGTACTTTCACAAGCACTACCTCCTCAATTCCTGGACTGGGTTGCCACAGTCCTTTTGAGCCTTTGTTGTGTTTACATGTATACCTTGTACTTCCGCCTGGTTATGCACTGTTTTGTTTTGTTTTCACTATGTGCCTTAATAAACAAATAATGTTTGGTACAACTGAATCAATGTCGGTTTGCTATGTCCCACCAACCTGGACTTTAGCTTGCTAGTCTCCACTAGTGTGCATTCACAGGGTACACGAAGAAAAAGGACAGGTTGCTTAGCTGTAACCATGTTTCGCAAGTGGTACTTTGTAAATTCACACAGTCCCACCCATCTGCCTGCAGAAAAGAAGACTGAGAGGAGACATGATAGCCATGTATAAACATGTGAGGGGAAGTCATAGGAAGGAGGGAGCAAGCTTGTTTTCTGCTGCCCTTGAGAATAGGATGCGGAACAATGGCTTCAAACTGCAGGAAAGAAGATTCCACCTGAACATTAGGAAGAACTTCCTCACCGTGAGAGATGTTCGGCACTGGAACTCTCTACCCCGGAGTGTGGTGGAGGCTCCTTCTTTGGAGGCTATAACGGAAAAGCTAATTTTTGTCTAGGTTTAGAAATGCTGATATTGTGGCAAAGGCAGGCAGGAGTTAGCTACTTCTGATTAGTCGATAAATCACCATGGTTACACAGCTTTTGCAGTAGGAATGTATCCGTTTTAGAATGGCTAGCAGGAAAGAGGGGCGGAGCGAGCTGAGAGGAAAAAGAGGGAACAGTTTTGAAATTGGTGAGAGGATCTTTGTTTAAGATCTAGGCTTCAGTTGTAATACTGAAGGAAAAAGAGACTAATTTGAGTAAGTCTTCAGCTAGGTGAAGCTGAGAGACAGTGTGTCTTATGGGACTAAGTTTTCAGTCAGAATATCAAAGGAAAAGAATGACTATGAGATTTAATTTATCCAGCCGGAATGCTGAGGAGAAATATACATTAGAAAGAGAAGAAAGTTGCATAACCAAGTTGAAATACGTTAAACTGTTTTGGAAGTTATATAATAACAGTTTTATGTATTCAAAAGATTGAAAGACAATAGTAATAATACAGTAGAGTCTCGCTTATCCAACGTAAATGGGCTGGCAGAACGTTGGATAAGCTAATATGTTGGATAATAAGGAGAGATTAAGGAAAAGCCTATTAAACATTAAATTAGGTTATGATTTTACAAATTAAGCACCAAAACATCATGTTATACAACAAATTTGACAGAAAAAGTAGTTCAATACACAGTAATGCTATGTAGTAATTACTGTATTTATGAATTTAGCACCAAAATATCATGATGTATTGAAAACATTGACTACAAAAATGCATTGGATAATCCAGAACGTTGGATAAGCGAGTGTTGGATAAGTGAGACTCTACTGTACTAAGTGGAACTGAAGTGAAGTACTTTGTAACAAATACGCTTTATGTGCAAAAGAGTTCATAAATAAACATTTCTTTATTTCAACTTATATACAGTAGAGTCCCGCTTATCCGACTTCCGCTTATCCGACGTACCGTATTATCCGACGCAAGTCAGCTCAGTGGTTGCTCTAGCACAGCAGGC
The DNA here is from genome assembly GCF_035594765.1 of Anolis carolinensis. Taxonomy (NCBI): domain Eukaryota; kingdom Metazoa; phylum Chordata; class Lepidosauria; order Squamata; family Anolidae; genus Anolis; species Anolis carolinensis. Next base: position 70,894,627 of record NC_085845.1, on the reverse strand, counting down.
CTCTCCCATCGGAGCATCCAGCCTGCATTGCCACGTCTCGCCCTTCCTGGCAAAATGCAGCGGGCTTCTCCACTCGTTGGGAAGGGCGGGAGGACCTCTGCATGTTGCTGATACTCAATCAGCTGTTCTGCTCGCTGGGAGGAGCGGGGGCCCCTCTGCATGTTGCTCTAAGCAGTTTCTCTAAGAAGTTTCTCTAAGCAGCAACACTTTCGGCTTCTCCGGTCGCCAGGAGGAGTGGAAGTCCGTCTGCATGTTGTTGCCTAGCAACACGCAGTCAGCTGCTCCACTCCCTGGGAGGTGCGGGGGGGGGGGGATCTGCATGTTACTGCATAGAGAAACTTCTCTAAGCAGCAACACTTTCGGCTTTTCTAGTCGCTGGGAGCGGCGGGCTCCCTGCATGTTACTGCATAGAGAAACTTCTCTAAGCAGCAACACTTGGCTTCCCCGGTCGCTGGGAGGAGTGGAAGGCCATCTGCATGTTGTTGCCGAGCAACACGCAGCCAGCTACTCCACTCGCCAGGAGGGGGGGGGGGGCTCTGCATGTTACTGCATAGAGAAACTTCTCTAAGCAGCAACACTTAGTCGGCTGCTCCATTTGCCAGGCGCTGAACAGGAAATGGTGAGAGCCCTGAATGAGCTACAAAACATTCTTGCATTCATCTTATAGGAAGGGATGGCTGTTTTCACTCTAGTGTTCACATAATATTGCTTCTTTCCCTTTTAGAGAAATAATACCTGTCCTTTATTTTGGTTCCGCTTTATGGTCAGGCATTCATATCCTAAGCACTCAAGTACCCCAGGGCAGTGGGAAAGCAGATGAGATTAAAACTACAGTATGCTCACAAAGTAGGACTGAACCTGAAGAAAAACTGTTGAGTTAATGCTGCTTTATTTCTCCATATCTGACTCCTTACACTTCCAGAGGCCCTATTTATTGAACTGCTTTTTCTGTGGATTTGTTATAAAACATGATGTTTTGGTGCTAAATTAATAAATACAGTAATTACTACATAACATTACCATGTATTGAACTGCTTTTTCTGAGGATTTGTTGTCTAACATGATGTTTTGGTGCTTAATTTGTAAAATCATAATGTAATTTGATGTTTAATAGGCTTTTATTTAACCCCTCCTTATTATCCAACATATTCGCTTATCCAACGTTCTGCCGGCCCATTTACGTTGGATAAGTGAGACTCTACTGTATTAAAGTCTTGTGTCAAGTTACAGAACAGAAGTTACATATCTGGAAGTCGGCCAGAGGTTACATGGATGTACCCTGTGAGAAGTTGGAAGCTACACGGTGACTCCAGGATTAAGTTACACACCAAAGAGATATATACAAACATATAAAATTAAATGTGACACAGAGACAGTGAAGTGCGAACTGTAAGCAAACTCTGTGTTTGCGAGAATTTGCTCTACCCTTATCGGTTGCTTCCCAGAGGCTTTTAAGCACAGGCTGGATGGCCATCTGTCGGAGGTGCTTTGAATGTGGTTGGGGGATGGACTGGATGGCCGGTGAGGTCTCTTCAAACTCTATGATTGTATCCTCTCCTCTGGCAAACCTCCCCCTTTCTCATTGCCTTTGCAGCGTAGGAACTGGGGAGTACACGCCCAGGGCTGCCTTTTATGTCCTGCAGGGAACGGGGCGGGGTTACCGCCAAAATTTAAAAGATTCAGCTAGATTTTCCGTTGGAGCCTGCACAGGCGCAGATATTCTCCACTAGTGTGAATTTACAGAGTACCACTCGAAGAAACATAGTTACAGGTAAGCAACCTGTCCATATTAGTTTGGGACTGTTGTTTCACTCTTTCGTTTTAAGGCTTTGTTTTGTTAAAACAGGTAATAAGGAAAATCCTGGCATGGTGGTTGCACTGGTGCTGTAACATGCATAGGTATTGTAAAGAAGTGTGTTTTTATTTTGATTTATAGATGTCATGTTTAATTTCGTTTTAAAAGTCATGTTTAACTATGTTTAAAAGGGTAAGTATTAGTTACCAGTGCGTGGGGGATGGTAACCAGCTCAGCATTCTGAGGCAGGTTACCATAGTAACGAGGGCGGAGCCAACCGCCGCTTGGAGGAAAAGGAGGGAATGTTTTAAAAACAGCTTAGTCTGTGATTTTAGTCACAGGGAAGACACTGGTTCCAGGTTAGGGAAACCAGGGAAATTCAGATCTCTAGTGGTGTTAAATTAAGCAAGTTAGGTGACTTGTTTAGGTTTATTTGTAGAGTCTGAGTAGTAAGGGGAAGTAATCCCAGTTAGATCCAAAGTAATCCCAGTTAGATCCAAAGTTCATAGCTTTGAAACCATTATCTAAGTGCCTTTAAAGAAGTTACTGTAACCACTAAGCTCTGTGCCTGAAATAAACTTATTTTAGTGTTCTTCCATATCCAAGTCTCTGTCACATATATTCAAAACTAAGTTACGATACCATCTAAAGTAAATAAGAATAAAGAAGATAAATTCCCCTCTGCCTGACATCTCCACAATTGGTGGCAGCGGTTAAATAAAACATATTTATATTGGTGGCAGCGGATATAGTTAAAAATATAATAATATAATTAATAAAAAGATTCCTCCTCTACCCCACATCTCCACAAATTGGTGGCAGCGGTGGGATTCAAAAGGATTCCTCCCTGCCACATCTCCACAGGTATCAATCCTGTTGTAGATTTATTGCTGTAAATGTAATGGCTATCCAATATAAGACAGATAATTTTAAAGTGGTGTTATGTTTATTTGGCCATACAAATCTTTTGAATGTGAACTTCTAAATGGATTGTATTGCCAGACAGTATTGTATACCATATATACTCAAGTATAAGCTGACCTGAATATAAGCTGAGGCACCTAATTTTACTACAAAAAAACCTGGGAAAAGCCAAGGGTGAGAAATGCAACAGCTACTGGTAAATTTAAAAAATATAAATAGATACCAATAAAATTACATTAATTGAGGCATCAGTAGGTTAAATGTTTTTGAATATTTACCATATTTCAAAGAAAAACAGTAAACTAGCTCTGTACGTGGAAAAGGAGGGTCAACAAAAACAATATAGTATCAACAATAACTTAATAATAATAGTAAAGGTAAAGGTTTTCTCCTGACATTAAGTCCAGTCGTGTCCGACTCTGGGGGTTGGTGCTCATCTCCATTTCTAAGCCGAAGAGCCGGCGTTGTCTGTAGACACCTCCAAGGTCATGTAGCTGGCATGATGGCATGGAGCGCTGTTACCTTCCTGCCAGAGCAGTACCTATTGATTTACTCACATTTGCATGTTTTCGAACTCCTAGGTTGGCAGAAACTGGGGCTAACAGCAGGCGCTCACTCTGCTCCCCAGATTCGAACCTGCAACCTTTCGGTCTGCAAGTTCAGCAGCTCTGTGCTTTAACACACTGCGCCACCAGGGGCTCAATAATAATAATAATAATAATAGTAATAATAATAATAATAATAATAATAATAATAATAATACAATTTATGTGTACCCCACCCTATCCCCCCATGGAAACTCAGGGCGGCTTTCAATGCCTATCTAAACAAAAATACCCATAAAAATGAAAACAAAAGACAATACTAAACATTGTACAGTAAGTTAAAACAAACAGTTGCATTTAATAGTTATCATCAAAAGTAAAACCCTCCAAAACCACTTTCTTTACCTCCCCCTCTACTATTATATTTTCATTCCTTACTTCTACTTCTGATATATTTATCCCTGCGGGTATTCTGCCTGCCGGTTTTTTTAAATAATTATTTTTAAAGGAAAGTAATTGTTGGGCTTCACTAGAATAACTTGGCCTGATGGCCACCAGAGCTGCTCACCTCCACCTTTGAAGATCACTATCTTTCTATCAACAATCTCTCCCTGTGTGTACCTGGCCTGCCTTGTTCTGCCCTAGTCTATATCACTGCAGTTCCAGAAATAGTTAAATAACAACAATAATTTGAAGAGGAACAGCCATTGGGTTGACAAAGGTGTCTAGTCTGTCTATCTGTACCATAAAGGCTGTTGCTAGGTGTCAGTTCAGTGGCCCTTTGTCATGTCACTGAAGTGGCCTCTTATGTCACTGGGAAATAAAGGTGACACATGTATGAAGGGAGGGAGGGATGAATGAAGCAAGGAAAAGCATGGAGACACCGTAAGGTAGGCCCTCTCAGAACCGGAGAAGAACAAAAGGAGAGCAGAAGGGAGGACAGAAAAGAAGGAAGAAAGAAGGGAAGAAGGGAGGGGAGGGAGGGAGGGAGGGAGGGAGGACGGAAGGAAGGAAGGAAGGAAGGAAGGAAGGAAGGAAGGAAGGAAGGAAGGAAGGAAGGAAGGAAGGAGGAAAGGCGAAGAAAACAAGGAGGGAACAGAAGGAAGAGAAAGGAAAGCGGAAAAGATATGAGCGGAAAGAGAAAGAAGAATGAAATGGGGGGCGGGGGGGGAAGCAGCTCCCCTGATACCTGGGTTTTGGGCATATAGTGGGAGATATTTATTTTTATTTACTTATTTATGACATTTCTACCCCACCTTTCTCAACCCAGAGGTGACTCAAGGCGGCTTTACACATAGGCAATTATTCAATACCATAGAACAATGTACACTTAAACATTTTGAAATATAATAAAAGTAAATTAATACATTTAAAACATTTAAAATAATACCTTCACTATTAACATGCTATCCACGATTGTAATTCGGGCCATTCCAATAGTCATTATATATAATTCCATATCTATCTATTGCACAAGTTCTCCATATGTCTCCATAAGCACCATAGTTACAGGGCTACACAGTGAATCCAGCCCATTCTCCCTAATCTCCATTTACTAGGAAGCATCTGATATAAGCAACTGGAATCTACTTCTATGTTAACCAGGAAGTAGATGCCTTGTCTCTATCCCTTTCTTTGAGCCATTTCTATTGGCACAACATCTGGAGGCCCAATGAAATTTTGTTAATGAGGTAGGCGGATTAATTATTGATTAATGAGGCAGAATGACCAGCATAAAAGTCTTGTCTGGAAGTCCCCTTCATTTCATCATCTCAGGATTAGTCATGGTTTTTTGCTTCCTGCTATTAGTATAGTCAAGCTGTATAAAGATATTACAGATAATTACTGAATTTAAATCAAGATTAGCTTAAATCCAGTGAATGTCTTAGAAGAGAGAAATAGCGAAAAAGGGTCAGAAATGCAAATAAGTTTTTTAAAAACCCACATGGGCATGGCAAGCAAAAAGAGATCAGGTAGGAACAGCCAATGAGATTATGGTATATTTGGAAATCTGAAGATTGTCATTTTTCTTTCTGACACATGCTGCATACAAATCCTACTGGCCAGATGTTATTCGCTTCCAAGTGATCCTGGATTTGATCAGCTATTATGCTGAAAGCAGTTTGAACATTGTAGGCAGACATGTTATTGGCTTGTAGTTTCCCGGTATTATCCCTTTTGCTGGATCTTTCTGCATCAAATATGTCTTCTCAGTTGTTATACTTTTGCTGATGTTTCCAGTTTGCAGCATTTCATTCATTTTTTTCAGCCATTATTGTTATTATTATTATTATTATTATTATTATTATTATTATTATTATTATTATTATTGACACAAAGACAGCAAACAAGATATATATGCTGGATTTCGTATCACAAAATACGAAAGTGTTTAGGACTATTTTCAGATGATGCACGCATATCCCAGTAAGGTGGCCTTTTGCAGTTGGCAGATCGTAATTTTGTTAATTTGATGAAAAAAGTCCCAATTTTTTTCCCCACATTTCCAACACATATTAGATTTCTTTTTATTAAATTTTGATAATTTTTTCTGGGGTGTAATACCATCTGTATTGCATCTTGTACCAGTTTTCTTTAATATCCGTTGCAGCTGTATATTTTAGTTTCTCTTTCCCTACAGTTCTTGCTGCAGCCGCATGGTTGCAACAGTAGTGGCCATTGTCAAAGGGCCTGCTGGGTTGGCCCAGGGAAGGCACATTCAGTGTCAGAGGGACCCTCCAGCCCCCATTTTTAGTAAAACTCTTCAACTCTTAATAAATCTCAGACTCAAGTTATTATCTGGACGGAGTCACACTGCCTCATCCTCAGTGGAAGGCACAGTCAATCCCAGACATCAATTAATCCTATTTATTTAATCCTATATATTGTGACATCATGTCGTCTGTGTGTCCCCCTCCCCGCTTCTACAATACTTGAGGCTTACATTTTTTGGCATACCTCACATTAGGTAAAGCCCCATTTTCTTGCAGGCCTCTTTTTTGGCATCAAGCCAGGCATAAGCAGGCTTCGGTCTTGTGTGGTTTGGACTTCCTGGTAATCCCAGCCAGCTTCCTCCATTTTGTTGCTGGCCACATGTTAGGCTTTAAGGTTTTGCCAGTGCGTTTGTTTCAGGCCTCATGCTATGCTTTAATTCTGGACAATATATTTGGATACTTCATTTGGTTGCAGCCCTTGGTCAGCATTCAGGCCTCATTTTTGGCATTGTGCCTTTTCCAATGGATTTGTTGGATGTCACTTTGGTGACAGGCCTCTTATGTTGAGCTTTGAGCTAAGTATGTTTGGAGGACTCAATTTAGTTACAGGCCACATGTTCAGGCTTTGAGCCTTTGCTAGTGTATTGAGAAACTCCAATTTATTTGGGCCTCAGATTAGGCTTTAAGCCTTTTCAGTATATTTAATGGCCCTCATTTTATTTCAGCCTTTGTGTTCGTTTTTACACTTGGGCCAGTCTGTTTGGAGGCCTCCGTTTGGTCAGGCCTCTTGTTGGGCAATAAGCCTCTGGCCGTATATTTTCTGGGCGCCATTTTTTCTCAGGCCTCAAGTTAGGCTTTACATTTTGCCAGTATTTGAAAGACTATTTGGTTTCAGGTCTTGGGGCAGATTTTGAGTCTTTGTTAGTATACTTCAAGGCCTTCATTTTGTTTCAGACTTCAAGATTGGCTTTATGCCTTGCCACTATATTTCCGGGATTAGGTTGGGTTGTATGTCTCTGCCTTTCATTCGGCCTACAGTACAGATATGACATACTAGACTATAAGTCATAGAATCATAGAGTTGGAAGAATCTTCATGGACCATCCAGTCCAACCCCCTGCCAAAAAGCAGGAAAATCACATTCAAAGCAGCCCTGACTGATGGCCATCCAGCCTCTGCTTAAAAGCCTCCAAAAAAGGAGCCTTTACCACACTCCGGGGCAGAGAGTTCCACTGCTGAACAGCTTTTACAGTGAGGAAGTTCTTCCTAATGTTCAGGTGGAATCTCCTTTCCTGTAGTTTGAAGCCATTGCTCTGCATCCTAATCTCCATGGCAACAGAAAACAAGCCTGTTCCCTTCTCCCTATGACTTCCCCTCACATATTTATACATGGTTATCATGTCTCCTCTCTGCCTTCTCTTCTGCAGGCCCAGCTCTTTAAGCCGCTCCTCATAGGGCTTGTTCTCCAGACTCTTGATCATTTTATTCGCCCTCCTCTGGACACTTTCCAGCTTGTCAACATCTCCCATCAATTGCGGGGTCCAGAACTGGACACAGTATTCCAGGTGTGGTTTGACCAAGGCAGAATAGAGGGTGTACAGAACTGAGGGTGACAGGGAATGGAATCCTTTTGATTCCCTCCGCTTGCCACCAAATATGTACAGAGGTGAGGTGTCTGACAGGAATGTGTGACAGAGATGGAATCCCTCTGATCCTACACACACACACAGATACCACCAATTAATAAAGATGTTTTATGAGAGATGATGTTAATTAATTATTTGTTTGACTATCTTCTTCGCTGCCACCAATGGAGGAGACGTCAGGCAGATGGCACTGGTTCTTTTAAGCTGTTTCTATTTGTTTTACTCCAGATGTTGTTGTTGCTTAACTTAATATAAGAGTATGACAGAGGCTTAGTTAGAATAAAATCAAAACAAGTTTATTGCAGGTACAGAGCTTGATGGTTTCATATAACTTGTTAAAGGCACTTCGCTTAATGGTTACAAACGGATATGAGGTGGTCAAACTTTCAAAGTATTTCTTTCTCTGGATTACACTAAACCCTGATCCTCCTGGATCCCCTGGGATTAACTCTCCCTAATCCACAGGCTCTATAAATGACCCTAGACAAGTCACCTAACTTGCCTAGTCTGGTCCAACTTAGATCTGACTCAAATCCTTCTATTTGAGCCAACCTGATTCTCCTCACCAGAATCAGATCCTCCACTGTGACTAGAAAATCACAGACTGCCTAAAATAAATCCTTTTATTTTAGACCTGACTCAAATTCTTTTGAGTCACCCTGATCCTCTACACAAGAATCAGTTCCTTCACTGTGAATGGAAATCACAGACTGCCTGGGTCTCCAAAACATTCCCCCTTTTCCTTTCCAAACGGCGGTTGGCTCCGCCCCTGTTGCTATGGTAACCTGCCTTAAGATGGCTACCTTCCCCCATACATCATCAACTCAAATACTCACCATTTTAAACTTAGCCAAACCTGACTGTTCAAACAAAATCAAATACACATGTCATCTATAAACAAAATATAATTATACACTTCTTCACAGAGGGGTAGCATGACTTCCCTGGATCTAGACACTATATACTTATGAGTGACATTGACCTCTGCTACACATGCTAGGCCAGGAAATACTGATGGCTTCAGCCACATGAACTGAATGAGAAATGCCCATTCAGCTATGCTACAGGCCATGAATGATGAGTGCGGTGGACATCCGCTGCATGAGCTGAAGTGGGACTGCTCATCCAGCGATGCAGACAATGAATGGAAAGTTCGGTGGGCCTCCCCCACATGAGCTGATTTGCTTTGTGTTGCAATGTGTGGAATGGGGCAGGAGGTTAGCCATTATTTTAGACTAGAGCTTGCTCTCCTTGCTCCCTCTTATTTCCAATTCTGGTAGTAGTGGGACGGCCATTTTACGTTGGTTTGCCCTGTCTTTTTCACCCCATTCAGTCCTCTCAGTCTTTTCTGCCTCATTAGCATTGCAATGGGTGGCCATTTTCATTTTGGGCCCAAGCTCATGGCCAGCAGGGAGCCTGTTTGGTAGTAGGCCAGCCATTTTCTGGTACCTCAAACTTGGTCCATTTTATTGCGGCCTAGGCTCATGGTTTTCTGAGAGGAATAAAAGTAGAGGAGCCATGTTGTTCAGAAAATTTCTTCTATCAACATTTAGGCCAGGCATGCATGTCCATTGTTTCAGATGTCAATTATTGATTGCATAGACTGCCACCCAGTGTAAGTGGTTTCAGGAGTAGTTTTGGTTATGGATACCTCATTTTATTTCAGCCCTCGGTCAGCATTCAGACCTCATTTTTGCCATTGTGCCTTTTCCAATGTATTTGTCAGATGTCACTTAGTTTCAGGCCTCTTATCTTGAGCTTTAAGCCCAGTATGTTTGGAGGACTCAATTTAGTTTCAGGCCACATGTTCAGGCCTTCAGCCTTTGCTAATATATTGAAATACTGCCGTTTATTCAAGCCTCAGATTAGGCCCTTCCAATATATTTGGGTTCCATTTTGTCTCAGGCCTCATGCTAGGAGAATGGAGAGTGCAGTGTGCATCCGCCACATGAGCTGAAGTGAGACTGCCCATCCAGCAATGCAGACAATGAATAGAAAGTAAGGTTATCCTCCACCACATGAGCCGAAGTGGAAGTGCCCATTCAGCTATGCTACAGGCAATGAATAGAGATTGCAGTGGGCCTCTGATGCATGAGCATTTATATATTATTATACATGAGCATTATTATACATGATTATTTGTTACTTATAAAGGACATTTTCTTATTTAAAAACATGTAACAAAAATGGGGAGCTTAAGAGCATTTCAATGGGAAAATACACTTTGAAATAAGAGCAACTTGAGCTAAGAGCTTGGTCATGGAATGAATAAAAATCTTAACTGAAAGTATATCATTGTATCTCTGAGTAAAAGTCACAAAATATGTGGAATTCTTTTTCTTAACTGGCAATGGAACCAGAATATGTGGTGAACTTTTCATTTTATCTCACCTGCTCCTTTTCACCAGTTCCCAGTGGCCTGTCTTCAGCTACAATTAAAGCATCATCCAATAATGCAGAAGGTGGGGAAGATGTCAGCATTTGGTGCACCATATTGGGAGACCCAGAGGTAGAAGTGGAGTTTAACTGGGTATATCCAGGACAAGAGGCAAGCTGTTGTTTATTTCTCTAAAGCCCAAATACTGAATGTTATACACAATACTAGCTTGGGAATTGATCTTTGACATTTGAAATGGATGAGGGCAAAGTTTGTTAGCTGAAGACAGAACAGCCTTGAGGGTATACATATATCGTGTGAGGATAATATTGCATGTTAACAACCTAATTTTTACTACCACTCCGCCTGTAAGAAATATAGAAAGTATGGCCTAAAGCAGGCATGGGCAAACTTTGGCTCTTCGGGTGTTTTGTACTTCAACTCCAGTTGGCTGTTAGGAAATGTGGGAGTTGAAGTCCAAATCACCAGGAGGGCTGAAGTTTTCCCATGCCTGGCCTAAAGACTGCAAACTGCCCATCCCAATTTTAGATGACAAAGAAGGGATAGATTATTTGAAAAAGACTAAAATAGTTGCCTTTAGCATCCAAGAGCAGGTTATTCAAATAACTATAATGTTTTTTTAAGCCCTGCTACAAAACAGAGATTTTGGGGCATCTGTTCTTCCAGTAGATAAACATCCAGATAGCTTTTCTATAAGACTATCTATTCTAGTTTTTGTATGTGTGAGGGAGCGATATGCTGAACAGTTTAGGCACATATGCATATATTGTTAACAAATTGTTTGTGAGTGCAGAGTTTTCCAATAGATTTCCTTATCAAATCTCAAAAATGCTGCAACGTGTATACTGAACATAAGTCCACTTATGAATTCAGCCATTGTTTTTATCCTACTTTGAATACTCAAGCAATATACAGTGTTAATAAGAATCCATATACATTTAAAACATTGAGCTCTGACAATAAATCTTTCTGTCATCAGGTCTAAATTTAATTGAAAGTTAGACCATTACATACGTACTGGTTAGACTATTACGTACATACTGGGATTACGTACAAAAGGGTACGTATTTTAGCAGTAAGAAATATAACTTTCATCTTAACTCTGTTGAATTCTACTCTTTCCTTCCTCAGCAGAATTAGATATTAGCATGGAAGTGTTTATATTTACTGCCAAAACCATAGTGTATTAATGCATCATCCTAAATATACTATTAAACTGTTACAATCAGCATCACAGCTGATGGCAGTCTTAATTTTTAATATACATACACATAATATATATTTTTGCAAATTTTATGTATTTGGTGTTTATAGATTTCCTTGTATTTTAGCATGTTTTCTTGCTGACTCTTCTTTTAGAGAAGTCCTCCTTTTTTGCAGGACCATTGGAAAGTCATTTGCTGAATAAATTGAGCAACAGAAGGGCTTTAAAAAAGAAAAAGAAAAACAGAATTCAGACAGTATTTAAATTGACCGATAAAGAACTCACGTAAATTTATTTTCAGTTAGTATTAAGAGCATGAAGTAACTGTTGTCTTGGAAGTTTTTAGATGAGACATGATAGCTAACTGCTCTTTGTAAAATGTCACCTGACGAAGCTTGAGTGATTTATCACTCCTCAAAATCCAGAAAGATACAAATCAAAAGCTGTAGTGTTTGAATCATATCGCTTTATGAAACGACGTTAGGGAATTAATAATGCTTCCTATGTTTAGAAACAGGTTTGTGATGAAGCTGTGCTACCTTATTAAGAAATGATATCATTGTTATATAACATGGTTTTTGACAGGCCCCCACCTACTTTTTACAAGCAAAGCTTGCTTTAAAAACAAAATACAATGTAATACAAGCATTTCTTGAAGGATTATAAAAGTCAATCAGTAGAGAGAAAACAGAACTATCCAATATGGTTTACAGCAACCCTTGCCTGAGACCAGAAGTGCACTCTGGTTAAAGAAATTGGCCAAACTCCCATCTCTATCTGTCTATATAAAAATCAAAGTATGCATGTATGTGAGTCAGTCTGTCTGTCTCATAAAGGCTGTTGCTAGGTGACAGTTCAGTGGCCCTTTGTCATGTCACTGAAGTGGCCTCTAATGTCTCTGGGAAATAAAGGTGACACGTGTATGAAGGGAGGGATGAAGCAAGGAAAAAGCCACAAAAAGAGTCATGCTGCCATGTAGACACTGTAAGGTGTAGGCCCTTTCAGAACAAGAGAAGATCAAAAGGAGAGGGGAAGGGAGCAAAAAGAAAGAAGAGAAGTAAGGAAGGAGAAAGGGGACACTTGACTGTGGGCCCTACAAGCATCGAGCGCTCGATGGCTTGTAGGCCCAGCTCCGTCAAAATACACTCCAAAGTCTATTGGCTTCAAAGAATGGGATGCAACCTAGAGGCATTAATTCCTGCCTTCAAAAGAGGACTCAGTTGAATTCAGTTAAAAACTGCAACCACACATTTGAATACCCTTTAATAGCCCTGGTGATGCTTATGTAGTGGTATTATTTTTGGTAGGAGACCTGTGTGTCTTTCCAAATAATAAAAACCAAGTATTGACAAAATCATGTTTAGGAATTGCTATTCTGGTGGCGAGGAGCCCCGGTGGCGAAGTGCGTTAAAGCGCTGAGCTGCTGAACTTGCAGACCAACCTAGCAGTTCGAAAACATGCAAATGTGAGTAGATCAATAGGTACCGCTCCGTCAGGAAGGTAACAGCGCTCCATGCAGTCATGCTGGCCACATGACCTTGGAGGTGTCTACGGACAAAGCTGGCTCTTCGGCTTAGAAATGGAGATGAGCACCAACCCCCAGAGTCAGACATGACTGGACTTAACGTCAGGGGAAACCTTTACCTTTACTATTCTGGTGTCAATTCCAAATAAAAGCTCATTCTGAACAGAAGCCATATCTGTCTTAAGAAATGACTCACGTTGGAAGTAATGCTTCTCTTACTATCTATGACATAGATAAAAGCACAGCTTTTAGGATTTAAAATCACTAGTCCATCAGTATTTTATTTTTATTCTCAATCATACGAGTCTTAATCAGTAAAAAAGTATTTTATTTATCAACACTCAAATACATATGAACAAGTATGAATTGGTAAAAGAAATAATTTGCTCCAAGACAGACTTTAAAGCCAGGTTTCAACCTACAGCAGATGTTATGGACATATGAATCAATCTCTGGACAACAGTTGAATCAGATCTCTAGCTACAGTGGCATGTACACTGCCATAAATAGGTACAGGCAAATAAAATGTTCCATGGGGAGGCACACTTTATACAATAGAAAATAAAAACACTTTATCTTTGAATTTTTGTATTACTGAATATAATATGCTTCCCTAACAATAGAATAGATTTTTAACAATCCTTTACAGCTAACATTTTTGCATCTGAGACACACTTGCTTTGACATTTTGTTTTCCAACTTAAGGAAGATTTTGCTAAGACAACCTTCAATTTCATAGATGGCGCAATAGACACTACTAATCTTTCTCAATATTTTAGTTGCCTTTAACTAACAAGGTGATTTCTCAACAGCAAAGGGATTAAATCAAAATCTAAAAAATTGAACAGGGCATTGACAAGCAGACATGCACCATGTAGTCTTTAAATTTGTAATATATATGACATGACAATCATCAACATTTCACTTCAGCTAATACTCCAATTTAATTTTGCTGACTCAAGGCAGAAGGAAACCTCCTGACAAATCAAACTGAGGATACAGAAACCTGCACCCAATTGAAAAGAGTGGGTAAATTTATTACATATAAACTGCATATGACTCTCTCATAGCATTTACAGGTTAAAGTGCATAAAGTTCAAGATGTTTATTCTACAAAATGCAAGAGAGAAAAATTGGAAATTTCCACATGCTCTAGCTCATTTTAAAGTAATAGTATCTGTATGTCTTATTTTAAAATCCTGCAGCCATGGGTGAAGTCAGTCCCCTTTTTCTGTATTTCTGACATTGAAATCGGGTGCATGTCTGAATTTTCTACAACTATATTGTTTCATTTTATAGGTGGTAAGGGAGAATTTTATGTAGGAGGGGCATCTAATTTGGATAAACTTACCATTTAAATGGGCAGGCTAAACCATTTTAGCAATATATTATGGTTTAAAGAGATTATCTCTTATTATAAATTCTATAAAATAGGCAAACAATGACAAAATCAAACAGAAGTAACATCTTTTTACTAAACGGAAATAGATAAGAACTTGTAGCACAAGTGGCAGTTGTTCCTTAGTCCCAGTAATGGGAAACCACTGATAGAACATGCATTATGACAGTATTTTATTCATGAAGTACATGTCGCTATATTCTTCAGCTTTTGTCCTTTACAATATACATATTGAAGGCAGCAGCAACAGACATACGCTCTTGTGTGATACATCCAATTCATTCACGCCACACTCAAGAGTCTCAAGAATGATTCTATAAGAAGGAACGTATTAAACGTTGTGATCTTTTTATTTATAAGCCCCTGAGTATTTTTTCTCACCCTAAAGTTAGTTGAAAAAAGGCAAAATGAACAAGACAAGTCTTGCTTTTAAGTGCTTTGTGCAACAACATATTACTTCAGTCTGTTTTTTATAAAAACACGCAGAAGCACTGTTTTGAATCCTGCTCCTGAACTTTATTTATAGTATTTATTTATAGTATTTACAGTAATTTTATCAACAGTAGAGTCAGTAGATCTTCAAGGTATTTTTATCTGGGGGAAATGGGTGGGCTGGAGAACGAGCTGGAGGACTGGAACGGTGGTGGTGGAGTGCTCGGGGATAGTTTTTTGGGGCTGCAAAGGTCGCCATTGTGCAGCTTCCATAAGAGTTCCTCCTTTTCCATGGAAAGCCTCTTATTCGCTTTGGATTCTTTTTCCAGCGACTCTTGTAAAACTGCTTGTTCAGAAGACAGTTGCCTATTAAGAGATATTATGGATTTAGTATGTTCTAAGTAGGATCTACACAAAATATTACAATAGTGAAAATGTTGTTTAGGGACTGGTGGAGTTGTTCAATAATAATAATAATAATAATAATAATAATAATAATAATAATAATAATAATAATAATAATACCTGCCTCGCCCATTGGCTTGAGGTGGGGTATATAATTAAAACAAGAGATAAAATACTATGAAAACACATACAACATGATACACAAAAATAAAATATACTGGTAAGTTAAAATCCATGAATGAAATGCAGATTAAATTTAACAAAAACTGACTAGTTAGGCCTACTGAAGTGAAGGGTCTTCAGTTGTATCCTGAATTCCAACAGCTCATTTAGCTGTCTGAGCTCTTCTGGCTGGTCAGTCCACAGTCTTGGGGCAGGTGATGAAACCATCCCAGCTGACGGACTGTGGACGTGCATGCACCCTGATGCCATCAAGCTGCAGTTCACTAGGCAAGTGCACAAGGAAGTACAGTAGAGTCTCACTTATCCAAGCCTCGCTTATCCAAGCTTCTGGATTATCCAAGCCATTTTTGTAGTCAATGTTTTCAATATAGTGGGATATTTTGGTGCTAAATTCATAAATACAGTAATTACAACATAACATTACTGCGTATTGAACTACTTTTTCTGTCAAATTTGTTGTATAACATGATGTTTTGGTGCTTAATTTGTAAAATCATAACCTAATTTGATGTTTAATAGGCTTTTCCTTAATCTCTCCTTATTATCCAAGATATTCGCTTATCCAAGCTTCTGCCGGCCCGTTTAGCTTGGATAAGTGAGACTCTACTGTATTTGATATCTCCTTCCACAATGCCAAAATATTATGCCAGCATAAGCCAGTAAAGGAATGTTGACCAATGTGTTTTTAGTCCAACAAAAGTACTCCTGTTCAATACCTGTTCAGATCTTTGTTCAGTTTACAATAAGCTGTAAGTAGCCCAATAATGTTTTGTTTATACTTTTCTTTTCTCAGCCCTCTATGCCTTTCTCAGCACTCTAAGCCTTCACTAGGTTGTTTTGGGGTTCCACATTCGGGATCTCCTCCCCAATACTTTATATTTCTTCATAACTTAGTTGTCAAGACAAGTTCAGTTTATTATGGTCAATGACCAGCTCAGAAGAAGAGGGACACAGCCCCTCACAAACACATCAGGTCTAAGGGTCGGGAAATTAAAAACTTTAAAATAAGTGCATTGCCAGGACATCAAGACAATTAAGCCAAGAATCTAAGACAAAGCCATATACTGGATTATATCAAAACCCAACACAATTAGTGGACTTAAAAGAAAGGGAGTCTGAAGGGAGGGAATTGGGGTGCTCATGTGGCACAGGGAAGGGGAATCCAGTCAAAGAGAGGAGTGAGCAACATCCATACTATAATTAAAAGACTATAATCACAATTTCCTGCTAGTATGAAATCTTGACGTACTAGAATGCACTTATAGTTGTTACCTCTTGCCTAAAAACAAAAATGTGGTGTTAGAAAAAAGTTATTTCTGCATGGTTATCCCATCCTGCCAGCAGGAAACACAGAGTCCCGCTGCTTTAGCACTGGACTTTGGGAGATGGCAGCTTGGCATTGCCTTCCTACTTTCTTGTCTTTAAGGAAAGATATGTTAGGGATAAGCAACTGTTGGAGGCTAGGGGGCTACATTATCCTCTTCCTGGAACTTTGCAAGGTTGCATCCCAACTCATAAAAAAGAAAACTTCCAGATTTTTCTTTCAACTTAGTCCTTCACCTTCTACATCAGTGGTTCTCAACCTGGGGTCCCCAGATGTTTTTGGCATTCAACTCCCAGAAATCCTAACAGCTGTACATTGGGTGGGATTTCTGGGAGTTGTAGGCCAAAAATATCTGGGGACCCCAGGTTGAGAACCACTGTTCTACATCCTCCCCTGCATAGGATATACTGCAGCTGTTAAGAGGCAGCCCAATGAAAACAAATCTTCTAGAGTACCTGGACAGCTCTACGTGTCTATCCATGCGGGCTTTCAATTCTTCGTTCTCCTGTTGGACCTTTCTTGTTTTTTCCGACAAGGTATTGTTGGTCTCCACCTTGGATAAAATGCACAAATTGAATATATTTTTACTAGAGACAGAAGTAAGGATGGCTAACTAACTACATATGTTCAAGTCAAGCTGACTGTACAATGTCAATTCTGTTAAATGCTTGATTGACACCCCAATCTAATATAAGCTTTTTTAATTAGTTTGTTATTCAATAGTCTTTTGCCATTCACTCACTAAGAAAAAATATACTGGATTGCATTTCTGCTCCAGCGACATATCTATTTACCAGATAACTTAGAAAAAATTGAACAGCCTCTTGCTTTTGGCTGCCAGATTTCTATATTTAGCCATACCAGTAAGACATAGAAGTTAACTGAACTACTGTAGAACCAACAATGAAAAACAGTAAGTCTTTTAAATAAACAAAACTATAATGGATGGATGGGAGATGCCCTTCTGATACTGGTCCATGTTCCTGGGATCTACCAGCGTATCCTCTCTGGAGAGAGAAAGCCAAATTCATTTTAAATATGTTTTCGGACCTGTTTATTATGTCAGGAGTACTGGCTTCCTGCAGCTCCTGGATATCATTCCCTGCTTTGAGCATAGCAAAAGGTCCTAAGCAACTTCCACATGCTTCTGGGTCCACCCCCCTGTTGGCCAATGGTAGTGTACAGTGGGCCAGGTGCCTTGGGAATAGGCCACAGTAACTACCCCTTTGTCTGCTACATGATCCAGCCCAGAGAATGAGGTACACTCATGGGGTGTGCATGAAATTCTCTCCTTTCCTAGCTACTTTAGTAAAAGGTCAGAAAGTGTCTGACAGTTGGGAAAACCCCTGGCATGTCCACAACCCAAAAAACTTCTTGTTCCAAGCATTTCTGGTAAGGGTGGCTCAACTTGTACAAATTAATCTTGCATAAACTTTGTCAAACATAGATTCCAAACATTCCTTATGTTAATGTGGTTGCAATCTGAGACCTAGACTCCAGTATTTACATTCTGCTTCTTATGTTTGGGCTCTGCCCAGTCTCAGTAACACAAGCACATATGTGAGAGAGGGAGAGTCTGACTGCCACACCTAGAAAGGTGAGACAATACAAAACAGCTTGAAAATGTTACAATCTTCCATTTCCCACACAGAACTGAATATGCATTCTCAAAGGGAGGAAATAGGGGGCTGGTGTTCAGTGAGAACCGCCCGCAGCCCCCCAACTCTGGCATGGAAAAGAGTATTTGGATGATAAAAGATGGCATATAAAAAGGCCAAAGGAGAAGAAGCCATCCTTTAAAATTTGGCTTCTTCTTGCTGATCCATAATAAAGTACTGCTATGTAATCTAATTTTTTTGCTGTTGGGATAACAAGCAGTACTTTCTATCCTCTTCCTAGTTCTGGTGTGTGCGTGTTAAACAGAGATACTTCCACCCATTCCTGCAGCACATATAATTCAATCACTGAAATTTTTCAAAGCACATTCCCCACTCTGACACCCTCCCAACCCTATCACCATTTAGCTAAATACCTTGGTACAGTTTTTTTGTCATTTGGATTTGAGATCTGTCTTTCCTTTAAAGGAAACAATCTGAGTTGACTGGGTGAATGATCAACCATTTAATGTAAGAGCAGAGAGACAGATTGATAGGTTTTGTGCTAGGTTAACTTGACAAGACAGCAAAATGCAGCTTTTAAACTATATGTAGTTCTCTAGATCACTGCATACTCACTAATTTTAAACACAGGCTTGACTAAGAACATTAAGTATCCTGACCAACTGAGTAGGAAAAAAGTCTACTAGGAAAATTTTATATTCTCCTTTGGAAATGGGGTGGTGGTGAGAATAGAAATGTAATTTTTATAAAAGTAAAAAAATCTAGGAAATGCTGACAATATTTCTGCTTCTTGATGAAAATTGGTACAATTTTTATCAGAGTTCAGCTGATTAACACCCTCAAAAATCAAGGACATGTAACGTTCATAAGTAATTCTGACTCGGTTTTAGCTGCTGTGTTGTAAGAGCTCTATTCAACTTTATGCTGAAAAGTCTAGTATCCTTTAAGGCTATCTTTGCTCTTTGAATTGGTTAAAGTCTACTAGAGGATGAAGGATTTTAGTGCATTGTTCAAAGATTACTTCTCAGTAACTTAAGTTACAGCCACTGAACCTATTTTTGTATGATCAGCACAAATCAAGATTTTGGAAAATGATTGCTCCAGTAGAAACCTCACCAGTTTTTCCATTTTCAATAGTTTGATATCTTGCTGATGTAGTTTTTCATTTTTGATTTCCAACACTGCTTTCAGACTTTCCAGTTCTTGTTCCAGATACATGGTCTGAGGGTTTTTCTGAAAAATTATGAACAGAGAACTTTAGGGAGGGTTTCAAACATGCCAATGGTAGTAAATGTTTTGAATGAGATTTACTGTATATACTCAACTATAAGCCCAATTTTTCAGGCAGAAAAAACTCCCCTCAGCTTATACTCGGGTGAGGGTCCTGATGAGAAGGTGAGGGGCTGAAAAAAGCCCTTTCTCCACGCCTTCCTGCTAGGACCCTCACCTCTCTTCCTCCCTTGCCCTCTGCGCGCCTTTCCCTCCTCCAAGCCTGAAGGTTTTTTTTTGTGTGTGTGTGTCAGGAGCAACTTGAGTCACTTCTTGAGTGAGAGAATTGGCTGGCTGTAAGGACGTTGCCCAGGGGATGCCCGGATGTTTTGATGTTTTTACCATCCTTGTGGGAGGCTTCTCTCATGTCCCTGCATAGAGCTGGAGCTGATAGAGGGAGCTCATCTGCACTCTCCCCGGGTGGGATTTGAACCTGGCAGCTTTCAGGTCAGCAACCCAACCTTCAAGTCACTTAGTCCACTATGCCATCTGGGGGCTCCTGAAGGTGAGCAAGGCTGCGGACAAACCCCGCCGTCATGGAGGAACGCACGTGCAGAACGAGGGACGAAGAGAGCAAGGCCGCAGACAAACATTGAAGCTGGGTGGCCATCTGTCAGAGGTGCTTTGATTGTGCTTTTGGTGCACCATGGCACGGGGGGTTGGACCAAATGGCCCAAGGGGTCTCTTCCAACCCCCCCCCCTCCTCCTCCTCCTCCTCCTCCTTATTATCATTAACATTAGCATTGAGGCTGGGTGGCCATTTGTCAGAAGTGCTTTAACTGTGCTTTTGGTGCACAAAAGCAGAAGGGGATTGGACTAGATGGCCCAAGGGGTCTTTTCCAACCCTCTATTATTTTTATGATATGATGATGATTGTTATTATTAACGTTGAGGCTGGGAGGCTATCTGTCAGGGATGCTTTGATTGTGCTTTAGCTGCACCAAGGCAGAAGGTCCTTGGACGAGACTGTCTTTAGAGGTCCCTTGCAACTCTATTATTATTATGAATATTAATATTATTAAGGCTGGATGGCCATCTGTTGGGGATGCTTTGATTGTGCTCTCCCTTCATGAAGACAGAATGAAAGGGGCTGGACTAGATGGCCCATGCAGTCTCTTCCAACTCTATTATTAATATTAATATTGTAAAGGCTGGGTGGCAATCTGACAGGGTTGTTTTGATTGTGCTTTCCCGGCATGAAGGCAGAATGAAGGGGGTTGGACTAGATGGCCTTTAGAGGTCCCTTGCGACTCTAGGATTCTATGAAAAGAGTCTTAGTTGACTACGAGCTGAACATGAGCCAACAGTGTGATGCTGCTGCTGAAAAGACCAATGCCGTTTTAGGCTGCATCAAGAGAAGCCTGAGAGAAGGTGAAAGGGAATTGATATGACACTTTACCTCAGCTGGTTTTTAATTGCTTTTAATGATAATTATTTAATGTAACTGTTTATTTTGACTTACTTTACAATGTTTAGTATTGTCTTTTGTTTTAAATTTGTATGTTTTTTGTTTGTTTAGATAGGCATTGAACATTTGCCTGTTACTATGTTGGAAGCCGCCCTGAGTCCCCATGGGAAGATACACATAAACTGTATTATTATTATTATTATTATTATTATTATTATTATTATTATTATTAATAAGTTATTGTTGATACCATATTGTTTTTGTTGACCCTTCTTTTCCACACGCAGAGCTAGTTTACTGTTTTTCTTTGAAATATGGTAAATATTCAAAAACATTTAACCTACTGATGCCTCAATTAATGTAATTTTATTGGTATCTATTTTTATTTTTGAAATTTACCAGTAGCTGCTGCATTTCCCACCCATGTCTTATACTCAAATCAGTAAGTTTTCCCTGTTTTTTGTGTTAAAATTAGGTGCCTCAGCTTATATTCGGGTTGGCTAATACACGAGTATATATGGTGTACAATACTGGCTGGCTACACATTTAGAAGTTGACATTCAAAATATTTGCATGACCAAATAAATATAACACCTCTTTAAAATAAAACTATCTGTCTTATATTGGATAGCCATTACAGTTACAGCAATAAATTTACCACAGGATTGATACGCATGCGTGTTACAGCACCAGTGCAACCACCATGTCAGGATTTTCCTTATGACATGTTTTAATAAAACAAAACCTTAAAAGGAAAGGAGCGAAACAACAGTAACAAACTAATATCTATGCATTCTCAGCTGGGTCAGGCTCTGAAAACAAAATCCAAGATACGTTTTAAGAGAAAAACAATATGATTCCAGTATCAGGGTTGCATGTGGATATATGTGAAATCATGGATAATACTGAATGATGTATTTTGGGGCTCAGAAAATAGAGCTAGCTTTGAAAAGAGTAGCTGAAGGGAAGAGTGAAATGCTGGGGTGCAGCATTTCACTGAGCTCCTAAAAGCAGCTCCAAGTGCCAAATTGGATAAGAAGTTCACTTTTCCCCTTCTCCCCACAAGGAAGATCCTCAGCAGAGAAGAACCCGCTGTTTCTTCACTCAATTTAATAAGCAGATGAATTTCTTCCTCAACTGAGAAAAGGAAGGAAGCTGCAGCTCCTTTTCCCATTGGAAGCAGCAGCTGAACTGTTTCATTGGTGGGGAGAAGGGAGGAAGCTGCTCCTCCTTCTCTTGGCTCAAGAAGCAGACAAACATTTCAGCATGTTGGCCTCTTCTGGGCCACAAAAAGGTCTTTCACTAACCAGAAAGTAAACCAGAGATCAACTTTTGCTTTAAAGAACTGATCTCTTCAAAAATTGGGGTACAGGTGGACCTTTAGAGATCTCAGAAACAGCTATGAAGGCTACACATCTTTTACAAACCAACACGAAGACTAAGATCTTCTGGGGAGGCCCTGCTCTCGGTCCCCCCACTGTCACAGGCGCGTTTGGCGGGGACGAGAGAGAAGGCCTTTTCAGTGATTGCCCCCCAGCTATGGAACTCCCTCCCTGGTGAGATTAGATCAGCCCCCTCCCTCCCGTCTTTCAGAAAGATGGCAAAGACCTGGCTGTGGGACCAAGCCTTTGGGGCAGTGCAATGAGGCAATAATAGGAAACCTACCCCATTGACCAGAGTCAGCATGGTATCCTGAGTTGGTTTAAATAGCTGATTTTAACGTAGATATAACTGATTTTAATGTTTGTTTATATTTACAATTATTTTATGTCCCGGAATGGAGTGTAGATATGTTGTGCTCAGCCTTAAGTTCCTTTTGGGGTGAGCAGGGCAGAATATAAATGTTTTAAACAAACAAATAAACACACTACGCTAATCTCTGATTTAACATTTGGTTTTATATTTTGGTTCCCAGAAAACATTTTCAACATAAAATATTTATTTTAGATAGACATCTGAATGTTTCTTTCAGAAGACATATGATTGCAGCAAAAGAGTTCTATAATTATTCAGGTGAAAATTTAAAGGTAGATATATATATATATATACGTACAAGATTTGCTTTTTCTTTGGCTATTTGTTTTTGCTCTTCTAATTTGAACTTTTCATTCAAGGAATCATTTTCACTCTGTAAGTCAGCAACTTTTTTCTGCAAGAGAAAATACAGCCAAAGATAAGACATAGTTCTCTAACGTACAGTCAAGAAATGTTATCACATTAAGATGATAAAGGAAAGAAAATCTATTTACAAATGGGGCAGCAAGATTCCTAAATCCATTTTGTAGTAATCCTTTTAAAGGCTGGCAGAAATATCTTTTGTACATTAAAAAAATTCCACAATATGGATTTTGAAATTTGCTACTCAGTCTGTCAAAAGTTAGGTCAGCAGAACACGTCACTCTCCAGATGTTCTTGCAACTGCAGCTCCAATCATCCCTCACCACTGATTTCTGTTTAGCAGCAATGAAATATAAATATCTGAAAATAAATACTTGTTCATCAATCACCCTTGGATTGCATAATTAATTGCTGAAAGTAGTGAAGTAGTTCAAGCAAAACCCTAACTTCAATGACATTGCTTAATCTATTACTGTCAAAGGCCAACTAGAAGGCTGTATGGTTTCTTACACAATTCTGAAAGTAAGGAGTGACCCCAATAGCTATTACAAATATAAAAGGCACATAAAGATGCTAAAGTTGTAGCAGCATAGATTCTTGCAAGTTGTTTTACAGTTGTCTCTGTAAGCAAATGAAATGTCATACCTCTAGCTCCACTTGTTTCTCGCTGAAAGATTCTTCAAGCTTTTTTATTTGTGATTCATGGGTGTTCTTAAGTTCTGAAAAAAATTACAGTTTTAGTATCTACTCCTTTGAAAAACAATTTGAACTTGGACATTTGTGTTAACTACTCAGTGGGAAATATCTTTTTGACTCCCTTTAATCTCCTTTCAATCAGGTCTGAAATGTCAACCTTGTTGACTTGTTTCTCTAAGATTTACACATTTACTATATACACATGCATTTGTAATAAATGTATAGATTTTAGATCATCAAACCACTCTGAATCCATTTTAAAATTTCAGATGTGTCTGCATGTAAGTTTCTTGCTAGAACTATTTTTTTAAATAACGGGCAGAGTAAAAAAAGTTTAAAATAACTTTATACATATCTGCTTGCCCATCATCCTGTATTTATATTACATTTATATTACATGCAATACTACTAATAATATTGCAATATAGTCATATAATATAATATATTGTATGTATATATACTTGTAAACCACCCCGAGCCCCCTTCAGGGTGAGAAGGGTGGGATATAAATGTCGCTAATAAATAAATAATAATAAATAAAATACTGTATGTGTAGTAACGATAATTTCATTTGAGAATGAAATTATTTTGTACTGAGCAATCACCAGATGCTCAGGATTATAATAATGCTAGATTTATTTAATATTATGAAAAGAAACATTTTCTATGTCAAAATTTTCAAAAACACATGTAGGACAAGTAAACCAAACAAACTACAGTTTACCTGAAAGGGATGATTCATAATTCCTCTTCATTTCTTCTATTATTTCTGCATGATGAGTTTCACGCTCTAGCTTACTGTTTTCATGTGCAATATTCAACTTGTCAACCTGATGGAAGAACAAATTTTGGCAAAATCTGAATAGAATTTCTTACTGTTTTCTTTTCCATTTTTCATAAAACCATTATTTAAAAATATCTTTCTCACTAAAGGATAAGTAAAAATGTCCCTAGATACAAAATTCCAGTGGTTCTGTGTCACAGAAAATATGCCGTTAATGTTTCCACACTGTGGATACTGGTGCAAAGTAAGCATGATGCATATAGCTCCCAGTGGAATAGTTTGCTCAAAAATATACAGCAGAATCAAATTCTTGAGTCTACAGACCCTCTGATCCTCTTGCCAGTCATGAGTTAACCATTACAGTGCTGGCAAAATAAGCTTTAGGAACATTTGAAGAAGGGCTGCTAAGAAATTTCATTTGCACAATGGTGCTCCAACACAGATAAGGAATATCTACTGGGGCATGGCTTCTTAAGCTGTGAGTCGCGACCCTAAATGGGGTATCCTTAGCTCAATGTTGTGGTCTTTTTTAAAAAATCTGGTCATATCTGGTCATATAAAAATTTCTTGGGGTCCTGAGTGAAAAGGTTAACGAAACCCTGTGCTAGAGCACTTCAGTCAAGCAAAGCAATTTTACAATTCTGCATTGCCTATATTATAGGACTTAGAAAATGAAGTATTGAGATACAAGTGATCTTCACACCGAGACTTTTTCAGTGGACCCTAACTCTATCCAACTACTCTTTTTCTGACAAAGAAGCAAATCATATCCCCTAGAAGCCTCCAGAAGTGGGCCCCATACCTTTTAAATGAGTTTAAGAGTCTTCTTAAACTTCTGAAAACTTAAACACCCCTTTTTTTTATTTGGGCAATACTCAACTTTCTTTTGGAAGGGTACATTTTGGAAATTCACATAACCTTTGAAGGGTTCAAATCTGCTCATCCCTTAGTATATATCAGCACACAAAATACACTGGGCATTCAGATACAATGCTTTGCTGTGGATCCCACCCAAGATATTTTGATTGATTCACACTGCCTCCAGGACTAATAGCTATCTGAACAACCTGAATCTTCATGAATAGAAATATTTAAAAAACCCTCAATATCCTAATACATGAGATTGATATGATCTCCATGAGATAGGCTTGAACTCAAATTCATTAAAAGTCAAGTCAGTAGCATGATGGAATCACACATCCATTAAATGGAATTGAGGTATAGAAAAACATTTTCCATGGTGGAAAAGTTCAAATTGAAGTAGCACTCTTGGATATGAAAATGCTTCAAATGCAAGGGCGAGCCACCTTTTAAATTTAAACCAGAATCTCATAAGAGGAGTGCATGAGATTGTGATCAAAGAACACTACAGAAGAATCTCTGTAAAACTCTAGCCTCACTTACATGCTCCTGGAGCTGTGCTTTATATTTTTCAGCTTCATCGAGACAAATACTCTGTAGCTTTTCACATTCTGCGGTATAGAACTGTTTTAGCCTCTCTTCCAATTCAGATAAATCACTTTGATGCTTTTGGTAAAGTTTCTGCACAAATTCTTCATAAAATGCATGTTGATCATTTATATCTTTCTCCAATTTCTGACTGGCTGCAGAAACCATTGCTGGAGGAGAGAAATAACATTAGTGCCTTTTGAAAAAATTGAAGAACTTTATGAATACTTCTTCCTGTTGGACAAGAAGCGCCATAGGTATTTTCAATGCTATTTGGAAAGCACCATAAATATTTTCAACATTATTTAAAAAATAGAACAACCTGAGTGGCACATGATAAGTTTCTTGTAGTTTTCACAAGTCATTACTTGTGAAAACCATTAGGAAGTGGAACATTTTAAAGAAAGAGATTGCTTTAAACATCTGAGGTGGTAAAGGACATGAGGATTCAGGTTCAATCCCTAAAATCTTGCTAAAAAACAAAACAGTGGCATTTTTACTGGGAAATGAACTTGGAACCTCAACCCAGTAGACTGAAAGTTTAACCTATGGATTAACTAAGATTTTTTTTAGCTATTTTGGATATCATAGTCAGTGGTATTCTTCTGGGTTGCCTGGCTGTGACGATTTGGAAGGCAAGGCCTATGATGGCACCAGCCTTTTCTTGGAACCTTTTTTGTGTCCTGAGACATACGTATGGGATGCTGAAAGGCTCTTTTTTTGTTCCCTGGGCCATGTAACAACTTATCTCCAACATGCTGTTTGTCTACATATGCTCTTCGGTAAGTTATGTGCCCTTCCAGAATCGGTTTTATTGAATCTGAAATCATGTGACAGTGCAATGGCACCCAATTAGGACTTTATTCCATTACTTTTATTACTTCTGGAGGCAGTGGGCTACACAACAGATTATTTAGGTGTAAAAACTGTGAATGCAACCAAATAGTGCCCATTTGT
Source organism: Anolis carolinensis (assembly GCF_035594765.1). Classification (NCBI taxonomy): domain Eukaryota; kingdom Metazoa; phylum Chordata; class Lepidosauria; order Squamata; family Anolidae; genus Anolis; species Anolis carolinensis. The sequence continues at coordinate 70,867,833 of NC_085845.1, read as the reverse complement.
CTTTATTTCACAGTACAGTGAAATCTCGACTTAAGAGAATCCTGACTTAAGTGTTTTGAGTTAAGAATGTTATTTGGTCCTGGTTTTGCTTTGACATACGACCAGCACTCTGAGTTAAGAGCTAGAGGCAGAGGGAGCGCTAGCACCAGAGTACAGGACTTCAGGGAGCAACCTTGTGCCTCTATCTGCTTTGAGAGATTGCTGCCTGCTTTGAGGAACTTTGGGTTAGTTGATTTTGTGTGTGTGTTCTTTTTATTTCTGGTAAGCTTGGCTTCATGAAGAGAGAGAGAGAGGGGGGGATGATTGAATGAATACAGTATGAAGAAAATGATGCTTCTGACTCTTCTCTTTATGCTTCCTTGCCACAACTTTGTGCTTCTACCATTTTAAAGTTGATCTTTCTTTTTTATTGTTCTATGTGAATGCGTACGTATTATATCTTATTTTTTTAAATAAATCTTTATTGAAAATTTTCCACACATTTTTGATAAAAAAGAGAGAAGAGGTTAAGGGGAAGGAGAGGGATCATAGGACGAGATTTGGGTGGGGGAAGATTTGAAATAGGGTATTAGGGTTATGTGATTGGGTTTAGAAGTGAGGAAAGACAGAGTTAGGTGGGGAAGGTTAGAAGGGATGGAAATGGGGATTTAAAAAGAAACATTAAAAAGAAAACAGAGACAAAGAACAAAAACAAACAAACAAACAAAACAAAAAACAAAAATTTCATTTTGAGTTAAGGACGTTTTGAGTTAGGAGCTTGGTCATGGACCAAATTAAATTCTTAAGTCAAGGTAAATACATCATGTACTGTCAGAGTTATGTGTAGGCTGTAACACAATAAAACATGGACAAATCATATCCTGATTCAAGGCTTCTCTGATCCATGAAACACATTAGGAGGATTTGAGCATGCATCTCTATCTTAGTCAAACATATCAGAGTGGTTTCTTGGCAGAATTGGATCAGAGGGGATTTGCCTTTGCCTTCCTCTGAGGCTGAGAGAGTGTCACTTGCTCAAGGCTATCCAGTGCTTTTCCATGGCCAAGTTCTGATCTCTAGAGTCATAGTTCAAGCTCAAACCACTCTACCATGCTGGCTGTCAGAAAGGCTAAACTCAAAAACAGCCTAACTCAAATTTGCACTTGTACTTGCTCGGATGCTATGAAAGCCTTAATATCATACAGATAACCAGTGAGTTTTCATAACCAAATGGAGAATAGAAACCTGGTTTTCAAAGTAGTCTGAGGCGCAAACCATTATATTACAATGTAGTCGTTCTGAGAGCATGAGCCTTTCAAATTATTTTAAGAATGTACCCTATTTTCTGGCGGATTAGATGACTTTTTAACCCAGGAAAATCTTTTCAAAAGTTAGGGGTTGGTTTATATGCTGGGTACTGAAACTTCAGGGGCAGACTGAGAGTCAGGAAGGAGAGGCAAGGGACATGGGAGGCAGAGCCCGGGAGGAGCACACCTTAATCACTTTTGTTCCTTTCCGCTTCAGCAAAAACACCTGGAGGGCTGAAGTTTGTCCATGCCTGTTCTATATTATAGAATTAATGCATTGGCCCCATTTTAACTGCCATGGCTCGATGCTAAGGATTTATGGAAGTTGCAGTTTGGTGAGGGCCAGACCTCTCCAATGGCCTTGCCAAGATCCACATCCTCCAAGGCCTCACCTCGTTGTCCCAGGATCGCATGGCAAAAACCTCTGGGGGTTGAAGGGCGGTGGGGGGCAGGGGCCGCCAGCGGGCCTTGCTGACTTTCTGGGAGGTGTACCTGGCCAAAACCATGGTGAGTCGGAGAGCCTCTTTCCTTCCTGCCTCAGCCGAGGCCCGCCCCCAGCTTTCACGCGCCCCCTTTCCATTGGAGGATGAGCACCACGTGAGACAGCATCCCACAAAGGACAACACTCTCTTCTGGGAAAGCTGCTGGAACGGACTGTGTTGGTGTCTCCCACAATTAAAAGACTATCCAGAAAGGCCAAAACAACAAGGGCTGCAGCTACACCAGGCATGGGCAAACTTGGAAGAGGGCTAGTCTTATATGGCGAGTATATCCCAAACTCTATGTCTGAACTGGAAAAGTTGGGGTTTGTCTTATACACCCAGTCATCTTATACGCTGGAAAAATATGGTACTTTCCCTCTATTTCACAGTTACACAACTCAGATCATTTCTCCAGAAGTAGGTGTGTTAAGCCACAAGGATGGTTTAAAGAAATTATGCTAATTTATATAGTTTATTTTTGAAAATAGAGACATTTATGGATCAAAAGAGAAAACCTTTTATCTAACTCACTGATTACATATTTTTGCATGTAAGGAACTGGATGACTCTTGAGGTCCCTTACAATTCTATGATTCTACTACAAGCATTTAATAGATAACACTTTTGGTTGTTGCTGTGTGCCTTCAAGTAAGTTTTGATATGGTGTGACTCTAAGGCAAATCCATCATGTGGTTTTCTTGACAGAATTTGTTCAGAGGGGGTTGCCCTTGCCGTCCTCTGAGGCTAACAGAGTGTGATTTGCCTAAGGTCACACAGTGGGTTTTCCTGATTGAAAAGGGATTTGAATCTTGGTTACTCTGCAACCTAATCTAACACTCAAACCATTACTTCATGCTGGCAACATGTTATTATTGAATCTGTAACTATATGTTTTGAAGTATAACATACCAAACACCAAAAACTTCAGTCAAGCTATTAAACAGAAAACTGTCCTGTTTTTAAAACATATTTTCTATTAATGAGGAGACAAAATATTTCGTATGCCTGAAATGAAAGTGAAATGTGTATTTTAATGACATTTCACAGGTTCAAAATTAGTCAGTTTAGATAGTACATTGCCCCGGTGATAAGAAATACATTATCTGATCTCACTAATTCAGACTATAGATCCATAAATTAGGCCAATCTCATCTCCACTTTACAGAGGAAGAGGAAGTTAAGGCCAGAACCTTATAGTCACACAATAAGTTGTGGCAAGATGTGAGCTGGTAAATACTTGATTCTCTTAACCATGTTATAATAATCAGCTTTTATTTAAAAGGTTAGCATTCTATTATCCTCTCAAAAGGCAAACCTTCATTTTTCAAATTCCAGCCTTTTCTCATTTTAGACCATTTTAAACACCACGGTCATCTATTATGTTGACTTGAAGCATTTAATCTGTTTACTGTGACTTTTTTTTCCCTAGCAAGCATTTCAAGTCTGTCCTCTCATAAATCTCAGGGTGCTATATTGTTATGAATAAAACACAATATGTTTTTGAGCATGCATGAGCATCAGACACATTTTAGTCAAGCTTAGTCAAGTTGGTGCCAGGGATAGAAATAAGTCCAGGCTCACACAATCAAGACACCACAGAATGTACATCAAAATGTTTGGATAGAATATAGTCAGGGAATGAGATTGAACTGATTTGATACTATGTCTCTTAAGTCAGTTTTGATGCTGCATTTCTTTCTATTTTGAAGTGAAGAGAAACACAAGTTAGGATGCTCTTACCGAATTCGCAGCGAGCATTGACAAGTTCTAGGCACAAATCTTTACTTTGCTTTAACACTTCATCTCTCTGTGGAAAAAACAACAAAACAACACATCATGTTAATGAACATCCCAAGCAGAACACATGACACTTACCAATAATTAACTTGCAAGGTATCTGCAGAAAGACAAGAGGAAGGAAAGAGAACCAAGATATGAATCACTGAGGACAATGTTAGAAAAACACAGATGTCCCTGAATTCAGGAAATAGCAAAGAAGCTGATATGTTTAAATAACACCCCTGAAACTGGTTGCATAAGATCCTTGAAACATTTCTTTAACTGAATGTCCCTATGATCTTAACTTGAAAGATGAATAAAGGACAATCTAAGGAATAATATACAGTGTTTAACTAGTATTCGACAAACTTTCTAGGCTCCAAGGCACACACTTCTATAACTTTGAGGAAATAACACAAAGATAAACATTAAGTGTAACGTACTTTGTAACAAAGATAAACATGAGCTTTAACAGTGAATGCTATGTTTTCTACGGGATGATAAACCCCAATGCAAAAAGGTTTCTGAATGGGTCAAAATTTAGAGTAAATACCAAGTTTACATCCCCCTCCCAGTGTCTGTGACACAACATTTGTTGTTAGCACAAAAATCAGCCTGTAATTATAATATCACAAAAAGGAAAGAAATACAGTATACTCTCACTTAACTGAAACTATCAAGCAACTGGCAAAGAATCAAAGAAATAATACTTTGAATAAACATTAACATATATGTATAATACAGTAAAACCGTGTTAACAAAGTTAAATTTGTCTTTATTTAATTTTAATTACTCCATTTCAATATTAATATCAATACAGAGTTTATGTTATGCTATCATATGGGATTTAGCATTAGTTAGATCTATTTTAATAGTAATTTTCAAGCACCCAGAAATGATATTATCTGGCATCTATCAATTTACCTGAGTGCCAGTTAAGTAAAAGTCTACTGTGTAAGGTTTTCTTTTCAGTCTACCAAATGTACTCTAGCCTGTCTACTAAAGAGTTTTAGTTCATTAGACTCAAGTAGCACCCACATAAATCTAGCATTTGCCAGTATTTCAACCTAGCCTTTATTTCCAAGATGCGGTCACTGCTGTGGACAAAACCACACTGCAGAGATCCCAAGATCCAGCCTTCCCCAAGTCTCCTATCTGCTGGAAGCATTTTCACCTTGCTTGCAGCAAAGCACAGCTCAAAACTCCTTGACACTCTTCCAGCGGAGCACTCCCAAACAAATACTAATTACCTTTTTTGCAGCACACTGAGAATACAGGCACATTTTGCTGCTTGAGCAGCCCATTGCAGAGCTTCTGCTCCAGCTTTCCTTCTTCTGCCCCCTGCGCACACCACGCGGCAGGAGTGTACAGGTGGCAGGCAGGGCCACAAACCAAACTGGTCAGGCCACATTTAACTCCCTTCTAGGTAGTGCTCCTCGGGACCCTGCCTTCCTCGGCCAGACTTCATCCTACTGTAAACAGTTACCGTACTTCTGCGACTGGTCTCTCCTCCAACACAGAGGCAGACACTGCAGCTCCGGCACTTGGCACAAGCAGCCAGTGATTACTTAAAGCCACAGCCCTTTCGTTTTTGAAAAATGAGAACCAGACATTACGAAGATCGATTGCCACTTACTCAAATATCAGCTCATACAGTGGGGCAGGGAGGGGAGGGGGGCAGGGCAGGGAAAACATCTTGACCACCTCTACAGATAATGGATCTTATTTTTAGCTTTTCTGAATTAATGACTCTAGGCTTTCACTCTTAATTTATAAGAGGAGGAAAACGTGATATGACTTGAAAGGAGGAGAAAGTAGAAAGAGATCTTGACGATATTACTATATTATTTCTTATGTAGCTTCATCCAAATATGGACAGTGGGCCGTTGGAATTTTCCAAAATTTGGGTTCAGGATCCTCTGTGGATGCCAAACACCATGGATAGGTAATTCCCACTATGTACAGTGGTAAACTGTTATCCGTTATATAATATGGCAAAATCAAGGACTGTTTTCTGGATTTAAAAAATTATTTTCAAGCCATGAATGGTTGAATCTGTGGATACAGAATCAATGAATATAGGGGGCTGACTTTATGCACTGCTTTACATCAGACTTTACAACATGTCTGACACATTAGTGTGCTGCGTGAACGTAACATAAATTCTCTGAGTTTATATGAAATAAGCAATAAATCACATATTCTTAAAAATATAAATGAAAAGTTTTCATGAGAGATGTTGCATCCCATACATTTTATCATCACAATTTAGGTGTGTGTCTCTTATCAAGGGTTAATTTAACCTCTGGAAAACTGAATTACTGTGTCATGAAATGAAGCATATATAAAAAGTGTGTCACCAACCTGAAATGTTTGGAAAGGTCTGCTTTACATTATAGGAAACAGTATGTCCAATGGGCTTAAATCACTGTATGTTGGAGGGGATATGGCCACACTTGGATCAAAATATATGAGCAAATGAAAGGATGTCTACATAAATAGTGTAGCATCAATTATGTAGTTGCCAGTGCTTTTGGTTTTATTAATATTTTGTATCACAAAAACCAAATTTCACATGGGAAAACTGGTGCCATTTTTTAGAATTAGCAGATCAAATATACCCAGAAACAGGGCTAGCAGTTGTAGAACCAAAATGTGCGTTGACAAGTACTATCTATATAAATGGAAGAGTTTGAAGCCAAATCCTTGCTTGGCTCTAAATTGACAGGTGGCTCTGGAAAAGTCAGTCTTTTGCCTCAGTTTCTCCACTGTGTAGTGAAAATTATATACGTGAAGATGTTTAGGATGCATATGGAAAGAATAGTATAGCAGTTTGTATGTATGCATACATGTCTGTGTGTATTGAATGCAACAACTTTATGAATAAGTAATATTAATAATTTTAATTTATAAGTAGCATATATACAAGGAATGATGGTAAGTATATTCCAAGAGTAAGGACTGCCATGCAGACAGACAAGATAGAAAGCCCCACCTTGGTTGGTTACTTTCAGAATATTCATTCCAACTGCAACTTAGTTTAAAACACATAATAATAAAAATCCACTTATCCAATAACCCTATTAGTGGCTAACCACTCCTACAAACCCTGGGTAACAGCAACAGCTAAGGTATTGTTCTTAGAAATCTGGGGGCAGTATGGTAGGGATCCACCCATGAGATAAGTAAGAGTCACTACTCTTAATAAATGAATGGCCCACTGTTCAGATGATACATTTTAAGGCACCTTTCTTGAAATGAGCTTTCATCTTTCAAGTCTGAGTTACAAACAAAATTTGCTAAAATAAAGCTGGAGGTGGGGGCAATCAAAATTAAGAAACATTAAGCATGTGCTGGAAACATTTGTTAGATGAAAACAGGGCTATATGAAAAGCTTATTTTCTGCTGCTCCAGAAAGTAGGGTATGGAACAATGGAATCAAACTAGGAATTACTTCCTGATGGTAAGAGCTGTTTGGCAGTGGAATATTCTGTCTTAGAGGGTGGTGGAGTCTCCTTCTCTGGGGGTTTTAAAGCATAGGATGGGTGGCCATCTGTTGGGAGGGCTTTGTGTGTTCCTGCATGGCAAGGGGTTGTTCCGGATGGCCCTTGGAGGTCTCTTCTTACCCTATGATAAATAGGTGCTTTTTATCAGCTGCACTAGTATATCTGAATAGTACAATCTAACAAATCTTGCATTTAATAAAAAATAACTTTGGAGATGAACATAGTAAGACCCCTATATGAGAAGGAGAAATATTCCCAGCTGGTCTGCTGCTTTCTGAAGCTCTGAATACAACCAAATGCCATTAAAGTCCCTGACCTCTAGCCCCATCATATCACAGAGTAGCACTGGAGGACCTAGAGATTCCAAGAGAGGCATCATCTCTAGGAATTTGCTGGATCCTCCAACACAACCATCTGAGGGAAGCATACCATGGAATCAACTGGACGACCTAACAAATTCCTAGAGATAAGGTAGGTGAAATTGTGGATGTCAGTTCTATGGTTAGAGGTTCTTAATGTATGAACAAGAATTCAATAAGCAACCATTTTCTGCAGTAACTCTCTTCCATAGTAGAAGTTAATATCAGATGTGCATCAGGAAAGGGCTTGCTAATTAAAAAAACTAACAGAATTTCATGTTTGACGTTATTTTGTAAGACCACAGAAAACGGCTTTATACAGAATTGGATTTTTGGTTCATCCAGTCAATTGCTATCAATGCTGACTGGTGATTGTTCACCGCTATTGTTACGGAGTTTTTCTGACTTATCTGAAGATGTTATCAACTGAACCTGGAAATGAATTTATCAAAAGCATTCTATCACTGAGTCAGAGATTATACCCACCCTATGTGGTTTTTGACGTATGACTAGTACACAGTCCTGGCTCCTTTCCCACCCCACTATGCCCCTCCGTCTTGTACTCACACATTATTTTCTTTCCCCACTTTAAAAGGCTACCAACTCAAGCTTGATAAAAAGAATATGCCAATGTATGATAAAGCAGGAGACTGCTCATCCTGGAATGCAATAATTAATTTCCAAGAATGCAAGACAGTAAGTTCCAGAAAACCAGAACATTTACTAGTATATCAGATCACCAGATACTTCAATTCCCATTCTGTCACAATGCATTATAATAAAACACTACTATTTCCAGTTACATGGGTGAGAAGGAACATCACATTACTGTCCTGATTTTGTGAGAGTCTTTTTTCAAGCTTTGAAAACTGCCATTCTGCATGGCTCAATTATTTTTATAGAAAGGTTTACTCTCCAGTACCTTATGAGTTTTTATTAACATTTTGCCAGTGTTCTTCAGATCTGCTACTACTGGTTAAAAGAAAATATTTGGTTTCCATTTTGAAGACAGGGATGGGAATTGTGTAGAGGGAAAATGAAGTTGGCACTCTCTTGTTTTACAAAGAACAGTGCATTAATGTGAAAAATGTGTACCCGATGACAGGAAGCCATCAAGTTTGCTTCCTCAGCCTACAGACACCTGTTCCCTCGCAAATAGTTTTGCATTAATTTGGATGGGGGTGAAAAATGCTCAAAGAATGTACCATCACCACTGTGACCACAGGAGAAAACTAGGACTACTTTCAGATAGGTAGCTCCTAAGTACTAGTAGCACACTGCTGCTTTGTTATAAACCTAAGTGGTTCAGCAGAAACATAGAAGATCTGGTATACAGACAGTCCCCAAGTTATGAACAATATTGTAGGTTTGTTCTTAAGTTGAATTTCTATTTAAGTCAGAACAGGACATATATTAAGTGTAACTCCAGCCAACACCTTTGTGGTATTTGTTTCACTGCTTGTGCCCCTGTTCAGAAGATTTCACTTCAGGGTTGTTGTATGTTTTTCGGACTGTATGGCCATGTTCCAGAAGTATTCTCTCCTGATGCCTGCCATAGATGTGGGCGAAACGTCAGGAGAGAATACTTCTGGAACATGGCCAGACAGCCCGAAAAACATATAACAACCCTGTGATCCCGGCCACGAAAGCCTTCGACAACACATCGATTTCACTTCACTTTCTTTCCCTCTTTAAATTGGGTTTTGGAAAAAAATGGCTTGTTGTGAAAACAAGGAATGGTGATAAAGCTACAGTGGAGAGCCCTTTTCTGCACGATAACTCTTTTAGGAGTGAATTTCCCTTCCAAAGGTTAGATTTCTCTCACTTCCTGTTGTCTCACCCCAGTTCTTAACTAAGAATCATTTGTAAGTTGGATGTCTGTAAGTTGGAAAAAAGACTTTTTAAAAGTGTAACTCTAACCCCTTATATATAGGATAGCAGATACAGCAGATAGCAGGATACAGATATAGGACAAGCAAGCATGAAATGGTTTAGAACACTTGCCCAAGCCATGGTCATAAAAGTGCTGACAAAAGAGAGAAGTTTTAACGGCCCAATAAAATTATGGGAATTTACTTTGTATTTTAGTGGTCTGGTATTTTTACTTTGAAGCCCAGATTCTATTCAGTTTCAGTTAAGTGGAATCAATGGGTACACCTCGATCTTTCCCAAGTATACTCTACCCCCAACAGCTAAATAAGCAGCTGGAATTTAAGAGACAACTAAAGACCTGTCTCTTTCAGCAGGCTTACTCAGTCAGTTATAATTATGAATTTTAAATTGTTCCGTGTATTTTAACATGTTTTTATGATGATTGGTTCAAACTATGTTTTGCCCTGCCTTGAACCATGAAAACAGGTAGATAAGAAATAAATTTTATTATTGTTATTGTTATTACTCTCAGTCCAACATTCAACATCTAATTCTAACCCCTATTAATTCCTTTTCCTTTCATGGCTCTGCCTTGAGCCATGAGAACAGGTGGGTAAAACTTAAAACATATTGTTGTTGTTGCCTTCGAGCCATGAGAAGAAGTGGATAAGAAATAAAAATTATTATTATTATTATTTTCAGTCCAACATTCAACATCCAAGTCCAACCCGTTAATTCCTTTTCCCTTCACACAATGCTAAATGTGCCTTTTGAAATATTCCATGTGCTCAATGCCATAAAAACCATCACCAAAGACCATTAGAAAGCACATATTTCTGATGGTCTTAGGAATTCCTTTGGCAGAGAAGGCTGAAGATCTCTCCACCTGTCCTTCTCTTATTTTTTGGAACCAGACGGCGACTTTTTCCACCAAAAGCCCTCTTCCGCATGGCAGCATGGTGAGCGGGTGAAGGGGAGTGCATGAGGCTGGAGGGAAGCTCGCACCAACGAGTCCCTTCAAGGCAGGGATAAAAGCGCCTGCACATCATGGAACTGAGAGTGGCCCAGCAATATTAGGAGGAGGAGCAGTAGCAGAAGCAGCTGTCCACAGTTGGTTCAGATCCATTACTGGTGGGGCCACAGGGTTCTCTGGATGCAGGGAGAACTACAATTGCCATCATGTTGGGTCAGTGCCTCCCAAACCCCATTAGTATTCAAAGTTAATCATACTGGGTATTTGTGCCAAGTTTAGTGCAGATCCATCAGTTGGGTACACATTGCTCTATCAATGTGGGTGAACTATAACTCCCAATCCCTGAGGGCAGTTCCCTCAAAACACCACCAGTATTAAAATTTTGGCATGTTGGGCATGTGTGGCAAGTTTAGCAGTTCCATCACCGGTTTGGTACAGAGTGCTCTCTGAGTGTTGGCATAGTACAACTACATACTATAACGCCCAGAATTAAACAGCCCCCCCCCCCACCAGTATTCAATGTAGGCCATGTAGGTAGTGTGCCAAGTTTGGTGCAGATCCATTGTGAGTCCACAGTAAACTCTGGATGTAGGTGAACTACAACTCCAAAACTCAAGGCCAATGTCCATTTAACCCTTCCAGTATTTTCTGTTGGTCATGGGAGTTCTGTGTGCCAAGTTTGGTACATTTCCAGCGTTGATGGAGTTCGGAATGCTCTTTAATTGGAGGTTAACTATAAATGCCAGCAACTACAATTCCCAAAAGACAAAATCAATCCACCTCCCTAAACCCACCAGTATCCAAATTTGGGCATATCGGGTATTTGTGCTAAATTTGGTCCAATGAATGAAAATACAACCTACAGATCAGATATTTACATTACGATTCATAACAGTAGCAAAATTACAGTTATGAACTAACAACGAAAATAATTTTATGGTTGGGAGACACCACAACCTGAGGAACTGTATTAAGGGGTCGCGGCACTAGGAAGTTTGAGAACCACTACTCTAGACGTTGGAAATTTATTTATCCACGTTTATCCTTTGTTTCCCAATTTTTAATTGTCCCTTCTGAGTTTAAGAGGACACTAATCAACCTCATTTTGTATTCCTTTAATTTATTATCACTTTGCTATCCATTACTGGAGCACAGAAACTTTGCCAATTGGACACATTTTCTCTGATGTTTTGATTAATTAAGAGGGTAGTCAAAAGCCCAATTCCAATTAATAAATATCCCAATTGAGAGTCTTTTCCCCCCTCCCCCTCTCATTCTGTCTCCTTATATATGTATATATTCAAATATATTCCAAAAAAATTCTCAAGTTGTATTATAAAAGTATAATGCATATGTATAATGCTATTTTAAATAATAGATCTCTTCAGTCAACATCCAATAATTGTCATCTTAAATGTTGGTGACTGCTGTAATTATTAAATTTGTTTTATATTACGCTATTATTAATATTATTAGTAACTTAATTACACCCTGCCTTTTCCTTGTGGGGATTCAAGGCGGCTAACAATCCCACATTAGAAAGGTTTAAAAAGTACAAAAGTTAAAAAGACAATTAAATAATAACAGTGTGGTAAAAACAGAATTAAAATACAATAAATATACTTAAAATTGCATTAAAGAGGCATAAAATTGTTATGTCCATATTTATATCTCTAGACCCTTTTTTGATTTTTGTAAATGAGCAAGTTGCCCAGACTAAATGACATACCTCTGCTCTCCAAAAGAAGCGTGAACGAAAGGGTTTGGAGCAGTGGCACCCCATCTCAAAAGTTTGGCTTTGCCTTAAGACACCCAACCTGCTCAATCTTCCTCAAGATCAAGGTAATGAGACAGTTGGGTATCAACTATAAGTTACTATGACAACAAAGGTATCACAAGTAAACACTGATGACACTGCTTTAGAACTAGAACTTTTTGAACTGGGTCCAGGAACTGCTCATAAACTCAAAGAGTTGGAGTCAGCTCTTCTGGCAGGCCTACCCAATCAGTTTTAACTATGAATTTAAATTCTTCCATGCATTTTAACATGTTTTTATGATGAATGCGCTTAAATTATGTTGTGCCCCACCTCGAGCCATGAGAAGGGGTGGATAAGAAATAAAAATGCCATTATCATCATCATCATCATCATCATCATCATCATCATCATCATCATCATCATCATCATTTTCAGTTCAACAGTCAACATCCAAGTCCAACTCTTGTTAATCCCCTTTCCTTTCACACAATAATGTTAAAAGTGCCTTTTGAAACCTTCCATTATGTGCTCAATGCCATGAAAGCGTCTTCAGTAATAGAGATAAAGCAGGAATGAGCAAACTTTGGCTCTCCAGTTTTTTGGGATTTCAATTCCCACAATTTCCAACAGCTGCTGGGCTGTTAAGAATTGTAGAGGTTGCAGTCCAAAACACCTGGAGCGCCGAAGTTTGCTCATGCCTGAGATAAAGGCTGGATCTACACTGCCCTATATCCCAGGAACTGATCTCAGATTTTCTGCTTATCCCAGATTATCTGCAGTGTAGACACATATAATCCAGGACAAAGCAGATAATCTGGAAACAGCTTGGAATATAGGGCAGTGTAGATCCAGCCAAAGATTTATCTGCCCCAGGGCTGTATAGGAATAGTCACCACTACCCAAACCAAAAACACTTATTCAAAGGAGATAGGAGTGACACTCTCCCATCTCTTTGCCTACAACCAGATGGGACATAGGATCAAATGCACTGTCATTATTAGGCATACTGTCGTTACTGCAGCACAGAAATTTCACCAATTGGACAAATTTCTTCTCTGATGTTTTAGATAGTTAGGAGGGAAGTCAAAAGCCCAATTCCAATTAATAAATATCCCAATTGAGACTACCTTGAGGACATCCCTACACATGGCAAGGGGAGCGGGATGTCAACATCTAATTCAAAAAGCACATATTTCTGCTATAGCATTTAAAACCTAGGCTTCTACTATTCCTCCTAACTGCTTTAAAAACAGACTAAGCAGGTCACTAGATCAGGTGACTAAGAAGCAAACAAATATCATCAATTAAAAACACATTTAGAATTCCAGAAAGTTTACCTCGGACTGGATGTGTTGGATCACAACAGCTAACGCTTCAGACTTCCGATTACTGCTTGCCAAGCATTTCTTCAGTTGTTGGATAATTCCACTTTGGTTTTCACATTTTCTCTTGTATTGTGTCAACTCATGTGTTTTTGTTTCTGTGGGATGCACTGCAGTAGCAATCCGGGTCTGTAGGCATGAGTTCTTAGGACTCTTCTGCTTACCCTTGTCAACTGCAGAAAAGGGGACAAAAAAACACTGATTGTTACAAAATACAATACAAATAAACTGCGATGTAGTCACTCATTATCAAGTTATATGTTTTGACACCTTCCACAAGCATAGCAGTTATCACATAATTCAAAACTAAAATGTTTCATTATACTTTTTGCTGATTTTCAGCAAAATCTTCCATTGCAAATAATACTGCAGCTCATAAATTTATTGGATAATGGCATCCAGTTTTCACACATTGGTTAAAGTTCTATTGTCAGTCCTGATTAAAGTAGACCAAAAAAAAATCAGTGGGATTTGCCTATATTTCCACTCAGCCATCATTAAACTTTTCAGTGGGTCTACTTTATTTGGAACTAACCAAAATACTTCCAACCTTTGCTTCTGCTTCAGTAGTTTTACCTTAAGGTCAAGGGCTAGAAACATGCCATTCTCCAGGTGTTTTTGGACTTCAACAACTCATAGCTAATGGGGAACTGTTGTCCAATATTTAAAGGACCACAATGCTGCTACCCATACCTTAAGCATTGGTATGTCCATCTGGGGTCATTTAAAATCCAGACTATCTGCTTTGAAGTGGATTATATGGCAGTGTAGACACATATAATCCAGTTCAAAGCAGATAATGTGGATTATTTGGATTATATGGCAGTGTAGAAGGGGCCTGGAATACAGTAGCTCTGCTAAACACAGCAATCACAAATACTACAGAGTATAATCATTTAATTAGTTAAAAATACTAACATGACATTTGCACAATAGATATATGTAAACACTCTGAAAGGCCTTTCCAATTATAACATAACACACCTGCCGTCGAACAAAAGTGCTTCCAGACAAGTATTGCCTTTGATTCCTGATGCTTTGAGTTTCATAGACATACATTGTAAAAACTGTCAAAACTTTCATGGAATGTCGATAACAGTTAATTGACAATTGTAAAAAAAAAAAAAATAGTCATCAACATCAAAGATACAGATCTTTTAGAGTCATTAACACCAATGCTGATTGAGATTTCTGAAACCTTTTGCCAAGAAAGACCCCCAAAAACAACCTCCGCAAATACAGCAACCTATTTTTACAGGTGTCTTACAACAAATGTGGTGTTTACATAAAGGTTGAGAAAACATCGCCTGACATCACACATAGAGCTAAAAGATCACTTTATATTTGCAGAAGTATTTCTTCATTTTTACATTCTTGTTGCCTTGTTATAACCTCATTTCACAAAGGCACTATGGCAATCCTCAAATCAATGACATTTTTGAAAATCTAGAATTACTGTAGATTTAAAATATGTTAAGCAACTAGTCTGCATATGAATATATAGTTTGAGACATTTTAAGTTAGAAGCGTGCCAAAAGGAAGCATAAGGGATGCAAAAAGACCCTTGCAATCACATGTATTTTCTTCATTAAGAAAAAGAACAAATTAGGAAATTTGTTTGATGTTGGCCAGGTTGAGGTTGAAGACTTCACTTTTAATTTACATGAAACAAATGTCAGACTGACAGCATCTACAATCCTTAAAATTATTTCATACTGTATTCCAAGCAAGATGCCAACCATCCAGATGTTACTATATCACAATTCCCATCAGCTCTAGTTATGATGTCTAATTATATCTAATGATGAGCAATACAGGAGTATGTAGTCTAGCATCTGTAGAATCACATAAAATGACATGTGGCTTAGTCAAAAGACAAATACTACAGCCTTTTGTAGCTAGAGTGTTAATAATTATGGCCATCTTGAGTGCAGATCTTATTGTCATATGTGAAAGGCTGGAGCTTATGCAAAAACAGCCAGAGCCTGCATGTAGCCAACTGCACTGATCCCTGGTACAGAATCATACAAACAGCCTTAAGGCTTTGAACACTTTTGATCCATTTAAATATATAAAGAAAGCAAAAATTGTATAATTTGGAGGCCATATCCAATCCATGCAAACTCCTGGTTCTGAAGTCTGTCTCTCCCCAGACAGCAGTTCCTAGGCCAAACTACAAAGGAGAAAAAAATTAAAATTTCAAGTTGAGAAAACTATGAACAGCCTTGATGAGTCAACAAACCAATACATTGCAGACTCCTGTTAGATTAAAGGAGTCAAATCTCTCCTTCTGTATTGCACCAGATTAGCCAGTGTTAACCTGGCTGATACCCAATAAGCCCATCACTACAATGAATATCTGTGTTTTATAAGTAGCTAATCTTAGGCACCTTTGAACTACTTTAAGATCTGAGCTTCTCATTCTTAAAAGACTGACATTATCTTAGGCTTTTTAATCATGGTGGTGGACTTCATAAATTACATTTAGTTTAATCTTGGACTATTTCACTACTAAATGGGTATATCCACATGGATATATATAAAAAAAACCTACTGCTCATTCCAGGTTCATAGATTTTGATCTTATTATATATAATAAATGGATACTATAGTAATAAATATTGAGTGGCTAATGAATACTAAAACTTGTTCACCATTTTGCATTGACTAGGATTGAAAAGATTGGCATATCTATGTTAAAAAGTGTCTGCCTGCCCAGTACTTGTGGAAGTTTACAAATTAACATAATTTAATCCAGAAATAAGACTCTAGAGAACAGCCTAATTTGATGAATACATAGATGGAGTGAATCACTAACACGAATCACTGAAGTATATGAGAAAGGTGGGGTAGAAGTATTGTAAATAAATAAGAAGAAAACTACAATGCAGCCTTTTCCTCCATCTCCAGATGCTGGTTAATGTTAATGAAACAAGGCTAATAACAGTAAAATAACAGAACCTGTCTGCAAAACGATTAAGTATGAATCAATATATTAAATGATCAAAGATAAGAAGTCATGCAGTACAAGATGTTATTTCTAAATCTTACAGAAACCTTGCACACTTTAGTTAATTTAATTTTGTAAGCTTTTGGTATCTTCAAAGCTACTATAATGATAACAGTCAGTGGCTGTATTTTAAAGGCATATCTTAATGTGAGATAAGTGCCTTGTCACATCAGGTGCAAACTGTATCCGCTCCTTCTGCTACATCAGGATGGCCCCATTGTGAACTATCAAAAGGCAGA
Source organism: Anolis carolinensis (assembly GCF_035594765.1). Taxonomy (NCBI): domain Eukaryota; kingdom Metazoa; phylum Chordata; class Lepidosauria; order Squamata; family Anolidae; genus Anolis; species Anolis carolinensis. Next base: position 70,851,186 of record NC_085845.1, on the reverse strand, counting down.
GATGGCACATGACAACATGACACACTAGAGCAGGGGTCCTCAAACTTTTTAAGCCGAGGGCCTGTCCACAATCCTTCTGAATGTTGAGGGGCCGGATTATCGTTTGGAAAAATACAAACAAATTCCGATGCACACTGCACATGTCTTATTTGTAGTGCAAAAACAACAAGAACAATGAAAGAACAATACAATATTTAAAAATAAAAACAATTTTAACCAACATACATTTATCAGGATTTCAGTGGGAAGTGTGGTCCTGCTTCTGGCCAATTTGTACAGAATAGCAGAATCTTCCAACAGGTTTTATTGTACAGAATACCAGAATCTTCCAACAGGTTTTATTGTACAGAATACCAGAACCTTCTCTTTGGCCCATTTATATAGGGGCTCTCACATACCAGAGGGTCATTGAGGTTTTATGGCTGGCATCTGTTCTTTGTCAGCCGACCGGAGATGTCAAAGATTGGAGATCATGACAAAAATCCTTAAATGTACAGTAGAGTCTCACTTATCCAACACTCGCTTATCCAACGTTCTGGATTATCCAACACATTTTTGTAGTCAATGTTTTCAATACATCGTGATATTTTGGTGCTAAATTCGTAAATACAGGAATTACTACATAGCATTACTGCTTATTGAACTACTTTTTCTGTCAAATTTGTTGTATAACATGATGTTTTGGTGCTTAATTTGTAAAATCACAACCTATAGGCTTTTCCTTAATCCCTCCGTATTATCCAACATATTCGCTTATCCAACGTTCTGCCGGCCCATTTATGTTGGATAAGAGAGACTCTACTGTATCAGGATTTCAATGGGAAGTGTGGTCCTGCTTCTGGCCAATGAGATAGTCAAGTTAATTAGGGTTGTTGTTGTTGTTGTTGTTGTTGTTGTTGTTGTTGTGTGCCTTCAAGTCATTTCAGACTTTGGGTGAGCCTAAGTCTAAAATTTATTTATTATTTATTTACAGCATTTATTTACTACATTTGTATCACACCCTTCTCACCCCAAAGGGGACTCAGAGTGGCTTACAAATTATATGTACATACAATATATTATACTATTAGCATAGCACAATATTAGCATTATATATTACTCTATTGAACTATACCACTTTACTGTAATATTATTAGTAATATTATATGTAATATAGAATATATAATCAATATTATTATATGGTATTATTATTAGTGTTATATTGTATTACATTATAATATTATCAATATTATATGTATATACAATATATTATATTATAAAACTGAGGGCGGGGGCCAGGTAAATGACCTTGGAGGGCCGCATCCGGCCCCCGGGCCTTAGTTTGGGGACCCCTGCACTAGAGGATATGAAGATGAATAACTCAGTAACAGTGGCAGCAATGCGAGTTATAGCTTGCATTATTCGATTCCTTGTGGTTTTATCATCATGTTGTTAACACTTTCTACTTTATATTGCTCTTCAGTATAGATGATAACACTTGATTCCAGGCCCTGCCAAGGCTTAGAGGCATAAATGAGTCAACATTTTAAGGAGATTGTGAGTTAGGGATGGTGCAGATCTACCAATCATTTTGATTCTTGCTTTTCTGATAAAATATTAGATTTTGAATAGGCTGAACCTGCTAAAAACTGTTATGTGCATTACCAGTTCTGGCCATGTTAAAACTAGTAAAGTTCACATGCTACATGGGAGGTCATCACCAAAACCCTACTACTAACACAGAAACCTGCAAACATTTCATGCAATAAATATGAAATGAATTGTGATTAAAACACTTTGCCTATGTAAATCGTTAATTTATTTCTGGCTCCCCAAGACAAATAAAGCCATGTTCTGGTACAAAATGCTCCCAAGGCAATGGGATACGTTCCGTTCGGAATATATATTTTTCTATTGGTTAGTCTTTTTTTACTTCTAGGAGGAGAAAAACAATATTTTTCAACTATGACCTACAGAAGGAAGAAGTTCCATTCAAACAGATTGAGAGAATTGTGGAACAAATGAAAAAATCTATACTATTAACTATTTTTTTCTTCTTTGAAGAATGCAATGCTATTCTTGACTAGTAAAACCTGGCGACTAAAATTTCAATGAATCTATTTATTTACAGTATTTATATTCCGCCCTTCTCACCCTGAAGGGGACTCAGGGCGGATCACATTATAGACATATAGGGCAAACATTCAATGCCCATATACACACAGAACCGAGACATAGACAGAGACAATTTAACCTTCTCCTGAGGGAATGTTCGATTCTGGCCACAGAGGGAGCAGCTGCTTCATCATTCACTGTGACGGCACTTCCTCATTCCAACGTCGTAAATTAGTTAAATTAGCCTCCCCACTTTATAAGTGGTACCTTATGTCCTACTTGATAGATGCAACTATCTTTCGGGTTGCTAGGTCAGCAGCGAGCAGGGGCTATTTTTTATTTTTTAACTGACGGGTTCTCACCCCGCCATGGGCTGGCCTCGAACTCATGACCTCATGGTCAGAGTGATTTATTGCAGCAGGGTGCTCACCAGCTGTGATGACTCATGGGCATTGTAGTCCCATTCCTAGTGCTGTTGTGACTGACGAAGAGGAGAACTTGGGTTTTCCTCCATTTCAGCCAGAAAGGGAACCATTTCAGCCAGAAATTGAGCCTTTGCACCTGCAGGAGGTTTGTCTTCCAGAAATCTCCCAAACAAGCCCGGAGTCGAGTTCTCCCCCTTTTTCGCGCCGTAATTACATTCTCCAGCAGAAAGGAGTGCAACAGGCTAATCGCAGGAGTTTGAGAATAGCAGCAAAGCATTCAGATGATTAAGCCTGTTCCCATGAGAAATTTTAGGGAGTCATACATCTGGACACAGAGATTGACTTTCGGTTCTGGTTCCCCAGAGAAGTGTTCTCTGGTGGGGAAAACAAGGCCTATTTAGGTTCCTTGCTCCCGGAGGGTTCTTGCGGAGTCAATTCGTCAGCAACTGGAGTAGTGTGTGTGGACAGCTCCTCCGCTTCCAAGCCTTTGTTCCTGATTCAAGCCTTCGTTTTCCAGCCTTGTTCTTCCACGGATTTTGCCTTGCTTTCCAAGACCCAGCCTTGCCTTGTTTCCCGGATTTTGCCAAGTAAACACCACGGATCTTGTTCTTGTTTCTCGTTCCTTGCTGTCTTGTATTCAAGCCTTGTTTTTCCGAGAGTCAAGTTATTTCCTAGCCTCGTTCAAGTTCTTGGACTAAAGGACCTTGTCATCTCCCCTCACTTTGCCTGGCAAAGTGAGTGTTTCGGTTATTGGATTATAACTTTGGACCTTTATATTTCATATTGGACATTGTTTCTTTGGACTAATTTTGACCTTTCCTGAAAGGTCTAATTCTGGACTATTTTCTACACTTGTTTTTATTAACTTTATATACTCCTTCAATAAAGATATTAGATAGATTCTGGCCTCTGTGTATGGTTATTGGTGCCCTGCAGCCGGGTCGTGACACCAGCCTGCGTCACAGCCCAGCCACAATGCTAGAAAACTATAGTTTTCTTAAATATTTATCAGTTTGGGAGTATTTCTTAGCAAAATGGCCTAGGGCCCATGATTTTCTTAACATGGTGCTGGCTTGCAATAGGTAACAGAAAAGCATAAGTGGTAAATGTACATAAATGAGATGCAGAATTTTTAAGTGATCTCCACCTGTCCCCAACTACAAATCAAAATGTTTAAAATAACAAATAGGACCATGGTACCATGTAATCAGAAGATACATGTAGGGTTTTAGTACTTCATATGAGAGTGGCACAGTTTATCCAATTGCTGTGAGGCAACTACTCCAGTGTCACCAATGTAATTACAAAGAGTGAAGCCTTTTCTTTATTCCCATCTCAGTGACACAAACTTTAGGGTTTTCTAAATGCACCTGAAGGTACCTATGGGGTACAACTTCTATCTATCTCTCTATATTTAATGTTCCCAAGACAGACATCCAGAGGCCAAAAGTGTATACAATAAAAGCAAGAAGAAATATTTGTTTATAGAAGTTAGCTTATGAAAGCAATTACCATATTTCATCAATGGTAAGATGTCATCAATGATAAGATGCATCCTAATTTCAGTACCACCACCACCATCAAAAAAACACAATATACTTGCAATTTCAAGACACATCTCATTTTAGAGATATTTATACACTATAGGTAAAAAGGGTGTTTTAGAATTGAACAAATTTATTTATTACATTTAAAATACTACACATTCCCTCTTACACTTGACTCAAACTAACCAAGACCAATCATACTAAACCACAACCAAAACTTCTTCCATTAACTCCACACTAGTCTAACCCAACCCCTAGACTAACTAGCTCCCCACTCAAATCAAACTCCCAAATGTCATTCATCAGCTTTATGCAAATCATCTCAAACGTTCCACGCATCAGCATTCATGACAACATTCCACTCTCTCTCCCTCCCAACACCTTACACTCTGTTATACAACCAACGTACAAACAAATTTCCAAATACAAGTCCATGGCATCACAATGCCATCTTGAGAATATACCTGATTTTTTCATGCTTCCAATAAAATAATGTAAGAGCCTTAAACTTCATGACTCAAGCCATCACCACATGGATGGTTATATCCACAACAAAATGATCTCTATATTAGGCAAGTTCTCACCAAACATATTTCAAAATTTAACAGCTATTGATTTTTCTTGAATGTAAAATCTACTTCATTTCAGTTTTGAAAAGAGCATATTAGTCATATTTATTCTTAAGAGTTCTGGTTCTGAACAGAGAAAATCGATTTAGGAATCACTGTCTACCCCAACAGTGTTTAAATCATAGCACAGTTTATTCATTATTAAATGTTGCTTCCAGGCAAGGCTTTTTATTGTCCAATTGTACAGGAGATCCCTCTATACACTGTCTTCAGTTTACAGCCCTTCACCATTTCCTCATTGATTTCTCTTATTTTCTTTCTTACCAGAGAAAATATGTCAAGGGAAAAAAGGGCGTATTTTTACTTTATTTAATTACAAGCAGTAGCAATCCCCTGTCTGGAAGCAAAACAAAAATGCTTGGGCACTGTCTAAGGACAATGGCTTTGCAAACTGCAAGAGATCTTTTCCAGATTGAAGGATAATACTTGTTCAGACAACCATGAGCGCCATCATAAAACCAACTTCAAAACAACCTATCATGATGTCAGATCTATGGCTTTATGTTTTCTTTTAATAAGACCAGATTCTATAACTTGCAATTTATCAGATCTGACAATTTTTCAAGGAGAAAATCATTCTGTTCAGTAGAATGCATTTCAAACTTAATTCCACATCAATTAGGCAGCACAAGGAAGCATGCTTAATCTGTCCCTCGTGTTCTCAAAAGTGTTCGGCAAGCAACCTGAGCAGGAAAACACACCTGCAACTACCTTTATCCTAATATAATATAATAAATATAATATAATAAAAGATACAGAATGGTTGACTCAAAATTGCATCCCCAATGATTTTTACTATAATGCACATCATCCCCAACCAGTGGCACTACTGGACTAGTCCAAATACCTGGATGGATCAAAGTAGTAAAAGGTTGCTCTATACCATTTCAGTATGTTCTCGGCTTTTTAAAATTGATAGCTGGTTGATACATATGGTGACACCAATCCAATAAGACTATTGCATTATCTTACCTAAAGTCAGACTCTCTTCATTCCCCTCACTCCATCCGTTAGCTCCACACTTGTCAAAATATTCAAACTGCTTATCCCAGAAATCGAGTGGTTGTTCCCAATCACCTTCAGTAGCAGAGTTCAAATTGGCAAGTATTTTCTGACTCTTCACCATTGCATGAAAAACTTTAAAATTATTCAGATGGTGGCTCACTTCCTTCATCAGTGACACCAAATCACTGTGGGTATTTAATCTAATTTCCATTTCCATCCATGATTTCTTGATCTCCTCAAGCACACATTTGATTTCCAATTGATTCAATTTGACCTCTGCTGCAAAATCATCTTTCATTGCTTGCTGGATTCTCCATAAATCTGAAATTGTCCCATTCACTTTTCCATATTCTACCATGCTGTTCAGCTCTTGTTGTTCAAGTTTTACCATCTCCTGGTTGTCCTTCGTTCCTCCTAAGACCTCCATCAGCATAAACTGGAAAGTCTTTAGCCCAACTTTCCAAGTTTCACAAGTAGGAGTTTACTCCTTAGGGGTAGAGTATTAAATTGCTTAGTCTGAGATCCTTTCATTAGTTGAAACAAAGAATCTGACCTTTTTCATTAGTTGAATTAATGCATGTAATAATAGTAGAGCACATATTTCCAGTCCGTGATGTTCAGCTTAATTGCAAGTCTTGGCAAGAAAGCATACTGGATGTCTGACTTCATCACATCTAACCAATCAAGTCCTTTGCTACATTTATGTAGGATGTCTTTCAAGATACTCTCAGTCATTATAACCACATGCCAATCAAAAGAATGTAGATAGGTGTGGTGTTTTATTTGCATGACTTGTTTGTCTTCTTTAAGCAACAAGAGACACTGAAGAGGGAACTTGCCTTACCAAGGCAAAAAGAATCTATGCACATGCTGGGAATGATTCGCCAATATTTTATGCCTCAAAAATTGACCCCATTTCCCAATTTGCCCCATTCTCTGAAGACACCCGATTTGATAAAGGGCATTTTGTATACATGATGAAATCTTGTATCTTGTTGTTATACTTGCAACATTGTCACCAGACTCCATCACATCACATCTCTAGCATTACATCTGCAGAATGGTAAGGAAGCAACCCAACTGATCAAATAATGCTACACTTTCAGGTATATTAGCAGCAAGTTGCTTCTGGATGCAGAACACACTACCTTCAGGGCATTACTTCTGATAAAGCTGCCCTGTTGGAAGACTATTACAGGCTCCAAAGGAAGACTCATTTAGTGAACAAATTCTTCAGCCAGCGCAGAGCATTTTGTCCTCCATCTCTGAAGCCAAGAAGGAACAGTGGATAAAGCTGATAACAGAAGTCGATATGGCCAGGAGCAGTCAGAAGGTATGGAGGCTGTTAAGATGGCTGAGCAATGATCCCTCACAAACTACCAGTAATACCCATGCCAACATAAAGACAGATCAGATAGTGCACCAACTCCTGAAGAATGGGAAACCCAACCAATAGCCAGACAACCAGAAAAAAGAGAACAACAACCTTCATGAACCTTTTACATCTACTGAATTGGACATGGCTCTCAATAAATGTAAAAATGGCAAAGTGGCTGGCCTGGATGATCTACCAATGAAAGAAATTAAGAGTTCTGGCTCAAAAGCAAGGTGCTAGCTGCTGAAACTGCTGAACAACTGCACTGCATCCGGTCAGATCCCCAAAATCTGGAGGGAAGCAAGAGTCATAGCCATCTTGAAGACCATAATGATCCAAAAAGCTATAGACCAATCTCCTTGTTGTGCCATCTTCTGGAGAGACTTATTCTGTATAGAATTATAGAAAGGATAGACCCATGTATGATTCCACAGCAAGCTGGCTGCAGGAAAGGCAAAAGCTCCACATCACAAGTGTTGAACCTGACTCAACACATAGAATATGATTTTGAAAGGCAGCAGATTACAGGAGCTGTCTTCACAGACCTGTCAGCAGCTTATGACACTTTTAATCGTCTTTTCCTGAGAAAAAAACTTATAACATCACAAAGGACTACCACCATAGGAAATCTGCTACAAAACAGGAGGGACAATTCCAGAGCCAGAGAAGCAGATGGCAAAAACAGAACGGCCTGCCTAAGGGGAGCGTGCTTGCGCCATCAGGTATAAATGCAAGATACTTCACTTCGGCAGAAAAAATGGAATGCAAAGATACAGAATGGGGGACGCCTGGCTAGACAGCAGTACATGTGAAAAAGATCTTGGAGTCCTTGTGGACAACAAGTTAAACATGAGCCAGCAATGTGATGCAGCTGCTAAGAAAGCCAACAGAATTTTGGCCTGCATCAATAGGGGTATAGCGTCTAGATCCAGGGAAGTCATGCTCCCCCTCTATTCTGCCTTGGTCAGACCACACCTGGAATACTGCGTCCAATTCTGGGCATCGCAGTTGAAGGGAGATATTGACAAGCTGGAATGTGTCCAGAGGAGGGCAACTAAAATGATCAAAGGCCTGGAGAACAAGCCCTATGAGGAGCGGCTTAAAGAACTGGGCATGTTTAGCCTGCAGAAGAGAAGGCTAAGAGGAGACATGATAGCCATGTACAAATATGTGAGGGAAAGTCATAGGGAGGAGGGAGCAAGCTTGTTTTCTGCTGCCCTGCAGACTAGGACGCGGAACAATGGCTTCAAACTACAGGAAAGGAGATTCCACCTGAACATCAGGAAGAACTTCCTCACTGTGAGAGCTGTTCGGCAGTGGAACTCTCTCCCCCGGACTGTGGTGGAGGCTCCTTCTTTGGAGGCTTTTAAACAGAGGCTGGATGGCCATCTGTCGGGGGTGCTTTGAATGCAATTTCCTGCTTCTTGGCAGGGGGTTGGACTGGATGGCCCATGAGGTCTCTTCCAACTCTACTATTCTATGATTCTATGATCAATGTTTAACATTTACAGTGTTCCCTTTATACTCCCTCACTGTTTCGTGGATTTTCAATTAATATTAATGTACACATTTATTGCGGTATTTTCGCTGTTTCGCTGGTTTTTGCAGTGTGCAAAGGGTTTTGGAAGGGAGAAATAAAGGGAGGGGGAGGGTAGGGTAGGGTTGGAAATAAAAAAGGGTTATTTAGCTTCCATTCTTCTTCTCTGTCGGTGTCCTGTATATTGTAATTGCTAAAATAAAGTACAGACTGCATTGCAGTAAGTGGTCTGTGGTTTGCTCTCCTCCACACATAGAATAAATATAGTGTCCCTACTTCACAGATTTTCACTTATTGTGGGTGGTCCTGGAACGTAATCCCCACGATAAGTGAGGGAACACTGTACACAAATGATCAGCCACTGCCAGAAGGGACAGAGAGTTTCATATATGCTGACGATCGTGCAATTACCACCAAAGCAGGGAGCGTTGGAATGGTTGAACAGAAGTTCTCCGAAGCTTTAGGTACCTTTACTGTCTATTACAGGGAAAACCAGCTGATTCCTGATCCATCTAAAACACAGACGTGTGCTTTTCACCTTAAGAACAGACAAGCATATCCAGTTCTGAGGATTACCTGGGAAGGAATCCCACTGGAGCACTGGAGCACACCAAAATACTTGGGAGTTATCCTGGACTGTGCTTTGACTTATAAGAAGCACTGCTTAACTATTAAGCAAAAAGTGAGCGCTAGAAATAATATCATACTAAAGCTGACTGACACAACCTGGGGATCATTACCAGCCATAATAAAGATATCTGCCCTTGCACTTTGCTACTCTGCTGGTGAATACACATGCTCAGTGTGGAACACATCTCACCACGTTAAAACAGTGGATGTGGCGCTTAATGAGACATACCACATTATCACAGGATGTCTACGCCCCACACCACTTGAGAAAATATACTATTTAGCCGGTATTGCACCACCTGACATCCGCCGGGAAGTAGCAGCCAACAATGAAAGGACCAAGGCAATGACATCTACGGCCCACCCCCTGTTCGGATATCAGCCAGCACGCCAACACCTTAAATCAAGAAATAGTTTTCTAAGATCTACAGAGATACTCGCAGGAACACCTCAACCAGTGAGAATCTAAAAGTGGCAGGCTAAAACCCGGAACCTCAAGCCATGGCTGATCCCAAATGAGAGACTCCCTCCTGGGTACACAGAAGACTGGGCGACTTGGGCAGCCCTGAACAGACTGCGCTCTGGCACCACGAAATGTAGAGCCAACCTTAAGAAATGAGGCCACAAAGTGGAGTCCCCAACATGCGAGTGTGGAGAAGAGCAAACTACAGACAACCTATTACAATGCAGTCTGAGCCCTGCCACATGCGCAATGAAGGACCTTCTTATAGCAACACCAGAGGCACTCCAAGTGGCCAGCTACTGGTCAAAGGACATTTAATATAATGCCAAGTTTTTAATGCTGTGTTTTGAAATACATTACAACTGTACCCTCGGTTCGCTTCTGACACAATAAATAAAAATAGGTATATCAGCACGATTCAGCTAGAATCCTTGGATTTAAGATTTGAGGATTGCTATATTCCTTCTGTTTTAAACTCTGCAGATATAATTTATCATCACCTGGTAACTCCCATATGCAGGCTTATGTCTCATATTGCCTTAAAAAGAAACATATAACATGATGCATGGCACATATACTGCATAACAAGGCTGTTTTGGAAGTGTGTTCCATATGAGTATGGTGTAATATTTACATGTGCATATCACACATTTTGGACAAATGCTGCTCCCTTGCACACATTTACAACCTGTCTTGTGAGTTTTGAAATCTTTTATTTCAAATGTGACACATACCACAAACATGATGTAAACATGGTTGCCACATCAAGAGGGAAAATAATAGTCTTATGTTTTTGAAAGGCTTGACAAGACTTCATCCTGACACAGACAAAAATAAGCAAGTTGGGTATAGCAGGGACTGGAAAAAATATGGCCTAAAGGCAGGGCCTGGTCCCAAGGACATTTTGTAGCTGCCTGAGCATCGTATTATCCTCACAAAGTTTTGAAGAGGGTTTAAACCAATTTTGGATAAACTTTTTGGCTTAAAATATCTCAGAGTAATCCCAGGAGTTTGAGAGACAACGGTAACCCTTCAAGCTATTTTAGACTCAGGAGAAGCCTTCTGGTCATTTTCTGTTAAAAGACCCTCAAAAACCTCAGCTCAATTTAAAGTGGTCCAGGTTCCCCCAAAATGTGATGAAACAGCCCCAAACACCTAAGGTAATTTCTATACAAAAACAGGGAGGGGTTTTGGGTTTCATGGATGATGATGGAGGGGTATCCTCCATACAGCCTCTGTGATGTCAATGTGTCTCCTTAACCTGCAATCGTTGCCCAGTTCCTGGATTGCAAGACAGTACACTATTTTGCAAAGTTTACTGCATCTTGATATACTGAACAGCTCATGCTTTTTACACTTTACTTCCATTTCCATCTATTGTGTCTATCTAAAGCCTCATAGAGTGCTTCAAGAGCTCAGTTTGGTGACTCAATGCTTAAGGTGGAAAATATTTAGGAACAGGGAAATATTTAAAGGCATACCCACACAAACAATGGCTACATAATAGCTTGTCAGAAGAGTAAAGAAGCAAAAAAAAGAGTACACTGAAAGATCAAACTTTAATAGCTATGTAATAATTAAAGTCTCGTAAAACTGGCTAATTCTATGGGGGACTATTATGTTTTGGATCCCATGTTACTTGTGGAATCTGGTTTCTACTTATGACATATAACATCCAACTCTCAGCAGATTCAGGAAGGCTGAGCTCACATCAAACAGGAAGTGGCTAAGGTATGTAATCAGGAATTGCTGCCAAGCTTTAAAGATGAGTGGGAGTGCTGTATAAAAGCAATTGCTATACATAGGACTGCGGTTTTAAAAAAAAATACTGCTCGATATACTGTGTGTTAAAAAGAGGAATAGTTTACATTTAGATAAGTGAATTTCTGAACTGAAGGGACTAGGTGGTCACCATAAGGAGGGATCTAAATATAATCCTAAGAATGAATGTTACATTGATACTTAATTTGAATTTTAGAACATCAGGAAAGACCCCAAATTGAAGTTTCTGGAGGCTGAACAGTGTCATATGTAATGAAATTTACACGAACATCAGTTTTTCTCCTGCACTAAATTTTAAAGACTTCTATTCAATTAGAATATATGCATTTGCCATTTTGCTCTTAAATTCCAAACAGCTCTCACAGTCACAAAGCTTGTTGGGATATAGTATAAAAGATTGGCATAGCACTGAATTAACAAATTTATTGCAATCATTACCTTTTGAAACGTAAGGCAGATCAAGTGAGACAATGAGTAGTAAAAAAAGGAAAAGCAGACAGTGGGAAGGAATCAATGCAGTTTATATTTGATTAACCAAGTGGTTGCACACTTTAGATGTGGGATAGCTTGCGCAAGCGCCACAAACCACAATATTATGCCAAGATTATTCTGGCAGACAGTCTGGCAGACATTAGCAGCACCTGAAATAATTACAGTTGTCAAGAAATGCAAAAAAAAAGGAGTTCCCAAAGAAGAAAATACATGCTGATTCTACATTTCACAGTATAATATTCTTCGATAGAACAATGGTCCAATTATGAATGCTATATTTGTTTTAAAGATTAGTAAAATAAACTGAAGTACAGGTTTTGAAGTACTTCTGATTGCAACACCTAATTGCCATCCCATCTCTATTTTCAATGTGTAACTACCTACTATGTAATGCTGAACCACTTTCTGACTTTCCATTACAATGTGAACATATCATTTCAATCTCATTTCTTCTGTCTGGCATACTGATTTTTTCCCTTACCTTCCTTCACCCTTATTTCAGATCACAGGGTTGTACCTTTCCATTTGTGTTATAGATGGATATTGTTTAGAACATAAATCCAATGACACATTATTAGGGAGGCAAGACAATTGATTTTTTTTTCCGTGTCAGGAGCGACTTGAGAAACTGCAATTGAATAAGACTCCCCAAAGTAATCTGAAAACTATTTAAATACCCAAATTAAAACTCATGATCAGTTCATGATAGGGTTTTCAAAACCAATTTCACAGCAGCACATGTCACGATGGCACCATGTTACCAATACACAAAAAGTTACACACGATTTAATAAGTTATCACGATATCAACTTTTACCAACCCCCTTTGAGCCAAAAACAAATGTAAAACAATAACTTTGCAAATGGATAATATTTCATTAAGCCTTATGTTGTGAGGTTAACCATTTTGCAAATGACTGAGGCTGCAGGCTGTTTGTATACTGGGAGAGGCACCTAGTAGTAATCGTTTGAAAGTCTATGACCCATCCTTTCAAGTGGCAAAGGTTTCATTCATGGGAAGTTTGTGGCTGCAGAGAAATAGCAATCCCAAACCTGGTCATCTTTGAAACACCCTGGACAGTTTTTAGAGCATCATGATTCCATCTGCATCAGACAATTAAGCAATGCCACAGCCCCGTCATAGAGCTAGCCTGGTAATTTGAACCTCAGACAACAACTCTGGAGAATCAGGGTTCAAATCCCTGTTTGGTTATGGAAGGCCACTGGGTGACTTTAGGCAAGTCATACACTCTCAGCTTCAGAAGAAGGCAAGAGAAAATCTACTCTGAACAAAACTTGCCAAAAAAACACTTAGCCTTAGGATCACCATAAGTTGGAACTGACTTGGAAATGAAAACAACAGCCCTATATTTTTGTTCAAAATCATAGTAAGCCGCAAGTTATATTCTCCTTTTCCCCAGAATCTACACAAACAAAATAGACAAAGATACCACTATTATAACACCTAATTTCTGAACAAATTCATGCTTTTTGGGGAAGCGAACGGATAAACTTCACCCAGTAAAGTAACTGTATGTTTACAGTGTGTTAATTATATGTGCTTCTATAACCTATATTTTCCTGCAACAATGAACGTACATACAAGTGAGTATAAAACTATATATAGTGGAGGAAAATACAAACTTTCATTCCGTTTTTTTTAATTGCTTTTATAAAGGATATTTTACAGCCATTTCTTTGCTAAAATGTTACATTTGAATCAAAAATACCTTTGCAGAAGCAATTATAATTAGAAATTTAGCAACTTTTTCAATAAACATCCTTCCAAACCCTGTTTCCCCAATTTATTTGTATACAACAGTAACAAATTATGTCTACCTATTTTCATCAACTGAACTCAGGGGAGACGACCAATTTCAAAGACATACAGTAATAAGCACTAGACAGAATGAACTCAAAATGTTTTGATCAACCAAAAAGGTACTCCCAATTAACTGAACAGGAGATGCTATTTTTTAAAAAAGAAGAAATACTAATGGCTGGCGGCAAGTATTATAACACATTTCCATTTTTTTAGATGTAGCTTACTATGGTATATAAACTGTCCTTCAAATTGTTTTGTCTTCATACATTAAAATAAACTGGCTAAAATGCAATCATTACATGATTTATCAATTAAACATAGTTCAATGGAGTGACAGCCCTTGTTTTTATCAATATATAATTTGAACATTTCTCTCTGCAGCCCTCTGCAGGCAATTTTTGTACTTCAATATAAGCCGAAGGAGACTGGTATGCTACCATATTTTATGAACAATAAACTACCCAACAGATGTGATCCATGTATCTTATTTTTGTTCAACAAGTGGAACAAGCAAATGAGATATAATATACAGATAGTCCGGTTCCCCAAGTTACAAACATCCAACAATAGGTGAGAGAAATCTGCCCCTTAGAAGGGAAATTCTCTCCTGAAAGAGTATATTATCATGGGGAAAAGGTGTCTCCACTGAAGTGATTTCTGAAAAGGAGCTCTAGGACACATGACTTTTGTTTTTTTGCCTCTCTCTGTCTTTGATGTATGTGCTCAAGCCTTTTGGCTTCCTGTCTACATAGATCTTTCCACAATTTAGTCAGTTCTTTGTGGCTCTTTCTCTGGAAAGGAAGCATCCATGAGGCTGCAACTTCAGGATGGCTTACGTTCACATGCAATCACCACTATTTAGGGGCTCTTCTATCAAAGGTATAGCTAGTCATTTTTGTCAATTTTTTTCCTATTCCCAGATGGATTTCATGAAACAAAAAAGAAAAAGAAAAAAAAGAAGAGAAAAAAGAGGAAGCTCTATTTTTTAACCTTACAAAGCATCCCACATATTTCTCTCTTATTTTCTACCAGACATTCATCATACTACATTGTCTATGCTGCACTTTGTCTGATATAAATAACAAGTATTCCTACAAAATACCTTCAAATCTCTTTTCAAAGTCAGCCATGAGAATATCAAACAGTGCATAAAGCAAATGTTTCCGTTTTTACACCACAATTTCCCTAAGTCATGAAGATTTAATTAACATGCACGATTAGATTCACCAGTTACTGTTACTGTAAGTTCATTTTATGCAATCCTATCTCTATTTGTAGTCAATTTTAGTAGTCAATACATTTCAATACATTACGATGTTTTGGTGCTAAATTTCCTTAATCCCTCCTTATTATCCAACATTTTTCGCTTATCCAACATTCTGCCGGCCCGTTTATGTTGGATAAGTGAGACTCTACTGTGTTTAGAATTTTTACACTCAATTTCAAAACAAGATTGAGTAATCTACTGTTTGAATATGGCATATAAGCAACTCAGGAGATAGTTGCAGAGACTTAAAAATTGTTCTACATTTCATTATAGGCTTATTAACATTCTCTTATCTATTTTTGCTCCCTAGCTTAATATGACAAAGCATCATAAAGGGTCAGAGCAACCCAGTGCACTAGATATGTATCCTTTAGCAGTAAGGCTTTACATTCTTAATTTGTTCTTAGTTAATGCTCATATTGCTCTTCTAAGGATCAAGTTAAGAATGCTCAAATCAAATAAATACATTAAACTGGATTTCAATGTACTCTGCCTTGTCCTCTGGAAACTTTAGAGATAAAACTCAGCAGAAACTACATCAAAACTATCTAAGCCACTAAGCTTCACTAAAATGCTCTCTTTGCCAAATTAAAGGCTTGGTAGGATTACAATTCTAACTGCCTCTGGGGATTGCTTTTCGGCCTTTCAGCTGAGATCAAATGTGTGTGTCACAGACCTTGGGGAGTTGTAGGCTGCTAATTTAACAGAATAGTTGCTGACAGAAGCCTGCAGTGTTTGACCAGATCACCCGTCACTGCAAAATCCAGTTTTTCTTTTTCTTGTACGAAGCTCTAGGCATTATTTTCAGGTATTATGAGATCTTTACTTCCACTACACAATGCAGTGTGTAGCCAGTCATCCATTCAATAATTACAGTAACAAATTCATCTCTTCTATCAAAAAATAAATTCTGCCCTTCTGCATACAGAAAAAACACAATATAAATATTTCACATAGAGACACTGAACTGTTTGTGTCCTTATCTGACTCTTACTGGCTCGCCACATGACTTATGGCACCACCACATCCCCAATTGATAGGAAAAATGGATAGTTAAATATTTTGGTGATAATTTGTTTGTTCAGCCACAAAGGTAATATTTGTGTTTTAGTAAATTTCATGGAAATTTACTGTTTTTCACTATTTTCATGTTTATGCCAGACTCTTTCTTTGGAAATCCAACTTTTCTGGAGACTTCAGAAATGCAGTACCTGAAAACAAGGATTTAGAATGTGTTGTCGAAGGCTTTCATGGCTGGGATAACAGGGCCATACAGCCCAAAAAACATGCAACAACCAAGGATTTAGAATATTTTTCAGGAAGTTAGATCTGAAGAAAATATTATCTCCATAGATTTTTTTTTTTATCCTGGTGATTGAGGTATTCTGAGGCCCCGAAAAATCCACTCATGTCCTAAAGAGATGGAAATAATTAGAGATCTTTTTGAGGCTGATGTTTAGTTCTCTGTGTGTCTTATACTTTTAAATCATTTGGACTTATGGCGACCCTAAGGTCAATCTATCACAGGACTTTCTGGGCAAGATTGCTTCAGAGAGGGGTTATACTTTGTCTTTCTCTGACAGAACGAGACTTGTCCCAAAGTTAACCCAGTGCACTTCCATGACTGAGTTGGGATTCAAAACCTGGTTTCCAAATACTCAAACTACTACACCATGAAGGCTTTCTGGTGCATTAACCTTTCCCCACTCCTCTTAACAGCAAAGTAAGAGTTGTGCTTCTATAAGCAAAATTAATTCTCTTCTTAGACATGTTTTTGGTTGGGTTTTGAGCTATAAAAAAGATTTACAAGTAGAAATTTATTGTGGATATTTCTAGACATTTCTTATAATATACACTTATGCTCACTTGATGGGGCCATATTGGTTGTTTACTTATGCAGTGATAGAATAGGGTACCTTGGTTACTCCAGTTTCTCAAACACTTACTGGGTTGATGCAGCTAATCTCAAGGTTAATTAATACAAAATAGCTCCTGCCTTAGGATATGTAAAGAGATTATCTCCTCATGGCTACACAACTGACTCAATTTTAAGGTTGGCTGCCTCACACTGTCTACAATTTAACAGCACAAGGCAAATCTAGAAATACTGGCAATGATAGAGAGCCATGACCAATGTGTTAAATGAGTTATCATACTGCCAAGTAATGCAGAAAATGCTAGGAATAGGATCAGGGCCATAGCCAGAAAATTTTTTTGGGAGGTTTGAAAATTTCAGGGGGGGGGGGGGTTGAACCCCTTACCCCCACCCCCCGGCTACATGCCTGTCACGACCCAGGCTGCAGAGCACCAATAACCATACACAGAGGCCAGAATCTATCTAATATCTTTATTAAGGGAATATATAAAGTTAATAAAAGCAAGTGTAGGAAATAGTTCAGAAGTAGACCTTTCAGGGAAGGTCAAATTTAGTCCAAAGAACCAATGTCCAATATGAAATATTAAGGTCCAAAGTTGTAATCCAATAACCGAAACACTCACTTTGCCAAGCAAAGTGAGGGGAGATGACAAGGTCCTTTAGTCCATGAAACTTGAGCAAGGCTAGGAAGTAACTTGATTCTTGGAACACAAGGCTTGAAACAAGGCAACAAGAAACGAGGAGCAAGAACAAGATCCGTGGTAATTACTTGGCAAGGTCCGGGAAGCAAGGCAAGATCCGGGGAGTAAACAAGGCTGGGAGCGGAGGCTTGGAAACAGGAACGAGGCTTTGAAGCGGGAGTAGCGCTGTCCACACACACTACTCCAGTAGCTGACGAATTGACTCCGCAAGATTCCTAAAGGGCAAGGAACCTAAATAGGGTCTCGTTTTCCCACCAAAGAACACTTCTCTGGGGAATCAGAAACGAAAGTCAATCTCTGTGCCCAGATGTATGACTCCCTAAAATTTCTCATGGAAGCAGGCTTAATCATCTGAATGCTTTGCTGCGATTCTCAGGCTTCTGCGATTAGCCTGCTGAACTCCTTTTTGTTGTTGATAATAATTACGGCGAGAAAATGGGGGAGATTTTGACTCAGGGCTTGTTTGGCAGATTTCTGGAAGACAAACCTCCTGCAGGTGCAAGGGCTCCAATTCTGGCTGGGAAAGTTCCCTTTCTGGCTGAAATGGTGGAAAACCCAAGTTTTCCTCTTCATCCGTCACAACAGCACTAGGAACGGGACTACATGGCCCATGAGTCATCACAATGCCTGTCAATATCTGCTTGAGATAGTGCCTGGAGGGACTTTTAATTTTTTGTGTCTCATAGACTTAGCATGGGGATTTGAGTCTCATAGACTTAGCATGGGGATTCATGAGTAAACCAGGTTTTTTTTAACCTGAAAATTGGGGGGGGGGGGGGTTCGAACCCCCCCCCCCCCCCCAAAATAAAACCCTGGCTACAGGCTTGAATAGGATGTCCACAGTGCAATTTTAGAGACCAAAACTGTGTAAATCAGATTCCAACAACAGCAAAGAAGTGGAGCACATTGACACATTTCACTTAATCACAAGGATCTGGAAGCAGCTTTCCGCAGTCCAAGTTCTTTTCATGATTCTATTAGTTATCATATCTAATACCTTTATGCAGTTTATTTCAATATAAAACATAATAGAGTTGACCCAGTGTTTTTGTCTGACAGCTTTAGGCACAGAACTACACTTTCCTTATGGTTAATAAAATGCCGCTCACATATTAAAGGGAAATACAACGACTATTTGTTAATAGGGAAGGTACATGACACACACTGCAACTATACATTTTATTAGGCACAGCTACATCAAGTGCTTGATGGAAGCAGAAAGTCTAGGAGGAAGTCTTGAAGTGAGAAAGACTAAATATATCATTGGTAATTTGGGGGGCGGGGCAACAAAGAGCCTTAAGTCTCCAGAAAACCTGGATTTCCATACAAAGAGCCTGGAACAGACATGGAAATAGTGGGAAACATGGATTCAGTTTTATTCCGAACTAACTATGACTGATAAAGAGAAGAAAATAAAGGTTGTGGGTACTAGGGAAATAAGGACAGGTTGCTCACCTGTAACCATGTTTCTTCGAGTGTACTCTGTGAATTCACACTAATGGAGAAGCTGCGCCTGCGCAGGTTCCGACGGAAACTCTTCCAAGCTGAAGTTCAAATTTTGGCGGTAACCACGCCCCCCCTTCCCAAGGGGCATATAAGGCAGCCCCAGGCGCCCGCTCTCCAGTTCCTATGCCGCCAAGGCAACGAGAAAGGGAGAGGTTTGCCAGAGGGGAAGGAAGGGCGGGTTTGTGTGAATTCACAGAGTACACTCGAAGAAACATGGTTACAGGTGAGCAACCTGTCCTTTTTCTTCGTGTACTCTGTGAATGCACACTAATGGAGACTGACACGCTAAGGTCCCGGATGGTGGGACAAGGCAAACTCGACAATCAGTGAATGTCCAAACATATATTTATTAGGACATATTGAGATAACAGTCCCAAGAGACCAGTGCAATAAATTGTCCGAAAGGACCAGTGCAATGCAAACATGAGCATAGTAGAAGAGGAAACATAACATAGAAGATTATTCAATAAACATGATAGAAAAACACGCAATTGCGTATAGTGCATATAAACACTCTCCCAGGGGGGAGAGGGGAAAGAACATCATGGCCTTTGACATATGCGCCAGGATCAATAAGGCGGTACAAAGCAACAGAGCAACTGCTCAACACAATCAGGGGAAAACATATCCCTAGAGGTAGGTATGGGGAAAAAGACCGGCCCAAACTTGAAGGAGAGGTATAGAGAGTCACCTGCGGGTGAATATAAGGAGAAAGGACGTTTGAGAGTCAGGAGAGGCAAGATGAGAGTACTGATCTTGCGAAGGCCGAGTCCTTTAAGGCTTTATTGTCCAGCCTGTAGTGAGAGACAAACGTAAGAGGGTTTGACCAGATAGCCGCTTTGCATATGGAGTCAAGCGGAATACCCCTGAGGAAGGCGGTTGAAGCCGAGAGGCCCCTAGTCGACCTCGGGCGGATGGATGGAGGAGGAGGTCGCTTGGCTAGTTCGTAGGCCAACTCAATGGCCTGAGCGATCCAGTGGGACAGTCTTTGGGAAGAGATGGGATTACCCAACTTGTCCTGGGCATAGGCGACAAAGAGTCTTTGTGTCTTATGGATGTCCTTGGTACGGTCCCTGTAGAAGAGAAGTGCCCTTCGAACGTCAAGAAGGTGCAGTTTTTGCTCGAGAGGAGAGGAGGGGTTAGAGAAGAAAGCTGGTAGGACAATGTCCTGGTTGAGGTGGAAAGCTGACACCACCTTAGGGAGAAAGGTAATGTCCGGGCGAAGAACAGCGCGGTCATGGTGAAAACGTAGATAAGGCTCGTCGACCCTGAGAGCAGCAAGCTCGGATGGCCGTTGTGCCGACGTGATCGCCACTAGAAAGGCCAACTTCCAGGAAAGCAGACGGAGATCGGTCGAGGCAAGCGGTTCGAAGGGAGCAGAAGTGAGTTGAGAAAGTACAAGTTCGAGGTTCCAGCCCGGCGTAGGTGGTAGCGACGGCGGGCAGATGTTATTGTAGCCTCGGAGAAAAGTTTTGATCAAGTGGTGAGAAAAGAGAGATGGCTGACCGTGGCGTTGAAAAGACCAGGAAAGAGCTGCGAGATAAGCCTTAATAGAAGCGAGAGAGAGTTTCTTCTCGACGAGGGTCATGAGGAAGTCGAGGACCACCGATACCGAGGTCGGAAAGGTGTCGACGTTACGGGATCGAAGGAAGGCGTGAAAGCGAGAGAGTTTATAGGAATAAGCCTTGGTAGTAGACGGCTTATGGGCTGCCCGAAGGACGTCTTGCAGGTTCTGCGGAAGGGAGGCTAGGTAAGAATCCTCCATGCAGTGAGATGAAGGGAAGGGAGGTCCGGGTGAAGAATTTTGCCGTCCTCCCTTGAGAGAAGGTGCGGCGAGGGAGGCAGAGGGCGAAACGTTCCTCTGGAGAGACGAAGAAGGGCTGGATACCACGGTTGGCGGGGCCAGGCCGGAGCTATGAGAATCGCTGTGACCGAGATCGAGAGAAGTCTTTCGAGAACTTTCGGTATGAGGGGAATCGGTGGAAAAAGATAAAGCATCTCCGCTGACCAGTCCAGCAGAAAGGCGTCCCCTAGACAGCCGGGGAAGGAGTTCGGGGGAAGTCTCGCTCCATAGCGGGGTAGCTGAGCGTTGTGGGGGGACGCGAAGAGATCCAGAGTAGGGCGTCCCCAGTGGAGGAACAGACCGTCGAGGATCTCGGGATCGAGCTTCCACTCGTGAGAGGAAGATGTCATCCTGCTGAGGGCATCTGCTAAGTCGTTTTGGGCACCCGGCAGGTGGATTGCAGAGACCTGTACGTCGTGGGCTATGCACCAAACCCAGAGACGGGAGGAGAGGAGCATCAATTTCCTCGAACCCGTACCGCCCTGTTTGTTGATGTAGAATACTGCTACGAGGTTGTCCGATTGAATGAGGATGGACTTGTGACGGATGAGGCGGGAGAATGCTTTCAGGGCTTTGAGAATGGCGAGAAGCTCGAGGAAGTTTATGTGGTTGGCCCTCTCGGATGGGGACCAAAGATCTTGAACCGTTAGACCGCTCATGTGGGCTCCCCAAGCGTAGGTGGAGGAGTCCGTGGTTATGGTTAGCGACGGCGGGGCTGGATGAAATGGGAGGCCCCTGCACACGTTTTGGTGAGACGTCCACCATGAGAGGGACTGGCGGACGAACGACGGTACCGACAAGTACTTGGAGTTGTGGTGGTAGAACGGCTTGAAAGTGTCTATAAACCACCTTTGTAGGACCCGAAGGCGCAGCCTGGCAAACGGGGTCGTGAGAACCGTGGAGGCCATGTGGCCCAGAAGGACTTGAATGGCACGGGCTCTGACCCTCCGGGCGGATCGACAAAGGGCGATGTGGTGGCGGAGAGCTAGGAATCTGTCGAACGGTAGTGAAACAGTCTCTGTGACGGAGTCGAAGAGGGCCCCGATGAACCGGATTCGGGTTGACGGGGAGAGATTTGACTTCTCGGAGTTGAGTTGGAGGCCGAGAGATTTTAGAAGACGCAGCGTGAAGGAGACGTGGTTTTCGAGAAGAACCGGATCGGGCCCGACGAGAAGCCAGTCGTCCAGATAAGGAAAGACCGTGATGCCATGTAGCCTGAGGTGGGCCGCTACGGCGGCGACGACCTTGGTAAAGACCCTTGGGGCCGTAACGAGACCGAAGGGTAAAACGGTAAATTGGTAGGTTTGGTCGAGAACTTTGAAACAGAGGAACCGTCTGTGCGCTTCCCGTATCGCCACGTGGAAGTAGGCGTCTCGTAAGTCTATGGAGGCAAAGTAGTCTCCCCGCTGCAGCATCGGGAGGATAGAGGCAATAGAGACCATCCTGAATTTGGAAGGGCGAATGAATATATTGAGGGCCCTTAGGTCCAGAATGGGGCGTAGCCCGCCCCCCCTCTTCGGGACTGTAAAGTATCTGGAGAAGAAACTTAAAGGGTCCAGTTCGGGCGGGGAGGGACGGATGGCGCCTTTGGCCAGTAATGCATCGACTTCGGCCAGTATCTCTGGGGAAGGAGTTGAGTAGAGAGTGCGACCTGTAGGTGGGAGGTCCGTGAACTCTAAGGCGTAGCCATCTTGGACAATGCGAAGAACCCATGCATCTGAAGTAATGGACTCCCATTGATTGTAGAAGGGGGCTAGGCGGTCGGCAAAGGCACCGGAGGGTCGAGGCAGCGTGGGCTCTACATCGGTAGCGGGCGAGGAGCTTTGGCAGGGGTTGGCGTCAGGTACGCCGGTTAGCCTGCGGAGGAGCGGGGGTGGTTCGACCGCGTTGCTTTTGCGGATGAGGTCCCCGACGAGGTTGGTGATGGGTTTGATTATTCGAGCCCGAAGGCCGCCTGAAAGAGTGGTGTCTGAAAGATTGCGGCGGGAAGCGGCGGGAGCGGTGCGGGAACCAGCGGGTGCGCTGAGGTTGCGGTTGGTCGCCACATTTAGACGCAAGAATTTTAAAGTCATGATTAGACTTGAGTTTGTCATCGGTACCGGAGTTAAATAGTCCGAGCGCGTCAAAGGGAAGGTCCTCAATGACCTGTCTGGAAGATGAGGAGAGACCCGAAGACCTCAGCCAGGCGTGGCGGCGGATGGATATCGCGTGGGCAATCATCTTGCCCGCAGTATCACCTGTATGTTTCGCCATTTGTATTTGGTGGTGAGCAAGCGAGTCTGCTTCCTGTTGGAGGGTAGTGAGGACGGAGCGGTCTTCGTCCGACATCTTAGCGAAGAAGGGCTGTGCCTTCTCCCAGATAATCTGCTGGTAGGCACCCATGCAGGCTCCATAGTTCGCCATGCGGCAAAGCAAAAGGGCTCCAGAGTAAAGTTTTCGACCCACGGCGTCGAAGCGCTTCCCTTCTCTGTCGGCCGGAGTGTTCGACTGACGACCTGAGGATTGAGAGGCCTTAACAACCAGGGAGTTGGGGTCGGGGTGGTGTTTGAGCCACTCCAAGGTATCATCGTCGGTACGGTACCAAGTCTCGATCCTCTTCGAGGTCGGAGGAATGGAGGAAGGGGTTTTCCAGGAGGCCTGGATAACGTCCAAGAGATAAGGCAGAAAAGGGAGTAGCGTGGCCGGCGGAGCTTGGGCCTGCACCCTTTTGAAAACTGGATCAGACACTGCTTTGGAAGTCTGCTTGATCTCCAAACCCAGGGCGTCGGCCATTCTGACCATTTGATCAGAGAAAGCACGAATATTGTCAGTAGGAGAAGGCGGGTCTGCCTCATACGCATCGTGGGGAGGAGAGAGGTCGAGACCGAGAGAGACCACCGAGGCCGAGAGGACAGAGTCTGGGCGGTCAATATCAACATCTTCCTCCTCAGCTCCTTGGGGGGACTGAGGGGGAGAAGAAAGCACAGTCTCGGGAGGAGGCATGGCCTCGCGGGAAGAGAGGGCCGGGAGCCGAGGATCCTTAGACGCTGAGGCCTGGGCTGCTCGAGCCAGGCGAGCCGTTTGTCTGCCACGCTCCGGTGTCGAGGTGGGAGGGAAGAGCTGTTGGCGCGACGAGTGAGGCGGCACAAGGGGCTCCGGCACCGGCACCCTGACCACCGTTTGGGTAGAGTGGTGGGGTGAGTCCTGCAGCTCCCCGTCAGACAGGGGGTGCAATGGAGATTGAGAAACATCTCTAGGCCTCTGGGCTGGCACAATTGGAGAAGACCTTCTCGAGGAGGTTGCCGAGGAAGATGGCGGGTCTCTCCTTGAGGAGGCCGAGGAAGAGGAGCGCTGAGTCAGCCGTTTCTTTGTCGGCGGTTGCTTGGATGCAACCCTCAAGGACTTGCCAGGTGTGGGAGGAACCACAGCTGAGTCAGATTGCGCTCGACGAGACTCCTCGTGAGCCCTTTTAAAGGCTATTTTGATAGCAGAGGAGGACGGAGGGGAGCCGATACGAGAGCGGATCGAGGTCACCGAAGCCAGAGAGCTCGACGTCGAGGAAGGCCCCACCTTTCCGGAGCGGGTCGACACGGTAGCCGTCGTCACAGTACACGGTGGCTTGACCGGTTTAGCGGTCCTGGAGGTCCTGGACGCTCTGGACGAGACCGAGGAGGCTTTAGCTGTCGGAGGCTTAGCTGGTGGCGCCGACATAGCTCTCAGAGCTGAAGACGACGACGTACCCGACGTCGACGGAGTCGGTTCTGGCGCGAGAGATTTTTCATAAAGTGCCGCTCTAAGCCTAGCGGCTCTGTTCTTTCTGGCCTGAGCTGTGAGAGCTAGGCAGAAACGGCAGGTACTGACCACATGAGCCTCGCCAAGACAGAAGAGGCACTTGGCGTGGCCGTCCGAGTCAGGAATTTTAGCAGCACACTGCGTGCAACGCTTGAAACGAGTAGTAGACATGCGAAGAGTCCGAAGTGAACCTTGCGGCGGAAAAAAAGGAACTGGAGAGCGGGCGCCTGGGGCTGCCTTATATGCCCCTTGGGAAGGGGGGGCGTGGTTACCGCCAAAATTTGAACTTCAGCTTGGAAGAGTTTCCGTCGGAACCTGCGCAGGCGCAGCTTCTCCATTAGTGTGCATTCACAGAGTACACGAAGAAAAAAGTAAGTTTAAATAATAATAATAATAATAATAATAATAATAATAAAAGCAATGTGCCTTAAAGTAGTTTCCAACATATGGTTTTGTTTTTTTTCGTGTCAGGAGCGACCTGAGAAATTGCAAGTCGCTTCTGGTGTGAGAGAATTGCCCGTCTGCAAGGATACCCGGTTGTTTTTACCATATTGTGGGAGGGTTCTCTCATGTCCCCGCAGGAGAAGCTGGGGCTGACAGACAGGAGCTCACCCCACTCCCCGGATTCAAACTGCCAACCTTTTGTTCAGCAATCGTGCGGGCACAAGGGTTAAACTTGACTCTAATGTTTCATTGGTAAAATTTGTTCAGAAGAGTTTTGCCTTAGTCTTCTTTTGAGACTGAGAGCATATGGTTTGCTCAATGCCATCAATGGGTTTTCATGGTTGAGTGAAAGTCAAACCCTGGTCTCTCTCTTCAACAAGCTTATGTGTTAATAACGTCCACCACCAATAACCAAATAAACATTTTCTGTTGCTATTAGGCATACCACTGAAAGGAAATATGTTATACGGTAATATGTAAAGACCTCAGAAACAAAATCTGTAACCGCAGAGAAATATCAGGAAGTGAGGAGGAAAAGCATCCTAAGGGTGGGGATTAGCCAAAGAAGCCAATAACAGCTCTGAAGGACTTACCCTAAATAAAGTACACTGCTTAATATTGAAATAAGAGCTGTGCTACAATGGCACAAATAGTGTCACAAGAAAAAGTAAAAGCACTTAAATGAAATCATGTATTATAAAAGCATTTAAACAACAAAACAGTATAAACAATAGCTAGAGTTTCAGTATTGTTTTAAGTCGTTAAAAGAACAATAATATTGCCTGCTGGTTCACAAATGATGTGCGTTCATCCGTACATTTTAAATTTTAACCAACAAGCCTGTGTTCGACTCAGTAGTCAGAATATTAAAAATCCATAACCTAAAGAGTACTGCAGCGCCCCCAGTGGTTTTTAAAAAAAATATAGAGACACCCTGGCAGTGCTGGAAAACAAATACCAAAGAAAGGGATCAAATGTTTAAATGACGATGATTCATTTCACAGACTTGCTCCTTTACTCTCACTCAGGTTGGTCAGTTATTTAGGACTGAAATATATTTACAAGTATCTTTTCATGGCTGTTCAAACTTTCTAAATTGGGAACAGCTTTCAAATCATAACACCAAAATATCTCAGGTGGCATGTCAGAAGCAAAGCTTCAGGCCTCAAAAGGAAACTAGACTGAAGTTAGGTTGAAATCTTATATCCACTTACCCAAGTATAACTCTATTGAACTCAAGGGAGCTTACTTCTGAGGAAATGTCTTTAAGATTCCACTGAGCTAAGTACTATGGTGGCTAGTTGTAGAATAACGTACTTGCAAAGGAGAAGCCAGAACATTAAATAGCTCTTTACAAGATGACTATAACCTACACATTTTCAACACCTCTCAGATGTGCTAAAATCCAGGAGGTTCTGGGATACCCATATTGCACAATTACAGCAGCTTAATATCATGTAGTCATTGCTCCATCCCATGGAATTCTGAGATTTTTAGTTTAGTAAACACATAGTAATCCTTCAATTACAGCACTGGGGCTGTCTGTTCTCACTTGACAATAGTTTCGTTGGGCCTTTAGAGATGGGCAGGAATACTTTCCTGAACTGGCCTTAAACCTTTACGTCCATGTTATTTTTATACATGCACACACAGTTTGAATACAGATGGTGAGCAAATATAGCACAAACCTATTCCTGGCTATTTAAAACAAGTTATTTCTATCAGTGCAGGAGGCTCACTTTCACCTTGGGATTAACTGTGGTCAGAATGGTAGTATACTAAAGAGTCAACTATAATAAAATAAGGGTTTCTTTGATCCAGCAAAGATACCAATCTTATCATTTTCCATTCAAAAAGTTTTAACCAAGTACTGTATAGAATATTGGTACGTTTTTTCATACCATGGCACTTTCACTATGGATTCATTTATTTAATGAACTACTAGTGAATGAATACATCAGAGTTAAGTTTTTTTCCAGGTAAGCTGTGAAGTATGAAGCTGAAGACATAATGAAGAAAACAGGTCAAGGATGAGTAGCTTATGGCCCTCTAGAGGTTGTGACTGTCAGCTATCACTAACCCCAAACAATATTCCCAATGATGAGAGGTTACTTTAGTTGTTATCCAACCCACATTTCCCCATCTTTGCACTGGATGGTAGCAATGCCTTTCTTCCTGTGAAGTGGCCACACCAGTAATAATTCTACAGTTAGCCATCAAACATGCAAAAAAGAGTCATTAAAGTATTACAAGAAATGCCAAAGCTAAATGATCCTCAACTATGCAGCCAATCAAAATGGAATTGGTTTACATCTAAATAAAAACTGTATTAGACTGTATGGCAGACAAAAGGGGTCTCCCATACCATACTTGAAAACTGTGTTGTTCCAACATATAACACATGTAGGTCCCCTATGAACCTATGCGATCTCTAAGATCTTCCGGGGAGGCCCTCCTCTCGGTTCCTCACAGTTACGACTGGTGGGAATGAGAGGGCCTGCTCGGCTGTGGCCTACTGACGCTTGAACTCCCTCCCCAGGGAGATTAGGTTAGCACCCTTGCTACCTTCCTTCAGGAAACAGTTAAAGACTTGGATGTTTCGGTTGGCTTTAGACAGTCATTAGATAATCAGATGGCATTATTTTATCCTGTATTTTATTACTTAACTTATCATTCTATTCTTATATTGCTGCTCCAGTTTCTCCACCTAAGTAGATGATAGAACTGCGCCTGGTGGTTGACTGATACTATCAACTGTTTTATTCTTGTCTTACATTGTATTACTGTTTTTATCTTTTATACTGTGAACTGTATTTATATTGTTGTTCATTTCGTCAATGTTGTTCGGGCCTTTGCCCCATGTAAGTCGCCCCGAGTCCCCATGGGGAGATGGTGGCGGGGTATAAATAAAGTTGTTTATTATTATTATTATTATTATTATTATTATTATTATTATTATTATTATTATTATTATTAACACCCCAAATGCATCAGATCCTGCCAGTCTTGGAAGCCTGAGAGATCACCAATAAATACCAGGTGCTATTTGGCTATATAACAGAGGAAGGCCTAAGAAAATCATACAAAATTCATGGGGTTTGCCTAAGTTTACAGGAAGGCACATATACACACAATATCCTTTTATAACATTTACTCGGATGTCAGTCCTGTTCAAATATCCCCTGAGTCTTTAATTAGAAGCTTTGTTCTCTCTGTTTCCACCTTTCTATTCATTTCCTGCATTGTTTATGAACTCCTTTGTCCACTTCTGCTCTACACATAAAATATGTTTTTGTTATGGTCTTCTTTTCTCATTTGTGTTCTTCAGTTACTAGTATTGAGAGGCATAACTCCCTCCAATATTGAAGATAATATGTAATTGGTCACCATTTAGAGTACGAGTCCTCTTGACAATTTTATTCGTGTGATGTCAACTCCTAACAATTTGTCAGAGATGTTCTATTAATTGAAGTAGGAATTTCCTAAGGAGAATACCATATGGCATTTCATGCTGTTTGTCAGGCCATCTCAGCTTAACATCTACAGTAAATATTTGACTATGTTTGCTAGAAAACTGTTGGTGCACAGCAGATGTACCATAACTAGTTATATTCTGTGTTCAGACAAGTCAGAGCTTTATATTGATTGTGTAATTTCAAGGTTAAACAAACATTTATATCTATTTTGTGCATGTAAGCCTCAGTGCCTTCATCTTCTCTGATGAAGTCTCTTACTCTCTGGTGTAAATATCCAGGTACATTCCTTCAGCTGCAATAGGCACACTTGTGTCGTTTCTAAAATACATAGAAGGAAAGACCCAGACCCTTCCTAGTCACCACTACTATTTGATTTAAAAATGGAAGGATGCACTTGTGCCTGCATGGATCATCCAGAATGAAATATAATCAAAGTGAAATAAGAGAAATCTTGTTTATTGAAAGCCCTCTGATTCAGAAGCTAAGGCATGTAAAAATCAATGGTTCAAATTAATTGAGCAAAATAACCATCTGAATCTCTTTCCCTGCACTTCATGACTGTTATCTAAAGATGCTTATCTATTCTGTCACATCAACGATGCATGAAGAAGTGGAGCTCAAACAGTTCTCTTCGGTCCTTTGCACACAAATGTTTACTGGCACTACATAAAATGTTTCTGACATTTCAACAAAACAATCTGAGACAGAATTTGCAGCTTGCTAATATTTCAACATATCCTTCACTGTTTGATAACCAAGAATATTTTGAAAACCTTTTTAAAATCCTTGAAAAATTCTATGTCACCTTAAAAGGCTTTTATTTTTTTAAAAATATTTCATTTGGGAGAATATTTACTGTTCTCCTAAAAATAGGACACAAGCCTTACAGCCTTCTTCTTCTATAACATGTTTCTTTACATAAAAACTACAGAACACTGCTTGTCAATGAGTATCCTTTATGACAAATCTTGATAAGACAGCTTTAGGACTAGAAAGAAGAACAGTAGCAATACAAATGTTCTGATTAAATTTTTAGATAATGATCCCAAATAATTTTTAAAGTGCCCCATCAGTGTTGCATCCTTCATAATGCACATGGTGTCTTGAGGTGGGTTTCTGATACTTCTGTTGTTTCTCCTTCTCCCCCCTTCCCCTGAGTAGAGCTGTTCCATGTGGTGCCTGGAAGCCTTGCTGTCTTCATTTTTAGGTCTGTTCCTGGGGTTATTTGGGGTGCTGATTCAGAAAATTTCATTAGATAGACCATGTCAGCTCTAGATTTAAATATGGTTTTCTGTGGATGAGCAGATGGCAACTACTGGGTGGCATATGTTCTGTATCAGAAACTACAGCTAATGTAGTCTATCCAATGCAATTTTCTGAATCAGCACCCCAGATAACCAAACCGAAATCTAAAGCTGACCGAAAACTGATTTGTAACCCTTTTGGTACTAATGTTGGAAAGTTGTCCCAGGTCAAAGTGGTCCCTGGTCAAAATAGTCTTTGGCCAAGTGGTCCCTGGTCAAAAAAAGGTTGAGAACACCTGATCTAAACCGATTACCTAGTCAATAACTATCCAACAACCAATGTGGCATAGTAGTTTGAGTATTAAATCACAGCTCTGGAGAGAAGGTTGAAATTCCCACTAAGTCATGGAAACCCACTGGTCATTGCAGAAAACTTTGTAACAGGGTTGTCGTAACAACAATAAAAGGTAAAAAAAAAAAAAGTAAAGGTTTTCCCCTGACATTAAGTCCAGTCGTGACCAACTCTGGGGGTTGGTGCTCATCTCCATTTCTAAGCCGAAGAGCCGGTGTTGTCCGTAGACACCTCCTTTATTTTATCCCATCTATCTCCTGCTACAGGAACTCAAGTAGGTTAGTAGGTGCTGCCAAATAAATGGACAGCACTTTTTTGAAAACTATTTTTAATACAGGGTTGTTGTATGTTTTCTGGGCTGTATGGCCATGTTCCAGAAGTATTTTCTTCTGACGTTTCACCCACATCTATGGCCAACATACCTCACAACCTCTGAGAATGCCGGCCATAGATGTGGGCGAAACGTCAGGAGAGAATACTTCTGGAACATGGCCATACAGCCCGGAAAACATACAACAACCCTGTGATCCCGGCCATGAAAGCCTTCGACAACATATTTTTAATACAATTTTTTAGAATGATACAGGCAACCTTAGCAAAGGCAATGCTCCTGTTTAACTCCTGCAGAAGAGAATGACTTCTATAATAAAGCCCACATTTTTAAATAGGTTGAAACACTGCCCTGCCACACCTGTTTTTCAAAACCAGATATGCATTCCTGACTGCTTCTGGTCTGTCCTCCCCCCATTTTTGGTCCATGTGGAAATCAGTGTGGATCCTGGAAGCAAAATATTGAGCAAGATCCACAAGAAGTCGTTTACCCATGATGTAAAGCACTGTCATGGACATTCATGTCATGGTGATGAAATCAGTATAACATCGAAGACTTGACATTTTACTTAGAAATATTTACAAAACTAATTGTAGAGCTCAAATTGTATAGCAAGAGAAGTAATCCATTTTTCCCCACAAATTCATCACCACACAGTTACATAAAGGTGCTTTCAGTTCGCATCTGTTGGCAATTAGAGGGCCACATTGCCCCTCTAGGGAGACCAAACCTAGATTGGCCAGTCCTTGCCACAATTCCCATTTTTGCCACATTCCAGCCTTTACTTCAGATCATTTTCAGTCCAGAAAAGAATTTTCTTGAACAGAAAGTCAATCAAAAGTAAATCTGGGTCACTTCCTATTATAGTAGAGTCTCACTTATCCAACACTCGCTTATCCAACATTCTGGATTATCCAACGCATTTTTGTAGTCGATGTTTTCAATATATCGTGATATTTTGGTGCTAAATTCATAAATACAGTAATTACTACATAGCCTTACTGAGTATTGAACTACATTTTCTGTCAAATTTGTTGTATAACATGCTGTTTTGGTGCTTAATTTGTAGAATCATAACCTAATTTGATGTTTAATAGGCTTTTCCTTAATCCCTCCTTATTATCTAACATATCCGCTTATCCAACCTTCTGCCGGCCTGTTTATGTTGGATAAGTGAGACTCTACTGTATTTTTAAAAAGGTCCTAAAATAGTCAAAACATGGTAAAATATTCTCTACACCCCAATTTGAGGGGAGGGGGACTTTTGGCACACAGAAAAATCATTTTCCCAATGGGGAGACTTAGAGAATACACTAAAACACTGTTCAAGCTGCATGCTGCCATAGGCTTTATCCTTTCCCATCTATTCACTTGTACACGCATCCTCTCTAGTCAAGTGCTCTAGTGAGAGTCATGGTAAAAGAGGCTGATAAATGAAGCTGAAAACAGATCTGTTTTGCTCACCTTCTACATGCTGAAGCAGAAAAATAACCTAGTGTGTTATTACTACATTTAGCCACTGTAAGCCAGTATTTAAGGAAAGAAGTATCATGAATATTAGAAATCATGCAGTGTATTGAGCCAAGATGGATGTCTATGTTCCCTGTGTGTAAACAGACTGTACAGTACACTGTACTGCTACAACACTATTATACAAGAGGAGCAGCAAATGAAGGCATTGATAGAAGCCTTCATGAATAAAGTGACTCAGTTCTACCTATTAGATTAGCTGTGTTCTAAGTCTTTGCAGATATACCGTTATTTTATTTTTGTATTCCAATTACACAGCAGGGAGCCTGTGGTATACAACATGCATCAACTGATGAGGAGCAATGTTAACTAGGATATCTGCTGAAATATTCAGACAGCAAGGACTACATCTCATATAAGCTGTGCTGCCTATATTGATGTCTGGATAATTTATTTGCCTGTGAAACATTCATATCTGCCACTGTTGACCTCAGTTTTCATTATGAGCTCAGCTCAACTACTGTAGGGGGACTGCATGTACACACATATACGCACACGCTCTCTAACATGCACATACACACATATATACAGAAGATGAAGCAGCCGAGTCTATTTGCCTGTAAAAATCACCCAAGGGACCAAGATGTTAGGAAAGATATTAGTTGCTGAAAAGGAAATGTCCAATAGAACTGGAGAGGGGAGAGAGAAACACACAGCTGGCATGAAATTACTTACGCAAAGAGGTATAATAAAATAAGGAGGTAAAATTATGAAATGATATGACTGTTATAAACACTGTTTTAAAAATGCATTTCGGCTGTGTTTATGGGAAGTTTCCACAGCAGTATTTTTATTTTGGGCCCCCAATTAATTTAAAAAAATGTAATGAGGTCACATTCAGAGCTTTCTAACCATTCTTATCTTTTCAGCATGTCTGCAGCCTCTCTATGTGGATTAAATAAATCTAAGAGCATTATTTTAATAAAATTTAGAGGAGTGGGAAGCATAACACCAAATACTGCTATTCTTCAAAATACATTTTCACAACCGTATGGAACATAGCTGTACTCAAAATACTTTTATTTACATGCTTTTAATTTGTGAACATTTGAAAGTATGTCATGCATTTTTTCAAAAAATAGGGCATCACATTCTTCACTTTATAAACGGATTAGCTATCTACTGGACTAACATCTGTCTAATATATACACAGACGGGCAGAGAGAAAATGTCAAACTGGTACAGTAGAGTCTCACTTATCCAACATAAATGGGCCGGCAGAACGTTGGATAAGCGAATATGTTGGATAATAAAGAGAGATTAAGAAAAAACCTATTAAACATCAAAATAGATTATGATTTTACAAATTAAGCACCAAAACATCATGTTATACAACAAATTTGACAGAAAAAGTAGTTCATTAGACATTAATGCTATGTAGTAATTACTGTATTTACGAATTTAGCACCAAAATATCACAATGCATTGAAAACATTGACTACAAAAATGCGTTGGATAATCCAGAACGTTGGATAAGTGAGTGTTGGATAAGTGAGACTCTACTGTATTAACAAATACATAGTTTGCTAAGGTTTAATGGTGCAAGAGACAAACAGCATCCTGAGCAAAGTATAACTGGTATTAATAGCAGCAGAAGTAAACAAGATGTCCCCCATGCATACAGGAAAAAAATGACCAACCTGCATGAAATATTACTGCGCTTTTTCTAAACCCAGAAGGAAGACGAAGGTTTCGGAGTAATCCTTTTGCTGTGAGTTGAATATGCATGTTGGATAAGGAGAATTTCGGAGACCATAACATGTCTTCAGAGCAATTGGAATAAAATCAAGCAGGAAACAGCCTGCATGTGCTGTCACATACTATATTTGTAACCCAGCACTGAGGCTACGCAGTACTTGGCAAAAACACCAACAACAATCTCGCAACACATCAAAATGCCCCTTGTTCTTCACGAAGGCTGTCCACAAACAGGAGAATCCAAGAAGGCAGATGCTGTATTCACAATGTAAATGCTGCTGGCAGCGTCTTTCCCCACCAGATGCTGCAAAACAAAGCTCCCCCTCAGAATAAAACTGCTCTGTGATTCAGAAGACAAGCAGCCTCTGAATTACATCACACGGTTCGTGTTTAATCTACTCTAGGACCCAGTAGGGATGAGGAGGAGGAAGTAGGTGTTCTCCCTAGCCGAATATATCCACCAATAATGTCACAGATGATATCATGCTCCTCCTTCAAAGCCACTAGAGGAGAAGATTTAATGCTCCACAAGGTGCATTAAGATTATTCCTCACATTATCAGACACATTATCTGAAATATTCTGAAATATTTTCAATACAGCTGTATTTTGGCACCTTGTAATCAGATGCTGGCAGTTATATTAGCCATTGCAGTTCTGTGTCAGCAATGGAACCTAGTTTTCTGCCTCAATGGCAGCAAAATGTTTAGAAATTCACAGGAAGGATTGGCCTAGTTTTGCAGCTCGCTGCCATTTAAAATGCTTTAATATGGAAACCGTCACCTGTGACTACAATGGCATGAGATTTACATACTATCTACTAGAAAACCTGCACATTTAAGGAGAGAGTCCAGGTGGGCAACTTGTACTGCAACTCCCATCAGTCCAAGCCAACACCGTCAACAGTGAAGCGTAAGTAGGAGTTGCAACTGCAAGAATACTACAACTTGTGTTGTCGAAGGCTTTCATGGTCGGAATCACTGGGTTGCTGTGAGTTTTCCGGCCTGTATGGCCATGTTCCAGAAGCATTCTCTCCTGACGTTTCGCCAACATCTATGGCAGGCATCCTCTGAGGTTGTGAGGTCTGTTGGAATCTAGACAAGTGTGATTTATAGATCTGTAGAATTTCCAGGGTGGGAAAAAGAACACTTGTCTGTTTGAGGCAAGTGTGAATGGTGCAATTGGCCACCTTGATTAGCACTGAATGGCCTTGCAGCTTCAAAGCCTGGGTGCTTTCTGCCTGAGGGAATCCTCTGTTCGGAGGTGTTAGCTGGCCCTGATATTTCCAGTCTGGAATCCCCCAATCTTCTGAGTGTTGTTCTTTATTTACTGTCCTGATTTTAGATTTTTTTTAAAAAAGATTCCCCCAGCCAGGAAGCAGTGAGGCTTTGAAGCTGCAAGGCCATTTAATGCTAATCAAATGGACAATTGCAACATTCACACTTGCCTCAAACAGACAGGCGTTCTTTTTCTCACCCTGAACATTCCACAGATATATAAACCACACTTGTCTAGTTTCCAGCAGACCTCACAACCTCTGAAGATGCCTGCCATAGATGTGGACAAAATGTCAGGAGAGAATGCTTCTGGAACATGGCCATACAGCCTGGAAAACT
Source organism: Anolis carolinensis (assembly GCF_035594765.1). Taxonomy (NCBI): domain Eukaryota; kingdom Metazoa; phylum Chordata; class Lepidosauria; order Squamata; family Anolidae; genus Anolis; species Anolis carolinensis. The sequence continues at coordinate 70,815,729 of NC_085845.1, read as the reverse complement.
GACAGCAACCCATACTACAACTTGGCCACTCAGCCTACGTGAATCTACAAGTAAAAACTTATTAATATAACATCAATTAATATTTAAATTTGACTACAGAATAGCAGCTACTTTGGAGTGGAGTGGGATAGTTACTTGATCTCTGAACTTTAAAATGTGTGTGTGTGCGCGTGTGCGTGCACACACACACACACACACACACACACACACACACACACAAATAAACCTGTTAGATATATAGAAGGCTATAGTTTGGCTTTCCCCTGTTCCCTTACATATAAAGGTAACATTAGATGCTAGGAAAACAATAAAAATGTGAGACTTGGGTTTGTCTAACTACACTGCAAACAAACGTCAGGGTCAGTGTTATCTTCCCCTCTTTTTAAATAATAATAATTATATATCATTTCGCACAAGGCCAACTAAGCCAACAAATAATCAAAATAAAACCATGACAACTAAACAAAACACTGTTTGCCTCCTTTTTTCTTCCTAATTGTCCTTCAGTCTCTCACATACATACAGCTTCTTCCTCTTAATGCATTTTAGATTTCCTAGGATTGTTTAATACACACACACATTCATTTTAATGACTTTAGCATAACATTCCTATTTTCTCCAGCAGGGGAAGTCATGTACAGTTTTTGGACTTCAATTTTTATTAAATCTCGCAAGGATGTCCAGGAACGCTGGGAGCTGTAGTCAGAATCTTTATCTGGCCAGCAGGTTGGGGATGGATGCATTGTACCATTTTTTTAAACTTTGAGGACTCCTGCTCTAAAGCATATGGCTTCTTCACAAGTGCACTAAGTTATTTGGAAGTTACTCCTCCAGGCTGGCAGCCAATAACAGAAAACTGCATTATTTTCTTCTGGGATTTCCAAAAGTATTGAGAAGCAAGAAGCATGCCTGCATCTATTTCTTGCATAATTCAACCAAAAAGTGTTTTTAAAAATGGTATCATCTGATGCAACAGTAAGTCTACACGCTTTTCTATCAGAAGCAAAATGTATGGTCCTTGTTATTCATCTCATTCATGCAGGAGGGTACTGATCAGATGGAGATGGCTAATGCAGGAAGCGCCAACTAACTACATGGATGTGTCACAGGCAGATATCACAATTACATGATGTAACTTTGCAGAGAACCAGCTCCCATAGGTTTGAGTATGATTTAAATAGCCATAATGTCCTAGAGGGGGAACTATGTCCACTCCAATGTTCTTGACCAGGTCCCCTGTTTCACATTTAGAAGGATTGCAATGCCTGTTACTACACGTTAGTAGAGAAATTTGAAACTAAACAGGCATGCCATCATTTACGAAAATCTACCCTATCTATTATCGCTTGTCTTTGCAATAATGAAATCCCTACAAGTTTCCATAAAATACAAGTATTCTTCAGAACCGAGCCGAAAACAACTGCGTTCTACCATCATACACTTCAATTAGAAACCAAGCTAATCTATTTTCAGCAATACAAATATCGCTTAACAGGCTAAGATTGTAATTTGTATTAAATAATAATAATAAAAACATTCAAAATGCACATTCACATAATTATATTATCCCAAGGCTACTATCTGCAGGGCTTTGGGCGAAAAATACAACTACTTGGGTTTTGTAAGAACATGTTTTGTTTTACTTGTTGCACAAGATGGATTTGAACCCAAGGACAAAAAGAACAGAATTAAATCTTTCTAACACGTATGCATGCATGCTTTTGGTCAAATTTAAAGAACATGGCCTAAGTTCCTTTATTGTAATCAAAAACCTAGCATCAGCATACTATCAGAGTTATCAGGCTGAATTTCGAACAAAGGCCCAGCCCTTTCATAAGTGTGAAGTTCTTCCTACCATAAAGGTAAAATTTCAATCAAGCATTCTTCTAATATTTCTGGTTAGTTACTACTCTTGCTGTAAGTGCAAACAGGAAAAAATGTTATGTATGTCTGAATGTCACGATGTACAACATAATTAGAAACTATTTATTACTCAACACCTGATGCAATGCCTCTTGATCCCAAATGCTGTCATGGGGTATTGGTTCACGAGAATAGGGGGTGAGATTGGGGAAATAATAATTGTATTTTGTTTGTTGAATTTCATAGATTGCATGCTATATTCTCATAACGTAACAAAATTTATACCAAATACTGTCATACCAACAACACCTAGAAAACTCATGTTACAACTTTCTACATCTACTCAGAAGTAAACCACATCTAAATCAACGGGAGTTACTTCCAGGAATCTGAGTTTACACTTGTAAGCTCAATTACCACTCTCAATAAATATACAAAAGCCATGATATCACAGATATAAAACATGCATTGGGTTTAACTCCCAACTTTGTAGTTAGAAACGGTTTCCTGTCTGTGAGTTTAAGTATTTCTCCCTGGCCTTGAAAAGAAGAAATTCTTGGGAAATATTGAGTTGGCAATTTTATTCTGTCTGAGGACACGTTTTGCCCTTCTTATTTTCTTTTCTCATGAAGTTTCTCCAGACAACATCCAACATAACAATCACTACAAGGCCCTTTGCCAACTCTAGATCACTGTTCATGAATAGATGTAATACAAACAGAGATATGAACCAAGACAACTACCTTCATTTTTGACTTTCTTTAACAATATCAACATTGACACAAGTGATTGGACAACAAAATTCATCAATGCACTAATACTCCCTATAACCTCCCTACTGAGGTTCCTTCCAAACAATTTTATCTGAGAACAAAATCAATCCCCACTGAACGAAAGTGCTCAACCAAATCAGTGGTTGAAGAAATTGAAACTTGCTTATATTAAATGGTCACAAAACAGGAGAAGATTTGTGTGTAAGGCATTTTAAATGGGGGAATTACATATTTAGGTACCATATACTAAAGAGACTAGATGTGTAGCATCTATTTACTATTTACAAAAATAGTAAACAAACAAAACTTTTTAAAGCACAAATTCTCGCAACAAAGCTTTAAAAAACACGCAAGTTGTCACAACATAAAGAACAGCAATAATATGTAGGTCAGAACAAAAAATCCTTTATGTTCACATAAAACTCTTAAGAACAAGAACAAGAAGGATGGGGGAGATAAAATGCTCACCAGAACTGAATGCAGACAATCCATTCTGGGTTCCATTTTGTCCCAAAGATCCTAGGAAAGCAAAAATATGAGTTGAGATGTCACATTACTTTTATTGAAATGAATAGACAGCCAAGATCTCTGGGGTCTTTAAAAGATGGTGGCTGGCAACAGCCAAGAAAGAAGGTATGTAGCATTTTCTGTTCAACTGTGTTCCATTCCAAATCTATTTGTCTTGGCAGCTGTCTATAGGAGAAATCATGCACTTTGTGAGATCCAAAGAAAAATTAATGTATAACTACTTCATTTAACTGATCTCAGATAATTCTTTCTCATTCAAAATGTCAATCCTTCCTTAAAAAAGAAATTCTTAGCCAATTAATATGTGTGTTTCTGTGTAAAATCTGTTAAACATCTACTAGATTAAGGCCTCTAGTGGGCATTATTTTCACTTTGATGTTTTCATTCACATATGCACAGATATAGACACTTTGATATATCCCTCAAAGTAAAAGGAATGGACAGGTTGCTTACCTGTAACCATGTTTCTTCGAGTGTACTCTGTGAATTCACACTAATGGAGAGGCTGCGCCTGCGCAGGTCCCAACGGAAAACTCTTCCCAAGCTGAAGTTTAAATTTTGGCGGTAGCCACGCCCCTCCGTCCCCGGAGGGCATATAAGGCAGCCCTCGGCGTCTCCTCCCCAGTTCCTACGCCGCTAAGGCAACGAGAAAGGAAGAGGGTTTGCCAGAGGGGAAGGAAGGGCGGGCTTGTGTGAATTCACAGAGTACACTCGAAGAAACATGGTTACAGGTAAGCAACCTGTCCTTTTTCTTCGTGTACTCTGTGAATGCACACTAATGGAGACTAGCAAGCTTAGGTCTCGGAGGCGGGCTAAGCAAACCCTGACAACGAGAAAATGTCCAAACATATGTTTATTAAACATCAAAACATGGTCCGAGGACCCATTAAAGTATTGCATTAACACACGCCAAACACCGAGAGCAACCCGGTAAGGCATGATATAACCATTTAAGAGCACATGTGTAAGTAGGAACATCATTCCCCCAAAGGGGGAAGGCAGTTGCAAATAAGGCACAAATTGTCAAAGAGAACAGTGCAAACATGTACCGAACAGGAAAATCGACAAAAAAGTCGCATGAGGAAAACATCCACAGAGAAGTCATAAATGCATAAGGTTTAGGACAAGCATGAAGATAAAACTGCCCTAGCAAAGGCTGAATCCTTTAAAGTTTTTTGGTCTACCCTATAGTGAGACACGAATGTAAGGGGGTTGGACCAGATCGCTGCCCTGCAAATGGAGTCCAGGGGGATGCCCCTTAGGAAGGCAGTCGACGTGGAGAGACCTCTCGTCGAGCGCGGGCGGACCGACGGAGGGGGAGGTCGTTTGGCTAGTTCATAGGCCAGTTCAATGGCCTGAGCGATCCAATGGGACAGTCTTTGTGAAGAAATAGGATTGCCCAGTTTATCTGGAGCATGGGCCACAAAAAGTTTTGGGGACTTTCGAATGTCTTTAGTACGGTCCCGGTAGAAAAGAAGTGCTCTACGCACATCGAGGGGGTGCAGTCTCCGCTCAAGGGGAGACGAGGGGTCTGGGAAGAAGGCGGGAAGGACAATGTCCTGGTTAAGGTGAAAGGCCGAGACCACCTTGGGAAGGAAGGTGATGTCCGGACGGAGAACGGCACGGTCATGATGAAAGCGGAGGTAAGGTTCATCAACCCGAAGGGCCGCCAGCTCCGAGGGTCTGCGCGCCGAGGTTATGGCCACCAGGAAGGCAACTTTCCAAGAAAGGAGACGTAGGTCGGTCGAAGCCAATGGTTCAAAAGGGGAGGCAGTGAGCTGGGAAAGCACGAGCTCGAGGTTCCACCCCGGAGTAGGAGGTTGAGACGGTGGGCAGATGTTATTGTATCCTTTCAAGAAGGTTTTGACAAGGTGATCGGAGAACAACGACGGTCTACCATGTTGCTGAAAACACCAGGATAGAGCGGCCAAGTAAGATTTCATAGAAGCAAGAGAAAGTTTTTGGTCTGCCAAAGACATAAGGAAGTCCAGGACAATCGGTACCGAGGTTGGGAAGGCAGTAATTCCCCGGGAGCGAAGAAAAGAACGAAAGCGAGAAACTATAAGTGTAGGCCCTGGTTGTAGCCGGCTTGTGAGCTGCGCGGAGGACCTCCTGTAGGTTGTGCGGGAGGGAGGTCAGGCGAGAATCCTCCAAGCAGTGAGATGTAGAGAGGGGAGATCCGGGTGCAGGATCTGGCCGTTCTCCCTGGACAAGAGGTGAGGTAGAAGGGGCAGAGTGAAGAAGGTCGCTCTGGAGAGATGAAGAAGAGCCGGGAACCAAGGTTGACGGGGCCAGGCTGGAGCTATCAGGATTGCCGACGTCGGTACCGACCGGAGTTTCTGTAGGACCTTTGGTATGAGAGGAAAAGGCGGAAAGAGGTAGATCGGTTCCGCAGACCAGTCCAGAAGGAAGGCGTCTCCCAGGCAGCCTGGAGAGGAGGACGGGGGAAGTCTTGCCCCGTATCGAGGCAGCTGAGCATTCTGGGGAGAAGCGAAAAGGTCTAGAGTGGGGAAGCCCCATTTGTGAAAAAGAGAAAGAAGAGTCTCGGGGTCGAGCATCCACTCGTGGGAGGAAGTCGTCATCCTGCTGAGGGCGTCTGCCAAGTTGTTCTGGATCCCGGGAAGGTGAATCGCCGAGATTTGGATGTTGCGGGCTATGCACCAATACCACAGCTGGGAGGAGAGGAGCATCAGCTTCCTTGAACCCGTGCCGCCCTGTTTGTTGATGTAGAAGACTGCTACCGTGTTGTCTGATTGGACGAGGACAGACCTTTGGGAGATCAGGCGGGAGAAGGCTTTCAGAGCCTTGAAGATAGCAAGGAGTTCCAGAAAGTTTATGTGATTGGCCTTCTCGGAGGGAGACCAGAGGCCTCGAACAGTGAGACCCTTCATGTGGGCTCCCCAGCCGAAATTGGATGAGTCCGTGGTTATGGTGGTGGAGGGGGGAATCGGGTGGAACGGAAGACCCCTGCAGACGTTGGAGAGGGATTTCCACCAGAGAAGCGACCGACAAACATGGGGCGGGACCGAGAGAAACCTCGAGTTGGGGTGGCGAAATGGCTTGAAAACGTCTATGAACCACCTCTGCAGGGTCCGGAGATGGAGCCTGGCAAACGGGGTCGTGAGAACTGTGGAGGCCATGTGGCCGAGCAGTACTTGGATGGATCGAGCCCGAACCCTCCGGTGGGTCTCGCAGAAGATGATTTGTTGGCGAAGGGCTAGAAACCTGTCGAGCGGGAGGGAGACAGTCCGAGCGATTGAGTCGAACAGGGCACCGATGAAGCGAATTTTGTTCGACGGGGTGAGGTGAGATTTGTCGTGGTTTAGCTGGAGACCGAGAGATTCTAGAAGAGAGAGGGTGTAGTCGACGTGACGTCGGAGGAGGGCAGGGTCGGATCCGACCAGAAGCCAGTCGTCCAGATAAGGAAAGACTGTGATCCCCTGGAGTCGGAGGTGGGCAGCCACAACGGCGACGACCTTGGTAAAGACCCTTGGGGCCGTAACGAGGCCAAAGGGTAAAACGGTGAACTGGTAGGTTTGGTCGAGAACTTTGAAGCAGAGGAAACGCCTGTGGGCTTCTCGAATCGCTACGTGGAAATAAGCGTCTCGTAGGTCTATAGACACGAAGTAGTCTCCGCGTTGAAGCATCGGTAGGATGGAGGCGATGGACACCATCCTGAACTTGGTCGGGCGTATGAAGGTATTGAGCATACGTAAGTCCAGAATGGGGCGGAGGCCCCCGCCTCTCTTCGGGACCGTGAAGTATCTGGAGAAGAAGCTTTGAGGGTCCCGTACCGATAGAGAGGGCCGAATAGCCCCTTTCGCGAGGAGGGCGTCGACCTCTGCAAGAATTTCTCGGGAAGGGTTGGAGAGGAGGACCTGTCCCGTGGGCGGGAGCCCCTCGAACTCTAAGGCATAGCCTTCTTGGACAATTTTGAGAACCCAGGCATCTGAAGTAATAGATTTCCAACGGTGAAAGAAGGGAGCCAGGCGGTCCAGAAAGAGACCATGAGGTTGATTTGGCGGAAGAGAGAGGTGCAGAGGAGTGAGAACCGCATCGGTACCGAAGAAAGAGTCTCTGGAGGGAGAGATGGCGTCAGGAGCGCCGGTGAGGTTGACCAGCGGTGGGGGTGGTACGGCCACGTTGTCTCTGCGGCTGAGTCGCCCGACGAGGCTGTTGGCGGTTCTGGTTGTTGGATACCGAGGGACGCCTGAAGGATTGCTGGCGGTAAGAGGGAGGCGGGAAGCGCCGAAAACGTTGAGGAAACCACTTGGTGCGGTGTGTTTGAGGTTGGTCACCACATTTAGTGGCCAGAACTTTAAAGTCATGATTGGTTTTGAGCTTGTCGTCTGTACCGGAATTAAAGAGGCCCATGGCGTCGAAGGGGAGGTCTTCGATGACTTGCCTGGAGGAGGAAGACAAGCCGGACGACCTCAGCCAGGCGTGGCGACGAATGGCAATGGCGTGGGCGATCATTTTGCCGGCCGTGTCGCCCGTATGCTTAGCCATCTGGATTTGATGATGTGCTAGCGAGTCGGCCTCTTGTTGGAGGGTGGACATGACGGACCGGTCTTCATCCGACAATTTAGAGAAGAAGGGCTGAGCTTTCTCCCAAAGGATCTGCTGGTATGCCCCCATACAGGCCCCATAGTTCGCCATTCTACAGAGTAGAAGGGCTCCGGAATAGAGCTTCCGACCGACCGCGTCAAACCTCTTGCCCTCTCTGTCTGCAGGGGTAGTGGATTCACGGCCGGAAGACTGAGAAGCTTTAACGACCATGGAGTTCGGGTCGGGATGGTGTTTAAGCCATTCTAAAGTGTCGTCATCTGTACGATACCAAGACTCGATTCTCTTCGAGGTAGGAGGGATCGAGGAAGGAGTCTTCCACGAAGATTGGATGACATCTAGGAGATAAGGCAAAAATGGCAACAGCGTGGCTGGAGGGGCCTGGGCTTGGACCCGTTTGAAGACCGGGTCAGTCACTGCTTTGGAAGTCTGCTTGATTTCCAGACCCAGGGCATCGGCCATTCTAATCATCTGTTCGGAGAAGGCCCGAATGTTGTCGGTAGGCGAAGGAGGGTCCACCTCATAGGCGTCATGAGGAGGAGAGAGATCAAGGCCTAAGGATACCACCGAGGCCGAGAGAGCGGAGTCAGGGCGATCTATATCGATCTCATCGTCCCCAGCCCCTTGAGGGGACTGGGGGGGAGATGACAACACAGTCTCTGGTGGCGGCAAAACCTCAAGAGCAGGAGCCATCTGTGGCCGAGTTTCTTTGGAGGCCGAGGCCTGGGCCGCTCGAGCCAGGCGAGTGGTCTGTCTACCCCGTTCCGGTGTCGAGGTCGGGGGAAAAAGCTGTTGACGAGACGAACAATGCGAGACAACAGGTCGAGGAGATGGCACCCTGACCACTGTCTGAGTGGAGTGGTGGGGTGAGTCCTGCAACTCGCCATCAGAAAGTTGCTGAGGAGAAGGTTGGCGAGGTCGCTGAGCGGGAGCGATCGGAGAGGATCTTCTAGAGGAAGTCGCCGAAGAAAGGACGTCCATCTTGGAGGAAGCAGAAGAGGAAGAGCGTTGGGTTGCCCTCTTCTTAGCGAGCGGTTGCTTCGATGGAACCCTCAAGGATTTACCCGGTGTGGGAGGGACCATTGCTGAGTCGGATTGGGTCCGACGAGCTTCCTCGTGAGCCCTTTTCAGGGCGATCTTCATCGCCGAGGTCGACGGAGGAGCTCCGAGATGGGATCGAGCCGAGGATACGGAAGCCACCGAGCTCGATGTCGAGGAAGGGCCGACCCGGCCAGAACGTGTCGACACCGTAGCCGTGGTGAGTGTGCATGGTGGTTTAGCGGCTTTAGACGATCTGGAGGCTCTGGACGCCTTAGACGAGACCGAGGGAGCTTTAGGTGTTGGAGCCGACATCGATCCCGGATTAAGCGGCGGCTTCGTGCCCGAAGTCGACGGAGCGGGTTCAGGGGCAAGCGATTTTTCGTAGAGCACCGCTCTAAGCCTCGCGGCTCTATTCTTCCTTGCCTGAGCCGTTAGGGCCAGGCAGAAACGGCAGGTACCGACGACATGTGCCTCCCCGAGGCAGTAGAGGCACTTGGCGTGGCCGTCGGAATCAGGAATCTTAGCGGCACACTGAGTGCAACGCTTGAAGCGAGTCGTAGACATGAGAATCCGAAGTGAACCTTGCGGCGGAAAAAAAGGAACTGGGGAGGAGACGCCGAGGGCTGCCTTATATGCCCTCCGGGGACGGAGGGGCGTGGCTACCGCCAAAATTTAAACTTCAGCTTGGGAAGAGTTTTCCGTTGGGACCTGCGCAGGCGCAGCCTCTCCATTAGTGTGCATTCACAGAGTACACGAAGAAAAAGCTTAAAATACATACTTCTAGCAATGGGGAGAGAAATCAGTTAAATTTTGCACATATCCTCAAATTCCCTCAGTTTGTCCTGAAGTTCCTCAGCTCATTTGTTAAATTAGCTTAAATTCCCAATTCTCTCCCTCTTTTGGTACATTAATAAGTATTCATATGTTGCAAAACACTTATCCACAGTTGTGAATTTGCCGTTTCATTTTATAAACAAAAAATTACAGTGTTCCCTCACTACTTCGCAGTTCACTTTTCTCGGATTCGCTGTTTTGCGGTTTTTCAATAAACTCTAAAAGACTATTATAAATCATAAAAAATTACAATTTACAGCCTAAGGAAGGAAGGAAGGAGAAGCCAAAGGGAGAGAAAAGGAGCCCAAGCAGCAATGGGAGGAGAAGGAGGCAATTTATCAACACACGATTGGTTGATAAAGACTTAAAATAGTGTATAACTACTAAAATAATGTATAAATATTAAAATAAATATAGTGACCCTACTTCGCAGATTTTCACTTATTGTGGGTGGTCCTGGAACCTAACTCCAGCAATAAGTGAGGGAACACTGTACCCAGATTCATGGCATCCATAACAAGTGGCATAATTGAAATTTTGAGTACAAGATATTGCAAATGATGTCTGACTAATAAGCAGTTTTCCACTGAAATTAGTTTAGGAAAGTTCTACTGAAGTCAAAAGGGAAGCATGTGCACAGGCAGACATGCTTACATTTCAAATATTTTACTGTCTCTGGTTTCAACACAATATGTAAACCCTAACTCCAGTGATGTTTCTATGCACAGGTTTGAATCACTGGCCATACAAGTTGAATGATCCACCAGCTATGTGAACATAAAGGATGGCGGAGATGATACAAAGATAACCACATGGCTTTAAATATCAACATGCTGTAATAATGGGATTAATACTTTACCCAATCGTCCTCTTGGATCACCGGTTTTCCTTCCTGGAAAAACTGATCCTGCAGATTTTGGCACACATGGGCCTGCTGATCCTAATTTGCTTTTTGCTCCTTTTAAAAAAAATCACATTGAAATAAGACTAAATTTTAATCTTAATTTAAAAACTCCAGTATCTTCAGACAAACTTAATGCTTCATTTTTTTCCAGAAGTTAATCAATTACATGCTGCAAAGACTAAGGATTTAGCTTGGAGGTGGGTAATTTCAATGCTTCCAAGAGGCATTTCTCCCACCACATGAGTCCTCTTGGACCACAGGATGCACTATCCCTAGCAAAGCTGGAAGTGGCCACTTACAGTTTCATTAAAATTATATTTCTCACTAAAACAGGGGGAGGGCGTTTCAGAGATGAGCATACAGTGGCCTCAGGAGAAAGGATTTAGTGTCTGATCGCTTCTTTGCTTGCACTCAGTATGCTGAGAAAAGGAAAGGACACTACAATCCACTTTGCAGCTTAAAGAAAATCATTGTGACAACATTAGGCTGTCTTGCTGAGCCATTTAAGGATAGAAAATGCACCTGCAATTGTGTTTTCCCACGCAACAACTTCCAGCAAAAGAACAAATATCAATTGTTCAATCAGTTCTTGATATTTTTCTCCCTGCTCATCTCAGCTTATATGATTCATCCAAAATGTAGCCCTTACTTGAAAACCAGGGCTTGGAAATGTTAACCCAGACTACAATTCCCAAAATGTCATCGGCTATGTTGGATGAGTATTTTGGGAGTTGTAGTCCAAAATTTAATTATCTCAGGCTTTGACTGATATTAAAATAAGCAGTTTTATCTCTATTTTGTATGTCTGTGTTGCATCAATGCCAATTTAGCAGCTCTACTTCTCTTAAATAGCCTTTGTTGGGATAAAATATATGCATGCATTTGGTAAAATGACCCCTTTATTTAATATCCCTGATCACTCAAGATCACTGCTCATATAAAGATTTCCCCTTTGGGTAGGGGCATAACTCCTGTTTGAAGAACCAATGTAAGAAGTTACCTTTGGGGGTGTTTCTCAGGGAAACCACTCTTGGCCTGGGCACTGGCTTGAGCGGGAAGGATCCAGCTGTACCGTTTTGACAAGCCGATCTGGAAGGCCATTCTCCATTTTTGATTATAATTGTGGCACTTGTAGCTGTCAAAATGTAATAAAAGGCACACAGTTCTTGTGAAATTCAGTTTAAATAATGTGTGACATTAAAAATACTTAAAACAGTATCTCTCACTGAAACAGAAACCATGTTGGTCCATATCAGCAACACAACAACAACAACAACAACAAAAAACAGTTCCTCAAGACATCTTGCTCCCCATGGCAAACAATAACACAGTGCACCCCCATTATGTATATAAAAGATGACTTGACTTCCACTTGATTCTGGCATCAATATTGGTGACAGGATAATATTGTTCATATTTCAGGGAAGTGGAGGATAACACACCACTGTCATTTAAGGAGAGAGTTGGTGCTTCCTCCATCATCTACACCTTGATGTCCTAAGATTGCCTCACTTTGTCTAGAGGTAAGCCTAATCATGGATTGATGGTGGCATATACATTTATGAATCCACATCATCACTGGCAAAGGATGAGAACAGACTGATTCAGACCCAGAATGTATTGTACTGATAAGGACCACAACACTGAAGTGTTCTATCAACACTCCTGATATCTTCCCCTCTGCATAAATATTTCCTGGGGAAGAAGGAACTTGTACATTGCCTTTTTCTTGCCTATAACAACAACGTGAAGGCACAACATGTAATGTTCAAATTAACCATGTCTGTACATGGATGTCAATGACTGGACAGCTTCCATTCATATACTGTATAGTTATTTCTCCTTATAATCTTCTAATTTTTCTAAAAATGGTTCTGCTTCAATGGCTGACCATTTATTAAATTCTATAATTCGGTCCTCTTCTTCCATCCTGCTTCCTTACACACTTAAAGTCTCCAATGCTTTCCAGTATTGACAGGGTATCCCTTCTGCAACCTTATTCATACCACACTCTGACACAACTTCCCCTTGAGACAAGACTAAGTTATTACAGTGTCTTCCTATCACAATAATCCCATCTCCAAGCCAAGTGGATCAGTGTCATCTCTGCTGTAAAGAAGGCAGACACAGAAGCCACGTCTGAAAAGAACTTTCAGTTTTCATTTAATGAAAATTGAATTAGATGTTAGACTAGTACTACTGTTTTAGAAGCTGGTGCTACTTTACATATACTACTATAATATTATATTGAAAAAGCTGAAAAGGCTACCTGCACTGAAAATTTGCAAGCAAGTAGAAAAACTAAATGTTAGCTGGAAATTTAAAAATGAAATCTTAACGGTATCCTGCTTTGAGCTCCTACAAGCTGCATAATAGAGTAGGGCCCGGTATTTGTTTCGTATGTCTCATTTGTGCTTTTGTACCGTAACGTTCCTTCATACTGCGCAGTATGGCAGACTCCTGCCCACACGGATGAAGCAGTGAAACAAAATTGAAGGCAGCACAAAACTGTTTGCTTTGCTGCTGTTCATTCCTCTGCCTGCTGCACTTGTTGCCTCTTGTCTGCCTCAGTGCCTGCTTTGCAACCTGCTTATTCTTTAACTTCAGATCTCCTCCGCAGATCGAGAGGGAGACCCCTCATAATCAGTGGTATCTTAAGCCCTTAGGTTAGAGGACAGGACCAGCGGGGAAAGAGGAAATGTTTTTAAGGAGATTTTATTTATAGAAAGAAAAAAATCCCTAAAATTCAGGGAATGACCCAAACCTTGTAAGAGTCAGAGGGCTAAAAGTGGTAGATATGCCCTCCATGTTGTGGTGATTTTCACCCCTCTAGCTCTAAAACTGAGCGGAAGGGGAGCCTGGGGAGCCTGGGCAGCCTGGGCAGCCTGCCCATTGCCACCAATGGGATGAATGCATTTGTATATTCGGATGGTGAAACGAAAGAGCTCATTTGGATGGGCGCCGGTTTCAGAAGCGGCGGACCGACACAGAAACAGGACCATACGAATGGAACAAACAGAAATGGGTAGTGATTTTATACAAATGCACAAGACTACTGCACAATGAATATTAATATTAATCAGTGAGAAGAAACTCTACGATGAATCTGTGTCCTATGCTTATTTTGGTTTTGCCACAATAAAGTAAGAGCATATAGGCAGGACTCCTAACATCCTAATAACAGAGGCTTTGATAGATTTGAGATCTTCATGGGATATCCTTCCTTTGGTCCATCACCTTCTAAGACATATTGAGTCAGGAAATGAGAAAAAGCATTTCCAGTGGCTGCTCCAAGGCTCCAAAACTTCATATCATTTGGGGGGTGGGTGGGAGAGAAGGAAGGCTTTGTTTCCTTTCTTTTTCTCCATCAGCAAATACATTTTTGTTCAGAAGATCCTTTGGCAAGATGTGCATGCAATGCATCTTCCTTATTGGTAAGTTTTTCTATTGCATTTTATTTCTTATCCTTTTAGTTATTTTGCATTTTAGTTGCATTCATTTCTTACAATTCATGACTTGACTCAAATTTGGGGGAGAGCTCAGTGCCTTCCTTCTCTTAAATAAAATTTCACCCATGATGCCTGTAACCATGATTGGAAAACAAATTTTAGTCTCAACATCCTGTTTACTGTTGATTACGCTTAAAATCAATGCCAACATAGGGATTAACCATGGTAAAGGACAGCAGGGGGTGGAGAGTGAGCAAGGAGGAACCTGTGCAGCAAAGAGAAGAAGTGAGTCTTTCTACCTCCTACTCACGGTCTTCGTCGTGCTTGAAAGGATAACTTTGTTTGATAACAAGACATGTTCAAATACCAACTACTACTGCTTCAAACTATTTAATAAAGATCCTTACTGTAAAGTATATTGGAGAGCCTACTTACTGTGTCCTTATACAGCAGGCATCGGCAAACTTTTTTGCCTTGGGGCCGCATTGTGGGCCCAGCTAGAAATGTCCAACAGGGAGAGAGGGGAGCCATTCACATGCTGGGTAGAACAGGCCCATCAGGGGCAGGGGTTGGGAGAGGGTGGAGCCAGGAGGGTTCAGGGCAGGACCTGGGTCATCCTCATATTGTCCTCCCAGCATAAGGACAGGGCTGATTGCCCCACCCTTATGTCAGGAAGAAGGCAGGGCACGTAGTGACTGCCCCAATCCTCCCCCCAATCTTCCTCCCCCAATTCTCAGGCTGTCCTCTTGGCATTATGCCAGGAGGAGGGCGAGACAGAAGGTAGCTGAGAGTGCTCCAGAGGACTCTCAGCAGCCACGTGCCTTCCTTGAGCTGTCCTTCTGGCATAAACATGGGGCCGCTCGCACCGTCCTTATGCTGGGAGGAGGGCAAGACATGCAGTGGGGTGAGAGCGTTTCAGAGGGCTCTTAGCTGCTGCATGCCTTCCTCTCCCTACTTTCTGACATAAGGATGTGGTGGGCCACCATGCACTTATGTCAAGAGGATGAGAAAAATGAGTAGGGCCTGAGATAAGCGCCCAGGGGGCTGCATCCAGCCCTTGAGCCTCAGTTTGCCCATGTCTGTTATATAGCATCTGTTTTATTTTCTGTTGGGAGACTTTAACTCCTTTGGGCAATGTATTCTTTTTTGGGCAATCAATATTCTTTTTTTAAAGTTACAAGTCATTCAAACTATGGGTTGACATGCAACTTAAAATTATGCATTTCTGCAATCTGATATTATACCTGTGAAAATAACACTATATTTGTTACATTGTTATAGGCCATTTTACATATCACTGTACACAACTAGCTGTTGTATTTCTGCAACTGATTGAACCTGTTTCCCCTATAATATTTGAATGATATTTACATCACAAATACTTAGCAAGCACACTATCAGCGTAAACCTCAGGTATGTGTTCTTTGTGTTTTCATATGTGCAACTATCCTTCAAATGTTACAGGAATCACATGGTCAGTTCTTCCCTCACCCTGGACTTCCCACAGATATATATAAACCTTCCTTGCTTAGTTTCTCCATACCTCACAACCTCTGAGGATGCTTGCCATAGATGTGGGTGAAACGTCAGGAGAGAATACTTCTAGAACATGGCCATACAGCCCGAAAAACATACAACAATCCATACTAAATCTACTTTCAGCCCACCAAAAAAGACAACTTTCTGGGTGCTGTACAACTGTAGTAAGTTATTCAACTGGGGTTTTGGGTGTTGCTGTTGTTGTTTTGGTGTTTCTATAAGGCATACTGCTTGGTTCCAACCCCCCTCCCCCAATGTTGTTGAATTCCAATACAGTAGAGTCTCACGTATCCAACATTCTGGATTATCCAACGCATTTTTGTAGTCAATGTTTTCAATACATCGTGATATTTTGGTGCTAAATTCGTAAATACAGTAATTACTACATAGCATCACTGCATATTGAACTACTTTTTCTGTCAAATTTGTTGTATAACATGATGTTTTGGTGCTTAATTTGTAAAATCATAACCTAATTTGATGTTTAATAGGCTTTTCCTTAATCCCTCCTTATTATCCAACATATTCGCTTATCCAACATTCTGCCGGCCCGTTTATGTTGGATAAGTGAGACTCTACTGTACTTTTAACAAATAAAGTACAATCCCCATTATCTGTGAGGGATATTTTTCAGGACTTCACATATACAAGAAATCGTGGGTAATAGTAAACTCTACTGAACAAGCAACTTCTGGCAGAAGCATACCCTCGAATTGTATTAGAGAACCTAGGAAATGCCTACATTATTTTCATCGGACATTACTAAATGAAATTGTGGAGAACCAGTACTCTAGATACCATGCTGTAAAGATGAATCATTCTCTATTACAAACATATTACAAGATTCCAGGATCAGGAAGCACCAGTCATCCCGTGGAATGAGGTATATTTTCTCACTAATTATTGTTGTTAGCTCAACTATCAATATATTTGTAGAAGATCTGTACAAATACTTCTGCATATATGAGCAAAACCGATTCTTCAAGTCTCCGCAATGTGTCCTACGAAAGAGGTTATCATAATGACAGCATAGTCTACTGACCTACTTCTGTGACAGCACTGTTCAACCATGGCCAGATGTGACAAAGAAGATTGTGAGAGTAATAACATTCAAGTACAGTATTCAGACAGAATGACCAGTATAAGACAAGTTAAAAGAGTCATAAATATCTGAATGGAGTGACATGCAGTTAATTTTATATGTTCTCCATTACTGTACTGTCTTGATCAATGGTAAAACTAATGGTAAAACGAATCCTCCTCAATTTATAGCATCCAGACTAGAGCAAGTAGCATGCTATATATGGTAAAAATACTTATTTGACATTTGCTTTCTCTACCTTTTCCCTTAATTGAGTGAAAATACCAGCCTGTTTGGCCAATGGGTTCCAAACACCATCATATTACTACAAATAGCTAATATGCCTATATTGTATATCACATTTTCAAAACAATAGCTAGAACCATTTCCATATTTCAGTAGCTGACTACTCTAAGATTATCAGATATTTCAGATGCTTACCTAAATATTAACATTAGTCTTTTTAGTAATGAAATCTCAATTTTCATATCAAATGATTTTATAAGCCATATATTACAATACTTACTAGGCACACACTCATTTCTGTTAGTTGCTACGAATTAAAGCCTGACTAAAAAAATAAGCATGGAGTGTGTTTCTTTCTTCTCTCATCCTCTTAACTCAACATTTACAGAAATATAATATTCGATGTTTATTTTGAGGAACTATACCAGATTGCAGCACATGAACATCTCTCATACAGATTGAATATCCCTTATCTGAAATGCTTGGGACCAAAAGTGGTCCATATTTTGATTTTTAAAATTTATTTTGGAGACATCTTAGAGATGGGACCCAATTGCAAACATGCATTCTATTTATGTTTTATAGACACCTTAGACACATACTCTGAAGGCAATTTTATACAGAATATTTTTAATAATCTTGTACATGAAACAAAGTTTGTATACACTGACTCATCAGAAAGCAATGACGTCACTATCTCAGTCACCAACATTTTGTAGTATTTTGTATTTCAGATAGGGGATACTCAACTTGTACAAATGCAATCAGAATTCTATTACTGCATTTATCTCCTTATGAGGGAATTTTCTCAAAATGAGTTTAGAGGAGGATACCACAGGAAAGTCCACTGTCAACACACAAATATTTTACAAGAGCCACACCATTTCTAAGGATGTCACACAAAGACCTGAGTACCCTCAATAACAGAACCACTACTATGTGGATAGTTCCTTTAAGTAACAGCCCTTTAAAGACTATCTATAGATATACACTAAGTTCCCAATTATAACTGCCTTACTGAACAAGCATCTTCCTTAAACCTTACAATGCCTCAGAAAATATGACAGTGGCACTGTCTACCACAAGCTGTTAATGAGTCTGACTCCAAAGTGCACTGAATGAAAATATACAGAGACAGCCTTGGGGGAAGGGAAAGTGGGAATAAAAATACAGAATTCAAAAGAAGACATACTTACAAATGTCAGATTCAAAATACACAAGAGAAGAGTTAGAAAATACATTCAGTGCATATATTCTCTAGATTTGATTATGGCTTCAGATGAAATGTCAGACTTACAAATCCCAGGCAGAAGCTGAATAAAACCAATCCTTCTTCCCAATCCCAACACAATAAAAAATCCAACAATGCAGATTTTTAAATTTCATTCAATTTCACACATTTGCTTAAAGAAGTCATTGCATTCTGCCCATTTTTAAAATGTATATATATATATGTATGAACACCTACTTCTTCTCCCCGTACATGTGGTTAACAAAGGAATTATACAAAAGCCGTAAGATCCCACTACCAGCAAGGTCAATAAGGTAAAATCGCAGTGGCTTCTTGAATCTGTCGGTGGTGTTAGAGTAGCGTTGGTGAAAATATAAGGAGAAAAGTCAGTTTCTGTGCAACTGCGAAGTCCTCCTGGTATAGTCATTTAAAATGATCAAAGCAAGCTCAAAGCCCGAAAGACTGCAGCCATGTTCACCCGCTCTCTCTCGTTTCCCCCCACGCTTGCTCTTAGTGAATTAGGGTGGAAAAAAGATTGTAAGCTTTAAGGCAGGAGACAAAACAGATTAAGCCAACTAGCAAATCGGGCTAAGAAAGAGTCGTCAATTGGATACTGAATCGGAAAAGGAGACCTCCACATTTCTTTGTTATGCAGCCGAGACCTTTTCCCCTTTGTTAAGAGCAAGGAATAGAAACGAAGAGAGCATTTACAACCTCCTTAGGTGATCCAGGCACGGTAGTAAAACCAAACAGCAAAAAAACCCATCCGAACAAAAAAAGAAAACACCCCCAACATGGCTGTCAGTGCAGAGTCAATCTGTTTGTAAGAGAAATGCATGCTACAAAATTTAAATATGCAGATCGGGTTTTTTTAAAGAGCACATGGGAGAAGATGCATTTTTCAATGAAAGGGGAAACATAGAAAAGTGATTCTTAAGCCAGTGCTGCTGATGCTTGCCTCCCTAACTCAGAATGGTTTAACATAATATCCCTCCTCCTTAAAAAGGATTTGGGCTTAATGTGTGGCACCATTGATACTCCTACATCCTTACAGTGTTCCTTTTAAAAAAGAAATATAAGCAGTAACAACATTGGCAACAATTACCAGGGTATACTTAAGCATTCGGGTTTTTGATCTTGAATAGTATCACTTACACTTACCAAACAAGTATATTTCTTCTATTTTGTATAGAAAGACATAATACAGTACATATAATTAAAATTAATATAACTGAGCTGCTAATGTGTCACCTATTCCAGAGATAAAAAGGTACTTATATGCAACTCATATTAATTAGGTCCCTGGAAAGTACAACTATTTTCTAGTTACTATCATCTACCCATAAGTTATGAGACAATCTCCAGGAGAATGACAGCCGCAATTTCATTAGTCAAATAAACACCAATTCATTAAGGTTTTACTCATCTAGTCACAAAAACAAATATTGGATGACCCGAAGTGACTTACAATTATTGCTGCAAGTACTTTGGTCGCTTTGAGTGCTGCTTATGGAAGATATGCTAGAGCTTCTTCGAACTTCTGATCCTTTGAAGGGCACTTTTGATTTGGGAATCAGTTTACCAGAACTGGTGAATGATCCTGGGGTGGATTTCAGAGAGGCATGCTTTCCCTTAGAAGTTTCTATTCCTGCCAGCATAAAATGGGAGTGAAGTCAAGAACAATACTGCCATATAAAGAATAGCATTGTCTAAATAATTACATTAAATGTAGTCTTCCTTTTTTGCCCCATCGGATAATAGGAATCTGAGAAAAGTTATCAGTACACTTGCAAAAAACAAACAAAAAACCCCTGGATTTACATCAGAATGGTCAGTTGGCCATACCCATGACGAGCAGTGACTTCTGGTCCCACTTTGAGCAAGGTTAGGTTTCCCCTTGACATTAAGACTAGTCAAGTCCGACTCTGGGTGTTGGTGCTCATCTCCATTTCTAAGCCGAAGAGCCGGCATTGTCAATAGATGCCTCCTAGTTCATGTGGCCAGCATGGCTGCATGGAGCGCTATTATCTTCCCACTAGAATGGTACCTATTGACTTACTCACATTTGCATGTTTTTGAACTGCTAGGTTGGCAGTAGCTAGGGCTAACAGTGGGAGCTCACCCCGTTTTCCGAATTCGAACTGCCGAACTTTCGGTCAGCAAGTTCAGAAGCTCAGCTGTTTAACCCGCTGCGCCACTGAGGGCTCCCACTTTGAGCAAAGTCAACAATATTTCAGAGTTTGCAGGAAACTAAATTATTCCACAGATTTGGGAAAGTCTGAACGGTGGGATCAGGTCTGATTTGCCTTGATCTGCTGTCCAGACCTAACAATGCCTTCAGTCTCTCCCAATGCTCATCATCATAGGGAAAGGGTTAGGGTTAGGATTGTGTCCATGTTGTCGCTGCCACAACTCCTAAGCAACCATGGAGTTCTCTCTGAACTTCTAGCCATTGTGGGTGCCTCTGCTGACACTAGAACAGGGCATCTCCGTGACAGTAAGGAGAGGAGATCACTCCCCTCTTCTTCATAGCCATAGTGGCACCGCATTCTGATTTAAGCAGGGGTGCCTACAACAGCCAGGAGCTTGGAGACGCTCTGTGGCTAGCTAGGAATAATGGCCACCGAGGAGGCCATCTGCACTATGGTCCCAGATCCAAGCTACGTTGCCTAGTTAAGAAGAGTCCCAAGAAGCAATGTATAGCATCTCAGATGCTGAAACAGGTAATCCACGCAGTTCTTTAATACTCCTTGTTCTAAAAGGATGCCATCATATTCTAAAAGGATTCCAGCTTTTCGACAGGAAGCCCAGACTGACAGACATTGATGCATGCTTATATCCATAGATATCCTGTGAGATAGGCTAGGAGCAAATTAATTCTATGCAATACAGAATTCTGAATTTATCACACAAGGCAAGTAAATAGTAATTACACTAGGATAATACCATCTTTGGCTGGGGCTGATCACATGACCATTTTTGGTGTTCTCCTGTGGGAGACTATTTCCAAAAAAAAAAAAAACCCAATTAATGGCCTTCTTTCTCACTGCTATTCTGCTAGGATTTTCTTTGCATAGACATTCACTGCCTCCTCCCCCCCCCCCTCTCTCTCACACACACATATCCTGTGAGAGAAAGAGAGATTCTACAACAAGGGGTGGGGAAAATATCTTGGAGGTACTGGATATGAGTCCATATGCTATGTGTGACACCCTTCAATACAAATAAACACTGTAAAAGCCCAGGTTAGTTCCAAAGGAGCAAAGGGAAAGGGAGTAGGATTTTCAAAAACAAACTCTATTGTAGTGAGAGAAGAACTTAGTGCAATAAAGTCCTGAGATCTCTCTCAATGCAAGTACTCTATCTTCTATTCCATTGCAGGTGTTTCTTTGCTTGGACCATGCTAACACACATAGAAAGTCTTAAAAACCAGGAGTAAGTTGAAAGCATGTGTACATTTACAAATCAATGTGTGGATGCTCAGTTCTAAGATCTTGTGGACAAATATTAGAGGTTAATGAGTGGGGAAATGTGCTGCATAGCATTGATTCTGGAGGCAATGAAAGAAACAATGGCATTTCATAGTAAGGACATCACAAAAAATATGGAGTAGACTTGTTCTTCAGAGGGCAGGATTAAAACCTATGGGAAAAAGGTACAATATTTTATGTATGCTTCTTCTAAATTGAACAATTAATCTTGAAATAGGTTGGGCTCTTTTTGTCATGGTTAATTAAGCAGAGGAGGAATGGCTATTTGATGGGATGCTTTTCTTGCATCTTACACTATATACACCGCATCTACAGTGAGCAGGGGAATCGAAGTAGATGATCTCCAAAGGTAATTCCCATTTCTGCAATTATAGAAGACAGGAAAATAGGAATTATTGTCTTTGGTAACTTGAGAATTTTCAAGAAACAGCAGCTGCCACTTACTGTTTTTAAAACAGCTGGTAAAAAGCTTTGTTCTATGTCTGACAGAATTTTAACAAAGACAACATTTTGGCAAAAAACATTTTTAAAACTACTGAAAAACAATAGATATAATTTTCCTCCACGCTAGGTGGCACTGCAGGATAGCACAGCAACCTAAACAGCTTTGTAGTTAAAACCTGCCCTTATTAGCTAGCTTTGAGCGCTTCCAGATTGGCCTAAAGAAGCATTAGTTTTCATGATATAGCTCCCTGGGCTTTGCCAGATGTTGTCTCCTTCCTGCTCACTTATTCCTGTCTGTGTGTCTGCATGTGTTGTTGCTGGCAGGAATTGTCTGGATTTGAACTAGGGCTCTTTCAAAGGTTTTTTTAAACTAGGGATGTGATTTGCTGAAGTATTGCTATGGCAATTTTTTCCTTTATTCTTTTTTCCCTTAAACTTTTACTGTATAAAAGAGGCATTTCAAAGATGACTGATGCACCATAAAGAAGGAAGGAATTAAGGAAGAAGGGAGAGAGAAGGACAGGTTGCTTACCTGTAACCGTGTTTCTTCGAGTGTACTCTGTGAATTCACACTAATGGAGAAGGCTGCGCCTGCGCAGGCTCCAACGGATACTCTTCCAAGCTAAAGTTTGAAATTTGGCGGTAACCCCGCCCCTCTTCCCGGAGGGTATAAAGGGCGCCCTCCGCGCCCGCTCTCCAGTTCCTACGCCGCAAAGGCAGCGAGAAAGGGAGAGGTTTGCATGTGGGGAAGGAAGGGCGGGATTGTGTGAATTCACAGAGTACACTCGAAGAAACACGGTTACAGGTAAGCAACCTGTCCTTTTTCTTCGTGTACTCTGTGAATGCACACTAATGGAGACTAGCAAGCTAAGGTGTAGGTAGGTGGGATAGCAAACCCGATAACCAGTCTAGTGTCCAAACAACACATTTATTGAGCACAAGGTTCAAAAACAAGCAAGTGCAACGGTCGAAGAAGCGATGCAATAGCATATAGTGCAAAAAAACCGATCCTTGAAGATACATTTCAGTGCAGTGGGTAAGTATAGTACACAAGCACTACGTTAAAGAATCCCTGAGCACATCGATTACAAACGGGGTGGATGACAACGGTCAGCCTGTAAGAAAGATAAACCCGAAAACTGGTTTTGAGTAAGGCAACAACCTTAGGTAAGGCAGGAGGAAAGGACGGACCTGGCAAAGGCCGAGTCCTTGAGGTTCTTTGAGTCCATCCTGTAGTGTGAAACAAAGGTGGATGGAGTGGACCAGATAGCCGCTCGACAGATGGAGGAAGGCCGTAGAGGTGGAAAGGCCCCTCGTAGATCTAGGGCGGATCGAAGAGGGGGGTTGGCGTTTGGCTAGCTGATAAGCGAGCTCGATGGTCTGAGCAATCCAGTGTGAGAGTCTTTGGGAAGAAAGTGGTTCGCCCAGTTTATGGGTAGCGTAAGCCACAAACAGTCTAGGTGACTTACGTATGTCCTTAGTCCTGTCCTTGTAGAAAAGGAGGGCTCTCCTGACATCGAGGAGATGGAGTTTCCGTTCCAGAGAAGAAGAAGAATTAGGGAAGAAAGCAGGAAGTATTATGTCCTGGTTCAGGTGAAAAGCAGAGACCACCTTAGGTAGGAAGGTGATGTCCGGGCGAAGGACAGCCCTGTCGTGGTGGAAACGGAGATAAGGTTCGTCCACCCGGAGAGCAGCCAGTTCCGAAGGCCTGCGCGCAGAGGTGATAGCGATAAGGAAGGCAGTCTTCCAAGAGAGAAGGTGAAGGTCTGCAGAGGCCATAGGTTCGAAGGGAGCTGAAGCTAGTTGAGAAAGGACGAGTTCGAGGCTCCATCCGGGAGTCGGAGGTTGAACTGGAGGGTGCAAGTTGTTGTAACCTCGAAGGAAGGTCTTAATGAGGTTGTTAGAAAAGAGAGAGGGTTGTCCCTGACGTTGGAAATGCCAGGAGAGAGCAGCGAGATAGGATTTTATCGAGGCCAGAGAAAGTTGACGATCCGCAAGGGAAAGTAGGAAGTCCATGACCAGCGGGATCGAAGTAGAGGCGGGATCGACGCGTCGGTCCCGAAGGAAAGTTTGGAATTTTGCCAGCTTGTAAGCATAGGCCTTCGATGTGGCCGGTTTGTGAGCGGCGCGAAGGATCGCCTGCAGGTCTGGGTGGAGAGAATTTAAGGAAGTATCCTCCAGGCAGTCAGGTGTAGGGACGGGACGTCGGGGTGGAGGACCTGTCCCTTCTGCGAAGATAATAAATGAGGGAGAGTTGGGAGAGTGCGGGGAGGATGCGCACACATCCGGAGTAGCGTGGGATACCACGGCTGGCGTGGCCATGCAGGGGCGATCAGGATGGCCGATGTCGGTGTTAGATAGAGTCTCTCTATTACTCTCGAGATGAGAGGGAAGGGAGGAAAAAGATAGACGGGTTCGAGAGTCCAGTCGAGGAGAAACGCGTCTCCGAGACAGCCCGGAGTCGAGTTTGGAGGTAGTCTCGCTCCGAAGCGAGGAAGTTGAGCGTTCGAGGGGGAGGCAAAAAGGTCCAGAGCTGGCCAGCCCCAATCGTCGAAGACGGATTTCAGGATCTCGGGATCGAGACGCCACTCGTGGGGGGAGGTCGTTATTCTGCTTAGAGAGTCTGCTAGAGTGTTTTGAGCCCCCGGAAGGTGAACTGCCGACAGAGTTATGTGTTTCGCTATGCACCATAGCCAAATGTCCATCGAGAGAGCCATGAGTTTTCTCGAGCCCGTACCCCCTTGTTTGTTGATGTAGTACATGGCTACTACGTTGTCCGTTTGGATTAGAACAGACTTGTGGGGAAGAAAGCGAGCAAACGCCCGGAGGGCTTTGAAGATTGATAACAGTTCTAGAAAGTTTATGTGGTGAGACCTTTCTTGGGTGGACCACAGGTCCCTGACGGTGAGGTACGACATGTGGGCTCCCCACGCAAAATTGGAGGCGTCGGTCGTGATGGTGACTGACGGTAGGGAGGGATGGAAGGGAAGCCCCACACAAACGTTCGCTGGGTCCTGCCACCAACGAAGGGAGAGGCGAACGTGGTTCGGTACCGTGAGAAACATTGAGCTCGGATGCCGATGGGGTTTGAAAGAGTCTACAAACCATCTCTGGAGAGGTCTGAGACGTAATCTGGCGAAAGGGGTAACCATGACCGTGGAGGCCATGTGACCCAGAAGAACTTGGACCGCGTGGGCTCGGATCCTGCGGTTGCGGAGGAGGAGAGAAAGGTGCTGTTGAAGGGCTAGGAACCTGTCCTTCGGTAGGGAGGCGGTTTCCGTGATGGAGTTGAAGAGAGCTCCAATGAAGCGGATCTCTGTGGTTGGGAGGAGTTGAGACTTTGAGACATTCAACTGAAGGCCCAGCCGTTGCAGGAGAGAAAGAGTCTGTGAGACGTGGTTTTGAAGGGATGAGGGGTCGGACGCGACAATCATCCAATCGTCCAGATAAGGAAAGACCATAATGCCCTGTTTTCTGAGGTGCGCTGCCACCACGGCGACCACCTTTGTAAAGACCCTTGGGGCCGTGACGAGGCCGAAAGGGAGAACTGTGAACTGGTAAGAGTGTCCCAGGAGCTTGAAGGAAAGGAAGCGTCTGTGGGATCGACGCACCGAGACGTGGAAATACGCGTCGCGTAAGTCTATAGAGGCGAAGTAGTCTCCATGTCGGAGCATCGGGAGGATGGAGGCCACTGAAACCATTCGAAATTTTGAAGGCAGAATGAAGAGGTTTAGAGCCCGTAGGTCGAGGATAGGCCGAAGACCTCCGCCCCGCTTGGGAACCGTAAAGTATCTCGAGAAGAAACCTCGAGTGTCCTGCTCGGAAGGAGAAGGCTGGATTGCGCCCTTCGCCAGAAGGGAGTCGACCTCGGCGCATATTTCCGGTGAAGGGTCGGTGTGGAGGATGTGACCCGTGGGTGGCAAAGTTTCGAATTCCAAGGCATAGCCGTCTCTGACAATGCGAAGAACCCAGGCATCTGAGGTGATAGACTCCCATTCGCGGTAGAAAGGAGCTAGGCGGTCGAGAAAAGAACAGAGAGGAAGGATCTGGTCGGGGCCTAGGAACGGCATGGTAGTGGCAGTAGTAGTGGAGATAGAAAGATCCCCGAGAGAGTGGGCGTCAGGCCCGTCGTTGGGGTTGTGGCATGGCTGCAGGACCTTTGCCCCGACCTTTCGGGACCTGGTGCTGGCGGCGAGGTTGTTGCTGATGACTGTGGTGACTCGAGCTCGACGAGCGTCGAAACGGCTGGTGACGAAAAGGCTGAGGGTAGCGACGGTACCGTTGCGGGAACCATCGGGTCCGCTGAGCCTGAGGTTGATCGGTCCCGCACTTTGTTGCGAGAATCTTGAAGTCGTGATTGGACTTAAGTTTGTCATCAGTGCCAGAATTGAAAAGGCCTTGGGTGTCGAAAGGAAGGTCTTCGATCACTTGTCGAGAGGAAGAAGAGAGTCCTGAGGACCGAAGCCATGCATGCCGTCTGATCGCGACCGCGTGGGCAATCATTTTTCCGGCGGTATCACCGGTATGCTTAGCCATTTGAATTTGGTGGTGTGCGAGAGAGTCCGCCTCCTGTTGGAGGGTCGAGAGGACTGACCGGTCTTCGTCAGAAAGCTTGGCGAAGAAGGGTTGGGCTTTCTCCCAGAGGATCTGTTGATAAGCGCCCATGCAGGCCCCGTAGTTTGCCATACGGCAAAGGAGGAGAGCACCGGAGTACAGCTTGCGGCCTACCGCATCGAAGCGTTTGCCCTCTCTGTCGGCAGGGGAGTTGGAGTGTCGACCCGACGATTGGGAGGCCTTTACCACCATGGAGTTTGGGTCAGGGTGATGTTTGAGCCATTCCAAGGCTTTGTCATCGGTTCGGTACCAGGCCTCTATTTTCTTAGAGGTTGGAGGTATCGAAGATGGAGTCTTCCAAGATGCCTGGATGACGTCCAGGAGGTATGGAAGAAAAGGCAGCAAGGTGGCTGGCGGGGCTTGGGCTTGAACCCTCTTGAAAACGGGGTCGGTAACGGCCTTTGAAGTTTGTTTAATTTCCATCCCCAGAGCGTCTGCCATTCTGACCATCTGGTCGGAGAAAGCCCAAATATTATCCGTCGAGGAAGGTGGGTCGACCTCGTAGGCGTCGTGAGGCGGGGAGAGGTCGAGGCCGAGAGAGACAACGGAGGCGGAGAGTATCGACTCGGGGCGCTCGATATCGGGGTCATCCTCCTCAGGCCCTTGAGGGGACCGGGGAGGAGAAACAAGCACAGAGTCCTGATGAGGTATTACCTCAGGAGCAGGGAGAGCCGGCTGTGGAGGAACGCCCTTGGACGCGGAGGCCTGGGCGGCGCGGGCTAAGCGCGTCATCTGTCTACCCCTCTCAGGTGTTTGAGCCGGGGGAAAGAGTTCTTGTCGAGCCGGAAGACGAGATGGTGCCGGCTGGGGAGCCTTAATAACTGTCCTGACCGACCGGTCGGGGGAGGCTTGAGCGTCCGCATCCGAGGACTGACCATGAGGAGAGGAAGAGGAGCGGAGGCGTTGTGCTGGTTGGATAGGAGAGGATCTCCTAGAGGAAGGCCCAGAGGAGGGGACGTCCTTCTTCGAAGACGCTGAGGAGGACGACCTCTGGATCATTCGTTTCTTTGCTGGGGGTTGTTTCGACACGACCCTCAGCGATTTTCCCGGCGTCGGGGGAATCGGGCACACAGCTGCCGAGTCAGATTGAGCCCGTCTGGATTCCTCCTGAGCCCTCTTGAAGGCAATCTTCATGGCGGAAGAAGATGGCGGCGAAGCCAGGCGGGATCGAGTGGAAATGGCCGAAGCCACCGAACTCGAAGTTGATGAAGGGCCCATCTTGCCCGACTGGGTGGATACCGTAGCGGTGGTCACCGTGCAGGGCGGTTTGGTCGGTCGCGGTCTCAAGGTTTTCGAGGTTTTAGATGATACCGACAGAGCAGGCCTGGACGCCATCGAGGCCGAGGTGGAAGTGGAAGCCTCAGGAGCAACAGTTTTTTCGTAAAGAGCTGCACGGAGTCTCGCAGCTCTATTCCTTCTGGCCTGAGCTGTAAAGGCCAGGCAAAAACGGCAGGTACCGACGACGTGGCTTTCGCCAAGGCAGAAAAGGCACTTAGCGTGGCCGTCGGAATCTGGAATCTTAGCGGCACACTGAGTGCACCGTTTAAAACGCGTGGTTGACATAAGAACGAAGAGTCCGAAGTGAGCTTTGCGGCGGAAAAAAAGGAACTGGAGAGCGGGCGCGGAGGGCGCCCTTTATACCCTCCGGGAAGAGGGGCGGGGTTACCGCCAAATTTCAAACTTTAGCTTGGAAGAGTATCCGTTGGAGCCTGCGCAGGCGCAGCCTTCTCCATTAGTGTGCATTCACAGAGTACACGAAGAAAAAGGAGACTTTTTGTTCTGTTTCAGAATTCAAAAAAAAACCCCACTTGGTGATGGAAATGTTTCAAGTGTTGCTGAACACTGCCAGAAAATATTCTGGAACTTTTTATTTTTTAAATGGGAATTATGGCAAGAAACATTGCAGTCTCTTAACATATTTGTTATATCTGGAAGAGTCCCATCACTGTACAACCCAGCTTAGTTTCTGCGATTTAACTAGCATCAGATTTGTTAACAGTGAACTCAGGTATCTGAACACTCATATTTTTCTTGGAAGGAGGCTTTTCTGTCCAGGCAAGACTTGAACAACTAACTAACTGATACTGACAGAAGTTTTAATTCAGGGATGGAAATGTGTGAAATTGCAGCTACTTTTCTACACAAAGCCTCAGCATTCTTCACCAGTCCAATAACCTCTTAAGAGATGCACAATTCCTGTATTAAATGTATGACTGAACTTTTAAATAATTTATTTATCATTATGCAGACATTTTAAACTTTCAACTTATGTTGTCTTGTAATAATATGTTTACGTTTAATTTAATGTTAATATTTGAGTAATTGAAGCTTCATTTTAAGGTATAATTTCTTGTGCTTTCACTAGTAGCTGGAAACTGCTTTGCATTTTGACCTGGGAGAAAGGTTGTATATAAATCTAAGAAACAAGTACTAAATCCACTTGTAGTGTGACTGGCTAAAAAAGGATAGCACACTGATTGCGTAATCACATTTGTATATATCTATTTAAAATTTATAGACAGAGCAATTATATTCTGGAACTGGTGTCTGGCAGAGGAAAGAGATGTTTCAAACATTCCTCACACACTATTTTTCCTAAAATTCATCTTGCATGATGTTTCTGTTTTCCCAAGAATAAAACTCTGCACAGGAAAAGTGCTACTGGTGCATGTATTCAAGAAAACTGAAGGCTCTTCTACACTGCCATATAAAATTCAGGTTATCTGCTTTGAACTGGATATGAATAAAGTTTTATTATTTATTATATGGAGCGTAGACTCAACTAATCCAGTTCAAAGCAGGTAATGTGGATTATCTGCTTTAATAATCTGGATTATATGGCAGTGTATAAGGGGCCTGACTTCCAGATTAACAGGAAAGTAAAGGCAATTTTATAAAAACAAAATGCATCATGCAGCCTCATTTAAGCCAGTGTTTCCCAAAGTTTGGTCTTTCCAGATGTTTTGGACTTCACTCCTAGAATTTTTAACTGTTTGAAAACCTTTCTGGGGCTTCTAGGAGTTGAAACTCAAAGAAGTTAGAGGGAAAGTTTGGGAAGCACTGATCAGCAATTTTACTTTTTAAAACAACAACAATCCTATAACCACATCTTGTTTGCACAACTCCCTAGAAATTGACTTGCAATGCAGCCTTCCTGAACTAGGTGCTTTCCAGAAGTGCTTCTAGGTATCATTCCTAGCTGTATAGCCATTGCTTGTATTTGCGTGGAGAGTGAAAGCAAAATGCAGCACACCAGGAGGATGCCAGGTTGAGAAAAACTCAGTAAATCAATAAATATAACAGCTACGAACTGTGTATTATACATGATGTTATAGAAAAAGGGCCTTATTCAGCAATGCAGTGAAGGTTTTACCTTTTAATCCAGGAGTGCAAATCATGCAACCTTCTAGATATTGTTCAGTTGCAACTCCCCCTATTCCTCACCTTTAGCTATGTTGGCTAGGCCTGCTGGGAGCTGCAATCCACCAATATCTATATGTTTACATAAACTTATATCCCCACCTCCTGGATATAAACTCACAACAAAATCTGCAGACAAAGCCTGCTTCAGAGCAGTAACATGGTCCAATAAAAATGCTAAAAAATCAGACCTGATTTACTTTTGAACCTTGCACTGAAAAGTGATATATTAATAAGCATCCTGTTCCCAAGCAAGAATGTTTGGAGAGTGACTGATGTTACTGGTTTAGACATGGATATAGACTCAGTTATAACCTTGCCCTAGTTATGTTCGCTAAGTCAAGCTACCTTGCAGGATCCTGTGTGAATAAAGCAGTGAAAAACTCAGCTCCTTGAAAGAAAGACAGGATGTATCTGTTACTGCTTCAAACCAGGATTGATAGTACTATCAGTTTCATAACACTGCGCTCCTGGTTTGAAAGTGTTGTTTCTGTTTAATTCTGAGGTACTTACTTTGAAGGTACTGTAGTTGTTATACTCTAGAAACTTCATTTTTGTTGGTGCTACAAACTACAGTATGTTGAATTTGTTGAGACTCAATGAGATGCTCATTGAAAAGCTATAGCAAAAATTGCAGGAGGATGCCCCACACAAACAGTTTTTTGCAGTTTAATAAACTTTCCCCATGTTTTTATTATAGAACCAATTAAGAAATATCATTTATAACCCAGGAACAAAAATCCTATTATATCCTGGAACCAAAGTCCAGCGGATAGATACCAGGGCCCAATGTACAATATATATTTTTCTTATTTTAGGAGATCCTGGGTGTTTAAAGTCCTCTTTGTGCAAACAGGCAAATTAAAATTGAGCTCATTGAGGCAGAGGGTGAGACTGATGAGCCTGCTTAGCTTCTGAGCCTATTAAGTGCTTCCCACCAGTTGGAACTTCGATCAAAAGGATTTGCCATCAGATTTCACTGAAGGCATGTCCCGATATCCATCTTGTTGTAATGTTTTTACATCAAAACTGAAACTAAACAATTATGTAGTTGTGCTCCCAATGTTGCGTGATTCTTTATTGTGTGCTCATTTTATTATAGGGACACTATTATATGAACACTAGGCCAATTACTATTATTCAACCATTAATCTGAATTGATCTCAAACTAGACCATGAATGAAAGGTTGGTTTCAGGAGGGCCCATGCCAATTTCATATCCTTCAACATGTAGCATACGACAACCAGGATATATGTGACCAATGATATCAGAGGGTGGGCAAAATGGCAAAAGTTGTTACTGAGGAACATTGCACAAACTAGGAGTAGCTGAAGCAATTTGCTTTTACCTGTATCTACAGAGAAGGGCAAAACTCTGCCTGATCTTCTATCTCAACACTGTGTTAAATGAGTGCAAACTACTTTTGCACTTTGAACTCAGTTTGAAGCAATAGAGGTAAGCTGAGGATGAAGAGGGAGAATGAGAAGACAAAGAAACTGGGTCATTTTAAAAGCAACTGAAAAAAATGAAAGGACAGAAATTAATCAGGATTGTTTCTGGTAAATTGGGACCGTTGAAGGATTGTACCATTTTGAAGTAGAAAAGCCAAGTGATTCTTATTTATAGGACTTCAAAATATACTGAGTAAACTCCAACAGTTTTACAGGTATCTGTCCCCCTTTCAAAAACTTTTATTGGAGTAGATTTCTTATTTTGTATAGCTTCTTTCAGGAAACAGTTGGTTATGCTAGGTCAAAGAGAAAGTTGTGGGGAATTGTGTTCCTCTAGATCAGGGGTCCCCAAACTAAGGCCCGGGGGCCGGATGCGGCCCTCCAAGGTCCTTTACCTGGCCCCTGCCCTCAGTTTTATAATATAATATTTTAATATCAGTTTTAATAATATAATATTGTATATATATATATATATATATATATATATATATATATATATAATATTGATAGAAATATTATAATGTAATTCAATGTAATACTAATAATAATACCATATAATAATATTAATTATATATTATATATTACATGTAATATTACTAATAATATTACAATATAGTGGTATAATTCAATATAGTAATATATAATGCTAATATTGTTCTATGCTAATAATATAATATATTGTATATAGATATAAATTGTAAGCCGCTCTGAGTCCCCTTCGGGGTGAGAAGGACAGGATATAAATGTAGTAAATAAATAAATAATAAATAAATAAATTTTTGACTTAGGCTCGTCCAAAATCTGAAATGACTTGAAGGCACACAACAACAATAATCCTAATTAACTTGACTATCTTGTTGGCCAGAAGCAGGTCCACACTTCCCATTAAAATCCTGATCGGTTTGAGTTGGTTAAAATTGTTTTTATTTTTAAATATTGTATTTTTCTTTCGTCGTTGTTGTTTTTGCACTACAAATAAGACATATGCAGTGTGCATAGGAATTTGTTCATTTTTTTTCTTCAAACGATCATTCGGCCCCTCAACAGTCTGAAGGATTGTGGACCGGCCCTCTGCTTTAAAAGTTTGAGGACCCCTGCTCTAGATGTAATAATGGAGTAACTATCAGTCCAACAACATATGAAGAAAAACAAGTGTTTTGCCTAGCCATTACAGTTTGAGCATCCTTTATCCAAAATATTTGGGACCAGAAGTATTTTGGATCTTCCCTACTGGTAAGGGCAAGATTCTACCCCCTTCTCCCCGCTTTGAATTCAAGATTACAGACATTGAAGTTGAAGACAAGTAAGGAAAACAGAGGAAGAAAGATAATGAGTAGCTGAAAAAGGGGGAGACAACAAATGATTATTATGGATGCTTCTTGCACAGTTTGGATAGTTGGAGCATCTGTATTGTTTCAGGTCATGGCTGTTTGACTTTGGTTTGTACCAAGATTCACCAACTTCCTAAGGTGAGCAGGGCCAAAAACTCCCCATTGTCAGTAACCAGAGAAGAAACTGGAAGCACCATATTAAGCCAGTGAAACAGAAATGGAAATGTACAGAAATGTTACTACAAGGACTTCTATAGCTAGTGGTGGCACATCCACACATTTGGATAATGGCCAAATGTAAACCAGCTCCAGTTGCTAAGTGTATCAGTCCACACGTAAACAGAAATGTTACTACAAGGACATTTGAAGACCTTTCAAATAACTAGCTCTGACCAGGTTGGACTTCTATAGCTAGTGGTGGCACATCCACACATTTGGATAATGGCCAAATGCAAACCACCTCCAGTTGCTAAGTGTATCAGTCCACACGTAAACAAGACGAGTATAACTGCTCCAAGCATTAAATTCAAGGCCAACAGCCTTCTCTCTCAACTTACCAGTAAAAAGGAGATTTACGTGAAAATGGACGCATATTACAAATTATAAATTTACTCTTGTCCTGAAGGGTGAAAAACTAAGATGTTATTATGCTTACTTTCACTATTGTAATGTATTAAATGCATGAAATAATTAAGTCTCGTATTTTTAAGCAAACAAAAATTATGTTTAAATTTCATGGAAGCTTGTAATTAAAAAAAAGCACACACCCCAAATAGAAAAATAATTTTATGTCTGCATGTGTATAAAATAAACATGCACAAAATGGGCCGTTTCTCACCATGAAGAGGATGGGAACAACAGGCCAATTAAAACAGGTTTTTCTGGCTAAGAAGTCATTAGCATGCTTTTAAAATGATGGCATTCTTTTAAAGTTAACTTTTCAAGTCCAGACTAACATTGCAGTTAACAACAATTAAAAGCTGGGGAGAGGGGCAATATTTATTTTGAGCCTATACTGTATAGAGGATATCTAGATTTTTATTCAAGCATGGAAAGGGTCAATCACAGGCCAGTTTCCAACTGTTAAGTCCCATTTAAGCAAACAGTAGAGACAGCAGTTTTCCACATCTGAAAAACAAGAGTGCCTTCAAACTGGAACTCAGTTACAATGTTGGATCCCAGAGCCAGCTAGTTGTAGTGGTTAGAGCAGGGGTCCCCAAACTTTTTAAACAGGGGGCCAGTTCACGATCCTTCAGACTGTTGGAGGGCCGGACTATAGTTGGCCACCAAGCAATAAATAATAATAATAATAATAATAATAATAACAGCAACAATAATAATAATAAAAAAGAGGGTTGGAAGAGACCCTTTGGGCCATTGAGTCCAATCCCCTTCTGCCTTTGTGCACCGAAAGCACAAGCAAAGCACCCCTGACAGATGGCCACCCAGCCTCAATGTTAATAATAATAATAATAATAATAATAATAGTAGTAGTAGTAGTACAGGGTTTTGGAACACAATACTCCTGACCTCACAATCATGTTAAAAAACAAAGTATGGATTGTCGATGTTGCAATCCCAGGTGACAGCAGGATTGAGGAGAAACAACTGGAAAAGCTGACACGATATGAGGATTTAAAGATCGAATTATTACAAAGACTCTGGCACAAGCCAGTCAAGGTGGTCCCAGTGGTGATCGGCACACTGGGTGCAGTGCCTAAAGACCTTGGCCTGCATTTAAACACAATCGGTGCTGACAAAATTACCATCTGCCAGCTGCAGAAGGCCACCTTACTGGGACCTGCACGCATTATTCACTGATACATCACACAGTCCTAGACACTTGGGAAGTGTCCGCCATGTGATCCAGTACAACAACCAGCAGAGTGTCTGCTGTGGACTCATCTAGTTGTGTTTCAAATAATAAAAATAGTAATAATAAGGGTTGTAAGAGAAGAAGAGACCCCTTGGGTCATTTAGCCCAACCCCCTTCTGCCCTTATGCCATGGGGGCCGGATAAATTGCTTTGATGGGCCGCATCCGGCCCCCGGGCCTTAGTTTGGGGACCCCTGGGTTAGAGAGTTGGGCGACTACTTTGGAAACAAGGGTTCAAATTCCTGCTTAGCCATGGAAACCACATTCTCTCAAAGGAAGGCAAAAGTGAACCCCATTTGAACAAATCTTGCCAAAAATCAGAAACCACTTGAAGGCACATAGCAACAATAAGGATAGTCCAAAGCTATTTGTAGTCACAGAGGCACATCAACTTCTCTTCCTTATGTAGTGAATAAGTGAAGTGAATGAGGTGTGTTGCAAAGTCTTCCACAAATAAGTAACTAAGAACCAGAACCATCATCTGTATCATAAATAACTTCAACACTGTGACTCAGTTTTAAATGCTGTTCCATCCCATGGGTGGCCTAAGCAAGGAAAGTAAATAACTGTGCAGGAGATAGTGAGGTGTGGATTAGTGCTGCCCGTGGTCATGAGGAAAACCAGGTTCAAATGGTTGAAAATAGTCTCACTGGGTGGCCTTCATCTAGTAAACAATTTCTCAGATGGTTGAGAAATAGCACCTTTACCAAAAACTTTCAGAGTAAAGGTAGAGAAATAGGATTACCAGAATTATAATTATAGAATTATAAAATATACCAATTCAGATGCATTTTAAATTTCAGTGAATGTTGGTGTCAAGTCAGTACTAGTAAGTCAGTGTTGGCAATGACTACACATCCCTGGACTCACCACCATCGCCCCCAAAAAACCTGTTTCATCACCCTGTAAAAAATGTCAATACCCAAAATTTATAAGTCACTTAAAGCAGCAATATACATCTCCTAGTTTCTAGCCAAGCTGTACTCTCTGACTATAGGAGAAAAAAAGGAAGAGAAAGAAGTCCATGAATAATTCATTTTCTAAAGAGGAACTGGATAGGCATAGAGATTGATGATTTCTAGCCATCACATGGCAACTATCCTGATATATAGTATATTTCAGATTAACCACAGGTAATGTCCAGAAAGTATTTTGGACATTAAGCATAAACCAAAAGCAAAAAACAAAGAGCACTTATTTCAGAAGCTAAACCAGCTGGTGTTTATTTAAACTCTTTCTAATTCTTTACTTTCAAAAACAAAGTGCCATCTTGCTCCCAAACAAATTCCAGCATTGAAGAACAACTCCCCTCTGCCCCTACACATACTAAGTTCACGTCTTTTCTGAGAGCTATTATTCCTTCTGCAGATGGTGTTGGGCTATGACTCTGGAGATCAGGTTTTCAATCCCCACTCAAGTCATGAAAACCCATTGGGTGATCTTGGATTAGTCAAATAGTCAACTTCAGGGGAAGGCAAAGGCAAGTCTCTCTAAATAAATAATGACAAGAAAACACCATAACAGATTTGCCTTAGGGTCGCCAAAAGTCATAAATGACTGAAAATTCCAAAACAGCAAGCTTCCCTCATTGGGCATGAAGAGTAGTTGTGTGTGTGCTTGCAGTGAAAAGAGAGGGGAGGTGTCTTACTATAACTATGGCTCAGAGGGAAAGGGTTATATTCTTTTCCCAGTCCATAACCATAGTCATAATTGAGGATCTTCGCAGTTTTATTTTACGAGTAAAAGTGAGACAATAAATACATGCATGCATTTAACATACATAGGATGAGGCAAGAAGTTCATTTTTGTACCAACTATATAGGCTACCTAATCTATCTCTAGTCATCTCTTTGTTCAACCCAAAAGGTGGATTTTGACCAACCAAGCCATAAATGGTTTGGGGCTTGATTACCAGAAGGATTTTCTTATACCATAATGCCACTATTCTCACTGTATCCTCAGCTATTAAGATAACAATGCATTAATTACTTTTCTATGGAAGCCATCCTACAATTGTGCCCCATATACCTAGATCCATATAGTTCTTTTCTTTGCTCACATTTAGAAAGTAAATTAGACTTTCTCTTTTAACCTATTTTCTGAGGACTTCTGAATATTTTGATTACTCTGAACTTTATTATATTATTTCCATTCTTTTTGCGTATGCTTCTCTGACCTCTTTAGGAAAGAAAAACAAGATACCCAGTCATGCTTTTAGTGTGCAATCCTTTTATGAAATAATTTGCCAGGCTATTTCACTGGTTGAGTCTATGGCGGAGAGAGTATATCACTTACATCATCATACACTGAGCTATCCATAGATTGCATCAGTGTTTGCAAAGCCAGTCTAATTGAGTGTCTGATATCTTGACCTACTCACACTTTGTGGGGTCTTAGCACTTTTGAACAAGATCCCATAGTAAGACACAGAAGGCACAGCAAGCAACTGTGGAGCCAAATAGCAGAGAACCTTCTGTTTTTGTGAGTGCTGAAAAGGTTATTTTGTTGGAGTAAGCTTCCCAAATTCTTCAATCTGCTGGCTGGGAGATATTGAAAGCTATAGACCATTATTTTCAACATTTGTTTCCATGCTCTGTTTTTGTGTGTATGAAATAGGGTTGAATGACCATAAAACCGAATAATGACAAGTGATATTGAGTGGATGTTTGATCTGCAGTAGCAGTTACAAAGAGAGGGTGCCATAATTTTAGCCAAAACACTAGCTTAGACTAAACAGATCCCCACTGGATGTTTGCATTGACAATAGTCCATCATATTCCACTCCAGACTGAATGTGCATGTATGGTATGAGGTCAACCTGCAGTATGGATTTGGCATAGACACTCATTTCAAAATGCTATTTGTGACATTATATCGTAGCACATTCCACATTAACAAAGATGTTTCTCACCAGGATTTGATGATCGAACTGTTCTTTGAGGAGATGGAGTTTTAGCTACTTGAGTATTTTTACTCTCACTTCCCCTCCTGGACTGGAATGCGATCTTGGACGTCGCTCTGCTCCTTAGGGTGATATCCTTAGATATAGTCTGACCTTGTGCTATGTCTGCTTTAGGCACAGGAACCTATATTATTCATCATGTAGAAAAGCAAAAACAGGAGATATGAATCAGACCACAACAGAAGTCAATAAATTCCTAATATTACTATAATGTAGAGAGCTAAGACGGAACCTGCTAAATAACAATGGGATCATATGAGAACTGAACATGCAACCCATGTATAACATCAGGTGAACATTTGTTTTAATTATATACATCCACATGCTTTTATTTAAGAAAACAAGGCAGCTATGTTCATAAGGTTATGGGTAGCACCCTGTTCTTAAATTTAATTTTGATTTGGAGATTAAGAAATCTTCTCTGTGTATGAAATACCCATAATGATGAAATACACAATAACTACTAAACTTAAATGAATACAGAAAAAGAACAGAGTTAAATAGATATGACAATGTCTTTTTCAGGTCGCATATAGAATAACAGAATCACAGAGAACTGGGACTACAAGGATCATCTAGTCCAACCTCCTGCCATTTAGGAATATACAGCCAAACATTCCAAAGAGATGACTATCCAAATTATGTTTAAGAAACTCCAAAGAAGATCTTTATAATACTTAGGATTCAACAGTATTCTCAGGTAACAGGACTTGAACATGGGCCTGGGATTCAATGGTAGCAACATATCAAACTAGACTAAATAGCTGTCTGACTGCACAAAACAACTTCACCAGTACACAACATCTTTAGACTGGGATTTTCGGGTCCTTATATTTTTAGTATTTCAACTTTTCCCTATATGCAACCAATGGAGAATACCCTGAAGCCAAGAGAGATTCCCTGTCATAGTAATAGTCAATACATCCTAAAATTCTATATAATATTGTTATTTAACTAATTTTTTTCTAGTACATAATATAGTTTTAAGTAAACATTAGTAAAAAAAGCCAGTGTGGAATAGTGGCTCCAGAAGATCAAAGTTTGACCAGGGCTCAGCCATGGAAAACTTCTGGGCGATCTTAGGCAAGTCTCTTAGGACCCTTCTACACTGACATATAAAATCTAGATTGCCTGCTTTGAACTGGATTATATGGCAGTGTAGACTAATACAGATAATGTGTCTTGTTTGCTTTGATAATCTGGATTATATGACAGTGTAGAAGGGGCCTTAGTCTTAGAGGATTGTAATAGCAACCCCCTACTGAACAAATCTTGCCAAGAAAACATGATAGTTTCATCTTGGGATCACCATAAATTGGAAATACCTAGAAGGTACATGGCAATAACATTAGTGGTAAAATTGGCGAAGATGGTTTTCCCTGGCCAAAGGTGGGGACCAGAAGAAGCATACATTCCACCAGCTATACCACTAGGACAGAAGCTTTCACCATAGGGAAAGAACAATCACCACTGGCCACAGGTGCAAACATCTGTTTGTTTTTTACTTTTATCCAATTCCAGCATACATTTAGAAAACACACTGTATGTTAAGTTATAAAAATGCATTCACTGGAATATGCTTGCAAAACTTTAAAAGTTTTTTTTTAATTTTTCAAGTTTTATTTCTGACTTCAAGAAGTGGACTGTGGATTTGCTAAGAGTTTTCATTGAAATCGGCATTTGTGTAATATTTTAATTACTGTACTGAAAGAAAAGAATTTTTCAAACACTGCAATTAGTTCTATAGGTATCTTGATTTAACATTTCCACACGCTGTTTCCTCTTTCAGTGAAACAAGGTTTCCAGTTCTAGACAGTCAATATAGCTGATTATTTTAGCCTAGATAATGTTGAACAGAAGACTATTTTAGCAGCTATATGGGTACATATCCAAGCTGCACTGATAGCAGTATTCAAACAGACTATATCCAGCTATGCAGGGATTTACAGTTCAGATTACAGCATTAAATGTGAGCTGTAAACAACTTTTCTAGAATTTGACTTTCAACAAACAGACATATCAAAAGTTCACAGGCTGCACCCAAGTATTAATTTCCCATTGCATAGCTGCTGAAGAAAAGTGGTGAGAGAAAAGGACCTGCCTCAAAGAAGAGACACCAAGTAGCATGAGAGTTTCATGCTACAGACTTTGTTTTGGACAATACCATCCAAGATGATGAATGAACTTATCTGCTGTCTGGAGTACAAGCAGCCAAATAACTACATGTGGTTTGTAGTAATCAGGTTTAAAAATATGTTCAGTATTGGTGATAAACTGTATTTTAGTTTTTCTTTTACTTCCTAATGTCAAAGAAACAATCATTACGTGTTGACTGACTTAAAAAGCTCCATGTTTTGTAGCATATTATCGGTGCTTTAAACATATGGCCTGAAGACACATCCAAATCAAGATTTTCTTTTTATTTCAATCAAGTTTTTTAAAGTTACCAGACTGCTTGTGTTAAGTACATAAATGCGGTAAACACTCAATTTACTATTACCACCTGTACACAAGCTAACAAAATGTTTAATAAAAAATAAAGATTTTTAAAAAACTTACCAAAGGAAGATATGCAGGTCTAAAAACCTCATTTGTAGTGTCTGGAAGAGAACTTTGTGCTGGAATACCCAAGGAGTCTATCTGTTGCTCCTCCTCTTGAAATACTGGAGAACTAATTAAAGCAGTTTCCATTTTGTCGCACGCTATCCCACCTGAGTCCTGGGAGCATGTTACACCCACAGAGCTGCATGCTGAATTAAAACATCTTGCTCTCTCTACCTGTTCCATGTTCTGCTTTAATGCTGTTGTTTTTGGAACCTTGTGGGAAGTGTTTTCAGAATGAGTTGCAGCATGCAGAGCTTGGCTAGGAAGGTGTTTATTAAAATGTTGCTTATGGGTCTTATTCATTGGTATTTCTGCTTTTGTGCCTCTATCCAAGTCAGTTTTTTTCCTCAGTACTGCAACCGAAGACAGTGGTTGCCTCGGGGAAGAAGATGGGGAGGATGAGGAAGCAACAGACAGTTGAGGAGATCTTTGAGTGACTTTCAATGCAGTGCTCTCTTTTGATTGAGACACAGGCCTGGACATCACTTTGGGCTTGATGTTTTTAAAGTTTGGTTTTGGAAAGCTCACTATTTCTGCTTTCCTAGCTTTGGTTATGGTAGCTGCAAGGGGAGACCGGTTTGTTGACTTAATAGCAATTCGTTCACCATTATTTTTGAGTGAACTCCTTCTGATTTGCTCTTTTTCCAAGGGGACATTCCTTCCAAAACTAGAAGGTCCATCACCAATGTCTTCCGGCGTGGCAAACACAGCAAAGGTTTCATTCTTTGACCCTGCTGCAGGAGGGGAGATCAAGTTTTCTTCATTTGTAGGACTAAAAACCACAAAAGTTGTCTGACAATTATGTTCAGGAGGAACAACTGTTTCTAACTTTGGTATATCGTTTTGCATCATTCCAGGCATGTTATCATGTCCATCTGGCAAAACATGATCTTCTAAAATACTGTGTACTTTGGTCAATATTCCTTTGTCTTCAAAAAACTCTTGTCCCAAATGCTCATCGAAACTCTGAATTGCAAATGGGACCACGTCAGTGATGGCTCCAGGTTTAGATGGCCATTTGGTTTCATCATGCTCAGGTGTGCTATGCATATACTTCTCATGCTTGTTTTTGTGTGCATTAAATTGTTCCAGTTCAGATGACTCCATACAACAAGAGTTAGTCCATTCAGTATCTTGATTTCCTTGCTCTTTGTGTTGTTCGCTGTTCTGTGATACCAAGTCAATATAATTGGTGACCTCTTCTCCTGTCAGTGAAAGAGCAGTAGGAAGAACTCTCCTTTCTACATTGTAGATGCCTGTCATATTTGAACGGTTGAACACGTTTAGCTTAGGAGATCCAACATGGTGATCATGAGTAACAGTTGCACAAGTTTCCCCAGAAGCATATCCTACCTCATGACACTTAGTTCTCATTGTATCCTTTAGATCTATAACTGTAATGAAAGACCCATCTGGAGTGGAACATTCCTGTTCCATTTCGGTACAACCTAATCGATCTTGAAAGTCAGCATTTGCATTCAGTTCCACAGTTCCATCAGGCATTGAATGCACTAAGTCTGCCTGGCAGTAAGGCACAGATTCCTCAGTACTGCAAACCTGGGTGTCCTTTAATGCAGGACTGTCTTTGAGAAGGCTCTCTGGTTCTGAGAAAGTCTGATTCAAGGCATACATGTAAAATGGTTCTTTTGGAGAAATGATATGTGTAGTTTCTAGATCTGAAGTCCCCATGCAGATATAGTCACTGGCAATGTTCTGCTGGTCTTGTACTTCAATGCACTGAGAATACGGAGAAGTATTTTTTGTCTCACTTCCATCCTTAACTTTAATGTAGTCTTCGTCTTCTGCATAGTGGTGGCTAACAGTACTTCCATTCAGAGCCACTGTGTTGCACACACATTTATTGCCATTTTCATCCTTGAGTGTTAAAGGAGGTTGCAAGTCCTTTCCTTCTGTATCTTCAACATTCATTTTTGATTGTACCTCTAGCTTTTCATTTTCCCAATCAGCAGAATTCTCAGGAAATCTCCTTATAATTGTTCAAGTGACTCTTCAATCTTGATTCATTATTCTTGATTGTAGCATTTTCAGGTATATCCCCAACTCTGATCTAAACCTGGACATATTGGAAAATCAATTAAGATTCAAGTGACAAATCAAAAGAATATTGGAGATTGATACAAAATTTAATGCAAGAGATCTTTAAAATCAGAATACAACCAGATCCAACTTTATTTTGAATGGGAATTCCAGTAATCATTACATGATTATAGCAACAAGAATATTTTATGTGAAAAAATGGAAAGTTAAAAACTACCCTCAAAAGAAAACTGGATTATAAAAGTTATTTAATTGGTAGAAATGAACAAGTTCTCTTGTTTGATGAAGGAGAAGTCAGTTGACATTTTTTTCCAAAAAAGGGGGAACCATTTGTATCATTCATGAAGAAAAAATAAAATAAAATAAAATTTTATAATGATACTTCTATTGTTGATATAGTTCATAAAAAGTAAAGCTAAAAAAGGCCCTGATTT
This sequence comes from Anolis carolinensis, assembly GCF_035594765.1. Taxonomy (NCBI): domain Eukaryota; kingdom Metazoa; phylum Chordata; class Lepidosauria; order Squamata; family Anolidae; genus Anolis; species Anolis carolinensis. Next base: position 70,772,989 of record NC_085845.1, on the reverse strand, counting down.
AGATTGAATTATGGGCGACTAACTTTACAGTAGTTTAATTGAGAGTTAAGGGTTTAACCATAAATAAGGCTTAAGCATGCATTTGTTGAAACATTTTCTTCTTTTAACCAAACCTTTAAAATAAAAACTGTAGGACCCCCCCCCCCCCCCAGCACAATGAAGAAGTGAAAGTTTCACAAAACACACAACCATTTGTTTGGCCCCAAATGTTCACTCCTTAGATTAAGGGCTCATAACCTCAGTATACAGGACTGTATAAGATGGCACCTCTCAAGTATTTATCTAAGGTGAGATAATAATATACTTCATCTCAAAATAAAACTATCAATTCATTGCATTAGTCTGGGCAATTACAACTATCAGATAACAAAGGCACGCAGACAGAACAAAAGCTGATAATATTGTTTTAAAAATAGCAGAGAGATAACAAAAGCTGTCAAGAGTATTCAACTCAGTCTTGATTCCCTTTGAATTTTCCCAACTATAGGTATGAATAAGTAATTGTTTATAAGAAAAAATATTATAAGGAAATGTGTTGTCGAAGGCTTTCATGGCCAGAATCACTGGGCTGCTGTGAGTTTTCCAGGCTGTATGGCCATGTTCCAGAAGCATTATCTCTTGACGTTTCGCCCACATCTATGGTAGGCATCCTTAGAGGTTGTGAGGTTTGTTGGAAACTAGGCAGGTGGGGTTTATATATCTGTGAAATGTCAAGGGTGGGAGAAAGAACTCTTGTCTGTTTGAGGCAAGTGTGAATGTTGCAATTGGCCACCTAGATTGTTTTTTCCCTACTTTAGCCAAGAACACCAGTCCACCATAATTTTCCTCAAAGTTTAGAACAAGGATTTTGGGGTATTTAGCCCTCTAGATGTTATTGGGCTATAACTCCCATCAGCCCCAACCATTGAATACGCTATCTAAGCTGAATGGGGATTTGGAAGGCCAAGCATGCTCCACCTCTGAGCTAATTCCTTATCTCATTTTTACATAGATTTTTTTAAAGTTCATTCTTCAGATTTCACATACCTTAACAACTCTGCCAATTACACCAAGAATCACTGTGTGAGGGAGTCACAAATTCCCATGAACAAATTCAAAATATGGGAAGCGATCATATGTCACCACCTATTTGTTTACAACCCTTACTAACATGATTTTGAAGTGAACATTATTCTACACATTTTTGCTTTAGATCCCTCTGGGATAACAGCCCTAGTATTTGTTGTCTGTGAGCCACCTCAGACACTCTGAAGGCAAACATTTACTGAATATCACAGTTTGGAAAGAATACCCTCATGTGGCAGCATGTTTACTTGCTTACTGTGTTTATTTGAACTTCTACTCCTTTCCCTGGAGGCTTATGGCAGGAAAAAACTAGTCAAAGTAGAGTTACTTGATGGTATGTTGATTCAACCTCAATCATATTACATCTGTTCTAAATCCTCTAGCCTAGGACCAAATTACTGTCTGATTATTTCCATTATTAAAGTAGTGATTATTATAGCTGGATATCAATCTGACAAAATGATAAGTAGAGGAGGGAGGAGTTGGGAGAAGCGGGAGAAACCCACATTTGTGTCATTAATGCCATGACACTACAAACAACACACCTATGATAAAGACAACATTTTGGAGATTATAGAATCACATAAAGAAAAAGAACTATTTCCATGTGTAATGTTGAAATTTATAATCTAGATAATGTCAGGAACACAATCTAGATTGACCAGAACAAGGTAAGAATCGTGTGATTTAAAAAAAATGAAACCAATGCATGGGCAATTCCAGCTATTGTCTCTCCTGTTTCTCCTTCTGTCTGTTGATCAGCAAAGCTCTAGATTAGAGATAGGCAAAGGGCAGCACACACACCCCAGGCTTCCTAAGGTTAATAATTTGTGGGGTTTTTTGAGATATCCCCCCCCCCCAAATCTTCTGATTCTAAAATGTCCCCAAAGTATCTCTAAATAGTGTGGAGGGCATTTGCACCATGTTTGGAAACTCCCTGGAACCTCATACTAAAAACAAATTTTTGGACACCCCCCCCCCAAAATAAAAAAAACGTTCTGTTGGTGCCCATGAAGATCCCAAAACTTCATGGGGCAAACTATTATTGTTGTTTTTTAAGAGTATGTAAAGTTGCCTCCTAGTCTAATGCAGTTGCCCATTCCTCCTCTAGGCGGTTTCTAACATCAAAAGATCAAAGGAAGGCATCTCTGATTTGTGTAACTCCGAATGGCAGATGACCTTACAGATCACAACATCCTTCCTTATACATAAAGATGGCAATCAAAGTACTCCTCCCCTATAATAAGGAATAAATATGTTTAGTTTTAGAGTTCTAAGTGACCAGGACTTGGGCCAAGGTATGCAGTAATTTTTGTCTGTCTAGCTTCATACAGCTATGTTCAAGCACATAACGAAATGCTTATCTTTCACATTAGATGAAGTTTCTCAGCCAATCGATCAAGTCTGTTTCAACTTCAGATCAATAAGAACCTGAGAACTGCATAATGGCTGCTTCCCACCCACCCACCTCCTCCGTTCTTACATATACGGGTAGAAATAATGATTATTTGCTTTTCCTTGGTATGAACACGTGATGCAGAGTTCACACATGGAATTAATCTAAATAGTTTACATTGCTAGTGTAATACGCTCAGTAAACGGAGATGCTTGCACACCACAGTAATGCCTGAAAAATCTGTATGGGAGCACTGTTGAGTCAAAAATCCTAGGAAAACACCCAGTTTTATAAGGACTGTAAATGATTTCCTGGAATGAAGTTATGCAACTGTTCTGTACACACTGCATCTAAGTGTTGATCAGGCACTAGGAGTACAATGTCCTATCAGTGCAAGAGGGTCTCAACTTACATTGGCAGAGGTAGCCCTTTTTCGGCACTCAGCGGTGTCAAATTGCAAGAAACATTCAATCATTTAGAAGCCGCAGTAAAGCCACAATCTCCTCCATGAGACAGCTAAGAAGTATTTTACATTTATCCAAGAACACTCATAGTCATCTGGGATATTAATTGTGCACTACAGTGTTGAAAGCAGTATATTAAGCACTGGGAAAGTCCTCTAAGAGCTCTGCTCAGAAACACTTATGTTTTGGGGGTGGTCATTCAGACAGGACAGAGGGCAGATTTGGTTGAGACTATAGACCTCATCACCCTAGAGCTTGGATCCACTTTAAATCCACTTTAGGGAGGAGGTTTTAAACAGCTCAGCCAGACAAGTCCTGGGCCTCACCAAACTACAAACCCCAGAATTCTGCAGGAGGCAGAAACCGGATTTAAAGTGGATTCATACTCTATTGTGATGAGGCAGCCAGATCATAGCACCATCCAACATCGTGCACTACATTTTCTGGAGTCTCAGACAATCTCATGCTCAACTCATGCTCTTCTCTTCTTTTTTCCAAAAGAATGGCACAATGCCTTCTAACTGCTAGTGTGTGGCGCTCCCTCCCACCCACAAAAAAAATCTCTTTCACCTTTACTTCTTACACACAACACAGACAACAAATCCAACCCTTTCCACATATTGCACAAACAGAAAGCGTTCATATGGTAGAGTGAGTAGGGCATGAAAGATTTCTCTTAATGTCAAGCTTGGGGGCTCCCATTACTGGAAAGGCTTTGAGGGGAAAAACTTTCAATCTCTGTGTGTAAACAGAGCATCAAAGATAAAATAATATGAGAGGGATACAAGAAAACTAACCTTCTTTTCCCTTCCATTAGGGATTGTGCAACCCATGACATTCCCAATTTTTCCAAGCTCCCAAAGACACCCCAACAGCCTTCAGACCCTTCCCAAAATTTCCAAAGGTCTTCTTAAGTCATCCCCAAGAGGTTCAAACCACAGCAGAATAGATTTAAAATGTTGTTGTTCAATTTTTTATCTACCCAATGTGGGTGAAAAACATATGAAGTGACCAATTTTGGGTCAAAAATTAAGCCAGAAGTGATACGAAATCACCTCTGGGGTGCCAGAAACATGTGACTTGTATCCAGCCAGCTGGTTCAGTGGCAAAATCCTCCTCTCCACCATCTTAGCAAGAGAATTTTAAAATGTGTAAAGCTAAAAGAATATAAAGACAATTACTTATTCAGAAAGTTAAATGCACTTTGAGAAAGGGATCACTGGTAATTATGTGTGTGTTAATCCAATATCTTGTGTCTAAGAAACAGGTTTTGCCTGTTACAAAAACCCGCAAAGCCTGCTTGATCAAAGGCAGCTATGTAACAAAAAGTAAATGTATGTACCCTGTGAGATCAATGATTTTCTTAATGCACTTTCTTAGTCTTAAATATTTTATTTCCTAGCTATAAAAGGAACTGCACAGAGAAATCAATCATTTGCTATCTGTTTAGTCCTATGATCTCTATAAGGAGTGCTGGTCACTATTTTTATATTTTGATAAAACTCAACATCACTTATAGAATTATAGAGTTGGAAGAGACCTCATGGGCCATCCAGTCCAACCCCCTGCCAAGAAGCAGGCAAATCAGATTCAAAGCATCCCTGACAGAAGAAGGAGCCTCCACCACACTATGAGGCAAAGAGTTCCACTGCTGAATAGCTCTCGCAGTGGGGTTCTTCCTAATGTTGCTTTTTCACCTGTCAACCGCAATATCCTATTTTGTATTTTAAGAAAGTCAAGTGTTCTTCATATGGACTTTTCTTGTATGTGCAAGTTTCTCTGATTTCAGAAATGCCTGGTACCCATCCATCAGACTGCAGTGCAAAAGATTTGTTCAGCAGTGCAGTGTTCCTTCTCCTATAAGTACTTCACCATGTTCCTATATGATGTGGTGTGTATGTATTTATTTCCAATATTTCTACCCCGCCCTTCTCCCCGAGGGGACTCAGGGCGGCTTACACAACTGGTAGGATCACTACCAGTACATCATAATACAATAAAATAAGAATAAAACAGTTAAAATAATTAAATAACATAATAAAATACAATATATAAAATTTAAAACAATGCAACACCAATATATATACCAATCATCCATCAGACCTTGTGCAAAAGCCTTAATCCGATCCATGTCAATGCTAACTGAGTTCATTCATTAAACGCTTGCGCGCATAGTCAGGTCTTCAGCTTCTTCCTGAACCCCAAAAGGGATGGAGCCTGCCGGATGTCACTGGGGAGGGAGTTCCACAGCCGAGGGGCCGCCACCGAGAAGGCCCTGTCTCTCGTCCCCACCAGCCGTGCTTGTGAGGCCGGTGGGATCGAGAGCAGGGCCTCCCCGGATGATCTTAAGGTTCTCGTGGGCTCATAGGAGGAGATGCGTTCGGACAGGTAAATTGGACCAGAACCGTTTAGGGCTTTGTAGGTCAAAACCAGCACTTTGAATTGGGCTCGGTAGCATATTGGCAGCCAGTGGAGCTGGCTTAGCAGGGGGGTAGTACGCTCCCTGTAAGCCGCCCCAGTTATTAATCTGGCTGCCGCCCGTTGTACTAGCTGGAGCTTCCGGGCCGTCTTCAAAGGCAGCCCCACGTAGAGCGCGTTGCAGTAATCCAAACGAGCTGTAACCAGAGCGTGGACCACCGTGGCCAAGTCAGACCTCCCAAGGAACGGGCGCAGCTGGCGCACAAGGCGGAGTTGTGCGAAGGCTCTCCCGGCCACCGCTGAAACCTGAGGCTCCAGGCTCAGCGATGAGTCCAAGAGAACCCCCAGACTGCGAACCTGTGTCTTCAGGGGGAGTGCGACCCCGTCCAACACAGGCTGTAACCCTATTCCCCGTTCAGCCCTGCGACTGACCAGAAGGACCTCTGTCTTGTCTGGATTCAGTTTCAATTTGTTAGCCCTCATCCAGTCCGACACAGCGGCCAGACACCGGTTCAGGACCTGGACAGCCTCCTTAGTGACAGGTGGGAAGGAGTGACAGAGCTGGACATCATCTGCGTACAGATGACACCGGACCCCGAAACTCCGAATGATCTCTCCCAACGGCTTCATGTAGATGTTAAACAACATGGGGGACAGTACTGACCCCTGCGGGACCCCACAAGTCAACGGTTGTGGGGCCGAGCAGGCATCCCCCAATGACACCATCTGGGACCGACCCTCCAGGAATGAGTGGAGCCACTGCAGAACAGTACCTCCAAGTCCCATTCCTGCGAGGCGTCCCAGAAGGATACCGTGATCGACGGTATCGAAGGCCGCTGAGAGGTCCAGCAGAACCAGCAGGGACACACTCCCCCTGTCCAGTTCCCGGCGTAGATCATCGACTAAGGCGACCAAGGCTGTCTCGGTGCCATGCCCCGGCCTGAAGCCAGACTGCGCCGGATCCAGAAAATCAGTGTCAACCAAGAATGCCTGGAGTTGCGCAGCCACCACACGTTCCAGGACCTTGCCCAAAAAGGGGAGATTGGAAATAGGCCGATAGCTGTCCAATTGAGTGGGATCTAGTGATGGCTTCTTCAACAGCGGTTTGATCACAGCCAATTTAAGGCTCGCTGGAACAATGCCTTCCCGAAGGGAGGCATTCACCACCACCTTCACCCACTCGGCCAATCCCCCTCTGGCTTCTCTCACCAGCCAGGATGGGCAGGGGTCTAGGATGCATGTGGTAGCCTTTGCCTTTCCAAGCACCTTGTCCACATCCTCGAGCTCAACCAATTGAAATGAATCCATCAAAATAGGACAAGCAGGAGCTCGTGTTACATCCTCGGAAGCTGCCATTAATATGGTGTCAAAGCAAGAGCGGATCAGAGCGACTTTGTCCGCAAAGAACTGAGCAAATGCTTCACAGCGGGCTGCCGAGTTGTCAGGGATCCCATCTTGAGAGATGGGATTCAACAAACCTCTAACAACTCGGAACAGCTCTGCCGGACGGTTCTTTGCGGACGCAATATTAGCTGCAAAGAAAACATTCTTAGCAGCATCTATTGCCGCGGCGTATGCCTTTAAATAAAGGCACAGCCGTGCTCGGTCTGGTTCGTTCTGCTTCAAACGCCACACGCGCTCTAGACCCCTCTTCTTTCGCTTCATCGCTGCCAACTCCTTGGTGAACCAAGGAGATGGTTTAGCTCGGGTACTCGAGAGGGGACGTTCCGGAGCAATCGTGTCTATTGCCCTAGTCGCCTCCTTGTTCCAGAGGGCAACCAGAGCATCGACAGGATCACCAACCGAGGCAGCGGGAAACTCCCCAAGAGCCGTCAGGAATCCATCCGGATCCATAAGCCTCCGGGGGCGGACCATTTTATTAGGTCCTCCACCCCTGCGGAGGTTGGGGGGCACAGCGAGTCTAAACCTGATCAGGTGATGGTCGGTCCATGGCAAAGGAGTGATGGTGAGCTCCTCCACACCACCACCTTCCTCCCATCCCTGGCAGAAAACCAAGTCAAGTGTGTGCCCTGCTCTGTGGGTGGGACCAGATACCAATTGGGACAGCCCCATGGTTGCCATGGTGGCCATGAAGTCCTGAGCTGCGCCAGTCAGGGTGGTCTCCGCATGGACATTGAAGTCCCCCAGCACAATAAGCCGCTGGGACTCCAACGCCAGGCCCGAGACCATCCCCGCTAGCTCAGGCAGGGAGACTGTAGTGCAGCGGGGTGGTCGGTACACTAGCAGAATCCCTAATCTGTCCCGGTCACCCACCCTCAGGTGGACACATTCAAACAAGGTTGACTGCGGGATGGGGCACCTGGTCAGGGGGATGGAATCCTTGTAGACCACTGCGACTCCGCCTCCCCTCCCTCCGGATCTTGGTTGGTGCTGCACGGAGTACCCAGGAGGACAGAGTTGGGTGAGATTAACCCCACCCGCCTCATCCAGCCAGGTCTCCGTTATGCACGCCAGGTCTGCCCGTTCATCCAGGATAAGATCCTGGATAATTGCGGTTTTTCCATTTGCAGACCTGGCGTTCAACAGCACCACCTTTAGTCCGAAGGGACCGCCAGCCCGGATATCCAAATTTACCATATCAGGAGACCGTTTTAAATCCACAAGAAATCTCTCCCTAGGCCGAATTAATTTTGGTCTCCTTTTCCCGCATCTCCTCCTCCCCTGAATAACTTCAATGGGGGCTCCTCGGCTAGCGGACATCCCCCCTCCCTCTACATGGCCCCTCTCCCTATTCTCTAACATCTGGCTAACACTGGCTATAGCTGGAGACAAGAACACTGGCTATAGATGTAGACAAGCCACTCCTTTCTCCCCCCCCCTTTAGGAGTTACTAGAATAAAGTGCACTAAAAAGCTTTGTAACTCCCCCCCTCCTTAGCTTGATATTAAAGTGCACAGTGCAAAGACAGGGGGGTCTAGTTCATAGGTTCCCATAAAACTCACAGGGAGAGGGGCTCATGGAGAGCTAAAAACAATAATGGGTTCTCAATTAAATGCCAGTAGCTAACGCAGCGTTATACAATTTTAAGAAATAAAGTGGCTCAGTGCTATGATATAAAAAATCAGGACGGGTTATGGCTATATACTGGGTCGGTAACAGGCCCCCTCTCCCCAAAAGTCTATGAAGTCTATGTACTTCAAGACTTCCTAGTCGTTAGGAACCCTGAGTGCAGACCATATCAGCAGCATTTATTTTACGACAGATTAAATATCCCACATCTGAAATGCTTGGGACCAGAAGTGTGTTGGAATATTTGCATATGCATAATGAGACACTTTGGAAATGGGGGCCCAGGTTTTAACACAAAAGTCATTTATTTTTCCTTAATACTTTATGCACAAAGCCAGAAGGTAATTTTATACACAATACTTTATAAAAATTTTCTGCATGAAAAACATTTTGTACTTTGAAACATCAGAGAACAAAGGTATCACTTTCTCAGCCACCCATGTATACCGATTTGAGAATATTTTGGATTTTGAAATTCCAGATAAAGAACACTTAAGCAGTACTTCTACTATAGGGAGCTGCCAATCAATGACCTCCTTAAAAAAAAAAAAAAAGCAGAATCTCACCAGTAATTGTTTGCTTACCACTAGAAAATGCATGTTGAGCATCTGCACTACTCTAATGGTAAACAGAAACTGAATACAGACAGTCCCTGTGTTACAAACAGCCGACTCATAGTTAAGAACAGGAGTGAGACAATAGGAAGTGAAAGAAATCTAGCCCTCAGAAGGGAAATCCACTCCTGAAAGAGTTATTATCACAGGGAAAAGGTTTCTCCACTGAAGCATTATCACCAATTCTTACTTTCATAACAAGCTATTTTTTTCAAATTTCAACTATTACAGGGACAGAAAGTGAGTTGAAATCTTCTGAACAGGGACACAGACAGCAAAACAAATGCCACAGGGGTGTCAACCCTTCCTTATGCTATCCAAAGCTAAAGATGGTACGTTTTTTGGGCTACAGTTGCACTTTTAAAAGTCCCTGTTCTGCCTTACAAACAAATTCAACTTAAGAGCACACCTACAGAACCTATCTTGTTCATAACTTGGAGTCTGCCTGTAGGTATCTCTTGGTAAACCATCCAAATATTATTCAGCATTATGGTTATTACATCCCTCTCACACTCAGTACTTGCAGACTGTGAGGATTTCTAGTTAAGAGACTACTTCTTTCCTATCAGATATCTACGTTAAAAATATGAATGTTATAGAACTATGTTGATAGAATGAGACACTTCAGTGCCTACCTTTCAGTTACAAATAGGAGTCCCCAGTGGTGCAATGGGTTAAACTCTTGTGCTGGCAGGACTGCTAACCTGAAGGTTAGGTTGCTGCCCTGAAGGTTGCTGGTTCAAATGCAGCGAAAGCGTGGATGACTTCCTCTGTCAGCTCCAGCTCCCCGCGTGGGACATGAGATAAGCTTCCCACAAGGATGGTAAAATAGTAAAACATCCTGATGTCCCCTGGGCAACGTCCTTGCAGACGGCCCATTCTCTCACACCAGAAGTGACTTGCAGTTTCTCAAGTCACTCCTGACATGAAAAAAATTACAAATAGATGACAATGGTGTTGTTTTGGAGACACAGCAAGGTTTTGAGTTGGGGTTTTGTTTTTAAAGAGTGACCAATATTCTAGTACAGAATACTATTTGAAAACCCATCCACAGCTTCTGCTAACATAGTCACAATGGCACTTTTGTACAACATGAATTTTTAAGAGATTCAAGGCAACTATTGGAGATGACCGCAAAATGTGGTATTTTCTGCCTCTTTAAATATTAGTGATTTTTAATTAAGATTTCACACAATGTTAAACACATACACACAACAGGGTATTATTTATGTAGAAAAGGAGATATATTCATTATACAGAAAGTTATATTATATTCTGGTGCAATTTAAATGTATGAAACAATATTCTGAGGATTTTGCCATTTCTTTTTAAAGACATCAAGTAGAATTTACCTTTTACACTATATTACTGCTGTCACACACAATGGAGTGTACAATTATCTAGAGTACAGATTAATCTCATTTAAAACACACACTAGATTGAACGTTTGTGAAAGAAACACTGACAAACAGACCCACTAAAATTGCTCATTGTGTTTTGCTTCACATGTCTGAAAAGTTCTTCTTCTCAATATGTTTATAGCATCTTAAAATTATTTTAAGTTGGCACTAAGAGCACAACATAGTATATCTTTACTCAGTCAGAATCCCCATTGACTGCAATGGGCCTTATTCCTAACTAACAGAATTGCCAAACCAATTATGTAATTCTGAATAGATATACCAAGAACTGTACTGTTAAAAACAATGAATGAGGAATGAAAAAGAAGTGGGGCTGGTTAGACATAAAAAGACCTTTTAAAAAGAAACTTTTTGTCAGAAGTTTTATTACAAGAGATATGCCTTTTATAAGGGCAAAATTCTGTATAAAACAGAAGATATGCTATGTCAGGGATGGGTAGACTCCAATCCTACTGGATTTCCCCTCTCCAGTTAACACAATTTTTGTTCCTGAGTTAAAAATGACATTTCCTAATTGGTTTTATAATAAAAACATGGAAAAATTTATTAAACTAAAAAACTTGGTTTTTGCGGGACATCATGCAGCACATTTGGCTATAGTTTTTCAATGAATAGTCTCAACCAATTCAACATAGTTTGTGGCAGCGACAAAAACGAAGTTTCTGGAGTTCTGAACAACTACTTTCAAAGTAACTACCGCACAATTGAATAGGAAATAACACTTTCAAATCAGGAACAGAAAAAAATTCTAATTTTGTTTCATAATGTAATTGGTGATCAACTTCAGCAACTGTACAAAAATAACCCGTTCTACTTTTGCCCTGAACATCCTATGCTGCATTACACAACAGAATTTCTATCACACAGTTAAAATAATTCTAAATTCAATAATTTACTAGCCTGATTTAAACATAGGATAAGCAGTTCATACTTCTAAAAAGCTTATACAAGAATATGTTTGCTTAAGGATTGCCAAAGATCGGAAACAATTGAAGGCACACAACAACATTAATAATTTGAATTTGATCATAAAATGATCATGCTTGTTTACTAAAAACAATATTAGCAATTGAATTTGATACAAATTTGTAATATTTAACTAGATGTTTGAGCTTCTGAAACATCATCAACCTCCATAAACAATAGCCATAATAATGCCTATCTATTTATTTATTTATTTCGTGTCAAAAGCATTGTACAACAAATACATTTCAAATAATGGAAAAAGAAAAAAAGAAGAAATCACAAGCAACTAAATAGTTTTGGACCAAAAGCGGGCAACAGCAACCACATTGTCTGTAGCTTTAAACAACTCCTCCTCCATGCATGAGGCAGGGCATTGTGGGCAAGCGTACATATGCTGAGTTGTTTGTTCTGCTCCACAGTCACACAAGGTGGAGGATTCCCCAAAAGCATTGGATGCCTATCTATATATGTACTGTATGGAATAACAACAACAACAATTTTATTCTTGTAACCTGCCTCCATCTCCATGAAGGGACTTGGGGCGGCTTACATGGGGACCAAACCCAAAATAAACACAGGAATCAAGGTACAAAATTAAAACACATAACAAAAACAATGTAATTAAAAACAATTAAAACCAAAGAAATAAAAATATCATAAAATACATCAATCAACATCACAAAACCAAACAGTGGGCCTACTGAGAATTGCAAGGGAAGGGCAGGGCTTGTGCAAAACACAGGACAATAGGACCAGGACTGGTAATTTCCATCCTCTTTTGCCTTTTCTTTTCACCTCTCTGGGTTTATGAATAAACCTAAGATGTCTTGAGTAGGCAAGGGAGGATAAAAATGCTAAAATGTTATTTTATAAATTCAGTCATCAAAGGTCTTGTACAAACATCAAGAATTTTAACAACCAATTTCATTTAACACAGTGCTGCAGATATACTGCACAAAATGTTCTAATATCTCAATGCAAAGGTGACCATCCTGCCTCAGAAAAGCATGAGTGTAGTTACAGCATAATCAGTTTTGCAGTCCTGTACAGTTCTCCAGTTAAACAACCAGAAACCAAGGCATTTCTGAGTTTCTTGATTTAGTTGCCAACATTACTGAACAGAATAGAAAGCACTTTGCATTTCAAGCATACAAGCACAGGTCTAGGCAGCAAGCCAGGCGTGTGGAGAAGCCAGTGTCATTGTAGGGAAATGTGGACAACACATACTTCAAACGTAGTATTTGGCAATCTTGTTAAAAGTGTGAATAACCAATTGGTTGCAACGTTTCATGTGACATTGTTTGTATAACTGTAATATAGACAGTGTGCTTTATTTAATGTAAGATCTTCAGGTGTGATTACTGGATCTACTGTCCTCTCTTTGTCTAACACCCACACACTGTAAATAACTCCTCCTCTGCTCTTTCCAAGTCTTCTTCATACTCTTATCTCCCTGCTACTGCTGATTTTGATTGCAATGGATGTATTTTGTCACACAGACAATGGGATGAAGGTACAATTTTTGGAACCAGTGGGTCCAAATATCCAGAAACAGGGCTGACATTTAAGGCACCAAAATGTGTTAGGTTAATGCTGTAGCATCGTGTTTCCAATTTGATTGTCATGGAGAGATCCTGTATAATCCTGAGATTTGTAGTTTGGTAAGGCTCAAGAACTCCGGACCAGAACTCTAAATAACTCTCCCTAAGCTGTAAATTAGAACAAAAATGGCAAATTCCAGAAATGCTGTGGATGAAATCACAGCCATTAAAGTGGAATCATAGCAGTACAATTGTGTACTGAGAAAGGATTGAAAGAATTCTGGTTCCAAGGGGTGAGTAAGTTACTGTAAGTTACGACTTAATCACCATGAAAGATTCAGTATTATATGTGGCTCACTAGTATATCTGGACCTACTAAGCATTCAAAATGCTCTCAAACAACAAATATCATTTTATTTAACGTTGTTTTGATCAATTTAACCACTAAAACAGCACAACTCTACAAAGTTTGCCCTGTAGTGACCTAGAGAATTAAGACATAAGAGCCTATCTAAAATATGTCCAACATTTCAGACTTTCTGAAACTATTACTATTGTCAACTACAATATGCATGAATTTAAGATTTCAATTTTTATGGGCAAGTTTTAGAACAGAATAAAAATGCCTCTAAAAGTAAGCAGCTAGAGGCAATAATCAAGTCAACTGGGGTGGGGTGCCCCACTAAAATCTACCTTGAACAAATCCATGTTGGCTTAAATTCCAATTTCACAGAAGGAAATATTTTCCTCCAAAACTGATTTTCCAGAAATGACTAAATGGAGGATTTGAACAATATAGATGAAATATGAGCTGCTTGGAAAAAGGAAGAATTGCTCCAAAATCAGTAGCATGAACAGTACAGAGTGAATGATGGGGTGCTGGGGATCAGAATAAATGCCCTAAAATAATATAAAGATATTTCCAGTTTGGAATATTCCTGTCTAGCAGTCCATAGTCCATTTCATGTAATTCAGAAGGCTTGCTTTGGGGCTTCAGAGGGACATCACACAAATGTCAATGGGAAATGGGAATGGAACAACCATCTTAACTTCTCTTAGGATCTTAGCACACATAAGGGTCAACACAACCAAACTTATGACTTTATCTGCTGCTCGCTGATTGTTTTTAAAACTGCACTTTCATTTTCCTTATATATTTAACTGATATTTTATTTATTTTATATATTACTGCTTTAATTCTGCATAAACACAGCTGTCAAATACCTTCCACATATTACAAGACTGCTGTTCAGTTTTTGTTTTCATTACTTGCTCCACTCTTTCTGTTCACAAATCTTGAGACAATAAAGGGAGAATCCTGAAGTTCTCGCAAAATAGTTTGGCACACTGAATGCTCTGTAGAAATCGTAAGTAGTTTCTGAATTGCTCTTCGGAGAATTTAACATTTCTCTTAACCAATATAAGAGAACATCTGAAGTATGTTTAGGAATCTGATTACACAAACCTAATTCTGAAACTAAACAAAGAATTTTGGTTACATAATGTTTACTGTAATTTGTTTGGGACAGAGGAATTTTTGAAACAAACAAGTTTCACTTACATAGAACATGTTAAACAGCATAATTTCACTTGCCATTACAAAGCTGAAAACAAATAAAGGGAGTTTTATCCCAACCTAGATACTTTTGAAAGAGATCTTTACTCACTTTACTGTCTGCCTTACAGTTTGACCCCAATCTAGGTGAAAACATTTGTTCCATTTCCTTCAGAGAGATGAACCATTTTCCAGGATATTTCACTTCAACAACTCATTAACTATTAAGTCATTTCATTCCCCTAGAGTCTTTTTCCTTTTCGAATAGGAGACCCTAATATTGCTCAACAAGAAAATTATTCTCTTAATGTCTGGCTTTCATAAATCACCTTAGCAAGATTCATAGTCTGATCATCTTGAAATATAACACTGTAGGTTGGATTAGCCCCAAGTGAATAGTTCTAATTTGAGCATTTTCTTTAGGCTTCCATATAAAATAAAACAAGATGAAATAAGATACTCACATCAATCCTTAATTGCTTAACTACACTCCTGTACACAGATCCTGTTCCTAGCATACATTTGCACAAAGAGTAAAGGAAGAAGGCAAACTTTTTTTTTCTTTCTTTTTCTGCAAAGTTTCTCTCATGCAATGGCTGCATACAGAGATCAGAGCAGTGGTGCAGCAGTAACAGGGCAGAGTTCAGTAACTTTTTTCCTCATGTGCTCAAAAATTTTCCTGTACTTGCTGCCAGCCCTACATCAAGAGCTTGTTGTCTGCCAGCAGCACACTGCCCAGGAGCCCTTGCCAAGCCTTTCATGGCCTTTAATGAGGGGCAGAGGCATGCAAACCTTCCAGTATCCTACAGTCACTTCTAGCCCCATAACTTTACTTAGAGTAAAAGGGAAAACACAGCTTAACAAAGTGAGCAATTTTTCAGCTATTTAGATATGGGAGGGATTTCAGAATATTAGCATTCCATGTTGCCCAGCAACTATAAGAGAACAAGATTTGCAAAAACCTTTCAATCTACGAAGTATTGAAACTTAGTGCCTATTTTAGTGCCACAGCACAGCCCTTTAAAGTAAATACAACATTTTGTCCAAGAAGAGGAGAATTACATTTAAAAGTACACTAATAGTGCATCTACACTATAGAATTAATGTAGCTTGACACTACATTAACGGCCAAGGCTCAATGCTATGGAGTATTGGGAGCTGTAGTTTTACAAGGTTTTCTAGCCTCTGCCAAATGGGGTTGGTGCCTCACCAAACTACAACTTTCACAATTCCATAGCATTGAGCCACAGCAGTTAAAGTATCAAACTGCATCGATTCCACAATGTAGATGCACCCTAAATGACAAGTTCAGGACCTACCTATCTTTGCGATCGCCTCCTCCCCTACCAACCCACGCGGGCCTTAAGATCTGCTGGGGAGGCCCTTCTCTCACTTCCGCCTTTGTCTCAAGTGCAACTGGTGGGGACGAGGAAGAGGGCCTTCTTGGTGGTGGCCCCTCAGCTCTGAAACTCTCTTCCCAGGATCAGACTGGCACCTAGCTTGTCCTTTCGCAAAGACCTAAAGACGTGGATGTTCCGGTGAGCTTTTGAGTAAGCAGTCCCACCAGATACTCAGTCCGCTTACAACTCATTATCAGTTATTGAACTTTATCACTGTTATTTATCCTTAATGGTTTTAGTGTTTACTGAGATTGTTTCTCCACCCCTATTTTGATCACCCTTATACCTGCTCGGAGCCCTACTCAGAGTTCTACAGAATTTTACCCTCTGAATGTTTAATTATTATTATTGTCCTGGTTTTAATTCTGTTGATGTGTTTTTATTGTTTTATGTAGTTATAATGTTTTTAATTGATTGTTCTGTGTTTTAACTTGTGTTGTTGGGCTTGTCCTCATGTGAGCCACCCTGAGTCCCTTCGGGGAAATGGAGGCAGGATACAAAAATAAAGTAGTAGTAGTAGTAGTAGTTGTTGTTGTTAGTATTATTATTATTTCTTTAATGGGAGAGGCTCCTCTTACTTCACAATGATTTCACGGTCCAATTTTTTTCCTAAATATTTTCTAATAAGCACACCAGATTGGCTTTTGGAACAGTCACTTGGAAACTCACCTGAACACAGAAGTCAAGACTGAACTTTTAAAGGTGTCATTCATACACATAATGGCAAAATTCAGTTTTTGATATGTTGTTCAACTCATACGCATAGTAAATTCTCCACACAAGAATTTTATATAAATAATATTCTTGTCTGCTGCCAATAAATCTTATTGTTAAGTTTTGATTCATTTCCAGATTATATTCCCTCTGCCATTACTATGAAAATAGGAATTTCTAAAAAATTCTCTACATCTATATTGTAAGCAACCTTAGATTCAAGCAACAGACATTTTGAGAGGTGCTTATACGACAATTGTGCATTCAGGCTGCATAATTTCTTTACAGACACACATTTACTCACACACCATACTGGTCTGAGAATCATTCTTTCCTGCCAGAAAAACCTAGGAGTTGTAACTGTGAGTGAAGCTAGTTAATTTAAACATTTTTAATGGTTGTACGGTTCCAAGGATTTTGGGGTGTGACACAGGAGGACTATGACTTCAGTTTGGAATATTAGGTTTCAAATTTGGTTTGAGAAATTATTTTATTTTTAGTGTTATGAGGAGTAGCACCTGTTATTACATTGTGTGACAAAAATATGCATATAATATGTGTGGGTATGAATGGAAGATGAATGAATGAGAGCTAACAATTTTGAAGACACCAGTCTGTAGATTAAGGCCTACAAGGACTAAACCATTAACTACCTGCCTTCTGAATTGTAATTAAAAGTTGCTAATGAGAGCTGAAATAGTTGTTCTGCCTGGTAAACTGTGATAAGAACTGTGACAGTGGTAAGATAAATGTTTACATCAAGTTAAGGAAATGTTTACAATTGTTAAGAAGGAAGTCAATACAAAGCCAACACCAATCAAGAAGAATCAACATCTGCTCCAGGAAACTGAGATGGAGCCAGGATGGAAGGTGTCTATCATTCATTTATAACTTTGGAACAACATAAGCAAAACAATGCTATCTAAATAACCTTTTGACAATCCAGAAAGTGTGATAGACAGTGATGCTGCTCACCCACCATGCTCAGTGGAGATGGTGTAGGGGAAAGTGGTAGATCTGCCATGGGAAAGCAGGATTCTGGTCACTTTTGGGGCCTCCTTTTCTCATGAGAAGAGAAAGGAGTGCGTTTTGAAGATGTTCTTTTGGAGTTTTGAAGTTTTGGAGTTCTGGAAATATTGATGTGTTGGCACGCTGCAGTGGAAGCTGGGTCTGGCCTAAGCTGGTGCTTCTCCAAGGAGGGAGAAAGGATATGGTAATATTTTGATGTGTGAATGAAGATGGATGCATGTTGTGTGTGAATGCTGAGTGAAAATGTAACCCCCTTGTTTGTTAGACAATGTAACTGTAGGTTGTTTGTGAACCCAATGTAGTTGCATAGAATCTGTATATCTGTATGTCTAATGTATGTCTAAATGTTGTTCTGTAAAAGTTCTGCTGATATACCTCTCACACTGAAATTGCAATAAAAAGAACCTATGCTTCAAAGTTATTGATATGTTACTCATAACATATTTGGTGTCAGAAGAGCGATATTCTGTTCAATCTGAGCAGGATATTTTAAAAGTATTCATGGCAATTGTAATTCTTTTAAATTAAACAGTGTAGTTTTGAAAGAAACCATACAACTTAGTTCTATATGGATTTTTTCTGTATGGAAGTTTTGTTTTCGCAGCATTGGCATTGGGAGAACAGTGAAGAAAGACAGGCTTTCAGTGTTGTGTTGCAGCAGCATTTCTGTAGTGAACAATGCAATGAATTGTGACCTGTATTGTCCCCTCCTAAAGTATTCGTTTTATAGTTTTTTAAATTGTCATTCCCAACATATAAAGGACTAAGGTAAAGGTTTTCCCTTGACATTAAGTCTAATTGAGTCCGACTCTGTGGGTTGGTGCCCATCTCCACTTCTAAACCGAAGAATCGGCGTTGTGTCTAGACGCCTCCTGTCATGTGGCTGACATGACTACATGTCGCCGAAGAGGTACCTGTTGATCTACTCACATTTGCATGTTTTCAAACTGCTAGTTTGGCAGAAGCTGGGGCTAACAATGGGAGCTCACCACATCCTGCTGATTTGAACCGTCGATCTTTTGGCAAAGGACTAGAAAACCAAAAATATGATTGATGGGTGCTGCCACAGATGATTTGTGGTGAAACATATCTAAAACTGAAGTTAATTTTTTTCATTGATCTGCATCTTTCGTCTGTCTGGCTATAGCTATCAACTTTATGTATATGGTTTCTTCATATTTCAAACACTGGATTGGAAAAAGTGAATAAGGAATGTGTGCTTATTCCAGCTGGAGGACAGAGTTTCACTGCAATACTGAACTACAGCAACGTAAGAGCTTCAAAAAAATCAGTAGATGAATCAAAGGTGGAAAATTCTTATCAGCATTATTAATCAGCATACCTTGAGCACCTACAAGATATTTTTCTACATTACTGAACTTCTTCCTGTTTTCCCACTCAAAATAAATTTTAAAAGTGATCTGCATATAAGAGCCTGAGAGTACAAGCAGGTACCACAAGTCTTAAATTCAATCCCTGCTGTCTCCAGTTTCAAACAATACTAGTTCTCTGCTTCTTTTGAGAACAGCCTCTTTTATTAATTGGACTACAGGAAAACTGACCACTGTTAACTAGTAAATTTGCTTGTTAACTCTCACTGAAGGATAGGGAAAACAAGCTGTTGCATAAGTGGATCCATTTAATTAATTATTTGAAAGCTCTCATAATCATAGCATTACCCAATAACATTAAGTTGAGGAGGAGGACATATAAAATTAAATTAACTAGTTATTTCCAAAATGACTATGCCCATTAACAAACCCATAAGAGTCTCAGCTATTTGCTGGTCTTAAACGCTAGATGGTTTTCACTGAGCAGCAGGTTCAATACCAGTTGAAGTCGCTAAAATGCTTGTTACAAACAAAATTTGTTTAAAATGATTCTCTAATAGTTACCTAAAAACAGACTAATGTGATAACCCATTCCTTGCAATTGGCAGCTGGTATACATTGGGTGCATCTATACTGTCAAATTAACACAGTTTGACAGCATTTTAATTGTCATAGCTTAAGGCTATGAATTATGAGGGCTGTAGTTTCACAAGGTCTTTAGCCTTCTCTGCCAAACATCACTATTTCAAACTTTTTGAACATGCCCTTTAACTTTATATTTTAAACAAACACCATATCTACCGTAAGAATAACACATTACATGATTAGGAAATGTCATTTCCTAATTGATTCTATCATGAAACCATGGAAAAAGAGTATTAAACTGCAAAACCCTGGGTTTTGTGAGACGTTCTACAGTATATTTTGCTATAGTTTTTCAATGAATATCGTGTTTTGACCAATTCGGCATAGTTTGTGGTAGCCACAAAAACTAAGTTTCTGGAGTATAACTACTTTCAAAGTAAGAACTGCACAATTAAACAGGAAATAACACTTTCAAACCAGGAACAGATATTTTTCAAATTTTGTTACATAGTGTAATATTTGTAAATTTCGTAATAGATGTGCAGAAGGCCAGATATTTAATTTCATTTTCCCCCTCAACACAACTGAACCAAGTTTACACCTCATAAAAACAATCTGTCTGAATCAAATGTTCCTAAAGCAACCATAAAGGTTCATTTTGTTAGGTCAGTGATTCTCAACCTGTGGATCCCCAGGTATTTTGACCTACAACTCCCAGAAATCCCAGCCAGTTTAACATGTGTTAGGATTTCTGGGAGTTGAAGGCCAAAACATCTAGGGACCCACAGGTTGAGAATCACTGTGTTAGGTGGAAGAAGACCTATTAAAACGGGTAATTTTAATGAGGTTGCTTCACATCTATTCTTAGTCATCATGGTAGCAAATGGAAAATTCAGGTAGCTCTTAAACCAGTATCAGGGTGTGCTGGAAAATCAACAATGTTGTAAGCTGTCTGACTTCAGAAGCTGTTATTCCTGAACGTTGCACAGAAATAACTGAACAATATTAATAGTAGCTTTACTCTAACCAGAGTCTGTTATATACCAGTACTAAATATAACCTACACTGGTGTTATTGAGTGACCTCTACAGAATTTCTCTCTCATCGATATACTACACTAAGAAGTTAGCTTGATGTGACCACAGTGCAATTCCTTGCAGTTTTCACTTTACTTGGTTCCCCAACATTGAGAATCAACACTAGGATTGAAAGGTAATCCGACCAAGAAATCTAGAACATACAACAGACTGCATTGTAGTTTGTTCTTTCAGCGAGACACTTGTGTGAGCATTTTCTATTCAGTCTAATCCAACTTTATAGCACAGAACTATTTATTCTCTGGCTGATTTTATGAGCTTCCCCTAAATTATTTATATAACTATTACATTTCCCAGTGAAATAATATAATCCACAGAAACCTGAAAAAATTATTTTAATTTTCTAAAAAAAACAAACAAAAACAAGCAAGAATATTCTTAACAGCCTAAATCCAATTGCTAATATCCTTAAATCTTTCTTAACTTTTGACTTGCTAAATTCCCACTGATTTACCCAAGCTGGGCCTAACAAATGGATTTAGCCCAACTTTCTAAAAGTATGATTTCTACTATTGACAAATAGTATAGATACAAATAGTTACAATACTTTCTCAACATAAACTTACAACTGGCAGTAAAAATTTTAAACCTAAAGATTTCATGCTCCTTTAAAAGTGGGAATAATCAACATTGGACCTTGATTTTCAATGTATTTCTCTAGATTTTTTATTATTTCATCACATATTGTTTTCACTGGTTGATAACAAAAATATCTGGAGGAATACATTGAAAACCAAGTGCCTTATTAATAGTGACAGAGAACGTAAGCATGAAAGTGAATAGTCTAACCATCAAGAATTTGATTCCTTTTCTACAAGCAAAAATGATCTCTTTGAGCAGGCTAAAGGCAACAAGCATAAAAAACGATGTAAATTCAAGAACCAGGCTTTGCAGTTCTAGGCATAATGATATGTCAATGGGAATGGATGATTTCATGTGCAATGCCTGGTTATTAGTTGCCTTCTTAATTTTATTTAGCACCTTTACATAAAGTATTATACTATTGCTAGTAATTTTGCAACAATCATGACAAGAAAACAAGTGTATACGAGCTGGAGAGAGTCTACCTTCTTTATAATGTTTCTTCTCTATTTTTTTATATTTGCATTTGAACCTGGGATGCATGGTTAGAGGAAGGCTATAGGTTCCAGATGGGGGCACTTGGGGATAGCTGCTCCTCAAAAAAGGAGCTGCTGTGTGGTATCCCACAAGGTGCTGTCTTTCATCCTATTTCAGGTTTTTGCTCAAAATTATTTTATTAGTAGTAAATAATAAGAGCAAAAGACAGTAAATTAGCTACTGTTTATTTAAACAACTTTAAAGTAAGAAGGTATACATTTGAAAATGTCTTATTTTTGAAGTGCCTCAAATCTGTCTACTCTTTGCTTAATAGGAAAAGCAACCATTAGCCTTTTTTCTTCACATTTGCATATGCAAAGCATCCTAATGGTTGATTTTCTGGATCAGTGAGATGCAGATGGATGTGAACTACAACTCCAACTTAAAGAACTATATTGCCAACAGTGATTATACTAGTTTGAGGGTGCTTTTTCAAACTTGGAACCCTTTCTTACTGCATAATTAACGTGTCATGATTCCACTTTAACTGCTATGGTCCCATCCTATTTATTTTATTTGAAATTCTCACTCAGGGTGGGTTGAATGACTTCTGAAAGTAAAGAAACTGTCTATATACTGTAGTTCCATTGTTATGGATAGATCACCACTCAGTTTAGACTTGCTGGGACTTGGGACTTCAGCAGGGATATGGGGACTCATTAAAGTTGTTCATTTCAGGAGGTTTATGGATTCTTGATGGTTCTTGGGGAGTTCCTTACTGTTATCACAAGTGATCTCATTGATGTTTTAGCTAACTTATGAAATACTACAACAACTAGGATAGTGGACACAATAGCTCCCGAGTGTTCCCTTTCGTAGTGATTTCCAGTGAGATGATCAAACAAGGGTGAATGTGCCTGGACACTTTGGTAGAAAAGTCACAGTATATGATTGAACACTGGCTCAAACTTATCTGAGGGCCTACTTTGAAGGCAAATTTAGCTTCTTTTTTTCTATATTGTCTCCACTTTGAGTGGCCAGAGCTCTTTAAATACAGGATTAAGAGAGGAAAATCCAGACTACTGAAGCAACCTGCACAGCACTCTTCAGATAAAATTGCTCTGATACACTCTGACTTGAATGCTACAAGTCAGTATTTCCCAACCTTTGATCCTTCAAGGTGTTTTGGACTTCAACTCCTAGAAATCCTACCCAGTTTACCAGCTACTAGGAATTGTGGAAGTTGAAGTCCAAAACATCTGGAGAATCAAAGGTTGGGAACCACTGATATAAGTTATACAGATCTGGTGTATATATAAGTTTGTTCCCTACTTATTCAGTAATAGACACTTTCTCATCTGCACATCCTGAGAATGTTGACAGGATCTTTTTGTGTTATTGTACAAAACTTTGTGGCTTCTGTTCCCTTAGGCCAGAGGAAATGAAGGTTGCTCTTAATTAGTTTCTCAGAAAGCAGAAAACACACCCAAGCGCCAACTAGATGTTTTTTTCCATACTCTTCACTTGTATAAGCCTTTTTGTAATAAAAATCCACTCACACATGATATGAGAACTTTATTAAAGTTATATACCGAAGTTATTTTCTAGTCCTTTCTTCTCATCTTATATATATTATAAATCTAGAAAATAGAACATTCCCCATGAGTAAAACGTAAAATTTAAGATGCAAAACTGTGTTTCCTATCTATCTGAATGAGGTAAAATGATAATATAGTACAAGATATCTCAAAGTAATGCAAGGCAACTTGTTTGATGAATGTATAAAGACTGCATGAATTGTTGAAAGCAATCCTTTTAATGAGAAAAGGAATTGGAAGACATGGTTTGTGTTCTTCACCAAAGTGGTGCTTAGATTGCTGCTCTTGCTGTTGTTGCTGAGCATGGAAAATCCAGAATTGCTAATGTTCACTTTGTTGTTGCTTGCTTTAATTATCAGCTCTTATCTACGCAGCAATAAAACTGTTACAGTCATGGCACCACACATACATTTGCTGTAAAGAGCTGTCATGTCTCTCTGGTTTGCTACATATATAACATGAAGCATATGTATATATTCACACTTATCTAAATATATAAAATGTGAGTGGCACTGCCTGCAGCTACTTCATGTATGCATCTCAACTGACGTGATTTGGCTGTCAGCCAAAGAATTCAAATCAAAACGAAATAAGAATTAACTGAGACCATATGATGAACTGCTTCTGTCATCATTCTAAATAATCTAATAGCAATGACTATAGCATCATTGATCATGGTGCTCCTTCACCCTGGAAAGTTTGGAAAATCATGGGGGAAAATCAATTCACGATTGGTAAAATTTGGGAAGCTAGGGCCTCCACTGTAGATTTCTCTGAAATGTCGTGTTATATGGCAAGTTAAAATAAAAGAAACCAAGGAGTCTGAATGCATGAATGAAATGCAATGAAGTACTCAGGAACATTTTGGGGCTATGTGTATAAAAGGCATAGACTGTGCTTAAACCCAAATTGGACCAGACTGTTGACAGTTACAACATAAATGGTGGTAAAGCCATTTTAAAACTGAACCTCAAAGTTGACAGCTGATCGGAAGCATATACTGGAGATTAATCATTCCTCTGATATTAAATGAAAATGATCCCAATTGTTCAAAAGGGGATGGACTAAAAACTAGCTACAAGGATGCATAAAATTACATTAAGCAGCCACAGAGGCCAAAGAGCAATGGGGAATAATATGCCCAGTGGAGGATGTAATACCTATTGGTTGCCCATATGTATCTGGTTAGGCACTATGCAAAAAAAAAAATGCTGTACTACTTAGAATAGTTCTTGTTCTTACTTAAATACCACATTTTATGCTGGATTTGTAGAACTAGCAAAGGGAAAAATGAAACAGGGAGAGGGGATTATTTATCTCCTGGATCACACAATGGGCCTATTATGCTGTAATAACAAGTCAAAATTTTGTATAGCTACAGACCAGAAATGACTGTTGAAATATAAATCCAAACTAGATCTATGGTTTGTCGCTCTCTGCAAAAATCATAAGCCAAATACAAACCCAGTTTTTTATTCAAGCTTGTTAGGACAGAAACAAGTCATATGTTATATCACTGTAGTGCATTGGCCCTTCGCCACCAATTTATATTTATTTCGTGTCAAAAGCATTGTACAACAAATACATTTCAAATGATGGAAATTAAAAAAAAAGAAATCACAAGCAACTAAATAGTTTTGGACCAAAAGCGGGCAACAGCAACCGCATTGTCCGTAGCTTTAAACAACTCCTCCTCCGTACATGAGGCAGGGCATTGTGGGCAAGCGTACATATGCTGAGTTGTTTGTTCTGCTCCACAGTCACACAAGGTGGAGGATTCCTCCAGGTAGTGCCACCTTGCCAAGTTGTCTTTTGATCTGCCCACTCCACTTCTGAGTCTGTTCAGGGACTTCCAAGTTGCCCATTCTTGGTTTGCCCCTGGAGGAAGACCCTCTTGGGGGGCCATCCAGTTAGAATTGCCAGGTTTAGCTGCCCAGAGGGACACCCTTGCTGCTGCTGGAGGAACATCAAGAGGAGTGGTGGTTCTCATGAAGCCCTTCCTTGATTTGAGTCTGGTGGGAGGAGGGTGATAGCCATGCAGTGGGTGGCTTTCACAATGTTCGACCTTTTTTCTCTCACCGTTAGCAGCAACTTCCCGTCGCACGTCAGGAGGGGCAATGCCAGCTAACTTGTAGAGTTTATCAACAGGTGTAGGTTTAAGGCATCCCGTGATGATTCTGCATGTTTCATTCAGTGCTATGTCCACCTGCTTTGCATGGGCAGACTTGTGCCAGACAGGACAGGCGTACTCTGCAGTTGAGAAAGACAAGGCCAGGGCTGATGTTCTTATTACTTGTGGGTCTGCTCCCCATGCACTGCCAGTCAGTCAGGATGTTATTGCGTGCAGCTACTTTGTGCTTGGTGTTCGTGTTCGCCACCAATGAGATGGATTTTGTTAGCATCATAACCAAATGTCAACAGTTAATAGCAATGTAAATAATCAATCTGTATGAATGACATTGGTGCTTTTTGCATTAGCTTGGCAGTTGATGCTGAGAAGATAGGAAAGTAGGAATGACTGTCGTGTGTGTGTGTGTGTGTGTGTGTGTGTGTGTGTGTGTGAATTTTCCTCTTTTGGCAATTTTCCTTACAATTCTCATACTTACTGGAAGGAGATGAGCATGCTAAAACACTTTGGTTTTAGTTGTTTGATTCTGAAATTTATAATCTGCAAAGTCCATCTATAATTGCCCTGTGTGATGCACACTATCCCAGGGGCCCAACTTAGCCAGCAACAGACATTTTAATCACAAGCCAGGGATTGTGAAGGTAGAGTTAGTCGCTTAGGGGCAAGCAAGAATAGCCAAGAAGCATTCTTGCTCATTTGTCAATAGGTTGGAATTCTTAATATTGGGTGCAATCTGGATTGTTGTACAGAAAGGTCGAGGCCAGCCCATGTCGGAGTTAGCACCCGATCATTAAAATAAAAAATAGCCCTGCTCGTTGTTGACCTAAGCAACCTGAAAGATAGTTGCATCTATCAAGTAGGAAATTTAGGTACCACTTATGTGGGGAGGCTAATTTAACTAATTTACATCATAAAAATTGTCCAGCAGCGTTTAGAATGAGGAAGTATCCAAGGATTCAGCAACACAGTGGAGGATGAAGCAGCTGCTCCCCCTGTGGCCGGAATCAAGCATACCCTCAGTAAGATGGAAATTGGAGAAGGTTAAATTGTCTCTGTGTCTCTGTCTCTATGTTCATATGGCATTGAATGTTTGCCATGTATGTGTACGTTGTGATCTGCCCTGAGTCCCCTTTGGGATGAGAAGAGCGGAATATAAATACTGCAAATAAATAAATAAATAAATAAATAAATAAATTTGATCCTCCCAATACAGTACTTGGGATTCCAACTCACAGAATTCCTGTCCATTGACCATGCTTGTTGGGGCTTTTAGGGTTTGAAGTCCAGAACACCTGGATGACTAAAGATTGAGGAATATTGCACTACAACACCCTGTAGATCCCTATTAAGCAAATTTATATGCTGTGTTTCAGAACTTCCCTCCTCACTGGTTTGAGGAGTTTTAAAAAACTTTTAAAAGTACTATGTGCAGCTTAAAAGCAACTCCAGAAAATGCATTCACATTCTTTAAAGGGCATATTGCCAAAATGTTTTTCCATTAAACCTGAGAAAACAAGAAACACACACCCTGTGCTCAACTACAGTTACAATTTACTGCTTTAGTTGAGTACAACGTGCTTCACAACCGAGACAGGAAATTGCTTCCTTTATCTGCTCCCTTTATTTAAAAAAGTGTTTCTAAACCCTTGGAGTGAAACCATGTTTATCATCAACTAAATGTTACGCTCTCATAAGCTTAAAATCAACTTCCCAAACTGTGTAGTTCATACAAATACATCTGCTATTAACATCACATACTTTAAAAAAAAGCAGCACGATAGAAGAATCTTGCTTAGCCAGAAGAAAATCCCAGTCTTTTTTCAGTGTGACTCTCAACTATGACATTGAGAGTGAATGTTCAACACAATAACATAAGCACATGTCCCCCAAGTATCTAACAAATAAAATAAACCATGTATATAGATGCAATAAAACTTTATTAAACATTTGTTATAAAGTAACTTGATTTTTTTCAATAACTTGACCTGGAAAATGTTTGATACATTGGCGCTTTATATGCTTATTTACCATAGCAAGACACCGAGTTTATTCCAGACGGTTGAGTTTATCCTGCCCATTTCTTAGTGGGTCATTCACTGTTTGGGATATAACTAGTTTTTAAACTAATTTTTGAGCATTTAATATCTTGGCAAACCTCAAAAAAATTACACACATGCTATTTTCTCCTTGGCCAGAAAACAACAACAAATAATAATAAAAAAAACATTATTTCTATCTCGTCCCTCTCCCCAAGAGTACTAGGAGCAGCTTAAAGCAATGTAACAATATAAACAAGGTAAATGATAATATACATATAGACAATTTAAATTAAGTGAATGAACAGTAACAAAGTATACAAAAATTAAAATAATCATATTAAATATAATACAAGATACATCATCCATAAATAGTATAACATAAACAATACTTACGCACTAATACCATTATAATACTTATAATAATACTGTATTTTTATATCCCGCCTCCATCTCCCTGAAGGGACTCAGGGCTGCTTAAATTGGGCCAAGCCCTGATAAAAACAGCAAACAAAAATCTATATATATAAAAATGTAATGTGCTGTTTTACTATGGGGTAAACAGCAAAACCACTGAACCAAATCACACCAAATTTGGCCACAAAAGACAGTCATCCAGTCTATGTCTTTCAAACAAAAAAAACCCAAGAAAAATAAAGCCCAAATTAGAGGACGAGAAAGAGCCGTTTTCCCCCTTTAGAAATGGCTCAGAACGGTCGGCCCCGCCCCCTTTAGTCCCCGCCTACTTCGTATCCTAGCAATTCCCTCAGACAAAATGGCGACCAGGCCACAGGCAGAGTGCACTTAGGCCTCATCCACACTGCCTATAAAATACAGATTATCTAATTAGAACTGGATTATATGGCAGTGTAGACTCAAGGCCCTTCCACCCAGCTATATAACCCAGAAGGCCAAGGCACATAATCCACAGTATCTGCTTTGAACTGGATTATTTTGAATCCACACTGCCATATAACCCAGTTCGGTGTGGATTTTATACAGCTGTGTAGATGGGAACTCATAATCCAGTTCTAGGAAATAATATAAGATTATAAATATAATATATAATAATTACTGTGGCATAATAATATAACCTCTAAAATCAGGTCAGTAAATAAAGAACAACACTCTGAAAACAGGGAAATTCCAGACAGGAAACAATCAGGGCCAGCTAACACCTACCAACAAAGGATTCCCCCAGGCAGGAAGTATCCAGGCTTTGCTGCAAGGCCATTAAATGCTAATCAAGGTGACTAATTGCAGCATTCATACTTGCCACACCAAGACTATTAATTGCTATTCAACCTGGGCAACCAAGGATTCCACAAGGTAGAAAGTGGCCAGGCTTTTAAGCTGCAAGACTTTTCAGTGCAATTCAACATGGCCAAACAATGATTCCCCTACAAAGCAAGTAGCCAGGCTTCCAAGCGGCTCTTTGGTTGAGAGTGCTACTCCAGCTCGCCAAACAAGGATTCCCCTAGCTATAACACAGTCAGGCATTGAAGCTGCAAGGCTATTCAGTGCAATTCAACCAGTCCAACAAAAGGATTAACCTTGTTAGAAGACAGCCAAGCTTTGAAGCAGCGATACTACTCAGTACTATTGAAGCTGACCGACCAAAGATTCCGCTAGATAGCAAGCAGCCAGGCTTTGAAGCAGTGAGGCTATTCATTGCAATTCTAGCAGTCCAAAAAACCATTCCCTTAAAACGCAAGTACCCAACCTCCCAAGCAGCAAGCCTATTTCATTATATTCCAGCTCACCAAACAAGGATTCTCATAAGAAAAAAATGGCCAGGCTTTGAGGCTGCAAGGCTATTCCACCTGCCCAACAAATGATTCCCATAACCCGCAGCAACGCGTGGCCAGGCACAGCTAGTAACACTCTAAAATTTAACACTCTAGACATACCGTGTTTCCCCGAAAATAAGACAGTGTCTTATATTAATTTTTGCTCCCAAAGATGCACTAGGTCTTATTTTCAGGGGATGTCTTATTTTTCCATGAAGAAGAATTCACATTTATTGTTGAACAAAAAAATGAACATTTATTCTATACTGTACAGTAGTTGTCATCACAAACCAACATAACCAGACAAACTGTGAATCCTGTCAAGAATTTCTTGTTACTACCATTATTTCCATATACAACTAGTATGTACATATACTAATCCTGTATGCTATGGTGTTTTGTTTGGTGGCCGCCGGGCATGCTGCCAAACAAAAACTTTGCTAGGTCTTACTTTTGGGGGAGGCCTTATATTTAGCAATTCAGCAAAACCTCTACTAGGTCTTATTTTTTGGGGATGTCTTATTTTAGGGGAAACAGGGTAGTAAGAGTATAAAATAATAATCATAGTAAAACATGGATTTGTCACCCAAGTAGAGGGGGTAAAAACGAACTGGGCAAAGTGCAACGAGTGAATATTGTAACATGAGGTAGTTGATTAAGTGCTACCATCAATAGGAAAGCAACTTGGGGTGGGTGGGCCCTGTGACTATAATAAACTAAAAGAGCAAGATAAAGTATCAACAGATGAAGAAATGGTCGTAAGTACAAGGTCTATCACGGAAATGGGGAATTCCATTAAAACAGCCGCTGTCATAGTTATGTCCAGATAAAAATTTCCCATTTAAATCCTCCACCTATTGGATAGCAATACATTTCGCCATTTTCAAAGGCCTGTTTCCATAGCCAGGTTTTCAATTCTTTCCTAAAGATCGATAGTGTGGGAGCCTGCTTAATTTCCCTGGGGAGGACATTCCAGAGTCAGGGGGCCACTACCAAGAAGGCCCTCTCCCTTGTCCCCACCAACCACGCTTGTGATGGGAGTGACCGTGAGAAGAGCCTCCCCGGCCGATCTTAAGGTCCAAACAGGTTCATACAGGGAGATTCATTCTGAATTGGTTATGGGATGAGTGTGTGGATGACATCCCATTTCACAAGATGTATAATAGACCCCCTAATCTTAGATATCTGAAAATCTACGGTCAAACAGCAAATGTTTTAGTTCCAGCCAATCAGAGAAAGAAAGGTGAGCCTAAGTGGCGACGAATGCAATTTTTAGGCTATTACCAAGACAAATTGAAGTTTCATAGTGGTCTTGGGAGACTTATTTTCTCAAAGAAGGCGTACTTTGAGAAGGATGAAGGCTGGGACAGGTTGCATTTGAATCGGGAGATTTTGTACAATAATAATAAGTCCATTAAGGAAGCGGAGGTCCAGAAAGCTTCAAGTGGAGGGGATTGTGTTGCAGAAAAAGGTGTGCAACAAACCATTAAGGAGGAAATAGTTACTCCAGAGAAACCCAGGGAAGTACAGACTCCCCAGAAGGGTCGGAAGAGAGGGGGTAAAAGTAGAAAATCACCTAAACACGAGAGTGAGGAAAGAAAGCCAGAAAAGGGTGAAGACAGTGAAGACGTATCTTTTCTCAAGTCTGAGAATGAATCAGATGATTGGTGGTCTCCAACCTGTCAATTGGCACAAGTGTTGCCAAAACGGCAGAGGGGGTAAAAATAGTGTGACCCCAAACTGCAAACCTGCATCCTTAGAGAAAATGGTACCCCATCGAGCACAGGTTGCCACCCTATACCCCAATCGTCCTCCCGACTGACCAGGAGGATCTCTGTCTTGTCTGGATTAAGCTTTAGTTTGTTAGCCCTCAGCTGTCAGGCAGTGGTTCAGGACCTGGGCAGCTTCCTTTACTTTGGGTGGAAATGAGTAATAGAGTTGTGTGTCATCTGTGTACAGATGACACCGAACTCCAAAGCTCTGGATGACTTCACTCAGCAGTTTAATGTAAATGTTAAATGATATCAGATTCAAAGTAAGTAGCCTTCTTGTAGTTCCTCCTGTCCTTTGCCAGCCGCATTGTAAAGAAATGGGGGGAAATGGAAGGAAACATCCAAAGCATGTGGCCATTTTCCTAAAAGTGATTGACTACCACTATAATTAAATAGGGGGAAAAGCAAGTTCAGAATTTTAAACAGACCATGCATTTAAAATAATTACTTTAAAATTGAAACTCCCTATTTGATTAACTGAATTTCAGTTTAACTTGTTCTAAGTCTCTAAGCACATTAAATTTCACAGCAAGTTTTTGTTTTTTAAGTACTGATTTAAAAACAATCCTTCAAAAACAAAAAATGCAGAATTTAGCTTGACACTTTTGTAAATTTCTCAGTTTTTTGATTCACAGTTCAGTGTTA
This sequence comes from Anolis carolinensis, assembly GCF_035594765.1. Taxonomy (NCBI): domain Eukaryota; kingdom Metazoa; phylum Chordata; class Lepidosauria; order Squamata; family Anolidae; genus Anolis; species Anolis carolinensis. The sequence goes on along the minus strand of NC_085845.1, from coordinate 70,741,335 downwards.
CTATTAAAGGCTGAGCACATCTAGAAATCCTAACTCTGAAATACTCCAAAATCCAAAATTATCCACATGGGTGGTTGAGATTATGACATTTTTTCTGATTGTTCAACGTTCACAAACTTTGTTTCATGCACAAACTTATTTTTTAAATCGTGCATAAAATTACTTATAAATGGTGTTTATGAAACATAAATGAATTTTGTGTTTAGAATTAGGTCCCAAAATCTGAAAAAGAAAATCTGAAATCCAAAACATTTCTGGTGCCTGTCATTTCAGGTTAGTGTTATTCAACCTGTACCATAAAACAAATGGCTGCTGTCAAAAAGCTATTTTGGCACAATGGTGTGCATTTGAGACCTTGAATAGTCGTGTCTTGAATCACATATAAAACACATATTAATTACTGAAAAATTTAGCTGGACAATGACTCTAAGAATGGTCAATGTATCAGCAAGCCATACCACATTACATTCTCAGATTTTTTAAAGGCAGGATTAAACTGCAAGATTAATCCAGTTATACAGAGGCCCTCTCAGGTTAAGGCTAAATTCTTTGCCTGTAGACAAATGAAGACTGTGCAAGGAGAGCAGAGTAGGCTTCAAAGAGAAAACAAACTTGGCAGTTCAACAATTTTATATAATTTTAAGGAAGACACAAATGCCTTTATCTCTAAATATACGGCACTTTTAATTGTTTAAGGTTTGAGATACACACACACACACACACACACACTAATTTGAGACTTAAAGAACATTTGGTTTGGTCAAGATTTGCCAAAACAAAACACCAGTCTTTGATGTTTGGGATATTAAGATGACATCTAGAAGTACCTGAACTTGTAGCTAAGCTACTGAAAAGATGATGCGCAAACAAGAAATGCAATTACTGCTTCCTCATTATGACTACCCTTGCATCTTTTACAATATTAGTAAGGTCAAACGTATAGTATTTGAGCAGATATTTAATTCATGTGCATACCACATCACAAAGTAGTTCTTTTAGAAGCAACTCCCAGTTTACAACCACAAAACCCCTAAGCTGAAGTAAAATAATATTAATGCCTTTTCTTTCCCCCTTTATTACTGAACTATTTAACTACATTACATAGCTATTTGGTACAGTATTTATTAATTTGATGCTATCTCTCTCAATAATAGAGAGAAAGTTAATTAATGAAAGAAAGAAAGAAAGAAAGAAAGAGAAAAAAATCAAACAGGATGATGATCCCATTCTAAACAGGTTTATTTATTTAGTTTAAAGCCTACCTTCTTTCTAACATGGGGCACAAAATGATGAATCACAAGTTTAAAACAAAATACACTGGGATCTTGGGGTCTTCTGGGATTTGATTCAGGATCGCAAGCAGATGCCAAGATCACAGGATGTCCAAGTCCTATTATATACAATGGAGTAGTAAACTTGTGCCCCTGATATACAATGGTAAAATCAAGGTTTGCTTTTTGGAACTCTCTCTCTCTCTCTCTCTCTCTCTCTCTCTTTTTGTATTTTCAAGGCATTGATAGTTAAGTCCATGGATACAGAATCCATGGATTCTGAGGGCTAACTGTACAACTGAAAATAACATTTAAGAAACAAAAACTAAATTAGGTATCATGTTAAAACACGTATAATTTAACACAGTACAAAATTGTCTTTAAATATGGCTATGTAAATAAAATGCAGCATATAAACCTCTTTAGAGAAACTTCCAGAAATAGATCATTAGTCAGTGAAGCTGTTTCCCACGGGAATTTTGCGTTTCCTATAAGATTATATAATACATACTGCTTTGCACTAACCAAGCTTCCCTGTCTTCACAGAATCAGGCTGGGAACCCCATGACTTAGCTACACAAGTCATCAAAATATTACTATAGATTTCCATGAGGAGTGGAAAACTGGACAAGGAATGGAAGGAAAGAAAAATGCTGCCCTCGCTTTTGAAAAACATTTGTCTTTCAATTAAGATACCTTATTACCAGGTACTAGAGTCTCAAATTGGAAAGGTTGATTCCAACGCAGCCAATGTTGCAGACTATTGACTTATACTCTCTAGATCTTTTGAGTTGCAACTCCCATTGTCCCCAGTCAACCTGACTGCATGCTTGCTATGGATAATAAGAATTCCAGTCCACACATCTAAATGGTGCTGATTTGATGAAATTTACAGTAATCTAGGCAGTTTATTACAAACTGTATATTAACTGCATGTTAATTCCTTAATAAATGCACTCTAGAAATTAACATACTATTTCATGACATTACTATTTGTCATTTCAATATTTTATTTATTTATTTATTTATTTACAGCATTTATATTCTGCTCTTCTCACCCTGAAGGGGACTCAGTGCGGATCACATTGCACAAATAAAGGCAAACATTCAATGCCATAACATAGAACAGAGACAGAGACAAGATGCAGGCACGGGCTGGCCTCGAACTCATGACCTTTTGGTCAGAGTGATTTGTTGCAGCTGGCTTGCTATCCAACCTGCGCCACAGCCCGGCCATATCTGCACAGCATAATTTAATATTCTTAGCCTGCACCAGATAAGTACTAGCTAGCCACCATCTGGAACTGTGCTCAAAACTTTCACTACCACCACTAATGGTTATAGCACATGGCTTAGCAAAGCAAGGAGGATTTGGGCTATGAACACAACTGAGTTTGGAAGAGGAAAAAAGAACATCTCTGTTATATATGAAAGGGAGCTGGAGTGCTACTTGACACTGTTCAGCCTGCCTGGCAGACAGTAGCATTTGATTGCTTCTCTTCTCTTGTAACCAGAAGCAGGAATGCATATCCAGGCCAGTTGCCTCAGAGGCAGCTTTGTTCAGAAACTGAAACACCTTTCCTCATTTGGATAGCAGTCTGGGCTTCAAGCAATATGCTGGGGAACTTTTCCATCACACAAACTCCCTTGTCTTTTGGAATTACTTTCTCAGCTCTGCTATTCTTTGTATTTTAAAAAATGCCTTCTATTATTTTTTCAACAGGTCTTCTCGCAAAAGGAAGCGGGCCCCAATTTTTTTAAAAAAAAATCTTCAAGGTGTTTCAAAATGATGGACCCAGTTTCAAAGAGGTTTATTTCACAATGGCAACATGATACAATTACACAAAGGTTTAATGAGTTATCAAGTTATCAGGTTTTCTACTAATCATTTTGAGCCAGAAACCAATCTAAAAGAAATAATGCCGCAAATGGAAAATATCTCATTAGGCCTTATCGGGCAGGGTCGCCACCTTGCAAATGACTGAGGCTGGGGTCTGTTTGTGAATAAGAAAAGACATCTAGCAGCAATCATTTGAAACTCTATGCTACACCCTTTCAAGGGGTGCAGAGATATAGCAATTTCAAATCAGGTCCATCTTTTTGAAACATCCTGTACAGGCAAGGTTTGTTACTAGCTGCCCTCTAGACAGCGTATTATAGGGTTATTTTGCAAAATTATTTATTATTTGCCACATTTATACCTTGCCCTTCTCACCCCGAAGGGGACTCAGAACAGCTGTACAAAAACTGTTGTGTGCTTTGAAGTCATTTATGACTTGAAGCAACCCTGAGATGAACTTATTACAAGCGTTTCCTGGCAAGATGTTTTCAGAGGGATGTTTTCTCCTTTGAGTTCCTCTGAGGTTGAGAGAATGCTCAAGGTCACCCAGTGGGTCAAGCAGAGATTCAAACCCAGGTCTCTAGACCTAAAGTCCATACTGGCTGTAACCACCATCAATATGATGAGAAAACCTGACATTATGCATTAGCCCAGCTGAGAGGAAGAAGCAGAACAGCAAACTTATGCCAGGAATAGAGTAGGAAGGATGCAGCAAGAGAGAGAGGAAGACAGATATCTGAATTCAGCCTGCCCAAAGGGTCTAATGTTTGTTTTTGGCTCAGGAATTTACATAGCTAGAGGGCATTAAGCTGGAGGTCCGTATCAATAAAAAGGAAAAAGGCATAGAAAGTAAAGCAGGATTTGTGGCCTTAAAAACATTAAATCTTTGTTTATCCTTAAATATATCAATATTATACTGTTGTAAACTTTCTAAAACTATGTTGTTGGATAGTGCATGTCACAGTGATCAGCGGGAAGGTTTTTATTATTCTACATGACACTTTTAATAAGCACTCTATTCCACAGTTATTACATCATTCATTCTCATAACCATCCTACAAGACCATTGACCATCCTACAAGACAAGTCCATTTTACAGACAGGAAGCTGAGGCAGCCCATGATGAAACCTCTCAGGTAGAACTTGAAGGATATGAACACATATGAAACACTTTTGAGCCCTCCTCATTCACTCCCCCACAGTGTGGGAGTATTTAGTCTAGGACAGAAAGCAGAAGAGACATTCTTAAGGAACCAGATGTAGATTCTTTTTAAAAAAACAGATTTATGTAAATGTGTAAGAATCACAGGCTTCAGGGAACTCTAAACCAAACTGAAATGTGATCTGCTTACGGGCTAGCATACACATACTTTAATCACTGATATTTCCAGATTCTACTTCACATATCCATTGAGTATGCATCATCTGGAATTCCAAAATGTAAAATAAGGCTCCAACATCCCAAACTGTCCACATGGGTGGCTGAGATAGTGCCACTTTGGCTTTGTGACGGTTCCGTGTACACAAATTTTGTGTCTCGGACAACATTATTTTAAAAGTAACCAACATCACTTTTAGGCTATGTATATAATTCATTTTGTGCTTAAGACTTTGGTCTCTCGACAGGTGTTCCAAAATCTGGGGAAAAACATTTATATGGGTTACCAGAACATTTCAAGCATTTTAGATGAGGGACAACCAACCTGTACTGTCATACTCCCTTGTGTATTATGCATGCAGTTATCTTCAGGCTATATGTTTAAGACATGTATGAAAATATGAAATTTGTGTTTATATAAGGCATATATAAAAATATGAATTTTGTGTTTAGACTTGTGTCCCATTTCCAAGAAATATCATTGTGTATATTCAACTATAGTAAAACTCTTAGGCTGGATCTACCCTGCCAGATAATCCAGATTATCTGCTTTGAACTGGAATATATGATCCTACATTGCCATATAATTCAATTCAAAGTAGATAATCTGGATTTTATATGGCAGGATAGATGGAGCCTCAGTTAGGCCTAAAAGTAACTCTCAAGCAACCACAAACTCCATTTATCCAGCATCTGCCAATTCCCATGCAAAATTCTCCTGTATTACAAAATCTGGAATATAGAACACTTCTGATCCTAAGCATTTCAGTTATGGGACATTCAACCTGTATTACATCTACAAGAAAAAGTATTTATTAGTGGCGAGAGCATTAATTCATTAGTGCTCAAAATGAATTCAGGCTATGGCTTCGTTTATTTTGCAAAAATAATCTGCAAAGACCGCCTCCCTTCCACAGGCTTTTGAAGCACAGACACACAAAAAGAGATCAGAGAGCAAGAATCCTTTGGCCTCCTGGTGACATCCTTGCCAACTTTTTCCTGAAGTGCCTGGCACAGACAATCTGGAGGAGGAGGAGAGGGAGGAGCAGCTATGACCTGAGAATTAGGAGTGAGGAAGGAGGAGAGGAAGGAAGGAAGGAGAGAGTAAGTCAGTGTTCAACACTGTTGCTTCCTCCGCAGATGTGTTTCGAAAACATTGTTGGACTGAAGGGACTTAAGGCCAGGAGACAGACTGACAGATAGCTAGATGAACAAATGAGAGATACTTTAGGTGGATGATTGAGAGCTAGATTGATAGATAGATAATAGACATGACAGACAGACCATAGATAGGATATATATTAACAGATAGGATAGATAGACACCATAGATAAATACATGAATATATGATAGATACCGTAGATAAATAGATGAATATATGATAACTACCGTAGATCAGGCATGAGCAAACTTTGGTCTTCCACGTGTTTTGGACTACAACGGGAGTTGGCCCATGCCTGCTGTAGATAGACTGATGATAGACAGATACTGAAGATAGATTGATAGATGAATATATGATAGATACCGTAGATAGATGTTTACATGGTAGACAGATACCGTATATAGATTGATTGATAAATAGATAAATATATGATAGACAGATATTGTAGATAGATTAATAAATAGATGAATATATGATTGATAGATTGATAGAAAGATTCTACAGATCAGTGGTTTCCAGCCTTTGGGCCTCCAGGTGTTTTGGACTTCAGTTTCCACAGTTCCTAATAGCTGGTAAACTGGCTGGGATTTCTGGGAGTTGAAGTCCGAAACACCTGAAGGCCCAAAGGTTGGGAACCACTGCTGTAGATAGATGAATATATGAATGATATCATAGATAGATAGATAGATAGATAGATAGATAGATAGATGAATATAAAATAGATACGGTAGATAGACTGATAGATGAATATAAAATAGATATGATTGATAAATATATGATATGGTACACAGATTGATAGATCAATGAATATGATATTGTAGATAGACTGATAGAAAGATGAATATATGATAAATATTGTAAATAGACAGATAGATGAATATGATAGATGCCATAGTAGATAAATGATCAATACATAAATGAATAGATTGATTCATAAATAGATTATATATAGATGAGATAGGAGCCCATTGGGGCGCAGCGGGTTAAACCGCTGAGCTGCTGAACTTGTTGACCAAAAGGTCAGTGGTTCGAATCCAGTGAGTGGGGTGAGCTCCTGCAGTTAGCTCCAGCTTCTGCCAACCTTGCAGTTCGAAAACATGCAAATGTGAGTAGATCAATAGGTACCGCTCTGGCAGGAAGGTAACAGCGTTCCATGGAGTCATGCCGGTCACATGACCTTGGAGTTGTCTACGGACAACGCCAACTCTTTGGCTTAGAAATGGAGATGAGCACTTAATGTCAGGGGAAAATGTTTAACTTTATCTATAGTAGACAGACTAATAGATAGATGAATACATTATAGATACGGCAGATAGACAGATAGATGAATGTATGATAGATAAGATACCATAGATAGATGGTCAATAAATAGACAGATGAAGAGATTGATACATAGATAGACAGATAAGATGGATAGGAATCCTTCTGGGGTTGACAAGGAGAAGACTTATTATTACAGGCCCCCCATGTACATTGACCATTTAACACAGTTTCAAATCGGTATTGGACTAAGTGGCTGCATTGTGGAGATGATGAGGAAGGACCTCATCAAGCTAAAACTTGGATCCACTTTAAATCCACTTTAAACAGCTGAGCCAGACTGGTCCAGGGCGTCACCAAACTACAAACCCCAGAATTCTGCAGGTGGCAGAAACCGGATTTAAAGTGGATTAATGCTCTAGTGTGATGAGGCAGATACTGTGAGGCCCGTGAAAGTGACCACCGATGCATATTAAGATAGGCAGGCATGGGCAAACTTGGGCCCTGTTCCGGGTCTTTTGGACTTCAACTCCCACAATTCCTAACAGCCGGTAGGCTGTTAGGAATTGTAGGAGTTGAAGTCCAAAACACCCGGAGCAGGGCCCAAGTTTGCCCATGCACGCTTTAAGGACTTGCTTTGGTGGGAGTTTGTTGCCTGGCCACCGCAGTTTGACATCACTTTTTGAACTGTCCTGGCTCAATGCGAGCTATGGAATCCAGAGCCAGCCTTGCAACCCCGCGCCAAGAGCCGAGCCACCGAAGGACGCGCGGGTGGAACGCTGAGGCCGAAAGGAGCCCACCAATTGCAGCCCCCCTCCACCGCTTCCTCCTTTCCTATTGGTCCAAATGCAATTGGACACACACACACTCAAAGACAACCCCCCTCCTCTCAATCATAACTTGACAAAAAGAGTCGCCTCACAAAGTCCTAGCTCTAAAGTTGCCTTGACTCTAGAAAATAGAGGGGTTTAAAAAAGCGTAAAGGGCCACTGAGTCCCATTCCTTCCATTTTAACCCCTTTGGCTTCCCAATGCCAAAGTTCAGTCCCGTCGCAGTGCAGAAGAAACCAGCCCTCAGGAGAGGACAAAAGGGCAACAGGAACGTTTTAACTTTCCCTTTAGATAGATAGATAATATATGTAAAAATACATACCTGCAGGGATGTTTCTCTCTCTTTCCCGCTCTACAATATAGTACAAGAAACGGCTTCTTCTTCTTCCAGTCAGCGTTTCTTTTACCTTTCTTTCTAATGCGCTTCTTTCTCCAAGCAGCTGCTGCAGGACAAGTCTGTGGTGAGGGAGAGCGCGCGCCACCAGCCCTGCGCTCGCGCCCGCTCTTTCGCCCTGCTCCGTGCCCACTGCGCATGCTCAGGACCGGCCGGGACCAGCCAAGACTCAGAGGCACCTTCCTTGCTTCTTTTTTTTTCCTTCCCCGAAGCCTCGAGGGAACTGCAGCACCTGCCTTCTCTAGTGACGTCACAGCATTCTTTAATACCTGGTCCGGGCGGGGCAACTAGAAAAGGAGGAAGGAGGAGGAATCAAATTGGCGGGATTTTTCTTTCCTTCTTATTGCCGATGGCAGAGTTTCTCCTCTGCAGTGATTGCAGCAATATATTTTTTTCTCTGTGGGAGGAACCAACAAGCCTCCTGAATGACAGAAAGCCTTTGTTTGAAATCTTGGAAGCCACTGCCTCTTCTAAGTTTTCCCCATGAGGAAAATGTTCTCAATCGTATTTCCTCTCCTAGCTGGGCTTTTGATGTTTTTACCAGCTGTAGGAGCTTCCCCTCTATATTGTTTCATTTCTGTGCCTAGAAAAGACTTCTCCTGCTCAGGTTTCTGCTCAAATAAGGAGTGCATCTACACTGCAGAATGAATGCAGTTTGACAGTGCTTTAATTGACAGAGCTGAATGCTATGAATGTAGTTTGACACTGCTTTGAGTGACAGAGCTCAACCCTGTGGAATCCTGGGAGGTTCCTTCTAGACTGCCATACAAGAGCCCTTCCACACATCCATATAACCCAGAATATCAAAACAGAAAATCCCACAATATCTGCTTTGAACTGGGATATATGGCAGTATGGACTCAGATAACCCAGTTCAAAGCAGATATTGGACTTTCTGTCTTGATATTCTGGATTTCATGGCTGTGTGGAAGGGCCCTGAGTCCACACTGCCATATAATCCACTTCAATGTGGATTTTATACAGCTGTGTGGAAGGGGCCTAAAATCCACATTATCTGCTATGAACTGGATTATATAGTAGTGTAGAAGGTGCCGGAGTTGTACGTTCACAAGGTCTTTAGCCTTCTCTGCCAAACTGGTGTTGCCTCACTCACTGTAGTCTCCTGTGTTTATATACAACAAGCAAAGTAAATAGCTGCTCTAGACTCATTTACAGAGCAAGTGAGAAGAGCAAAACAGAAAGAAATGGAGAAGGCTATAGATGTATACATTTCTATAAGAAGGTTTATTATGAGTAGATCCTACGTGAATGATAAATAATTAAAATACATATTTACATGTATATTCATCATCTATTAGAGATCACTCGTGACTGAGTATGATTGCCTTCCAAGTATAAGATCTTGGTGGTGGGTCTGTAGGTGACTGTGGAGACCTTTTCTTGATCCACATGTTCTTTCGCACTGAGGACATTGATTTCCAGGTAGAAGGCAGTCCCAGTCAGGGTTGGCTTGATGCGCCTTCCTCTTGACACATTTCTCCTTTTTGCCCTCAATTCCTGCCTCTTCGAATTCCACAGCACTATTGGTCACAGCTGACCTCCAGTTAGAACGCTCAAGGGCCAGAGCTTCCCAGAGCTTCCCAGTTCTCAGTATCTATGCCACAGTTTTTAAGGTTGGCTTTAAGCCCATCTTTAAATCTCTTTTCTTGCCCACAAACATTCCATTTTCCATTCTTGAATTGGGCGTATTGTAACTGTTTTGGGAGACTGTGATCGGGCATTCGGACAACATGGACTGTCCAGTGGAGTTGATGACATGGGATCATTGCTCAATGCTGGTGTTCTTTGCCTGCCTGTCTTCCCAAGAGTTTTGCAGGATTTTTCAGAGGCAACGCTGATGGAATCATTCCAGAAGTTGAGTGTGACGTCTGTAGATGGTCCATGTTTCACAGGTATTGTGATGACTCATGGGCCTTGTAGTCCTGTTCCTAGTACTATTGTGGCAGACGAAGAGGAAAACATGGGGTTTTCGGCGGTTCAGCAAGAGCCGGAGTCTCTTCACCTGCAGGATGTTGATGTTTGCCCTCAAGAATTCAGCCAAACAGGCCTTGGGCAGAACTCCCCCCCGTTTCCCAGAAAAGAATCTTATTCCAGAGAAAGGGGAATCAGAGAAGCTCAACGGAGGAGTTTACGCATTGCTGCCAGAAATCAAGCTGATTAGGCTTGCTTCCCTTGGGAAATTCTAAGGAGTCACACATCTGGACAGAGTTGGGTTTTGCTTCTCGTTCTCTAGGGAAAGAGTTCTGTTGGCGGGAAAACGAGACCCAATATAGGTGGTTGGCGCGAGGAATTCTTTGCGGAGTCAATTGATCAGCTTCAGGAGAGAGATCGTGTGTGGACTTCGTACCCCAGTTCCTTGCTTCTCGGATCAAGTTTTCGAGTCTTGCCTAGCCTTGCAGTTTTACCACGGACCCTGCTCCACGCTCATGTTTTGCCTTTGTTTCCAGTTACGAATCTAGCCAAGAATCAAGTTTAATTCCAGCCTTGTTGTCAAGCTTCATTGAACTCTAGGACTCTGCTATTTCCCCACACTATTGCTTGGCATAGTGTGTGTTTCGGTCAAGTGGATTAAAACTTTGAACTCTAATATCATTTATTGGACAATACATTTTTGGACTATATTTGACCTCTTTTGAAAGGTCTGCTTCTGAACTATATTCTTCACTTGTTTTTATTGCTTTTATATATTTCTTTAATAAAGATATTAGATAGAGATTGGCCTCTGCGTATGGTTATTGGTGCTCTGCTGCCAGGGTTCTGACAGGTATGTATATAACAGGGTTGGGAGGACAATGGCATAAACAAGCATCTTGGTCTCCCTATGAATGTCCCAATCCTCAAACACTCTCTGCCTCATTCGGGGGGGAAAAACTGCACTTACAGAGCTGAAATGGTGTTGTATTTCACAGTGAATCACAGTGCTCTCTGGACCATTCTGCAAATTTGTGAACATCCTGCGGCTCCTCCATGATGACAACAGTCTTGGACAGCAGTGGATCCCAAAGTGACACATCTAAGGTGGAAACAGGTGTCAAACAAAGGTGTGTTATTGCCCCCACCTTATTCTCCATCTTCCATTACTATGATGATGCACCTTGTTGATAGGAAGTTTCCCACTGGCATAGAAATCATGTATCGGACAGATGGCAAGCTATTTAACCTCAGCAGACTGAAAGCCGAAACCAAGATCACAACAACATCTGTTATAGAACTTCAATACGCCGATGATTACGTAGTCTGTGTGCATTTTATGCACTTTGACAGCCATTCAGAATAACTGTGCCCTCTCTTGATTGGTGGAAAAGCCAGCCTGGCTTTGATCCTGGCTCCTATTGGCTGTTGGAATCCTCCAGATGTCATTGGCTGGAGATCCCCCCAACCCCAATGATGGGAAAAAGGAACAGCTGTGGTTGGTAGATTTAAAGTCCATGTCCATTTAAAGATCCACCCTCGTGAGGGGTGTGTGTCCAGGAATATGTTGATGTAAAATGCAAATAGTCCCATGATTGACTTAATGTCCAGTTCAAGTAAACATAAAAAGATAGTCAGGAAAACACAAAAAAGGTGAATGAGATTACTTGATGCAGCAAAGGCTGGTCTTGCCTACAGCAAGTCTGCTTTGATCCCATCAATGAAAGCCAAGAAGTTTCCCAACGCATATAAGCAGATTTATGAATGGAGAAGATGTTTGTCAGTGGGAGGGAGTTGTGGACATAATAGTTAACATAAACATAATAGTTATGCCATCAATGCCTGGGGGCTTCAGGTTAGCCAGCTTAGCCCGTTTCCTGCTCCAAGGCATGAGGTTAAAGAAGTCTTTTTTTTTTTTTTTTGCATTTGCAGTTCCAATTACACTTTAAGGATTTGATTTCATTTGATACACAATTTCATAAAAGTGGATTGCATACACAGAAAGCGATGTAGCTGACCACTCTGGAATTGCAAAATTGGACAAAAGGAATAAATAAATAAATAAATATTTAGTTTATTTCTGTTCACTTGTGTTTAATCGGGGGGGATCAATTTCTTGATAACAAAACCGCATTAATTCTACAGTGTAGATGAACTGTAAGTTTGGTGTCTTTGTAATCAAGCTTTTGCATTTGTACATCATAAAGAGACACTGTCACTTCCACAAAACAAGAGATACAGAAAAAGTTGTACAGTAGAGTCTCACTTACCCAAGCCTCGCTTATCCAAGCTTCTGGATTATCCAAGCCATTTTTGTAGTCAATGTTTTCAATACATCGTAATATTTTGGTGCTAAATTCGTAAATACAGTAATTACAACATAACATTACTGCGTATTGAACTACTTTTTCTGTCAAATTTGTTGTATAACATGATGTTTTGGTGCTTAATTTGTAAAATCATAACCTAATTTAATTTTTGATAGGTTTTGCCTTAATCCCTCCTTATTATCCGACATATTCGCTTATCCAACGTTCTGCCGGCGTGTTTATGTTGAATAAGTGAGACTCTACTGTATGTACGTAACTATCAAACACAACTTTAAAGGTTGTAGAACCTTTATTTTGAAGATCTTGTAGGGATAAGATTGTTTCATCAGCAACAACGTGCTATTATCAATTAACATGTTAACACTGCCCAGAATGTTCACCATACCAGACTTTTAATTCCCATCAATCTTGGCTAATACCAGTTTTCCCTTATTTGGATTTATGAGGATTAGCAGAATAACTAAAACATTTGAAACATCTGCTCTGACAATGGGAAGTACTCTCTCTAGTGTTAATTCAGAAGCCTGAATTCTTCTGCAGCAATAGTTGTTGTCCCAGTAGATGTCCTTGCCATAGAACAGCTATTTACATATAATAAGCATCTAGATTTTTCATGCTTCTAAATGCAAAGTGCTGTATCAAGTCTATTATCAAGCAAATTTTTCAGTATCTTTTTGTTTTTGTATGGAACCTGGCTTGTGTCTGGCATGTGTGCTTCTAAGGATTTTATCTCTGTCACGGCAAAGACAGCCTTAAATTACCTGATCACCAGGGCTTGAAAACTTGTAACATTTCATTTTCTTCTGTAAGTATCTTGCTTTATACAATCTTTCCTCGAGTCATCTAACCTGACAGTTGTGGTGCACAGTCATTCTTATTGTTTCCCTCTATCATTAGTACTAATATGATAATGGAATGAACTATTTTCTTTAAAAATAATTGCAAATCTACATAAAATGACTAGGGAACATACATTCATGTGTCCTGATAACCTCTCTTAAAAATGTATGATTGATCTTTCATTTCAGTATCATTTTTTCAGGACAGAAAGCAAGAAAAAAGAGGTCTGATTTCAAAAAATTCTTTATCCAAATGAAATACAATAGGTCTTTCACATTTGCAGGGGCTAAGAGTGCAGAATCCCTGCAAAAATAGAAAAACCACAAAAACCTATTTTTTTTATCCCAAGTGAACACTTCTCTAGGAATCTCTAGGTACTCCAAGGTGACTGTTTGGTCAACTTTTGATGGAAGTCACCAAACTACAAATCTCAAAACGACAAATTCCATAGCATTGAGCCACAACAATTAAATTGATGTAAAACTGGATTAATTCTAGACTATAGATACACCCTGAATTGAATTAGTTTGGAACTAGCACTGCATATGTTGTCAAAAAATTGATACCGCCTCTCAAAATATTAACTCGATATAAGGCTTATGAATGATCTATCTATCTATCTATATTCCATACTAGTCCCACAACAGCAAAACATCCCTGTTTCAACAGTATGAAGCAGATCATGTCTCCAGCAGCCAGCCAGAACTCAGGTATTCTGGAGAAGATTAATTAATAATTCACAGAACTCCAAACTCACGTAGGTGGGGTGGAAGGGAAATGTGTGCTTAAAGCCCAACATTAATACTCTAACAAAGGAGTTTCTGTAACTGCTTTGGAACTGTATATCTCTGGTTTCTTGTAAAATATCGTTTATAAAATACACATAGCTATATTCTATTTGTGACATATATATATACAATTTATATTAAAAACAACTAAAATGCTCTGAAGTTGAGATGCCAGATATGATCCAGCACATCTGGTAAAATCTTAAATGATATATTATGTATGTGGTTGTGGACATTTTCCGGAACCAGCTCATTGTCTTCAAGGCTCAACCTTTTGTGTAAACTGGACCCAGGCTATAATGCTATCTTGGACACGTTTACATATTGCTTTAAACCAATTCGCCAGTCCAGCCCTCTCCTCCTGGGTAGACTCTCCAAACAGCTCCAGTTTCAAATGGACAAATGACAAATATTCATTTTTCCCAGCACAAGAAAGACTCTGTCAATTTCTGATGTCAACGGGATTTCCCAGCCAATGAGAACCCAGATCCAAACCTGACTGTTTTCTAGCTAATCAGGGGAGGGCACAGTGACTGTCAGAAAGGCTGTCAGAAAGGATAAAATTTCTTGTCTTGTATTGCATGGTTATGTGTGATTCTTTTTGAGGGGCAAGACTGTATCAGACATCCTTTCAGGCTTGAAAGTTAATAAATTTCTGTTTGTTGCCTTTAAACCTGGTCTATATGTTTTCATCTGGCTGCCAAAGTAGCAAGGCATGCTGGGCATCGGATTCTTCTTGGCGAATAGCTGAATTTCAGTTTCACATGTTTGTTTCATTACCTATATAATGTCGAAGATGTATGTTTACTAAAAGAGGATTGTTTAAAAACATCATAAAATTTGGTCCACCCACATACATAGAAACTTTTAAAAGTGTTCAATATTACTGTAGTTGGGTTTAAACCATTGAAGGACAATCAAAGAAATTTCATTAACCTAACTTCTCTCACTGAAGCTTCTCCTATAGAGTTTCTCAACAAACTATTTTTCTTCTTTTAAATTCATTTCTGATTTCAGCAGCAATAAGTTAAGGGAAAGAACAAAATTGCAATGAAAGATCTGCCAGATGCTGAAAATGTTAATTCCTTTTTTGTCCCAGTCTTTACCTAGAAATACCCTCCTCCTTGCCTACTTTAGGATATAATATTTTCTCCACAATTTCCAGTTCTGCCATGATACAGAGGCCTTTTCCACACAGCTGAATAAAATCCCACACTATCTGCATTGAACTGGAATATAGGGCAGTGTGGACTCAGATAACCCAGTTCAAAGCAGATAATGTGGGATTTTCTGCCTTGATATTCTGGGTTGTATGACTGTGTGGGAGGGCCTTAAGTGAAAAGGATTAGAAAAGGTTAAGTAGATCATTGAGGTCCCTTCTACACAGCTGTGTAAAATCCAGATTATCTGCTTTGGACTGCATTATATGGCAGTGTAGTCTCATATAATCCATTTCAAAGCAGATAATGTGGGCTATCTGCCTTGATTTCCAGATTATATGGCTGTGTAGAAGGGTCCTAGATTCCAATCTACACACCCTTCTTGTATGGCTCAAATCAATGTTAACATGGAGACACTATTATAAGATTGTTTTTGGTATGATAACTACATGTTGCAAAAGCAAAAGAATCTACCCAGCAGTTTACATTGTAATTAGGTTAGATGATTAACAGTGAACAAGAGACAGAACGCAAAAAATGGAGGATTGATAAATGCTGTATGGAACAATTATGTTTTTACAAGTGACTTAAAAATAATGGGAAGTACAACAAATCAAATTTCAACATGCAGCACATTCCAAAGGTAGGTAACAACTGAAGGAAACACCTATGAGAGTGAAAAAGTAGTAGAATTGTGGTTTAGAAAGAATGGCAAGAATGGGGAGGTGAACAGCATCAAAGCGGGAAAGTATTATTATTAGTCTCAAAAATAAATAAGCTTCAAACAAGTTATGATAATTATTTATCAAGGCCATTCCAGATACCGTTTAATGAAAAGCTATGAGTCCTTGGTTAAAAATTAATAGACTAAGGATCTGAAAAAGACTATTCCTGGAAAGGGCTAGATTATTATATTTCTAACTAGATGTTGCATTCCGTATATTTAAATCAAAGAGAGAGGTGTTACAAAACTATTAAAATTAAAACTCAAAAATACACTAAAGCCAGGATGTACATGGCTTTTTTGAATTTTGGTTCACTTTATTCTAGAAAACTACATACACACTGATGTTTCCGTATACCTAGTGACAAAAGCTGCATTGAAATTAGTGAAATTTGGGCATGATTCATAGAATTCATTAAATTTTATATCCCTTTTTACTACCATGACTTATTGTTATGGAATCATGGAACTTGTAGTTTTACAAGGTCTTTAGTCTTTATTTGCCAAAGCATGCTGATTCATTACCAAACTACAACTCTCGGGATTCCATAGCATTGAGCTAGGGCACTTAAAGTGATGTCAAACTGCATTCATTCTACAATATAAATTCACTTTCAGATTCAATCTGACACAAGTGTACTTGAAAGAGAACAATTTAAAGCAACTGCAGATAGTAACAGATCTTGCCTACCTTACAAGGTTGGTAAGTGGCCCACCTTGCAGGACTGGGGTGCGGCCATTTTGCAGGCCTTACTTGCAGAAGCACATTAGAGCATGGGGGAGGAGCAGTCAAATAGCCATTAAAATAGGTGCAGTCTGATTGGCTGAATGCAAATGATAAGTTGCTTAGCAACTGGAGATGGACGGAGCCAAAGTGACAGTAGGAGCCAGGAAGTTCTTTTTTATTTGGTTTTGGAAATCAGTCTGTTAGGAGTTGGAGTGGGAATTCTGTCTGTTGAGAACTGTGTTTTAAAAAGGAAGTCTCTTTGAGGAAATATAGTTAAAGTCTGCAGGAAAGGAGGGACTGAGAATTATATTTGTGAACTCTATAGTCTACAGTATTGTTATTTAAATTCTCCTTGGTGAAGGAACATATTTACATAGAAACCAAGTTATATGAACATCCTTTGAAGAGCATAAGCCTTTAATGAAACCGCTAAGAATCTTTACTGTTCAATGTTAAAGAAACCATCACACATATTTACTGTTCAAACTACAAATAAATAAAGAAATGATACTTTATTTTTATACCCCGCCTCCATCTCCCCGAAGGGACTCGGGGTGGCTTACATGGGGCTAAGCCCGGATAAAACAGCAAACCTGTGATGACTCATGGGCCATGTAGTCCCGTTCCTAGCGCTGTTGTGACAGATGAAGAGGAAAACTTGGGTTTTCCACCATTTCAGTCAGAATTGGAACTTTCCCAGCCTGAATTGGAGCCCTTGCACCTGCAAGAGGTTTGCCTTCCAGAAATCTGCCAAACAAGCCCTGAGTCAGAATCTCCCCCATTTTCTCGCCGTAGTTATTATCAACAACAAAAAGGAGTTCAGCAGGCTAATCGCAGAAGCCTGAGAATCGCAGCCAGGCATTCAGCTGATTAAGACTGCTTCCATGAGAAATTCTAGGGAGTCATGCATCTGGACACAGAGATTGACTTTCGGTTCTGATTCCCCAGAGAAGTGTTCTTTGGTGGGAAAACGAGACCCTATTTAGGTTCCTTGCCCCGAAGGAATCTTGCGGAGTCAATTCGTCAGCAACTGGAGTAGGTTGTGTGTGGACAGCGCTACTCCCGCTTCCAAGCCTTCGTTCCTGTTTCCAAGCCTTCGTTCCCGTTCCCAGCCTTGTTTACCTCCACGGACCTTGCCTTGCTTCCTAGGACTCAGCCCTGTCTTCCAGGACCTTGCCAAGTATTTTACCACGGATTTTCTCCCTGTTCCTCGTTCCTTGCTGCCTTGTATCAAGCCTTGTGTTCCAAGAATCAAGTTTACTTCCTAGCCTTGCCTCAAGTTCCTTGGACTAAGAACCTTGTCATCTCCCCTCACTTTGCTTGGCAAAGTGAGTGTTTCGGTTATTGGATTACAACTTTGGACCTTAATATTTTATATTGGACATTGTTTTCCTGGACTATAATTGACCTTTCCTGAAAGGTCTTCTTCTGAACTACATTCTACACTTATTTTTATTGACTTTATATATTTCCTTAATAAAGATATTAGATAGATTCTGGCCTCTGTGTATGGTTATTGGTGCTCTGCAGCCTGGGTCGTGACAAAACCAAAATGAAATAATATCAGAAAATACAGACACGAAAATTAAAATTAACATTCTAAACATAGTAAAAATGTAAAATGATAATCGTAATAAAAACATGTATTTGGCACACAAGTAAAAGATAAAACGAACTGGGTAAAGTGCAACGAATAGATATTGTAAACAAAGTAGTTAATTAAATACTATCGTCAATAGGGGGGGCCCTGGTGGTATATATATAGAGAGCCCCAGTGGCGAAGTGTGTTAAAGCACTGAGCTGCTGAACTTGCAGACCGAAAGGTCCCAGGTTCAAATCCCTGGAGCAGAATGAGCGACCACTGTTGTTAGCCCCAGCTCCTGCCAACCTAGCAGTTCGAAAACATGCAAATGTGAGTAGATAAATAGGTACCGCTCCAGCGGTACATCCCCCCTCGATGGATTGTCACCTTGCCGTGGTGAGGGGGCTTGCGTGTTCCGATGAACCTGTGGGCACTGGAGTGATGCACTCCCAGGAGTGGCCGCAGGGGAGGTTCCAGACCAAGCACAATCCGAAGACCCAAAGACCTCAACGGCGGAGCAGGCGGAGGATAACATGGTACATGTTACAACGGCTGTGAAGGCGGAAGAAGGCTGCAACAGACTGAGAAGCCACTGTCGTTGTGTTAACCACACCACTGCTGGAACCTCACTCTGTGAAGACTGTGTGTTGACCGGCCGTGCACCGACCTCCACACATTAAAAAAAATCACGCACAGGCGTCTTCCAACAAAAATAAAACAAACCTACAAAAGTCCCATGGCGATCAGCGAGTGGCGACGGGGGCAGGACTGTGAAATCTGGAAGCCCCTAGTCACAGACTGGCACATGGGCGGTGGATATGGACTCAGTCGTTCTACCTCAAGGACCGAGGCAGTTGAGTAGTCCGGCAGCTGTATCCATGACTGAGCAGCCCTTTTTAGGATCCGCTCTGCTCACCCCACACGGGGAAGGGGCTAGAAAAGGTGCCCTAAACATAGTCTGCCTCTCCTACCCTGACTGGACTGCCGCGTCCAGAGGGGTCACCACTCTGCGGCCAAAAAAGAAAAATGAACTTTGGAACATGGAACGTACGGACATTGTTAGATAACACTGACAGCGAACGCCCCGAACGCAGGACTGCTCTCATTGCAAGAGAGCTGGGACGCTTCAAGATCGACATCGCAGCCCTTCAGGAGACCCGGAGAGCAGGAGAGGGGCAGCTGAAGGAAGAAAAGGGAGGCTACACCTTCTTCTGGAAGGGACTACCTGAAGAAGAGCGAAGAAGAATACACGGAGTTGGCTTTGCTATCAGAAACGACCTGGTGAAGCACCTGACTGAAGCACCCACTGGCATCAACGAACGACTTTCAACCCTCCGACTTAACCTTGCCAAAAACCAACAGGCAACCATCATATGCGCCTATGCACCAACTCTAGATGCTGACGAAGACATCAAGGAAAAATTTTACTGTCAGCTGGATACCATCCTATCGGAGATACCTAAGGAGGACAAAATCATCCTCCTGGGGGACTTTAACGCAAGAGTCGGAAGGGACTCTGACCTGTGGCCAGGGATCATAGGAAAAGACGGGGTCGGAAACAGCAACTCGAATGGCATCTTGCTTCTCACCAAATGCGGAGAGCACAACCTTGTCATCACCAACACGCTCTTCCGCCAGAAAAACAAGCTCAAGACATCATGGAAGCACCCTCGGTCAAAGCATTGGCACCTCCTGGACTATGTTATCACACGTGCCAGAGACCGCCGCGATGTGCTTCTCACAAGAGCCATGACAGGTACTGATGACTGCTGGACAGACCACAGGCTAATCCGATCCACGATGGCTATCAAGATCGTCCCCAAACGCAGACTCCAAGGAAGAAAAACAAGGCGAAAAATGAACACCCAAGCCCTTCAGGAGCCCTCCAAACGAGCCCTTCTCCAAACAACACTCAAAGATCATCTACCCACAGAACACCCCGAAAATGTTGAGGAACATTGGAACAAACTGAAGACCTCCATCATCACAGCCTGCGAAGAAAGCATTGGATACCTAACTAAGAAACATCAAGACTGGTTTGATGATAACGACAAAGAGATCCAACAGCTGATTGATAACAAAAGGAAAGCCTTCCAAACATGGCAGAGAGACACCAACTGTGCTGCCAAGAAAAAGATCTATGCCAGTGCAAAAGCTGAGGTCCAAAGAAGGACCAGAGAACTCAAGAACATCTGGTGGACAAAGAAGGCTGAAGAAATCCAACACCTTGCAGATACCCATGACGCTCAGGGATTTTTCAAAGCCACAAAGATCATTTATGGACCAAGAAACCATGGCATACAGCCCCTACGCTCATCAGATGGAACCAAAATTCTGAAGGACAAAACATCAATTGCACTACGTTGGAAAGAGCACTACCAGAACCTGCTGAATCGCAGCTCCAATGTGGCCGAAGAGACCCTCTCACAAATCCCGCAACAACAAACCAGGGATGAGCTTGCAGCACTGCCTAGTTTGGAAGAAGTCAGCAATGCCATCAGCCAACAAAAAAACAACAAAGCTAGCGGACCTGATGGGATTCCCGCTGAAATCTTCAAAGAGGGTGGACCTGAGCTGATGCAACAACTCCACCAGCTCATTGAAAAGGTGTGGATGACCGAGAAAATCCCAGCAGACTTCAAGGATGCCACCATCATCACCCTTTTCAAGAAAGGGGACAGAACAGACTGCGGGAACTATCGTGGTATCTCCCTTCTAACCTCCGCCGGGAAAATCCTCGCAAGAATCCTTGCAAACCGCCTTCTCCCTGTCTCAGAAGACACCCTCCCAGAATCCCAGAATGGCTTCCGCCCCTCCAGAGGAACAGTGGACATGATCTTCACTGCTCGACAGCTCCAAGAAAAATGCAGGGAACAAAACCAACCTCTGTACATGGCATTCATTGACCTTGCAAAGGCATTCGACACAGTGAATCGCAGCGCTCTCTGGACCATCCTCCAAAAAATCGGGTGCCCTGACAAATTTGTGAACATCCTGCGGCTCCTCCATGATGACATGATGGCAACAGTCTTGGACAGCAACGGCTCCCAAAGTGACCCATTTAAGGTTGAATCAGGTGTCAAGCAGGGATGTGTTATTGCCCCCACCTTATTTTCCATCTTCATCGCTATGATACTTCACCTTGTTGATGGGAAGCTTCCCACCGGAGTGGAAATCATCTATCGGACAGATGGCAAGCTATTTAACCTCAGCAGACTGAGAGCCAAAACCAAGGTCACCACAACATCTGTTATAGAACTCCAATATGCTGATGACAACGTAGTCTGTGCGCATTCAGAAGAAGACCTACAAGCCACTCTAAACATCTTCGCAGAAGCATACGAGAAGCTCGGCCTCTCACTGAACATCGAGAAAACCAAAGTGCTCTTCCAACAGGCACCAGCTAATCCCTCTGCAAAGCCAGGAATACAGCTTAACGGTGCAACATTAGAAAATGTTGACCATTTCCGCTACCTTGGTAGCCACCTCTCCACAAAAGTCAACATCGACACTGAAATACAACACCGCCTGAGCTCTGCGAGTGCAGCATTTTTCCGTATGAAGCAGAGAGTGTTTGATGACCGGGACATCCGTAGAGAGACCAAGGTGCTTGTTTATAAAGCCATTGTCCTCCCAACCCTGCTCTATGCCTGCGAAACGTGGACTGTGTACAGACGTCACACCAAACTCCTGGAGCGTTTCCATCAGCGTTGTCTCAGGAAAATCCTGCAAATCTCTTGGGAAGACAGGCGGACAAATGTCAGCGTGCTTGAGGAAGCAAAGACCACCAGCATTGAAGCGATGCTCTTACGCCATCAACTCCGTTGGACTGGCCACGTTGTCCGAATGCCCGATCACCGTCTCCCAAAGCAGCTCCTCTACTCTGAACTCAAGAATGGGAAACGGAATGCTGGAGGGCAGGAAAAGAGATTTAAAGATGGGCTCAAAGCCAACCTTAAAAACTGTGGCATAGACACTGAGAACTGGGAAGCCCTGGCCCTTGAGCGCTCTAATTGGAGGTCAGCTGTGACCAGCAGTGCTGCGGAGTTTGAAGAGGCACGAACGGAGGGCTTAAGGGAGAAACGTGCCAAGAGGAAGGAGCGTCAAGCTAACCCCGACCGGGACCGCCTTCCACCTGGAAACCGATGTCCTCACTGCGGGAGAATATGCGGGTCAAGAATCGGTCTCTTCAGTCACCTAAGAACACACGCCCAAGATACCAAGGTTGGAAGACCATCGTCCTCGAACGACGAGGGATCGCCTAAGTAAGTACCGCTCCAGCAGGAAGGTAACGGCGCTCCATGCAGTCATGCCGGCCACATGACCTTGGAGGTGTCTACGGACAATGCCGGCTCTTCTTAGAAATGGAGATGAGCACCAACCCCCAGAGTCGGTCAGGACTGGACTTAACGTCAGGGGAAAACCTTTACCTTTACCTTTACCTTTACCGTCAGTAGGAGAGGAACTTGGGGTGGGGTGGCCCCTGTGACAATGATAAACTGATAGGGCAAGATAAAGTGCAATGAGTACGGAAATGATTGTAGATAAAAAGTCTGTCATGGGGATGAGGAATTCACTCTCCAAAAGCCTGATGGAAGAGTCAAATTTTTAGGCTCTTCCTAAATACTGCCAGGGTGGGGGCTTGCCTAATCTCCCTGGGGAGCGAGTTCCAAAGCCGGGGGGCCATTACAGAGAAGGCCCTCTCCCTCATCCCCACCAACCACGCTTGTGACGGAGGTGGGAGCAAGAGGAGGGCCTCCCCTGATGAACGAACAAACAACCATTTCTTGTTTCTCCTCACATAAAGTGTCATGTGTGTCTCTCTCAATATCCTAACCTAGAAGAGGCTCTTGAATAAAGCATTGATGGCAGCATTTGATAGAAGTAACGAGTTCGGGTCCTCTACATATTTGGTGGCAGCAGAAATAAAAGCCTTGGCAATTCTGGCAAATTTGAAAAATCCTCTCTGTTACATATTTTCAAAACCCCTCATCCTCCATAACATACAATATAATATAGTAAATGCAAACACACATAAAAGGGTCAGTGGATATCGAGGGAACCCTACGAATGGGTAGTTAGATAGATATATACGGGGGAGGGAAGATGTACACAAGACATCTGCAGATACCAGGGGAAACCCTGCGAATGGGTAGGTTTGGGCATCCATGGGGGAGGTTAGAGCTGACACGGGGTTATTGGGCAAAGGTTAGATGAATGCAAGGGGAAATGGGAAGAATGGTTCTACTTCTAGTGCCGTGGGCCATGTGGCCCAAGTGGCCACCGGGCCGGCTGTGGAACGCAGAAGTAGGTGAGAAAAGGACTCAGAGAGCAAAAGGAGAGACAGAGACACAGAAATTAAGGATAACTAGGTTTATTTAGGTGTTAAAGACAATATAACAAATAAAGAGGGGGAGAAAGTGGCAAAAAGTTATCCTGGGCAGTGGTAGCTGCCAGGGCTGTAGCCGGGGTGTGTGTGTGTGTGTGTGTGTGTTAGGGGTTCAACCCCCCCCCCCCCCATTTTTCAGGTTAAAAAAAACTGATATACTCATGAATTTTAACTGGTTAACCAACTCCCCATGCTAAATCTATGAGATGCAAAAAAATTAAGAGTCCCTCCAGAACTACAAGCACTATCTCAAGCAAATATTGACAGGCCTGTAGCGGGGGCGGGGGGGGGAGGAGAGGGGGAGGGGTTCAACCTCCCCTGAAATTTTCAAACCCCCCCCCCCCCAAATGTCTGGCTACAGCCCTGGTAGCTGCACTGGGCTCCTCCATGCATCCGTATGGCCAATCCATGGAACTTCGGCTCCCGCCACCTGCTGAACTCTCTGCTACGATGCCAAGTTTATTAATATAATATTTTTATCTGGGGAGGGGGGGGGGGGTGGTCCAGGCTCAACAACATGTTTAACCTTAAGTTTTCTCTTTGCATTTTGTGTGATATATTCTAGACCTTGCTAAGTATATATGCCACATAACAAAATAAAACATTATGAAATCCTACTTTTAAGTAGTACTGGTTTTATACTGAGACTGGAAGCCTTTAAGGAATCAGACTTTGTGGCAAAATATAGTTTTAGCCCACAAAACATGGTTGAGAGGTCAACTTGTTCCTAAGAAGAGAACAGAGACATCTTATCTCATCACATTACTGAGATAATGAAATGCCAATTAGCAATTGGCTCTTTTTGCACTGAAATAGCTGGCTCTGCCATGCTAGGTTCTTTCAGACAGTACTTGTGGGGATTTGTATGGAAGAGATATTTGTTTTCAGCCACTGATCTAGTGACATACTGTAGTTTAGCATTTCGTGGTCACATCTGTTTAAAAGATACACTGTCATAAGCTGAAAACCCTTTGCTTTAAATGATTAACGAGGGTGGTTTCTTTTTGCAGAAAGCACTAGATTGAATTGCCATGAAATGAGTTAGCAAAAAGGAGAGCACAGTAGCACCTTTATTGAAGCTGACTTCTCTTGGGGTGTCGTTTTACATTTCTAGAGACTGGTGTTCCAATACACTTAGGTGAAAGGAGATACTGTATGAGGAATGAAAGAGGCAACAGTCTGGCAACTGTAACCTACCTTTATGCTCTCAAATGATACCTGGAGATCATCTTTTTGGTTTGACTTGTTATTTTGAAGGTGAAGATACAAGCTTAACATAAATAATTGCCAAATGCTTTGTGAATGCCCGCCCCAGCCTTCCACAAATGCAGGCTCTCCAGATATGACACACTACAAATTCCATCATCCGCACACAACATACCCAATGATTTATAAACCTGGGGTGGCAGAGGAGGTTGTGCTTATCTTATTTAATGCTTGTTCTAATCCACTTTGAGAACACCAAAGTAAGCTTTGAAACAATGCCATTGTGAAGAGCCATGGAATGGAACACACAACTCTCTGCCTGCTGCCATATTTAACTTGCCAATAAAATAAATATAGTTTCTTGAGATATTTTACTAAACCAGTTTCTGCCTGTGGGTGCATATACAAACTCGTGAGTTTCAATGGGCTAATTTTCATACACCACAATGTTTTATGAGTACAATTTTACTAGGAGAAAGTGGAGTTATCATCTAATGTTATTATCAACCCATAAATCAGTCTAAACAGAAAGGGCCTGTGAACTAAAAGGAATTTGTCCATAAAAGGTGGGCAAAAAGCCTAGTAGAAAGTTGGCAAGACTCCAATAATGCAAGCCTGGGTTGACAAGTATTGTACCTTGTATTTAGGTTTTATTTAATTCTTGAGGTTGCCACGCTTTGACAGGTGACTGGGAGACATATACTTGCATAAATACTGAATAGGCAACTACTGTGAAAATCTCTGCCCCTATCAATCTACTATCTATATTTTAGTAGCTGGATTTCAAGTAAATAAAACGTATGTTTGGAGGACTACATTCTTTTGATAGCCTGGTTGATATGGATATGAATATCAGCTAAGTCTGTTTGCATAACTGGTTTGTCTAACTAGAATGGCCTTTGCAAAGCACTCTCTAGCACAAACTGTATCTGGTTGAAAGGCTTTGTCATCTTTTCGCATGCCACTTATATATGGGTGGCTACGTTCTGGTGTATTGAATGGCCAGCTGAATGGGAAACTTCCATGGGAATACTATTTTGTTACCATACAGGAAGCAAAGGTTAGCAAATGGCCTGGAACTTTGACCTCAGCACGGCAGGGGGAGGAAGCTTTTCATTATCAGCAAACAGCTGAAATATATTCCAGAGGCAACAAGATTCTTTGGTTGACAGTGCTATAGGAAAATTTGCTCCCAAACCAACTGTTTTATCCAACTATACAATTACATTCCACTAGTCTCTGAAAAACATAGGAAAAATCAGGAGGGATAGTTAATCAGTGGACATTTTTTCTTTCCTTTAGTACAGTCAAAAATCAAAATCTTTTCAACCACTAACTATAGGAAGGCAGTGAAAATGCTTTAAAATGTACAGACTATTATATGGAAGATTTGGGTAAGTATTAGGTTGAATACACTTTTTAGTCAAACTGAGGATTTGTTGTGGGCTTCCTTGAGAGAAAAGAGTTTCCTCCCAATTCTTAGATTAGTTTTTATTTTAAGAGCTCAAAATCTAAAATGGGAGGCTGAATCTATCTCAGGGAAATCATGCTGTTTGTGATTAAACACTATGCTCTTGGTATTAAGCAAGCATAAAGCACAGCCCCATATACTTCCGAAGAGTTTTTTTTAGGGCTGTTTGTACTATTTGGAAAATTGTGTGACTCTGCCAGGCAGCAAATTTGGGGTGTTATTAATTGTTAATTAATTGCTGCTGATATTGTTTCCTGCCTGTTTCTGTCTCATGTGTAAAAATAACTTGGTTGACTTTGGACACCATGCACTTTGACATGGGTTGCATCCAGGGCCATAGCCAGAAAAAAAAAAAAGGGGGGGGGGTGTTTGAAACTTTTTTTTAGTGAATCATGAATAGTAGTTCCATAACGCAAAATAATTTAGAAATCAGGCTCCATCAATAAACTTCAGTGGACACTCAAGACAGATAAAGTTCAGTGGGGATTTGGTTGATCAGTTAAAATTAATGAGTAAACCAGGGTTTTAACCCTGAAAATTTTCCGGGGGGGGGGCGTGATTGAACCCCTACCCCCGACTACAGCCCTGGTTGTATCCACACTGCACAATTGCCAATGGCCAATACCATTGTAATGGTTTTGGATCTGTTCTATGGACTCCTGGGGTTGGTAGTTTGAGGGGATACATCTGAATTTACTCATTTGAACTATAGCACTAGAGCATTCTGGTAGACAAGTCTAAGCCCTTCACCAGACAATAAATACCAGCAGTCTGTATGGTAGGGTCATGATACATAAAATGCTATAATTGTGTAATGTGGCTATACCCATGGGAAGACGGAGAGAGCCATTAACTGCTCCACTTCCTGTAGCAAAATGTATTAATCTGGACTGCTTTTAAAATCAAGGCAATGGACATTGATCAAGGCACCGATCAATGTCCATTCATTTCCCCAAGAATTATTCATAATTTTTGGAGTCAAAAGAATGAGACGGTTGGTCCAATAACATATTGTTCAGATATACTTTTTTCTGTGGCTACATCTTAGCAGATGTACAGCACACATTTTTCCTACCATGGTTTTAGAGGTGGTTGCTAAAGTGTCTGCCTTGAGTTTCTGTTAATACCTTGGCAGCAAGTCTACAGCAATTCCTATTTCTTTCCAGGCTGTGGGGAATGCATAATTGTTGACAATAACCAGTCTGGTTTACATGTAAGCAGTGATGTACTTATGAAAAACAACTTTCCACCCATTATTTTTGGTCTGACATATAGTGGCTTTAGTCAGAAGCTTTATACAAGTGTTTTATTTTTCATGAATTATCTCAGCATACCACAGCTTTAATTTGCTTTTCTCTTGACAGCAGTGTACCATTCTGCTGTGGATAAAGCAGGCCTATGTTGGTTTTGGTTTGTGTGAGTATGGCAAGGTGAGATGGATTCTAAACTTGTAATATTTCTACAGGAAAAAAATTCAGCAGCTGGAAAGGCCTTCTTTGTATAGGTATTATATGTAACAAAGCCCTGCCTAGTTTTGCATCTGGCCATTTTAATGTGTAGTCCATGATAGGATAAGGCAAAGGTAGAGATAGGGGCAATTTTATCATGGAGATGTAACATCAGGCAGCAGATAAGAGAATTGTGGCAAACCTTAGTGTCACATAGTTTCACCATGTCTAAACAAAGGTAGCCTGCTGTCCCCAGGTGTTTTGGAAAATGCTATATTGTCACTAGTACTGAAACAGTCAGCTTCTGTCCATAGAAAGGTGTATCCAGTTCTTGAAGGCAGATCAAGATATTCAGAAAACAGGATCTGCAATCTGGTTCTCTCTTCTCTGAAGGCCAACTCAAACATTACTAGCAAAGCAAACAGAAAGAGAGCTTTAACCAAGTCAGGCAGTTTGAGGTCTATGCGAGATTGATAAAGCAAAAAGTCCATCTGGGTAATCCAAGAGAATAAATGATAATGAAATCAAGGTAAGATCAAATGGGGAACACGAGCTAGAGATACAAAGCAGAGTTGTCTTCACACAAGTCAGTTGTCAGCAACAAAAGTTGGAGTTACTGCTACTGGAATTATAAATCCATCCTCATTCTGCAGCCATTTCTTAATTGCCAAACATTACTCCCTTACTTGCTTGCATTCCAGCAAAATAAGCACCTCTGTGGTTTCCTTTTGACTCTGGGAGCTGCTACTATGAGGCTCATCTGCTAGTATTTCCATCTCCAGGTTGTAGGGCAGCTTGGAGCTGTAACTCTCAGATTCAGAAGCTGACACTTCCACATGCTCTTCCCCTTCACTGTCTGAGCCCTGAGAGCAGAGATGAGACAGGCTGGGAATATCCTGTCTTCACCTCAAGCTGCAAAATGTCTGGAGGAAGCTCTGGATAGTTAGGAGACCTCAACTAGAGAACTAGTATCCCATACATTTTGGGATTTGATCTAGTACCTTAATTTACTTCAGCATTAACGAGAGGATGACAAATTAAATGTCTTCCAGTACATCTCAATAGCCAGGGTGCTGCTACTCCCTCTCCACCAATGATTATTGCTTGCAGTGACTGCATCCATCTGCCTAATGGCAAGGCCAATCTTTACAGAGAGTCTGCAGAAAACAGGAGAGTTCCCTTACTTCTCGACCCTTACAAGCTCTGTAACCCCCCATCATCATTCTAGCTGTGGTACTCTGGAAGTTACACTCTGAAGAAGTAATTTTTCCAAGCTCACCCAACCCTTCACAGACTAGTGAGGAAAAGCCTGACTCAGCAGAATCATATGGGAATCATGTGGTTTTCTTTATCCTTAGCTCGGTGGTTCTCAATCTGTGGGACCCCAGATGTTTTAGCCTTTAACTCCCAGAAATCCTAACAGCTGGTAAACTGGCTGGAATTTCTGGGAATTGTAGGCCAAAACACCTGGGGACCCACAGATTGAGAACCACAGCCAATGGTGAGGAATGCTGGCAGCTGCAGTCCAACAATTTTTGGAGAAGAGTGTGATTCTCACACCTTCTTTATAGGCATCATGGAATAATCTTGAGTTTTGCCTGCTCAAGTATTAGTGCAAAAAGGCTTCTAGGGGTTGTTGTGCATTTCTTCCTTTAATGACAGTGTGTTTATACGTGCCTTCCCATTGCCCGTTGACATATGATAATTCCCTTTTATAGAGTTTTCTTAGGCAAGGAATGCTCAGAAGTGGTTTTTCCAGTTCCTTCCTCTGAAACGCAGGTTAATAATTCCAAATATAAGTGTAGTACTGGGTACATGTACTAACCTTATTAGTATTTTTGTGCAGATAATCCTCATACAGCTTTTGCTGATGCCATGGAGTTCCTTTTGAATGCACCTTTTGTCTGAACTGGGGGGAAATGCTGACATGTATTTTTCTTCTTTTGCATGTGTAAAGAATGGACAAGTAAGAGCATGCCTATACACTCTGTTGGCAATCCTGTCTACCAGTCTGCTAAAGTCCATGTACTTAGATTTAACTGGTTTGAGGAATGGAATGTTGAAGTTAATTCATCCTTTTGGCATGTCATTACTACGCATTCATTTTTCATAGAGTTTAACAGTTTTTTGTTTGCCTTTCTTTAAAAAATAATTGGATTCTTTATGGGAGTTATACAAAGGAAGATTAAAGAGATGCCTTTTGTTCCTTACAAGCTGGGGATGGTTGATATAATGTACTTTGTTAAAGCCTTAGTGACAGGCTTACATTTTGTTATTTCTATGATTGTGCTTCATTTCCTTGTGTGATCTTGGGATCAGGACAATACATCCATGCTTGTGTTCTTCGTAAGTGTTGAGTGCCTCCCAACCTGTGTTTGAACACATAAGCCGATCTTTCCTTTGCCGTCATGGAAGAATTATGCAACAGGCCACTCCAGTAAATGCTCAAAATGTTTGGAGGAAGCAAATTAGTATAATCTAACAGTAGTAAGGCGGTTCTAGGGTTTTAAAAATCAGCACAATTCAGGTTTTGTTTCATCTTTGAAAATGACCATATGGCACAATTCTCTGCAGTCACTGAGGAGTAAAATACCACATTCATTGGGCTTACTCCCAAGAATGTATGCATACATTTGCAGGTCTAATAAGATAACTAAACCCTAAAGAGGGCTGATGTGGCATTGTGACTAAATGCATGAACTGTGAGGTGGCAAATCTCTCATTCAAATCCCATCAACCCAATAGGTAGCCTTAGGCAAGCAGGCCACATGTTCAATCATTGTCATTTTTTTCATCCGCAATGTGAATACAAATAATACTGACCTGCCAATATAGAGCTGTTGTAATAATTCTTTAAACTACAGAGCTGAAATGTCCAACAAATGAATAGACTCACATTTTTAAATGTTGTATGAATGTCTGCCCAGCCATCGAGACTCACTAGCCCAATGGTTCTCAACCTGGGGTCCCCAGATGTTTTTGGCCTTCAACTCCCAGAAATCCTACCAGCTGGTAAACTGGCTGGGATTTCTGGGTCTTGTAGACCAAAAACATCAGGGGACCCCAGGTTGAGAACCACTGCACTAGGTAATGTTGGGCAAGCCATATTCTCTCAATCTCTAAGGAAGGCAATGGCAAACCCCCTTTGAACAAATCATGCCAAGAAATCACTGCTAGGTTCATAATACATCAGAAACAATATCATGCACACACCCAAAAATAAAAAATACAAAAAGAAATCAGTTAGTTCAGTTTCGAATACTTGTTTTGTCTCTTTTTCTATCCATAAAATGCATTATCCTGTGCAATAATAATACAACATTTCTCTGAATTATAAAATGGTGATATGAGAATGACACAGAAAAACAAATTGTTATCCCTTCCCACTTTTTATTACATAGTTTGCATGCAAATAATCTCAGGTTCAGTCCCAAAGTGAGGGAGTGCTGGTGGGACCACAAAGTTGCTAAAATGACTATGATCCACACTTTCCCCACCCTTAAACTCTCAATAGACCCGGAAAAATTCTGCCTAGAAAAGAGGCACTGCCATTTAATTTGAGCAGTGACGAGCTATTAGATTAATGGTCTGATTTTGCATAAGGAAGCTTCTACATTCCTATCAGGTAAACCGGCTCAAGTAGCATTGAGTTGCTTTTACCAGTTAAGCTGGTTCCCCCAGATATGGCATCTTCTGGACATGTTGTACTCTGGCCACATTTATCCATATGGTGATAACCTCTAGGTAAAACCACTGCAATTTGTTCCAGATGAGACTAATGATGGTTTTGAAACTGAAATTATACACCACAGAGTCACTAGGTTATTAACTGGAGATATGTGAGAGCAAGACCTTCAGTGACTGCTGCTCTGTTTCAGAGCCAAATCTAAAGCATTCATAGTTAAAGAATTACATATGGTTTGAGGCCCGGGTAGCTAAAGAAAAATTCTGATGTGTGTACTGCAAATGTCTTCAAGTGGCAGTGGAGGCAAAGAGGGTGGTGGCTGAAATGTGATGGGGGGAATTAAGTGTCCCTGTCTTCTGGACGGAGCTCCACGCCAGCCTTCACATGACATCGTGTGACTTCTGGCAGAGGCCCCATCCCCACCTGGGGTGAAAGTGTTGCTGGACACTTTCCGCACAACACAGGAGTCTTTTCCATGAGGGTGACACTTCCCCCATGAGATGGGGAAAGTGTCGCTGAGAGTGAGCTGCAAGCGGGGTGATAGATTTGCCCCGCTGCTCCTCTCCTTTTGGCGCGATGCCAGGCAAAGGTGCTTTGCCTGGCCTTTATGATGAAGCCCTAATTGAGCAGACTGTATGGAATTAGGTAAAGGTAAAAGTTTTCCCCTGACGTTAAGTCCAGTCGTGACCAACTCTGGGGGTTGGTGCTCATCTCCATTTCTAAGCCGAAGAGCCGGCGTTGTTCGTAGACACCTCCAAGTTCATGTAGCCGGCATGACTGCACGGAGCGCCGTTATCTTCCTGCTGAAGCAGTACCTATTGATCTACTCATATTTGCATGTTTTCGAACTGCTAGGTTGGCAGGAGCTGGGGCTAGCAGCGGGCACTCATTCTGCTCCCAGGATTTGAATCTGGGGCCTTTTGGTCCGCGAGTTCAGCAACTCAGCACTTTAACACACTGTGCCACCTGGGGCCCCCTGTGTATGTATGGAATTATATCCTATTAAAGGATGATATTGTACTAATGTTACTGCCTTTCCAATTTTAGGCAAAGACTGAAATATCCGTTCAGATGCTGATATCAGTTTAGTTACTTCTTTCATTGCCCTGTTTTGATTACTTTTGTTTTCTAGTGTTTTTAATGTATGTCTTCTGTCTCATTGGGAACCATCCTGATACTGACTATTTTAATAAACATGGCTTGGTTCAGTACATATGTAGGTTTATTCAAAATGCAAATCAGAATAGTAAAATGAGAAGCGGCTATATATTCACTTGATGTAGATTAATTTATGATAAGCTAGTCACACACAGAGACACAGGTGAGTTCAAATTTTAAGTATTAATAGGTCCATATCCATAATCTTAACGTACTTTAACAGGGTATAATCATTCCTAAATTGAGTTTTAACCAATGACAAAATAAAAATGCAAAACTTCAAAGAGCTGAGGAGTGCCCAGAATAGAATCCAGATTTCCTGACCTGGCTCTTTAATCATGAAACCACCTTTTTTTACTTCCAAAAGCACTATTAGGCATATAAATAGTAACGTACTCGGAGAAAGGATGGGTATGTGCCAAATAACTCAGGGAGAGAAACAGGAACTTTCCCTTCTTACACACATGTATGAAGATTGGTTTTTTTAAAATCTTGGCTCAGGTCTGAACTGAAATGTTTAATTTCAACTTGGTCTAACTGTACGGGGATTGTGCTGACTAAAATTATGTCTACCAAATGTAGATTAGTTATCACTTATCTTTAGTTAATCTCATAATCTCAGTTAGAGATGTGAAATAATGAATTTTCCCTTCTGCTGGCCCAAATCAGTTTGCTGCCTGAGAAACTAGAAAACAAAATATTACAAGTATTGAGAAGTAATTTTCAACATCCAAAGTAGTAAGTTGTACAGTAAAATGATATGAAACACATGGCATTAATTTGTTGTTAACTTCCATAAATTCACCCTGTCATCATCCGCTCAGGTCTTGCAGACTCAGGACTATGACTTCCTTGACTGGAATGCGGTTGTCTTTTCCTACTGCCTTCTAGCATTATTGTATTTTCTAGTGAATCATGTCAAAGTATGACAGTCTGAATTTAGTCATCTTGGCTTCTAGAGAGAGTCCAGGTTTGATTCTTTAAAGACACATGTATTTGTTTTTTTAGCAGTCCAAGGTATCCACAGCGCCGCATTTGAAATTAGTTGATTTTCTTTCTATCAACTTTCTTCACTGTCCAGCATCTACTATACACAGAAATTGAAAATATGATGGCATGGACAACCATAACGTAATACAGCATTCAATAATATACTTGACACTTCAGGAGCTTGTCTTCTTCCTTCATACCTGCCCTTCCAAATCCTGATTTTTTTCTAAATTTTTGGTTGCAGTTTCCATTCTGATTAATGACTGAGTCAAGGTCTGGATACTCTTGAACCATTTCAATGTCTTCACCATGTAATTAAAAGTTATGTAAATTACATGTGGTCATGATTTTTGTTTTCTTACTGTCCAACCATAAACTTGCCTTTACACTTTCTTTCTTGACTTTATCCTATAAAATATTCTATATTGACTTTATTCTATAATAATTCCAGGTCTTTGTTATTTTCTGCATGTTTAGCCTGCAGAAGAGAAGGCTAAGAGGAGACATGATATTCATGTACAAATACGTGAAGGGAAGTCATAGGGAGGAGGGAGCAAGCTTGTTTTCTGCTGCCCTGCAGACTAGGACGCGGAACAACGGCTTCAAACTACAGGAAAGGAGATTCCACCTGAACATCAGGAAGAACTTCCTCACTGTGAGAGCTGTTCGGCAGTGGAATTCTCTCCCCCGGAATGTGGTGGAGGCTCCTTCTTTGGAGGCTTTTAAGCAGAGGCTGGATGGCCATCTGTTGGGGGTGCTTTTAACGTGATTTCCTGCTACTTGGCAGGGGGTTGGACTGGATGGCCCTTGAGGTCTCTTCCAACTCTACTATTCTATGATTTTATGATTCTATGCTAGTTAAATGGCTTCATTGGCACATCTTAAATTGTTGGTATTCCTTGCTCTCATTTTCACACCTCCTTCCTCCAGGTCTATTTTTGCTTTACAAATGACAGACTCAACAGTTAATTTTTTCTAGTATTTCCTTTTCCCCCAATTTCCAGTTTTGCTGAATGTGACACTAAATAAATAATTAATGTTTGTGGAGCTTTGGCTATACAATACAATAAATAAAAAAACAAATAAATGTAAGAAATCCAGTATGAGATGGTTTAACAAAAAGTGGCACAGTAATGTAAATAAAATATGTTGACAGGAAGTATACCATATATACTCGAGTATAAGCTGAGTTTTTCAGCCTTTATTTTGTGCTGAAAAATCCCCCCTCAGCTTATACTCAAGCAGGGCCGGCCGGACATATTTTTTTATATAAAGCGGGGAGGGGAAATTGCGCCCCCCCCGCCTCCTGCGCCCCGCCTCCCGCGCCCTGGGTTGGCCCCGCCTCCCACGCAGGTCGCCCTGGACCCGCCTCTCACGCTGCGTGAGAGGCGGGGCCAGGGTGTGGGGGGCGGGGCCAGGGTTGGCCCCGCCTCCCGCGCAGCTCAGCTTGCCAGTCTGGCCTTTTCCAGGGGGCCAGACTGCAGCAAAGGTCCTTGCAGGCCACGATCGCGGCCTGCAAGGACCTTTGCTGCAGTCTGGCCCCCTGGAAAAGGCCAGACTGGCAAGCTGAGCTGCGCGGGAGGCGGGGCCAACCCTGGACCCGCCCCCCACACAGCTCATCCTGGACCCGCCTCTCACGCAGCGTGAGAGGCGGGGCCAGGGCGCTCAGGCCGGGAGGCGAGGCTCCGCCCAGACGGGGACTTGCCTCCCTTCCAGCGCGCTCTGGCCTTTTCCAGGGGGCCAGACTGCAGCAAAGGTCCTTGCAGGCCGCGATCACGGCCTGCAAGGACCTTTGCTGCAGTCTGGCCCCGTGGAAAAGGCCAGGCCGGCGAGGCTGAGCTGCACGGGAGCCTCCCGTGCAGCTCACCCTGACCCCGCCTCTCACACAGTGTGGGAGGCGGGGCCAGGGCGCCTAACGGCGCCCCCCCGGGCCTGCGCCCGAGGCGGCAGCCTCACGTGGCCTCCGTGTTGGGCCGGCCCTGTACTCAAGTGAGGGTCCTCACCGGCTTATATTCGGGTCGGCTTATACTTGAGTATATATGTCAAGATACAGAGGCCTTAAAGAGTCACACACACCATTTAGTCCAACAAAAGGTTTATTGCAAAACAAAATATGCTCTGAGACGCTTAACTACAGTGTCTCTGGCCAAAACTCAAAGAATTTGCCCAAACTTGGCTCCAAAAGGCAAACGGAAAATAACCCGGATAAAACAGAAAGAAAACCCGTATTAAAACACAGTCAAAGTGACAGCAAGTAAACAGCGCTGTAACAAAAGCGTTCCAACAGACAGCACTGCACCAAAAGAGTTAAATGCAAGAGGAGCTGTCAAAGCCAGCCAAGGTTCCAGAGTCGCCGTAGAAGAAGTTCAAACAAACGTCGTTTCCAAGGTGGTCAAACAGAGCTGTAGTCAAATCAGTCCAAGAGCCCAGGAAGGGAGAAAGCCACACTCACGATAAGCCAATCCAAATGTCGTCTCCAAGGTGGACAAACAGAGCCGTAGTCAAATCAGTCCAAGAGCTCAGGAAGGGAGAAAGCCACACTCATGGTAAGCCAATCCAAACATCGTTTCCAAGGTGGACAAACAGAGCCGTAGTCAAATCAGTCCAAGAGTCCAGGAAGGGAGAGAGCCACACTCATGATAAGCCAGTCCAAATTGAAGATTCATAGGAACCACAAACACCAGGCTGTAGAACTCGAACCCAAAACCCAACAGGAAAACAGGTAGCGACAAATCCACACAATACTGACACTTTGCCTGCTGCAAAGATTCCCCATTTCAGAGCCTACTTTTAACTTACACATCACTATCCGATGATGAGCTGGCCTCCATCCCATCATCATCTCTTACAGCTGTCCTTGTCTTCACACTTGAACCCCTGTTTCCATCTCTCCAGTTCCTCCATCTCCTGTCAAGACTTAGGTTTCCCCATGACTCGGATGTATCTCCCGTTTGCCAATCCTCATGTCCCGAAAACCCCACAAACGTGTTACTAGAAGTTGGCTCCGCACATATATCCCTTATCTCTTGTACCCTAGTCCAATCCAATGTGTTCTTCCCATCCTCATCACTCCCAGACCCATCATTCCCAGAGAAACCCATAAACGACTCATCTGTGGGAGCAGTAAGTATATCCCGGATCTTCTTCCTCTCCCGTTCTTCATCTGATTCTTGTTCCCGCGTAACTCTCTTTACGCCTCTATTCCCATTCACCATATCTCCTTCCTCGCTCATTGACTCCCTGCCACTTGAAAACCCTTTGAATGTGTCTTCATCAGTAGGTGCCATAAGTATATCCCGAATCCTTTTCCTTTGCTGTTCTTCATCTGACACCTGCTTGCGATTAACCCTTTCCCCCCTACTGGTACTCATACTACTGCTTGCAGCATTACTCACTGGCTCAACTACAACAATATATTTAATCAGAGTTGGGCAATTTTATCTTATTAAAGTCTTATTATTTTAAATTACAGTTTTATGTAAATATTCAAAAACATTTAATCTACTGATCCCTCAATTAATGTAATGTTATTGGTATTTATTTTTATTTCTGAAATGTACCAGTAGCTGCTGCATTTACTACCCTCGTCTTATACTCGAATTAATAATTTTTCCCAATTTTCTGTGGTAAAATTAGGTGCCTTAGCTTATAGTCAGGTCGGCTTATACTTGAGTATATAAGGTATTTGTCGCTCTCATTAGAATGACATAAACAACTGTAGTCTAAGTTTTCTGTACTTTATTATTTTTTCTTGTGTCACTTATTTGTCTGCTGATATTTGATTTCTCAAAATAGGAAACAGTTGGATGCAAAGAAAATATACCACCAATTATGTCATAAGTAACAGCAAACAAATGGGTGTGTAGTCATCATGTACCTATCAAATTGCAATCACTCTATATAATTGCATGTAATTTCAAAGATAAGCTCTGGACATTATGCAAGGAATTTTGCAGTGTTTCTCTCCTATTATATGTTCATGCCATTTAAAAAGACAAAATGTCTCATCTTGAGCTGGCTCTGCTTGGAAAGTCTATTATGTAAAGAATATTCATTGAAGCGTTTGGGCTCTTTAATAACCTCAAGTCACATCAGAACTGAATGGCAGAAATTATAGACTAATAACTAAGGGGAATGGCCTCACTTAATTTGATGTTAGAAATATCTGCTTGATCAGATTCATTTTATTTCACTTGCTGTGCATCCGTTAGGATACTTGGCTCCGTCAGCCTTATAGCCCATATAAATATAATGTGACAAGTTAGATATAGGGTCATGAAAATTGCAGACCGAGAATGATAAAGTTGCGGTATATAGGTCAATAGTTAAAGCATCCGGAAGACCGAATTACATCCAGTGTACTTTTAGTATATAGATACACAGGGATAAGGAGGAGGTGTAAATCTTTGTTATAGAATTTATTGGCCTTTTCCTTAGTTTAGAAGCGTAGTTAGGTCTGTTGTACAAAAACAGTTATGTGACACCTTAAAGACAAATAAGCACATTCAGTTCAAAACCCACAGATCGTGAAACTATTATAAAAATAGTTATAGAAGACATATAACCTAGATTGATTTTGAAATAGCTCGCTCATCAACATTGTAAATTTAGGATCTACTGTTTTAGACCTTTGTGTACAATCTATTTGCTTTGACACAATGTTATATTTGAGCCCCCTGAACATTTAACTGTGTATTTGACTGCAGTCATGATCCATAAAAGAGTCACCCCCGATTTACACAGAGATAAATGAAGAAATCAAATATCATGTTACAACCAATTAAACGGATATATACAGGAAATAGACTTAAAGCTCATTAGAACGGAAATCTGATGGT
This sequence comes from Anolis carolinensis, assembly GCF_035594765.1. NCBI lineage: Eukaryota > Metazoa > Chordata > Lepidosauria > Squamata > Anolidae > Anolis > Anolis carolinensis. Next base: position 70,702,932 of record NC_085845.1, on the reverse strand, counting down.
CTGACTTTCATGGTGACAGACTTCAAAGAATACCACCATCCATGCCATGTGTACCACACAATCCCATTGTCTGTTGCTGCTGAGTAGGGTCCATCGTAATACAGGCCATTAAGATTGGCAGAGTGACATCTGATAGAAAAGAAAACAAATAAAAGATACGTTTTAGCCTGAAACAAGAACCAGCTATTTCTCTGGTACAGTAGTTGCATATGCAGATTATTTGTAGTGCTAGAATCCAATTATAATTTCCTCTCTGACTTGTTCTAATTTTCAAGTTTCACAAGTATACACATCAATGTGTATATTCTAGCTTTATCTTTTATATATATATATAGAAGAAGAACGATTTTAAAACTGCAAACCTGAATTGTGTTGGGGTTTCCATTACAGAGTCCAACATTTATTTATTTAGCCTATTTATACCCTGCCTTTCTCTACCCCAAAGGGGACTCAAGGCAGCTTGCATATGGCAACTATTTGATGTCTTAAAAACATATACAAACAGTTAAACTAAATTTAAATTAATACAGATTAAACATTTAAAAACATTACTTCAATATTAAAATCATGCCATCCAGAAATCATAGGCCAAGGTTGTTCCATCATCATCATTATACATAGTTCAAGTCGATTATTGCACTGCGCTATTCGCTCAAAGCCTGATCCCAGAGCCAGGTTTTTACTTTCCTTCTGAAGGCTAGAAGGGAGGGGGCTGATCTAATGTCACTAGAGAAAAGACAATAAGGACTCTAGGCTAAATGTGCGAAGAACCTCCCTTCCAGAGGAGGGGGGCTTAAAAGATATTTTGAGGGAGATTAAGAAAATTTCGGAGAAACAGGACCAACTGCAAAGTGAGGTCCAAATGATAGCTAAAAAACAGGATTTGCAACAAAAGACTCTGCAAGAAGAACTGGCAGAGTTGAAAAAAGAGTGGAGAGGAGAGATGGGGGCTATGAAAAAAGAACTTATTAAGAACTCTAACGACATTAACGAACTAAAAATAGTGAACAGAAAAAATGACAAAATGCAAACGAAATTACAAGAGAAAATGGAGTCCATGGAGGAGAGGGAGAAGAAAATGGAAAAAATACAGGAAAAACTGGAATTCCAATCACTGGAATACCAATTACGATATAGGAACATTCAAGAGGAGGAAAAAGAAAATATTGGTTGGGTGATCACACAAATAACAGCTAAGATTCTACAATGCACGGAACAGGAAGCCTGCGGCCAAATCGACAGGGTATATAGAATTCAGTCGAATTTTACCAAGAAAAATAAAGTAATCAAGGATGTTATGGTTCACTTCCTGAAGAAAACCACAAGAGACGAAGTACTCAGGAAAAACGCTATAAATCCTATATGGTACAAAGACAGAAAGCTGATCATATTAAAGGAACTTCCAAAATCGATATTAAACAGGAGAAGGAAGTACTACTTCCTAACAGACGAACTCAAGAAAAGACAAATAAAATATAGATGGGAAAAATACGAAGGCCTAATGGCCACATACAAAGATGACAGAGTATGGATTACTTCGGAGGATGAAGCAAAGGACTTTTATAGGATGTTAAAGAAAGATTTAAATGTAAATAGATTATCATTATCCTCAAGTAATGGCAAAAATCCTAAAGAAACCAAGAAGAGAAGATTTGACTCGCCGAAGGACAGTGACCCAACAGTCGCTGAATTGGACTTGATCGCGGACCAAGATGACTCGGACACGGGAGAACCAATAGAAGATGATGGAATCCTCAAAGATGAGTAATGTCTGTACTCATTTAAAATGTTTCTCAAACAATATTAACGGGTTGAACACGCCCATTAAACGTAAAAGATTATTTAACAAATTAAGAAAAGGAAATTACAGTATTATAGCTTTACAGGAGACACACATTGAACGTACGCACTCCAATCTTTTGATTAACAATCAGCTAGGGAAGGTATTCGTCTCGGCGGACACCAATAAAAAAAGGGGAGTGGCTTTATACGTAGATGACAACCTCACAGCAAAAGAAGCATTTAAAGACAATGAAGGTAGGGTCATAGCAATATTAATTGACCGGGAGGAAGAAAAAACTTTAATCTGTAACATCTATGTGCCAAATGGCCCCAAAACAAAGTTCACCAAAACATTGAGAGAAAGTATTAGTAATGTAGAATTTGATCATATTATAATTCTTGGTGACTTTAACGGAGTAGTAGATAAAGAATTAGATAAAACTAAACAACCAAAGAAAGTTAAAGAAACCACCTCCCTCCCTAAAAGCCTCCTAGCATTAAAAGATGAACTGGATTTAGTAGATACGTGGAGAGAACTAAACCCCCAAATAAAAGACTATACACATTATTCAAATAGGCACCAATCATGGTCGAGGATCGACATGATATGGGTTTCCAAATCCCTTGTGACAAAGGTATCGGACATACGCATTTTACCTAGAGACTTATCGGACCACTGCCCACTAGTAATGGAACTTAATAAAAAAAGGTTTGTAAGGAAATGGAGGCTAAACGAAAATCTATTAAAAGACAAGAAAGATATAGACAAAATTAAAGAGATGACGAAAGAATACTTTAATATCAATGACACCAACGAAATGAACCCACAAATTGTATGGGACGCTTATAAAGCAGTGGCGAGAGGATTTTTAATCCAATTAAGTGCTACTAAACGAAAACAAAAAGAAGCAGAATGGAATAGTTTAAATAAGGAGATTGAGATGAAGGAAAAGGACTTAAAAGCCAACCCCAAAAACAAAAAGATAAAAAGAAATCTAGATTTATTAAATAAAATGAAAGAGAGTAGAGACTTAGAGAAATTGGCAAAACAAATTAAATGGGTTAAACAATACGCCTTTGAAAACGCAAACAAACCAGGAAAATGGTTATCCCGTCTAATAAGGAAGAAGAAACAGAGCAGACAAATTATTAAAATCAGAACCGAAGGCAAAATAGTGAACTTAGATGAGGAAATAAAAGAAGTATTTCAAACATATTACGAAAACCTATACTCTAAAGATAATATCAATCCCGAGGCTATAACAGAGTTCCTAGGCAAATTACAATTGGATAAAATCACAGAAGAGCAAAGACGCGAACTCAATAAAGAAATCACAGAGGAGGAAATTCTTAAAGTAATCAACAATGTAGATAGTAATAAAACCCCGGGGCCGGATGGATTTATTGCGGGCTTTTATAAATTAGGATTAAAAGAAGTGACCTCCTTCCTGAAAAAATTAATGAACCAGGCCCTCCAAAGTAAAGTTATACCAGATTCATGGAAGGAGGCAACGATAGTAGTGATACCCAAAGAGGGTTTAGATATGTCGGATGTGAAAAACTATAGACCCATCTCCCTCCTAAATACAGATTATAAGATTTTCACAAAGATCCTGGCGAACAGGCTGAAAGACTTCCTTGCAGAGTGGATAGGAGAAGACCAAACGGGCTTTCTCCCAGCTAGATCGATTAAGGACAACGTAAGAATAATAATTGATGTTTTGGAATATTATGAACAACATAATCAAACAGAAGTGGGCCTTCTCTCTTTGGACGCAGAGAAAGCTTTCGATAATTTAAATTGGAATTTTTTCAAATTGTTATTTCGAGAATTGGACCTAGGATTTCAAATCCAAAATGGCATCAATAGTATTTATGAGGAACAATGGGCAAAAATACAAATTAATGGCCAGGAGACAAAAAAATTCGAAATTTACAAAGGTACGAGACAAGGTTGCCCCCTCTCACCCTTAATATTCATTATGGCATTAGAGACCCTGCTCAGGGTAATTAGAAATGATTCGAACTTGCAAGGCCCTAAAATAGACAAACAAGATTATAAATATCGGGTGTTCGCAGACGACGTGATATGTATTATAGAAAATCCAATCCAGAATATTAAAAATTGGCTTCTGAAAATTGAAGAATATGGAAAGGTGGCCGGTCTCAGAATCAATACAAAGAAAACAACGATCCTTACCAAAAATATGTCAAAAAAGAAACAGAAAGAGCTATACGATATCTCAGGGTTAAAAACAGCGCCCAAATTAAAATACTTAGGGATCTGGCTATCAGCGAAAAATAATCAATTACTAGATTTAAATTACATTGAGAAATGGAAAGAAATTCGAAGGGATCTGGAAAAATGGAAAAATCTAAATGTCTCTTTAATGGGAAGAATAGCAATAATTAAGATGAATGTCCTGCCAAAGTTACTGTACCTATTCCAAAACCTACCAATTATAAGGAGTCCCAAGATATTCAAAGATTGGCAAAAAGACATCACTAAATTTATTTGGAGAGGCAAAAAACCCAGGATCAAATTTAGCACAATGATTTCACCGAAAACGCAGGGAGGTTTTGGCCTCCCGAATCTAAAACTTTATCATGATGCTAGTGCTCTTCTTTGGATAAAAGAGTGGATCAAATTGGAAAAAAATAAAATTTTGAATTTGGAGGGCCATGAATTAAAGAAAGGTTGGCACGGATATTTATGGTATGGAAAAATGAAAATTGATAAACAATTTGGCAATCACTTTATTAGATCTGTTTTATTGAGAACATGGGAAAAATATAAACCCCGCTTCTACACTAAAACACCACTATGGCTATCCCCGATTGAAGCTGATCATAGAAGGCTATTAGGTTGGCGGATTTGGCCGACCTATAGTCAATTGTTAATTATGGCAAAGGATAAATCCAACCCCCCCAAACTAAAAGAATTAGCTGAAATACAAAAACTGAACAAAAATGTGTCCTGGTACCAACTTTTCCAAATTAATGAGGCATATAAAAGAGACAAAATAGTCGGATTTGACCAAGAACAAGGATTTTGGGACAAATTTATCCACGTGGAGAGGAAGAACATATCCATATTGTATAATAAACTTCTGTCCTGGGAAATTGAAACAGAGTTAGTAACTAACTCTATGATACTATGGGCCAGGAACATAAACAGACCCATTCAATTGTGCGAATGGGAGTCGATTTGGAATAAAAAAATAAAATATACGTACTCAGTAGATATGAAAGAAAATTGGCTTAAGCTTATACACAGATGGTACTTAACACCTAAGAAAATAGGGCAGATGTATAAGGACGCAAATAATAAATGCTGGAGGTGTAAAGCCCAAATAGGATCCTATTTCCACATGTGGTGGAAGTGTAGGAAATTAGATAATTTTTGGACTACAATCCTGGAAGAGAGTAATGACATATTAAATACGAAATTTGTGAAAAGGCCGGAACTACTTTTGCTAGGTTTATATGACCCCGAGGACAGAATTGACACTAATACCGACAAACTTTTCACCTTTTTCATAACCGCAGCAAGGCTCCTGATTGCAAGACTCTGGAAGTCAACGCAAGTACCGACTAAAGAACAATGGCTGGAAAAAGTGATGGAAATTAAGAATATGGACCAACTATCCTTCTGGATCAAAAGAAATAATGGCACCCCACTAAAGGCTACTGACTGGTCTAAATTTGAGGAATACTTAAGGACAAAACTACAAAAGAATTAAGGACTGAAGTAATGGACTTAGTGAGCATAATCGGAAGTCGAAATATCACCTCCCCATTCCCCCTCTGCCCAAACCCCTACCCCACCCTTTATGTCCCACAGTCCCCCTTCCCCACTGCACCCTTATCCCAATCCGTGTATGTGCCACCACAAACCCCACCCCTATCCCTATAGTGAATACTTGTTTGTCTGTGTACCATGTGTTGAAAGAAATCACAATAAAAAGTATTTGCAAAAAAAAAAAATGTCACTAGAGAAGGGGTTCCATAGTCGAGGGGCCACCACTGAGTAGGCCCTGTCTCTCATCCCTGCCAGTCGTGCTTGCGAAGGAGATGGGACCGAGAGCAGGGCCTCCCCAGACAATCTTAATCTCCGAAGTGACCCATAGGGGAAGGTACGTTCGGACAGGTAAACTGGGCCGGAACCATTTAGGGCTTTACAGGCTAAAGCCAGCACTTTGAATTGTGCTCAGTAGCAGACTGGCAGCCAGTGGAGCTGGCGCAACAAGGGAGTTGTGTGCTCCCTGTACGCCGCTCTAGTGAGCAAACTGGCTGCTACCCATTGAAGCTTCCGAACAGTCTTCAAAGGCAACTCCACGTAGAGCGTGTTACAGTTATCTATGCGGGATGTAACAAGAGTGTGGACCACCTTGACCAAGGCAAAATTCCCAAGGTACGGGCGCAACTGGCGTACAAGTTTTAATAACTAACATAACTAAGTGATAAGGTACACAATGAAAAGGTATTCTGGAATACTACTACTACTACTGCTAATAATAATAATAATAATAATAATAATAATAATAATAATAATAATAACAACAATACATTTATCCCTGTGGCTCGAGGTGGGATACAACATCACTAATACAAGAGATAAAACACATACAAGATCCACAGAGTGAAAATACAAGTTAAAATCCACCTACAAAATGCAGATTAAAATTCAAACTTTAAAATGTATGCTACAATAGACATTGTGTGTGACCTTTAAACATTTCCATAGCTCAAAATTGAAGGTTGTTCTCACATCACAAAGCAACAGTTTGCAGCTATGATACACAGCAATTTTGTTTTTAAGGTAGCAACTTTTCCATTGCATTATGTAGGATTTCTTAGCACTCTCTCCTTTCTCATTCCCCCAGAGCTGTGAACTGTGGGGCCTTCCAGATGTTGTTAAACTGCAACTCCCAGCAATCCCAGCTTGCACATCCAATGGTGAGGAATGCTGGAAGATGCAGTTCAACAATATCCAGTGGCTGCACAATTTCCACCTGTGTGCTCCCTGAGAAGGTCTGAGAATGGTCTTAAAATTCTTTTTATTCTTTCGTTTACAGGTTGTACTTAGGAGAAAGATATCTGGCAATCAAACACCCACAGAAGGAATGTTCGTGTTCTGTTTGATTTGATTAGTTGCTCTGGAGGGACTTTGTGAATGCATTTTCTGCCAACACATGGAGTTAACATGGCAGGACAAAAGTGATGACGCTAGCTATTAGGCAACTGATTGGTATCTGTTAGGAACTCTTGTTGCAGGTTAAATATAGGCAGACTGGCCAACAGCCAGCAGCTTAGATTTGCTGAGCTACCTTTTCATTGGCTATGCAGAAAGCCTCCCTCTTTTGCTCTAACACTCCACAGCCGTCTTTGATACCTCTATGAGCTGATTTCAAAATTCTGTGTGATATTACAGGGAGTCATATGTTTCTGTTAGGGGATGGGGCAATTATTTTTCTTGTTTTCAGAATGGCTCGAAGAATGGAACTGTGACTTCTACAGGATACTGTTGAGAGTCAGCTGATCTCTGGCTTCAGAGAAGGAACAAGTGCTTTGTCATTGTTTGCAGCTAGAGTTCAGAGGCTAGGAGAATGGGGAAAAACCACTCTTCTGATAGCAAGCTGGGATCAAGAGAGGATTTCTCATTTACAGTAGAACAGTGGTTCCCAACCTTTGGGCCTCCAGGTGTTTTGGACTTCAGCTCCCATAGTTCCCAACAAGAGAGAACATTTTAGATCAAATACATGAATAATCAAATCTGCAGAAGTCAAAACCATAAATATAGAGGAACAACCTTACAAGTAAAATGGCCATCATTGTGAGGGGAAGGGTGCCTACATCAAGATGACTGAGTCAACAGTGTGATGCAGCAGCTAAAAAAGACAATAGGATTTTGGGCTGTATCAAAAGGAATATAATGTCTAGATCAGTGGTTCTCAACCTGTGGGTCCCCAGATGTTTTAGCCTTCAACTCCCAGAAGTCCTAACAGCTGGTGAAGTGTCTGGGATTTCTGGGAGTTGTAAGCCAAAACACCTGGGGACCCACAGGTTAAAAACAACGTCTAGATTGAGGGAAGTCATGGTGCCTATCTATTCTACTCTGGTTTAGACCTCACTAGAATACTGTGTCCAGTTCTGGGCCGCACAGTTCAAAAGAGATATTGACAAACTGAAAGGTGCCCAGAGGAGGGCAACTAAAATGGTCAAAGGCAAGGGGTTGGACTAGATGGCCCATGTGGTCTCTTCCAACTCTGAGATGCTATGATTCTATGATCATAATGTCCTTTTGAGGGATGGGATATGCCTCATGTTCCTCTGGTACATGAGCTGAAGGATGTTACCACATGCATGTTCTGTTTAAGATTCCAGAGGTATCTTCTCAAAAGTGCTACAGGTATCTTTTTGTCCACTGTGTGCATTAAATATGTCTTTGGTCTGATTTAGGACTTCATCTCACGTAATAAGTAAAGCATTTTAGTATGGAGGCAAACCCTCTCTAAACAAATTTTGCTGATAGGTTCACCTTAGGGTTGCCATAAGTCAGAAATATCCTGAAGGCACACAGCAACAAAGCACAGTTTAATGTGTATTTTTGAGAAATCCCAGTCAGTGGTGAACTAGGTCAACCAGCATCAGGAATGAAGTGCAAATGTCATTCTTAGTTCATGTATTACTGCCTAAGTGCAGCATGGTGCTTTTCACTGAGGGAGGAAAATGCAACTGTGAGTATCCATGGGAGAATATAAAGGGGTAAAGGCTAAACCTACTGCCTAGATGGGGAATGTTTTGGCTTGGGTGCCAAATTCCAATTTGGGGAAAGTTTCAGGTCAAAGCAAAATAAGCATGGCCAGATGTAATGCTTACCAGTTTGAGCATGCCATCCAGCAAGTTCAGTAAATACGTACAGCTCAATTTATATGATATATATATATCAACTCAGGAGGAAGGTCAAGGCACTACCTTTCAATAGGGCGATTTTGTGTGCAGTAAACTGGAACTTTGTTCCGTTCAACAGTTTCTCAGGATTTAAATGCTGGATTACTTTGTTCCAAGATACTCAAAAGGCCACATTTTCCCACCCAAATGTTGCCTAGCTTTACTGATCTTTATGGAAAGTTCTTCTCTTGGGCATATATATTGTAGAATTAACGCAGTTTGACACCATTTAACTGCCATGGCTCAATGCTATGGAATTGTTGGTTTTAATGCTTCTATTTATTTAACAATGTATTTTTATATGCGGCATCAAATTGGTGCCTTTGTAAGGACACTGAATCCCCTTTGGGAAAGGCAGAATTATTAGTGTGGTAAATAGATAAATAAACAAATCATGGGAGTTATGGTTTGGTGAGGAAACAGCACTTTTTGACAGAGAAATCTTGGCTTTTCAAGAAACATATTTGTAATGAGGAAGGGTCTTCCTGGTGGTTGCTTTCAATCAGGAACTGTCTCCTGAGATTGATTATGTTTTCCTTTTTGTTTTCCTTCTGCTTTATTTCTATTTTTTATTCAGGCAAGCTTTCAGTAACAACTAAAGATACAGCTTTAAGTGGATTTGCTGTACTTTTTAATAAGTAAGCAATTTAATTGTGGTGCTTTCTAAACTGTTTTCACTCAACTGTATGTTATAAGTTTGCTTGTTCGCACTTTAAAATTGTGATTGTTGCTTTAATGGAGTCTACTTTTGAAAGGAAATTAGATTGTGAGCTGCATTCCAGTTGTGAGCGAAGGATGAGATATAAACCAAATATAAATTGCTCCATCTCGCTTTACTGATTGAAAATAATGGCAGAATAAGCTTTCTGGTAGACAAAGAAACTTGTAGGCGAGAGGTGAAATTTGAATAGTACTACATTTGCCTTCTATGAAATGTGTATACTATCAGACCCGCCTTGAGTACCAGTCCTGACTGGTGATTCACATGTTACTAAGAAATAAAAGAAGAAGCAAAGGTCTGCAATATTATATTCCTTTCTTATAAATATGACACAGCATAACTTTGTGATTCTTAGAGCTACCCTGTTTCCCCTAAAATAAGACATCCCCAGAAAATAAGACCTAGTAGAGGTTTTGCTGAATTGCTAAATATAAGGCCTCCTCCAAAAGTAAGACCTAGCAAAGTTTTTGTTTGGAAGCATGCCCGCCGAACAGAACACCAGAGCATGCAGGATTGGTAAATGTACGTACCATAAAGTGTTGTACATGGAAATAATGGTAGTAATAAGAAATTCTTGATAGGATTCACAGTTTGTCTGGTTATGCTGGTTTAGTGTGACAACTACTGTACAGTATATAATAAATGTTCATTTTTTGTTCAACAATAAATGTGAATTCTTCTTCATGGAAAAATAAGACATCCCCTGAAAATAAGACCTAGAGCATCTTTGGGAGCAAAAATTAATATAAGACACTGTCTTATTTTCGGGGAAACACGGTAGTTAGCTGCCTTGCACAGACTCACTTACTTAGACGATCCCTCGTTGTCCTAGTATGATGTCCTTCCAAGTGCAGTATCTTGGTGGTGGATATGTAGGTGACTGTGGAGCCCTATTCTTGACCTGCATGTTCTTCCACAATGATGGCATCGGTTTCCAGGTGGAAGGGGGTCCTGGTCAGGGTTGGCTTGACACACTTTCCTCTTGGCATGTTTCTCCCTTTCGCCCTCTATTCGTGCCTCTTCAAATTCCACAGCACTGCTGGTCACAGCTGACCTCCAGTTAGAGTGCTCAAGGGCCAGGGCTTCCCAGTTCTTGGTGTCTATGCCACAGTTTTTAAGGTTAGCTTTAAGCCTATCTTTAACTCTCTTTTCCTGTCCACCAACATTCCGTTTTCTGTTCTTGAGTTGGGAGTATTGTATCTGCTTAGGGAAACAGTGATCGGGCATTCGGACAACGTGACCAGTCCAGCGAAGTTGATGCCGTAGGAACATTGCTTCAGTGCTGGTGGTCTTTGTTTCTTCCAGCATGCTGACATTTGTCCACCTGTCTTCCCAAGAGATTTTCAGGATTTTTTGGAGGCAACGCTGATGGAATTGTTCCAGGAGTTGAGTGTAAACAAGCACCTTAATATCCCTATAGATGTCCCGATCCTTCAGATCATCTGTGTTCTGCACAGTCAGATAACAGACCTTTTACATGTTTACCTAGAAATCCTCCTGGGCTCAGCAATGCTTAGTCTCATTCAAGTATTCTATAATTTTGGAAACTTGCTCTTTTGAAATACAATTCCTAGAATCTCCCAGTGGCAGTGTTGCCTGGATGATTCTGGATGTTGTACTTCGGAAAAGCAAGAATTCGATGCCTTGATTTATATGGAGGATTGCAACCTCTTCATTCATATCTGGAAGTATTTCCTTTTCAGTTGAATGTAGTTACCAAAGGTAGCACTGGCCTCTCTCAGTTAAGAATGCTGCACTCCAAAGGAAATCTTCATTCAGTTGCCAAATTCTTAGCACTGCAGGGAGTAAGACATTGCTAATTATAAATAGATGTGCAGTATTCTCATTCCCTTGGTAACATTGCCTGCCTTTTTTCTTTACCTTACATGCATTATCTTTCTAAATGGTCAGCTGAAGGCTTAACTCCTGAAATGTGAATGTCTGGAATGCTAGAAAATTTGATGCTAGAAAGCTTTAATTTCTGCAAATTTGAAGACTTATTTGGGAACTATTGTCCTCCTTCCATTTAGTTACGCATTTTGGCTTACCTCCAAGCAAATGAATACAGGCTCCCATGATACACTGTTTAACTTTGGCACCACTTTCCATTGTATCTGAGATGGAAAATGAGTAAGGACTGCTGTAGCCCCTTCATCTGCAGGCACAATAGCTACCTTTCCAAAGAAAATATTCTTATGTACACAAGCCATTGCCAGTGCGAACAACATATAACTTACTTGCAAAGAGAGGCATAAATACTGTGCAATCAGAGCTTAGAAAAGTTATTGTTTTGGGCTTCACCTCAAAATCCCTAGCCAACAGCTGATGCTAGATAGGAATTCAGTAGTGATTTACGCTTCTTTTTCCTCCTGGACAGAGCATGAAGCAGGCAAAGGGCACCGCGTTATGCAGAGTGGCATAGTAGTAAGCCTCACTGAATGCTGTGGGATTTAATTTCCAAGTAAACATGCGTGAGATCAAGCTGCATAGAATGCCTGATCACCATTGTCTGCCAGGTGCTTGATAACTCCTATGTTTTTATAGTTCCAGACAGGCTGGAAAACGAGGAGATTTACTAAACCTCTAACAGAATTCCATACAGGGAATGTATTTTAAAATGCCTGAAATCAAATGAAACGTCTATCTAGGCCATAACTTTTTTCACAAGGAAATTAACCATTATTAGCCCATAAATAAGACCTATACCTCTCAATTTGTGCTCTCAAACAATTGATCTTACATAGATATGGTGCCTCTAATAATATCTGTTGTAGCATGGAGAAAAGGCTTCTGATAATTTGAACTGAAATGTCTTATTTAGAATTTTGGTAAAACTGAAGCTTGCAGTTAAGTGTATTAAATGAGTTAGTCAAGGGAGAGTTAACAAAGCATTGTAAGATTCAAAGAGGCTCAAGACAAGGGTATCCACTGTATTTGCTTTTGGGTTATTTGGTTCTTGAGGTTTTGAATAGAGACATAAGACAAGATGAGATAATTCTCAGTATAGGGATAAAAAAAAGAAATGTACTAGCTAAGGCAGTGGTTCACAACCTTTTTTTGACCATGGACCACTTTCCAACATTAGTACCAAAACGGTTATGAATCAGTTTTTGGTGAACTTTAGATTTGGTTTGGTTATTTGTGCTGCTGATTCAGAAAATTGCATTGGATAGACCACATCAGGAACAGGCCTAAAAACAGAGACACCAATGCACCCATGCTTCCAGGCACCACATTGAATGGCTCTGCTCAAGGTGATGGAGGAGGAGGGGAAGCAACAGTCAGGAGGCTTGTTGTTGCGCCTTTCGTGGGTAGTCAGCCTCTCCCCTCTCGACATCCCTGTTGCCTCGGAACTATAAGAGGGTTTCGCGAGACCAGTCGCTCTCATTTCAACGGTGTAGTAACAGTGAGGCCAAGTACCATATTTTAGTTCTTGGGGACCACTGGTGGTCCATGGACCACAGGTTGGGAACTACTAAGCTAAGGGCATTTGTTGATAACTTGTTGATAGTTTTGGAAAATCCTCAGAAGGGTATAGAAATGTTAGATGCAAACCCCTTATGGACTTATTTTTGCAAAAAAAAAAAAAAAGAAAGAAAGAAAAGAAAAGAAAAGAAGGGAGGAAGGAAAGTGACCTAATAGTTTTTGATTTCGATAGTAAGATTTAGTTATTGGAAGCAATGTTCAATGCAGTTTTAGAGAGAGGGATATGGATATATCATGTATATTCACAACTGCAGAAAAGAAAGTTGAAAATTACTTTTCTTCTTGCCTGTATTACTTTTTATAACTTACTTTTCCTTGTTATTTCTTTTAAGATATTTGTCATTTTATGGTATTTTGAAAGCCTTTACATTAAAAACAACAATATGCATTGTGGCTAGCAGCCATTTATGACCCAAACCTCTAAGAATTTATCTCTTCCCCTTTTAAAGCTGTCAAATTTGGCAGCTGCCATAGCATCCCGTGGCTGTGAGTTTCATAGTCTAACTATAATTGCATGTAGATATGCTTTTTTTTTTTTAGAGGCAACAGATTGTTTGACCTTGTGGGCAGCAATCTGATTTGGCCTCAGGCAAATCCTTCCTGCTGTTTTTGTGATTTCTTGATTTACTTAGCGGCAAAAAGAATCCCCCGCTACATCCCAGTAAATCAGATTTTTCTCCCTCTTGGCAGCCCTTTCCCAAACAGTTTAGGGAGCTGCATCCTTTCTCTTTTTATGTCTACTGCCAGCACTTTCCCCTGGTCTGTTTTGTTCCTGCTTACAGCACTCCTCTTCTGAAAGCTTTATTGTTTGGGACAAAAGGCATAGTTAGAAAGCAAAACAAAACAGCAAACAAAGAGTAAAGGGAAGAAAGGCACTGTCATTTTCAAGCATGGCATCCAACATTGCCATCATACGTCCAGTTCTTTTAGAGAAGCAGAAAACTTCCTCACTGGTGCAAAGCTTTCCCTATTACTACAGACTACACATTGTTGAAGTGCATTAGGATCACATCTGACTATTCAGAGGCTTTCACTTGTAAAGCTCAAGATAGCCAGATTACTTCCTCTCAGCATCTTCAATATGTATACAACTCAATAACAAGTCTAAAAGGTAAATATATTTATGGTACCATAAAGTGTTCCCAGACCAAAGTCTGCTTCATCAGATGCATTGATTATTTTATGAGGTAGTTTAATGAATTTACTGTGCCAATATAGCTTGCTGGGATTTAGCACTGGAAAGAAAAAAATTAAGGGTTTTACTTGTGCTGATAATAATAATAATAATAATAATAATAATAATAATAATAATAATAATAACAACTTTATTTTTATACCCCGCCCCATCTCCCTGAAGTGACTTGGGGCGGCTTACATGGGGCCTTGCTTGATGCAACTCCAGCCTTGATCTAGATGTCCTTGGAAGACCAGTGATTGTGTTGATATTCATTGTGAAACTAGGGTTTTGAGAAAAGTGGAATTCCCTCAAAGACTGCTAAAACTGTGTAAGTTGCATTCAGGAATGGCTATGCGAATACTCCAGTGCTTATTTATTACATTTCTTTGTAACTAATGTGGCATTTGACGTGGTTAGGCGTAATAACTTTTAAATATAAACATACTAGCTTGGGTACCTGGCGGTGCCCGCATTCTTTGAAAAGGGCATATTTTGTTGTGGGATGTTTGGTCATATCAGTTTTGTAATGTGTAACGCTATGTGTTTGAAAAAAGCCAGTCTTTCCTTTTGTTTTTTTATTAATGCTCCCATTAGATAATGCATAAGTATGTGGGTGAACTACAATTCCCAGAATCATAGGGCAATCCTCCCCAAACCCAGCCAGTATTCAAAGTTGGCCATGTTGGGTCTGTGTGTCAAGTTTGGTTGAGAGCACTCATCTGCTGGGTTCAGTGTTCTCTGAATATGGGTGAGCTATAACTCTCTGATGCCAAGGTCAATCACCAGTATGCAAAGTCCACCAGTATGCAAAGTTGGCAGCGTTGGGTCTGTGTGGTTTGGTCCAGATCTGGCATTGGTGGGGTTCAAAGGGCTCATAGAACACTGGTGAACTATACCTCCCAGAGTTAAAGGTCAATCATGCCAAAACCCTGCCAGTATTCACAGTTGGCCATGTTGAGTCTGTGTGCCAAGTTTGGTCTAGATCTGACGTTAGCTGGGTTCAGTGTTTTCTGAATACGGGTGAACTGTAACTCCCGGATGCCAAATTCAATTACCCCCAAACCCGCCAATATGCAAAGTTGGCCATGTTGGGTCTGATTTCCAAGTGAGTTCCAGGTCAATCGTTGGTGGAGTTCAAAGTGCTCTTAGATTGTAGGTGAACTATACATCTCAGTCCCTACAACTCCTATAAATCATGGTGAATTCTCCCCAAATGTCTCTAGTATGTTCAGTTGTGGAACAATTCCTGTGTTTGTTGTGTGCCATAGGAAAGGGTTCAAGGAGAGGCAGTGGGCAAGGTCATGCAAATAGAGAGCGAAAAGAACACTGGGATGTGATCGCTGTAACCTGCAATGTCCCTGGGAGGGAGTGACTTAGTGGCTCCTCAGCACTGGAAACTATAACCTGTTTGTGGAGGCCAGAGGCTGTTTGCGTGAATGGACACCCCTGCCACATAAACACATACAGCTTTTCACTTTTATTATGTGTATAGATATATGAGAAAACAAAAGTGAGCAGATGTGGCATAACAGTTATTATACTGGATAGGGGTTTAAAATAGTCAAATTCAGGTTTCTGCTCAGCTGTGGAAACTCTCTATGTGATTTTGGTCCTACTGCTTTTAGCCTTCCAAGGTTGTTGTGAATATAAAATGGGAAGGTGGAAAGGAGTAGGACAGCCACGAATACTGCCTTAGAATAATTCAAGGAGAGGTAAAATATACGTGTAGAAAACCAACAAACCTATTATAAAACACTTAAAGGGAGGGATTAACAACACCTAAACCCAATTTCAGCATCAAACCTGTTCACTGTCAATATTTTTTAAAAAATTAAACTTAATTAAAACTCACTTTAAAGTGTTATTACATAAAGTAAGTTTTCCAGCAAGCAGCTGAGTGACCACAAAGTACCATTGTGTCGTGACAGATGAAACCAGTCAATTGAATTATGCTTTCCTTGGATAGATCCTGCAATTTATTTCCCCCTAATTAGAGTTCTGTGCAACTTAAATGGAAACAGTAACAGAGATGTGTCTAACTCAACACTGTTATAAATAATTTCCCCTGCAAAGCCTGTCTGGCAGCATTTGAAATGAGGCCACGGACCATCTTGGTGTTGGGTGCATTAAACTAACTGTAATCCAGTTAAAGTAGCTAATCCCACACTTAATATGCACTGCAGTTCAGGATGTTCAGGACTGTAGGTATATGTCTATTTGTAGTCAAGGGGTGGTTATTTAAGTTTCTCTGTGACACACAGCATGCCTGCTTCCTTCCCTGATTTGTGAATTTCTGAGATACACAGATATTTTCTATGCACCATTCCAGTTGTAGATATTACTGCATGGATTCCAGTTTGATTCTATGGCATGCCCAGCTTAATGGTTAATCCAGCTCTGAACAGGTATCTTTGGATTTCAGAGTAACCAGGTGATGTTCAAATCACAAAGAATATGTAAGTATATGAATGCCAACTGAGGTTGCAATGCTATATGCATAGTACACTTAAATTGGAAAGAAATCCCAGTAAACACAGAAAATATTCCTGTGTAAACACATATCGGATTGGGAAGGGTAAAGCTATTTTCCACCCAATGCCAAGGATGCTGTCCTAGTCCTAAACTGGTTCCTGTCATCAGTAATGGACTGGATGAGGGCTAATGTTGAAACTAAATCTAGACAAGACAGAGGTACTCCTGGTCAGTCGGAAGGCAGACTAAGTGCGGGATTATAGCTAGTGTTGGATGGGGTCACACTCCCCCTGAAGACCCAGTCTTCTCCTGGGCTCATTGTTGACCCTGGAGCCCCAGGTGTTGGAAATGGCCAGGGGCGCCTTTGCACAATTAAAACTTGTGCGCCAGCTGCACTCGTACCTTGAGATGTCAGATCTGATCAGGGTAGTCCACACCTTAGTCACAGCCCACTTGGACTCTGCAATGCCCTCTATGTGGGGCTAACTTTGAAGGTAGTTCAGCAGTTTCAACTGGTTCAGAGATCGGCAGCCAGACTACTAACTGGAGCGCCATTCAGGGAGAGGACAACTCTCATGTTACGGCAGCTCCACTGGTTTCCGGTCTGCTTCCAGGCTAAAAAACAAAGTGCTGATTGATACCTACAAAACCCTAAATGGTTCGGGCCCAGGCTCTGTAGAAAACTGCATCATCTTGTATAAACCTGCCTGGGGTCTTTGATCTGCCAAAGAGGCCCTACTCTCGATCCCACCTCTGTCTCAAGCAGAAGTGGTGGTAACGAGAGGGCCTTCTCAATGGCTGCCCCCCATCTTTGGAGTACCGTCTCTAAGGAGCTCAAAATGGGCCCCTCCTTACTCGTTTTTAAAAAGCAACTTAAAACATTCTTATGCTTGCAAGCATATGACGAGAGGGAGGAAAAGAGCTTACAACACTGATAAATGGACCAGAAAGGAAACGGATTTGATATTCTACCTTAGATGGTTTTAATGGCTTAAATGCTGATTATTTAACTGATAATTATTTAAATTACTTGTTTTAACTTGTGTAATGTATTGTATTGTTGTGTTGTCGAAGGCTTTCATGGTCGGGATCACAGGGTTGTGGTGTGTTTTCCAGGCAATATGGCCATGTTCCAGAAGTATTCTCTTCTGACGTTTCGCCCACATCTATGGCAGGCATCCTCAGAGGTTCTGAGGTATACCTCACAACCTCTGAGGATGCCTGCCATAGATGTGGGCGAAACGTCAGAAGAGAATACTTCTGGAACATGGCCATACTGCCTGGGAAACAAACAATCCTATTGTATTGTTTGTTGGTTTTTATATATATATATATATATATATATATATATATATATATATATATATATATTATATTTATACAGGCATTGAATGTTTGTCTTTATTATGTTGGTAGCTGCCCAGAATCCCCTAGGGGAGATAGAGTGGGCTACAAATAAATTATTATTATTATTATTATTATTATTATTATTATTATTATTTGTATTTGTATTTATATGTATGATGTATTTGTTACTCTTGTAACAATGCGAGCCGCCCAAAATCCCCACGGGGAGATGGTGGCGGGGCATAAATAAAGTTTTATTATTATTATTATTGACACAACAACATTGTATGACACAGCAAACAAGATAGATATTCTGGATTTTGTATCACAAAATCACAGCCGAACACTTCCCAAGTGTCTAGGACTGTGTGATGTATTTTCGGATGATTCGTGCAGATCCCTGTAGGGTGGCCTTTTGCAATAATAATAATAATAATAATAATAATAATAATAATAATAATAATAATAATAAATTATTATTATTATTATTATTATTATTATTATTATTATTATTATTATTATTGTTATTATTATTATTATTTTAAAATTGCAAGTGTGGCTACTAGGGGATTCTGGGAGCTGTTATACCAAAAAAGGCATTTCAAATAAAGGTTCTGGGTAAATTCAATTTGCCTTTCAAGTTTGCCAAAATCATTTATGGTTTGGATTCTGAATTGTTTCTCTTTCATTTTAAAGGAAATGGGTTTTTGTCATTTTCTCCAACTCCATCTGTCTTCTTCTCCCTTTACCCAATGGTCTTCTATACCCCAGAAGCAAAATTTCATTGGTCTTTTAGAGCTGCAGAAGGGAGGAATTAAATCTTCATGTCATAACTGTGAAGTCTCTTAACTTTGTGGAAGGAAAATTAGGTTCTAGCTACGTCTATGTTTGGTAATGAACCAGTAGCAAAAACTAAACAAGAGCCGGAATAATAGTACTATAATTATTCTGTGACTCTTAAAATGTGATTCATGGGAGGGAGGGGGGATATTCCATGGTGAGTCACCAGAAACTAATGTGACTTTTCAAAAGTCTCCTGCAACAAACAAATTTCCTTCTGAAGTCAGTGGAAGGTTTGACTTTACTGGAACAGGATTTACACACAGGTCTACTTCCTCCTTTTTATCGCATTTTGATAAAGTGCTGAAACAAACTGATGAGGACTTTCACACAGGCAGTTTGGCTTCTGATCAACTTGGGGCGGACGGGAAGATCCCCGCAGCCATATATTGATAGGGTCTGTTGAGTTTTAAGGTCTGGGCAGTTTTCCTGCACAAATCCAGAACAAATAAAATACTACACAGAGAAAGAATGCAGCTAATGTGGATTGGCATCTTTTGCCAAGTGGATTTAGATTGCTTTAAAAAAAGACATCTCATTTCTAAAGGAACATGCATATTTCCACAGTTGTTGCATAACTGTATAGCTTAGCTGTGTTCTACAAGCACTAGATCTAGCAGTATTACAGTTTCCTGCGATATGCTATGGATGTAGCTTAAATGCAATCATTTATGTATTTCTCTTGCTCATAATAGTCTGTCTGAGTAGTCCCCATAGCCCCCTAGGATGTCGTTGAAAACATGCTGAGTCTTTAAAAAGAAGGGGTGGAAAACTATACCCACTCCCATTACAAACTCATTCCTATCTTATCCTACAAAGATCTCATCTGATGTGGCTGAGGGCCAAACAAGATCGGATGGTGACAGACCTGTGTATCAGAACTGGGTGGCTGCCAATGGCCTCTAGAACTGCAGACAGGGCAATATAAAGCATTACATGACAGTATAGGAAAGAAATCTGAAGTCCCTTTCCACCTGCATTTCCTTCCAACCACCTCATTACTTTCCTACAGCAACTTCCCAGAAACAGATTACGGAAGGCATTTCTAACCATGGTGACTGGGAATGATGGAGGTTGTGGCTCGACTTGTGAAGGAATGGGAAAGGCTGGCAGAAGGGGGAAAATTGTGACTTCTGCTCATGCCACATTTTAAACTCAATTCTCTTTGCTTTACAGAGAATTAGCACAACTTGCATTATGACAAACAAAGCAGGTTTCCACTTCAGTAGTATCTGCTCCAGTTCACTGCTGAAACCTGGTGTCACGACCCGGCTGCAGGGCACCAATAACCATACACAGAGGCCAGAATCTATCTAATATCTTTATTGAAGGAGTATATAAAGTTAATAAAAACAAGTGTAGAAAATAGTCCAGAATTAGACCTTTCAGGAAAGGTCAAAATTAGTCCAAAGAAACAATGTCCAATATGAAATATTAAGGTCCAAAGTTGTAATCCAATAACCGAAACACTCACTTTGCCAGGCAAAGTGAGGGGAGATGACAAGGTCCTTTAGTCCAAGAACTTAACGAGGCTAGGAAGTAACTTGACTCTCGGAAAAAACAAGGCTTGAATACAAGACAGCAAGGAACGAGGAACAAGAACAAGATCCGTGGTATTTACTTGGCAAAATCCGGGAAACAAGGCAAGGCTGGGTCTTGGAAAGCAAGGCAAAATCCGGGAAACAAGGCAAGGCTGGGTCTTGGAAAGCAAGGCAAAATCCGTGGAAGAACAAGGCTGGAAAACGAAGGCTTGAATCAGGAAACAAGGCTTGGAAGCGGAGTAGCTGTCCACACACACTACTCCAGTTGCTGACGAATTGACTCCGCAAGATGCCTTTGTGGGTAAAACACCTAAATAGGGTCTAGTTTTCCCACCAAAGAGCAGTTCTCTGGGGAACTAGAAACGAAAGCTAATCTCTGAGTCCAGATGCATGACTCCTTAAGGTTTCCCATGGAAAGCAGGCTTAATCAGCTGAATTCTTAGCAGCTATCCTAGCACTCCTACGAGAGGCCGCTTGAACTGCTCTCTGATGTTTACAAAACTCGTGGCGAGAAAACACAGGAGATTTAGACTCAGGGCTTGTTTGACAGATTTCTGGAAGACAAATCTCTTGCAGGTGCAAGGTTCCCAAATCTGGCTGGGAAGGTTCCAATTCTGACTGAGACGGTGAAAAACCCAAGTTCTCCTCTTCATCTGGGACTACAGTGCCATGAACGGGACTACATGGCCCATGACTCATCACACTATCCCCCTCCTCAAGCCCCCTCTCAAACCGGGGCTCTCTCCCCGAGGCGCGAGGCCGCGGCTTGGCGGGATAGGTCTGATGGAAGCGGCGGGTTAGATCAGGAGCATGGACTGTGGAAGCGTCTTCCCAAGAACGTTCCTCGGGGCCAAAACCCACCCAGTCAATGAGATATTGTAGGCGGCGGCGGTGAAAGCGAGAATCCAAAATGTCCTGAACCTCGAACTCTTCTTCTCCGTCCACCAAAACAGGGGCGGGGGCCGGCCGGTCTGCATCAGGGCGCACACCATCCGCCGGAAGGAGCAGGGAGCGATGGAACACTGGATGAATGCGCATAGAGCGCGGAAGTTGGAGTTTGAAAGTCACGGGGTTAAGTTGCGCCACCACTGGATAGGGACCAATGAAACGGGCATCTAGCTTCCGGCAGGGACGGTGGGAGGGCAAAAAGCGAGTGGACAGAAGAACCCGGTCTCCTACCTTGATTTCGGGGCCCGGCTGGTGATGCTTGTCAGCGTGGCGTTTATAGTCCTCCTTGGCTTGGTCTAGTTGTTGGAGCAAAAGTTGCTGCACTGCTGTGAGTTCCTGCAGCCAGTCCTCTGCTGCGGGAACTTCTGAGGTTTCAATGACAGGAGGAAAGAAACGTGGATGGAAGCCATAGTTTGCAAAGAACGGGGTTTCCTTAATTGAAGCCTGGACCCCATTATTGTAGGCAAACTCCGACAGTGGTAACAGGGAAGCCCAATTGTCCTGTTGGTAGTTTACATAACAGCGAAGGTACTGTTCCAAAGTGGCATTGGTGCGCTCAGTTTGCCCATCTGTTTGAGGATGATGAGCCGAAGATAAACGAGAGTCTATGCCCAATAGTTTTTGTAGTGCCTTCCAGAAGCGAGAGGTGAATTGGGACCCACGGTCAGTGACCAAACTCTTGGGCAATCCGTGCAATCTGAAAACATGTTGGAGAAATAGATCTGCAGTCTCTTTGGCCGTGGGAAGGCCTTCACAGGGAATAAAATGGGCTAACTTGGTGAAAAGGTCCACCACCACTAGGATCGTGGTGAATCCACAGGAAGGTGGTAGATCAGTTATAAAATCCGCAGAGATTATTTCCCATGGGCGAGATGGGGTAGGAAGGGGATGCAGAAGCCCTGAGGGCTTTTCCCTTCTTGTCTTGGAGCGCTGGCATACTGGGCAGGTGTTGACATATTTTTCTACATCCTTGCGGATCTTGGGCCACCAGAAATCCCTTAGGATCAAATGCATAGTTTTGAATAGCCCGAAATGCCCTGCTGGCTTGCAGTCATGACACAAACGAAGTGCCTTTTCCCTGCCCGGTCCTGGGGGGATGTAAACATGATTTCTATAGCAAAGCAGCCCATCCTTAAGCGAAAAGGGGAAATGTAGTCCTTGGCGAAGTTGATCCTGCGCCCAGGCATCTGCTTGCTGACTAGCCCTGATTTCTTGAGCACAAAGGGGCCCTGGAGTAGAGGGAGTTGATTCAATGGGAGTGGATTTGGTGTTCCCCACTGTGAGCGTGGCAAAGTTCCCGGGTTGTAGCAGCTGGGACTCAAAGGTCTCCTTGCGTCCTGCAGCGTATTCCGGTTTCCGTGACAGAGCATCTGCTTGCTTGGTCTGGGCTGGGGTTACATAATGAATTTGGAAGTTAAAACGTTCAAAGAATAAAGCCCAGCGTTGTTGCCTTTGATTTAGCTTGCGGGCAGTTCTTAGATGCTCTAGATTTCGATGATCAGTATGGACTTCAATGGGAAATTTGGCCCCTTCTAGCCAATGTCTCCAAGTTTCAAAGGCTGCCTTTATGGCCAATAGTTCCTTTTCCCAAATGGTGTAATTTCTCTCTGGCGCGGTCAATTGACGGGAATAAAAGGCACAAGGATGAAGATGGTCTCCCACTGGTTGTAGGAGTACAGCCCCAATTGCCACATCGGAGGCGTCCGCCTGCACAACAAAAGGGGTTTCAGGATCTGGATGCTGAAGGATTGGCTGGGACGTGAATAATTTCTTTAGTTGCTGGAACCCTTTCTCTGCTTGATCTGTCCAGCGGAAGGGCTGTTTCCCACGGATGCAGCTGGTGATTGGATCAGACCAGCGGGCAAAATCTGGAATGAACTTGCGGTAATAGTTCGCGAACCCCAAGAATCGTTGCACCTCTTTCTTGTTGGTTGGCGCCCGCCATTCCAATACTGCTGAAACCTTTGCCGGGTCCATGGAGAGCCCTAGTGGCGAGACGCGGTAGCCCAGGAAATCTACCTCTTGTAGATCAAAAGCACATTTTTCCAGCTTGGCATAAAGTCCATGATCCCGCAATCGTTGTAACACCATTCTGACGTGGTTCTCATGTTCTGATTGTGATCTAGAAAACACCAAAAAATCGTCCAGGTAGATGATCAAGAACCGATCTAGATAATCCTGAAAGATGTCATTGACAAAATGCTGGAACGTTGCGGGAGCTCCACATAATCCATAATTCATAACTCGGGACTCGAATAATCCGAATTTAGTCTGGAAGGCGGTCTTCCACTCGTCCCCTTCTCTGATGCGAACTAGATTATACGCTCCCCGAAGATCCAGCTTGGTGTAGACCTTGGCTCCTCGAAGTCGGTCTAGTAGGTCCGAGATTAAGGGCAGGGGATAGCTGTTCCGCTTAGTGATATTGTTCAATGCTCTATAGTCCACCACCAAGCGTAATTCCCCCGACTTCTTTTTCACAAACATCACTGGGGAAGCGGCTGGGGATTGAGAGGGTCTGATGAATCCCTTGCGAAGGTTTGACTCTATGAACTCCCTGAGAGCTTCTTGCTCCGGTTCAGTCAGGGAGTAGAGATGTCCTCGCGGGATCGGGGCCCCCTCCACCAAGTCAATGGCACAGTCATAAGGTCTATGTGGGGGTAATCTCTCGGCCTCTTTTTCATTGAATACATCCCAATATTCTGAGTACTTCTTGGGCAAGGTGATAATGGGTTCAGTGTCTGTGGCATGGCAGATCTTGGCTACAAGGCAATGGTTTTGGCAATATTTTGAAGCAAACTGCAGTTCTCTGTTGGACCAGGAGATGCTTGGGTCGTGAAGTGTCAGCCATGGAATTCCCTAAATCACAGGGAAATGGGGAACCTCGGTAACAAAGAAGGAAATCTCTTCCATATGTTCCCTTATCCACATTCTGGTGGGTTCCGACCACTGGCTTACGGGACCCGTCTTGAGGGGGCGGCCATCGATGGCTTGCACCACACGGGCATTCTTGAAGTCATGGTATTGTAATCCCAGAGAGTCGGCATACTCTCTATCAATGAAATTGTTTGTGGCTCCTGAGTCTATCATGGCATGGACCATGACTGGCCCCTTTTTTGCTGACCACAAGGTGACCACTAGAAGAAATAGGACCCCGGTTGGCGGCTCTTGAGTGGGTTTTTTGACCGGGTGCGCGAGCCTCTCTATGCCCGGTCGCTGGCTTCCCCCGCCGGCTGTGCGCCAGCCGCCTCAGACATCTTCGTCTCCGTGGAGGACGCCGCCGCCAGACGGGCGGGGGGCTTCCCTTTGGCTGGGCACTCTCTGGCGAAGTGGCCCCCGTTTCCACAGTACCAACAGAGATTTAGGCGTTGGCGGCGGGCCTTCTCGGCGGCATCTAACCTGGGACGCACATTGCCCAACTGCATCGGCACCTCCTCGCTCCCCCTGGGGTATGGGGCTGGTGGCGGGGGTCTCCATACTGGATGCGGCTGGACGCTGGTGGGAGCGGGAGGTTTCACCCCAGCTCTACCGCTCTGGCCTCGGACCCATTGTTTTCTGTTGGCAAGCATGACTTCAGCTCGTAAACATTGATCAATGAGTGCTTCAAGAGAGTGAGGGGGA
This sequence comes from Anolis carolinensis, assembly GCF_035594765.1. Taxonomy (NCBI): domain Eukaryota; kingdom Metazoa; phylum Chordata; class Lepidosauria; order Squamata; family Anolidae; genus Anolis; species Anolis carolinensis. The sequence continues at coordinate 70,678,046 of NC_085845.1, read as the reverse complement.
TCCACTTTGGAAATTTCTTCCAACATCTCGATGTTGAGACCCTCCCGAAATTGTCCTCTGAGGGCTATATCATTCCATCCGGTGCTGTGGGCCAGCACTCGGAACTCGGCTATGTACTGGGACAAGGGTCTGTCCCCCTGAGAGAGGCGCCGGAGTTTATGGCCGGCTGCCTCCAAATTGTCTTCAATCCCCCAAGTCGCCTTAATGTGATCCAAGAAATGTTGCGCTGATCTTAGGTGTGGGGAAACTTGGTCGAACAGTGCCGTCGCCCAGTTGGCCGCTGGCCCGTCTAAAAGGCTGTAAATCCACGCCACCTTGATGTCTTCTTGGGGAAACTCGGCAGCACGGGCCTCTAGATAAGCTTGGCATTGGCGACGGAAAACATGAACCTTAGAAGCTTCTCCAGAAAACTTGGTTGGCAATGCCAGGGCCGGGAGTCGGATTCCGCGTTCCTTCAATCCCTTTATTTCTCCCTCCTGCGCATTGAGCTTATCACGGATGCGGTCCACTTCCTCCTTGTCGATGGTGTAGCTGAGCGGCTGGCCTCCCGGTCCGGCTCCGGTAGACATTCTGGCCTAGGTTAATTGGTGCTTAGGGTGGCGGAGTCAAACTGTCACGACCCGGCTGCAGGGCACCAATAACCATACACAGAGGCCAGAATCTATCTAATATCTTTATTGAAGGAGTATATAAAGTTAATAAAAACAAGTGTAGAAAATAGTCCAGAATTAGACCTTTCAGGAAAGGTCAAAATTAGTCCAAAGAAACAATGTCCAATATGAAATATTAAGGTCCAAAGTTGTAATCCAATAACCGAAACACTCACTTTGCCAGGCAAAGTGAGGGGAGATGACAAGGTCCTTTAGTCCAAGAACTTAACGAGGCTAGGAAGTAACTTGACTCTCGGAAAAAACAAGGCTTGAATACAAGACAGCAAGGAACGAGGAACAAGAACAAGATCCGTGGTATTTACTTGGCAAAATCCGGGAAACAAGGCAAGGCTGGGTCTTGGAAAGCAAGGCAAAATCCGGGAAACAAGGCAAGGCTGGGTCTTGGAAAGCAAGGCAAAATCCGTGGAAGAACAAGGCTGGAAAACGAAGGCTTGAATCAGGAAACAAGGCTTGGAAGCGGAGTAGCTGTCCACACACACTACTCCAGTTGCTGACGAATTGACTCCGCAAGATGCCTTTGTGGGTAAAACACCTAAATAGGGTCTAGTTTTCCCACCAAAGAGCAGTTCTCTGGGGAACTAGAAACGAAAGCTAATCTCTGAGTCCAGATGCATGACTCCTTAAGGTTTCCCATGGAAAGCAGGCTTAATCAGCTGAATTCTTAGCAGCTATCCTAGCACTCCTACGAGAGGCCGCTTGAACTGCTCTCTGATGTTTACAAAACTCGTGGCGAGAAAACACAGGAGATTTAGACTCAGGGCTTGTTTGACAGATTTCTGGAAGACAAATCTCTTGCAGGTGCAAGGTTCCCAAATCTGGCTGGGAAGGTTCCAATTCTGACTGAGACGGTGAAAAACCCAAGTTCTCCTCTTCATCTGGGACTACAGTGCCATGAACGGGACTACATGGCCCATGACTCATCACACCTGGGCAATGAATGGTAAATGGTGAGATATGTACTCATCAATCTGATTCACGGGTGCAGATTGTCAATCAACCCATTCATTGTGTAGCAAAGAGAACCAAAGATTGAGTGAAATGTATATTTCAAATGAGTACAATTTAATTTAAATCAGTGAAATTAACTGTAAACTACATTTTAGTCCTTCCTGTGCCCACCCCAGGTTGTTTACAATGTATTTCAAATATATTTAACAATACTACAATTGTTTCTGATGTTAGCTGCTTATATTAAATGTAATTTTATGATGACAATGGTGGTTCAGCCAAGTACAATCTGATCTCACACACTAAATCTTCCATCCTGCCAGCATTGCATTTCAACCTGAGAACTCCAAGGTCACATACCAACCTGAATACCACCATCCTATCCTGAACGCATGCATATGATTTTGGATAGTGAAGAGAGCCCAAACTGGTTAGTAGCTGAATGATGAAACACCAGGCACCCCCAGGCAGGGCTAGGAAAGTATTTCATTAAATATTGCTGAGCTGCTGCCAGTCTAAGTTGCCAATATTGGATTCGTGAACCAAATAACTAAATTCAGTATAAGGCAACTCTGTTTCTGTTGGTCTTGCAGGAATACTTGCTTTTCTTTTGCTCTACTCATTATGGTTTCTTGACAATCTTGTTTTGTAGAATTTATCATAGAAAGCTAGTTAGCAGAGCGGGCTTGAAGATCAATAGGGACTGCACAATGTTATCTTCTGAATCACTTTGCTGATGTTAAATGGTTTGGGCCCCGCCTGTCTCCGCGATTGCATCTCCCCCTATGAACAGGCGCAGACTCTTAGATCTACCGGGGAGGCCCTTCTCTTGCTCCCACCACCCCAAGCATAGTGGGGCTGAAGGAGAGAGCTTTCTTGGTGGTGGCCTCCCGCCTTTGGAACGCCCTCCCCAGAGAGATGACAGGTCCCGTCCTTCTGCAGGGACCTGAAAATGATTAGGCCCAGACCTTTCCCTGGCCACTAGCTAGAACCCTGCTTTGCTCTTTACCTACTTTCCCGGCCCTACGAGACCTTATACTAGCCTAGTGCTCCTATAACTGCTCAACAGGCCTTGGAATTGAGTAGTCCAGGCCCTATCCTGGCCACCAGTTTGCACTTTACCTGCTTCCGGCCCTATGTTACTTAATTGCACTAGCCCTGGCTCAGCCTCTCATAGTTGTCTTGGCCCACCCTGAAATTCTGACCATTGGAAGTTGAACTTCACCCACTAGAGTAGTACTGGAATTGGCTTCTAATTTTAAATGTGTTTGATTGTTTTAATAGAAATATGTTTTTTTTTATTATGGCTATGTTGTATGTTTCTGTGTTGGTCATTGAATACTTTACCTATGTTGGAAACTGCCCTAAGTCCCTTCGGGGAGATAGAGCAGTATACAAATAAAGTTTTGTTATTATAGTTTTATTATTACCTGAATACCAGTAGATTAAAGCAGTTCTTTGCTGTAATCACTTTCTCTGTACCAGCATCAGCCCTAAAGAATTCTGACTCAAATGCAGAGCTGGAGGCACAGAGCTGTGGAAAGTTATATTTTTGAATTAAAGCTCCCAGAATCCCTGACATAGCATAGTCAACTCCTAGAAGATTCTGGAATTGATATTCCAAAAATGTAAAGTTTTCCAGTTGGAATCAGAAGTAAAGTTCCACAAATTCAATGCAACTTATCAGCAAATAAGTATGCAGAGAATTGCAGCTTTAATGGGGAAATGAGATATTTTTGAACTGCTGTACCAAAGCAGATGGGGTAGAAAGTGGGTCTGTCCTACCACTGGGTTGAGCTGAGTGGCTGCGATCTGTATATAGACTTTTTGTCTTGGTATAAACAAGTTTAAAGTCAAAATAAGAGAAAAATATTTTGAAAAGAAGTAAGACGAAAAGTTATCCAACCTGTTAAACCACCAGCCAGCATTATCTTCTTCTGCACAGTTATTTTCATAGTTGTCATTATCCCTGTCTTTTGTACTGAATTTCATTCCTTGATGATTTGCCCACCATTTGACTTCAGGGTGAAATCCTCCAGTGAGGGAGTCTCCTGCTGTTCCAGAATATCGTCCACAATTCATTGTGTAGGAACTCTAGTGAAAGGTTTGAAGAAGGCAAAATACATAGTAGAACCATATAAACAACCCACAATTTCAGGCATAAACCAATCTGATTTTTAAAATAAATACAAATATGTCATTCAATTTCATTCAACGTGCAGTGATACTGAAAGTAAGGATCAAAGGGAAAAAAAAGTTTGATCCAATAGTTCAATTACTGAAACTTAAGTGAGTCATGGCTAATTTAAGTTTGATTTCAACAGGGCTGCTCTGGATTTAACACAAGATGTTGTTTGCCTGCACAAATCAGATTTCCAATAGGAAACCCTTTTTTTCTGTGTTAGGAGCGACTTGAGAAACTGCAAGTCGTTTCTGTTGTGAGAGAATTGGCCATCTGCAAGTATGTTGCCCAGGGGATGCCTGGATGTTTGATGTTTTACCATCCTTGTGGGAAGCTTCTCTCATGCCCCCACATGGGGAGCTGGAGCTGACAGAGGGAGCTCACCCGTTCTCCCCAGATTCGAACCGCCAACCTATTGGTCAGCAGTCCTGCCAGCACAAGGGTTTAACCCATTGCACCACCGGGGGCTCCATGAAATCCTATAAGAATACTCTTTGTACTATCAACTGACTGGTTGCAAAACTTTGGATAGAAAACCTGATTTTGTGAATGATTCAACATTTGGCCAAAATAAGGTAGCTTAAATGCCAAATCAGAGTAACCCTCCCCAAATTATAGTGGGCCTGGCTTTAACACAGCACGTTAACCTCCAGCTGCAGTAAATCTTGTCAGTCAAAAGGTTGACAATTCGAAGACTGGATAATAATAAATAATAATAAACTTTATTTATACCCCACCACCATCTCCCCAGCGGGGACTCGGGGCGGCTTACATGGGGCCATGCCCAGAACAATACAATATCACAGAATATAAACAAAACAACAAATCATAACACATTAAACAATACAATAAAAGATAATATACACTACATCAAGCAAAATCAAAAGAACAATTAAACCAAGGGCGGGCCACATGAACACTAGGTTAAAAACTAAAATTAAAAAAAAAAATTAAAAAAAAAAACTCGAGGTGAGAAAGGGAATAGGAATAAACCACAGAAAACAGGGTCATAAAGTAGTGGTGCATAAAGTCAGGGTGAGCTCCTGACCTTTAGCTCAGCTTTAACCTACCTAGCAATTCGAAAGCGAAAATGTGAGTAGGTAAATAGGTACCGCTTTAAAAAGTGGGGAGGTATTTTAAAAGGCCTGAAAAATGCTGGTGATTCATCAAAAAGGAGGAAGTTTATGAACAAAGCTCTTCGGCAGGGAGATAAAGCGACAGCACCCCCCCCAGTGGCCAGAACCGAGCACAAGCCCCCAAGATGCCAAAAATTGGAAAAGCCTATATATATCTCTATTCTATGTATAATTGTCTGTCTTGTCTGTGTATAAAATGGCATTGAATGTTTGCCGCATATGTATGTTCTGTGAACCATCCTGAGTCCCCTTCAGGGTGAGAAGAGCGGAATATAAATACTGTAAATAAATAAACAAATAGTGTCCATCTCTTGATCAAATAGTGCCTTATCATATTTGGTTTTGAAATATATTTGTTTATCAACCCAACAGTTCTATCCTTCCACCTGGGAATTCTGGGTCACACATATGAATGGAGGTGGTCCAATTGTATTCTTACAATAACTTTGTGAAGTAGGTTAAACCAAGAAATAAAGGCTTCCTGAAGATCATCAAAGTGGGATTTGACTTGTGGAGTTACTGGTCCATGTCTGACATCCTCTTCACTAAACACCCTACCCTTCAACGTATTTCGTAGTTATGGAACATTTTTCCATAGATAATATCAAAATTCTGATTTCTAATTGAAATTTCTCCATTGTTAAAGTTAACTTTGTTACCTGCTCATCGGCAACCTGGAAATTTTCATATTGTGCAAAGCGTTGTTCACCCGAAAAATCAGAAAGATCAATTTTTAAGGTATAATTCCCTGGGGGAAAAAAACAATACTGAGGATAAAGCATCCAGAGGAGAGGAAACTTTACAGTTTATTAAATCAAAAGTGTGTGTGTGTGTGTGGGGGGGGGGGGGGTTGCCACAGATGTGCATCATGCTGATCTACTGGTCCTTGATGTTTTGTTGTGGGGCACTCTTAATTCTTTAATTACTTAAAATGCTTTGAACAGATTAAAAATACACAAATATCCATGCACATTTGTGCCCACTATCATAACAGATAATTCTTTCTATCAATCAGTGGTTTATCACAATAAGCAAAGGTTCTATAAGCCTATGGCTTCCTGGGGACAAGTCAGCATGCTGATTCCTTGGCCCCATTCACACTACACAGTTATAGTGCTATTATTCCACTTCTATCCTGTGGTTTGTAGTTTGGTAAAGCATTGAAGCACTCTGGCTCTAAATGACCTTCCCTAAACTGCAAATCTTAGCATTCCATGGGAAAGAGTCACAGCAATTAAAGTGGAATAATTCTATATTTCTGTGTGGAATAATAATATTTTATTATAATAATAATAATAATAATAATAATAATAATAATAATAATAATAATAATAATAATAATAATAATTCTGTGTAATAGCTGTACAGTTGGAATGGATCCCATGTGTTCCATTGCTCTTTCTTGCAGTCAGAGTGGGTAAAGAAATCATACACCTTGGGTTCATTACTTATTTTGTCCAATATAGTTGGCCTTCCACATTCCCTAGAATATCTAGTTCATCCAGGGTGATTCTGTGTTCAACATTCACTGGAAGTTGATCATAGAGTTGTGCTAAAGGACCAAGAGATTAATAAAGAGGTGTTCTTTCTAGGAGTCTATAGGTCCTCTAGCACAACTATGATCAACTTCCGTCTGAGAACCTAGAAATTCCGTATCATATCAATCAAATCAGTGACTAATCAAATCCATAAAATGTTAACCCTCAAATGTGGAGGGCCAACTATATATTTGAGAAAATATAGTTCTAGGGTGTTTTTCTCTGGACTTTTAAACTAAGAGACAAGTCAGAGAACAGATTGCTATTTAGTTCAACTGTAATGTTAACAGAGGATCTGGCAACTTCCAAGGGGCATGAATGTATCCCAGTCCAAAAAAAAAATCACTTCCAATTTTTGGAAGGAAAACCCTCCCACCCCACAGCTTAAAACAGATTGGGACATAGTTAAATACCATTTGTACATATGGGTATTCTGGTGGCTGAAAAAGAGTTGGGATGCTGCACATGGCTTGTACTATTGACTGTGTCTGCACTAAAGAAGTCTGGTCTGTAGCTTGCTTAAATGCTGCTATCAGCAATGGGTTCCTAGGGAAGACTGGCTTATCATGTGCCTAGTAACTGGATTATGCTAATATATTTCTCTACTTTAGTATAACTGTAATATCTGCTTAGCCCGCTTATTTGTTGGCAAAAATATTCTATGCATACTAACTCTGGCCTTGATATAACACTATGAGATCTCCACATTTATGAAAGCAAAACAAACCCATGACAATTCTAGTACTGATTGAAAATGTTGAACAAACTCTTTCTTCTTACAGAAGAGAGGGTTAAAATAAAGAAGCTTATTCTAATGTGGATCCAGACTAAGTGTAGAGTCACAAGATCATGATTCTGACATGGCTTGTGCGGTTACCATGTGATGTTGCGTTGCTTCACAATTCCATCAGATTCTGACACAATGCTTATAAGCCTCTGCCATCGAGAAGCTATCAGTAAGAAGAAAGTTGTTGACCTTATCATGATGTGAATGAACGGTTACTAGTGAAACACTTTACATGAAATGAATTCTCTTTCAAACTTCAGCTCTCTAACAGGGCTGAAATGTATCACTTTTCTCTCTGAGATGAGAAAACTTTACAGAGATGACAGAATAAAAAAAGAAAGGCATGTAGAAAGAATTAGAAGCGAGTATCTCTGAAAAAGTGATGTCTGCCTGCAGCTTTTGGAGTTTGTGGTTCAGAAGACCTAGTAACAGTTTATTCATGTCATGATGATATGATGATGCTATAAGACAATGAAGGTATCAAATGTTTGTAGGAATATTTGGTATCGATAGTAATCAGAACGCAACAAGGCATGTTCAATATAAACTTGTAGTAGAAAGAGTTTCAGGACATCCATTTTAAGAAAAGAGATAAGAAAAAGGAAATGACCTCAACATAGAAGAGCCCCAAAAAGTTGGCTCTCACGTGTGGTCTTAAGTTAGCATCCATTGTTGGGGTTGGAGCTGCATAGATGTTCCTTCCCACATAAATAAAAACAAAGGGATGAACAAACTTCTGGAGAGAAAGAGCAATTGTCATCTCCAGGTAAAAAGGAATCAAAAGGTTGAGACCAAAGAAAAATAGAACATGGTGAAAACAAAAGGCAGGCCTTATCTAGACCCCATTCAATTCACGAATCATAATATACAAATGTTGATAACTCATTATTTTCAACAGTTTTCCAGAACTGATTATTGTCAGTATCATTTTCTTTAGCCCCTTTGGTACCCTGTTTCCCCTAAAATAAGACATCCCCAGAAAATAAGACCTAGTAGAGATTTTGCTGAATTGCTAAATATAAGGCCTCCCCTGAAAGTAAGACCTAGCAAAGTTTTTTGTTTGGAAGCATGCCCAATGAACAGAAGACCAGAGCATGCAGGGTCGGTAAATGTATGTACCATAGAACGTTGTACATGGAAATATTGGTAGTAACAAGAAATTCTTGATAGGATTCAATTTGTCTGGTTATGCTGCTTTGTGATGACAACTACTGTACAGTATATAATAAATGTTCATTTTTTTTTTGTTCAACAATAAATGTGAATTCTTCTTCATGGAAAAATAAGACATCGCCTGAAAATAAGACCTAGCGCATCTTTGGGAGCAAAAATTAATATAAGACACTGTCTTATTTTCGGGGAAACATGGTATAATGATAGTCCTTGTTGCATGTTTGTGATGTCTCATGGGCCTTGTAGTCCTGTTCCTAGTACTATTGTGGCAGACGAGGAGGAAAACATGGGATTTCCACCGTTTCAGCCAGAAACGGAGCCCCTGCACCTGGAGGATGTTTGCCCTCAAGAAGTCAGCCAAACAAGCCTTGGGCAGAATTCTCCCCCGTTTTCTCGAAAGGACAATTATAATAGAGATAGAGGCGCGAGGGAGGCGAATCGCCGGAGCGCCAGAATCGCAGCCAAACAATTAGCTGATTAGCTCTGCTTCCCTTGGGAAATTCTAAGGAGTCATGCATCTGGACAGAGTTGGGTTTCACTTCTAGTTCTCCAGGGAAAGTGTTCTTCTGGCGGGAAACGAGACCCTATTTAGGGGTTTTCCCGCGAAGGAAACCTTGCGGAGTCAATTCGTCAGCTGGAGGAGTGAGATCGTGTGTAGACTTCGTACTCCAGTTCCCTGTTTCCCGGATCAAGTTTCCAGCCTTGCCTTGTTCCACGGACTTCTATGGATTCAGTTATTGTTTCATGTTTGCCTTGTTTCAAGTTTGATCTTGCCAAGTTTCAAGTCTTGCCTTGCCTTGCGTGTTAACACGGACCTTGCTTCCTAGTTTCAAGCCTTGTTTTCCAGTTTCCTTCGGATTTACCTTAAGCCTCGAAAGACTATGGACAGTTCCCCACACTATTGCTTGCCAAATAGTGTGTGTTTCGGTTAAGTGGATTATAACTTTGCACTCTAATATCTCATATTGGACATTGTTTTCCTGGACTATATTTGACCTTTCCTGAAAGGTCTACTTCTGAACTATATTCTTCACTTGTTTTTATTGACTTTATATATTCCTATAATAAAGATATTAGATAGAATCCGGCCTCTGCGCATGGTTATTGGTGTTCTGTAGCCTGGGTCTTGACAATGTTGGCCTTTAGATTGATACAAATCCAACTTGTATATATACATGAATTTAATATGGTTGCTTAAAAGAAGTTTATCTGTAGAAAAACTAGGAAGTCTGTATGTCAAGGTTGTGCCTTTATTCTTTGCCAAAACATTTTGCTGCTGTCTCAGAGGACAAGAAGATACTTCTCCCAGTTCCTTGTATAAAAGTCAATTGCTGGATTTTGCTTCAACACTGTCAGCATACTCAACTGCACCTGATCATAGCAGGCTATGTGTCAGATACATACAAGTGTGTCAGCTGACACTTTGACATTACATCCTGCCCACTAGTAAAATCTGCCTGCAGTTGCTGCCTTATACTGCCTAATGCAAAGCTGGTTTTGAGAAAGACACATACATATATGATGATGTTTCATTGACCTGGGTCTACAGAGAAGTCATACAATTGGTTCCAGATTAGTGTTCCACAGATTTTCTTATCCTCACTGATTTCTTTTTTCCTAACGAACATTAACGGTACAGATCTTACCTTGAGAAGTCAGATAATGGAGATTTTTATTTCCAAGCCAATATTCGCCAGCTGGTGAAGTAAAATCACCAAAACCTTGTTCATATTCAGCCCAGTCTCTGAAAATAAAGTGTACATCTTTGTTTCATCCAATGCAAAGTGAATTATCAAATGGTCTTAAAAATAATCTTTCAGATTGCACAGACATCTAACAATGCCAAATCACTAACAAAATAATACTTATGGCGTGCTTTATGACAGATACTACAGGCTGTATGTTTCAAGTTAAAACATCTAGCCACTGGTTGCTCAGGCTTCTTGAACAGAGTTGTAGATTTGTGAGTTCTGAAAAGCATATAGCGGTCTGATATAATTCAGTATATCTGCATTAAACCCAACAAAACTGAAAGTCCAGCAAGTGATATTATGTTTAATATATGCCCTGCCAGTCACTGTGTGTTATGATTGAGCCTCATGGCTCTGTTACTGACAGACGTGGGCGTAAGACTCCTCGAGAGTCAGATACTCTCGAGGAGCGAGAGAGAAAAAGACTGCGAGACATATTTGCAGCACCATCTGACGAAGAGTCTTTCGAGGGGTTTACGGAGAGAATGGAGGAGGGGCTGGTTAGCTCGGAGGAGGATGAGATGGATTGGACTCGGGTAAGGGAGGAATTGGGTGCCACTGGCCATGATGGGATAGAAGATGAATGGGGACCTTCAGGATTAGACCCATGGCTTAGCTGGAGGGATGGGACGGGATCCACAGCTGGAGATGCTGTTGGGCGTAGTCAGAGGTGTTCCAGCTCTGACGAGGAAAGTGATGAGGAAACGCCCGGGTTAAGGAGGACAGCTGACAGTGATGAGGATTTGTAACTGGCATAAAATGGGGCTTGGGAGCAATTGCAAATTGCGTTGGGCAAGGTAATCTGGACAAACGCTTGGGATCTGTGTGTGTGGGACGCTTTCCTGAAGACTGGTGTGTTTTCCTGTGCTGAGACGTAAGTTGTTTTGGAATTCAGGGTCAGACGGCGGGAGGAATTGTGTGGGCATTTGTTTGTGCAAACCTGTGCTTACTCTTATTAGCTTGACCTTCCGTCGTCTTCTTGACGGACGCCATCTCCTGCTTTGAAAACTCGGACTGAACTGACCACGGCTTGTCTTCCCCCCCCTTTCTTGGACTTGGAAAACTACAAACGTCTGCTTCTGGCTTTGATCTACGGAACGGAACTGGTCTACTCTACTGCTACTATCCTTGGCTGATCTGCTCGTGTTGGGAATCCTGTCTGCTGTGTGTGTGTGGGAGCGACGCAAGTTACTCTAAGCACAGTGTTGGCAGCAGAGAGGAATCTGCTGCCAATTAGTTGCATTCTTTGTATCTTTTGTTCCTTGGCTTTCGTTTTGTTTATCTCCAGGCTGAAGCAAGCAGTTTGTTTTTACCCGGATTAAACTCCGGTTTAATCCGGTTTATCTTTTGAACATTTACTTTTGTCCCTTTTTGCTCCTAAAGGCAAATACTGCCTGGCCCTTGTGTTTTACGGGCATTTTTTGAGTTCTGTAATCTAATAAACTCTGTTACTTTGAATCTTGTGGCGTTCTGTCCTTGACAGATTGCCCAACGCCCATAAAAAGTTTATTGCAGCAATAAACCCGTCAGGAAGACGATGGATGAGTTAAGGGCCAAATTTGACCAATTGCAAACGGCTTTTACCGTTAGCCAAACAGCTCATGCTGTGAAAGGACATGTTTTGACTCCTGAACGCTTTGACGGAACCAGGTGCAAGTTGCCAACCTTTTTGGCACAAGTGGAGCTTTATTTTTCTCAGCTCAGTGCTCATGCTTTTCCTACAGACACTAGCAAGGTGGCCTTTATTTTGAGTTTGTTGACCGGTCCCGCAGGACAATGGGCCACTAATTTAATTTTGGGAAATGACCCAGTCAAGGACAATTTGAATAATTTCAAAAAGTTGTTAACTGATACTTTTGGGGATCCTCTCCGCACGGAGAACGCTGGGTGGGCTCTGTATCGGTTGAAACAGGGAAAGGGGACTGTTTTGGATTACTTAAATAAGTTTAACCTGTATCGCCACCAGCTGGATTGGGGGGAAAATGCATTCATGCTTTTATTTACTGCCGGGTTAAGTGATATGCTCCAGGATGAATTAGCACGCTTGGAGCCGGCTGAAAGTTGGGACGCCTTAGTAGCTAAGGTGCTGCGTTTAGACGCAAGGTTCGAGGCTCGTAAACACTCAAAAGCAATGTGTGCGCCACCCATGCATGTAACCAGGGCACCTGTGGTGATGGGGGAAGAGCCTATGGAGCTTGGGGTCTTTAAAAAGCTGTCTACAGAGGAAAAGAGCCGTAGGAGGCAGCTGGGCTTGTGTTTGTACTGTGGGAATGCTGGGCATTTTGCCAAAAATTGTAATGTGAAACCTTCCCAGCTTTCGGGAAAAGGCCAGCCCTAGTGCGACGTGAGTCCAACGCACTAGGGCTCCTCAAGCAGTCAACTGAGGGGAGGAAGCATGTTTTCGTACCCATTACATTATCTGTTGGGGGAAGGGAACTTGTTTCTACTTTGGCACTGCTGGACTCAGGGGCTACGGTCTCTTATGTAGATATTGAGTTTGCTAAGAAGCATGGCATTCCTAGAGTGCGCAAGGCATGCGACGTGTGGGTGGAAGGAGCAGATGGGAGACTGCTGGAGACTGGGGTGGTTAACCATGAAACCTCAGCAGTAACGTGGGAGGTGCAGGGAGTAACGGGAACGTTTGTGTGGGATATTACGAGCTTGCCTAGATATGATGTGATCCTGGGGATGGATTGGCTAGCTGTAGTAAACCCACAAGTAGATTGGGCGACACGTAAAGTGATCTTAAAGAGGCAGGATTGTTGCACTCTAAATGTTACTCATTCTGATATGGAGGGAGTGCCTGCTGAGTATGGGGAGTTCTCTGATGTATTTTGTAAAAGAGAAGCGGACAAATTACCACCGCACAGGCCATATGATTGCGCCATCAAGTTGGCAGAAGGTGCGAAATTGCCAGCAGGGAGGCTGTATGCCTTAACTGTACCGGAAAGGCAAGCTTTGCGGGAGTTTCTAGATGAAAATTTAGCCAAGGGGTTTATTCGCCCATCTAGTTCTCCAACTGCGGCACCAGTATTCTTTGTAGCCAAAAAGACTGGGGAACTTAGGCTGGTCTGCGACTATCGGATCCTAAACAAATACACCATTCGGGATAGGTACCCGCTCCCTTTAATCTCGGAACTGTTATCAAGGGTGCAAGGGGCTAAGGTCTTTACCAAGCTTGACCTGCGGGGGGCCTATAACTTAATCCGTATACGGGAAGGGGATGAATGGAAGACGGCATTTAACACGTGTTTCGGATGCCACGAGTTCCGAGTCATGCCTTTTGGGCTTTGTAATGCTCCTGCGGTCTTCCAGAGGTTCATGAACGATGTGTTCAGGGACCTAATTGACCAATTTTTAGTGATTTATTTGGATGATATCTTGATTTTTTCTAAGGACGAGAAAGAACATCGTCAACATGTCAAGCAGGTTCTGCACCGACTGCGGGCTAATGGGCTTTTCGCCAAGGCTTCCAAGTGCGTCTTTCATGTGCCTGAAGTGGAGTTCCTAGGTCATGTAGTGTCAGGTAGGGAACTTAAAATGGACCCACATAAGGTTGACGCCGTCAACTCATGGCAGGAGCTGAAGACTAAGAAGGATGTACAAAGGTTCTTAGGTTTCGCTAATTACTACCGGGAGTTTATTCCGAATTTTGCAAAGCTCACGGTACCTTTGACGCAGCTTCTGCGCAAGAAACAGCCATTTGTGTGGGGGCGGGAAGCTCACGAGGCGTTTCTACAACTTAAGTCTAGTTTTCAATCGGACAACATACTAACCCATCCTGATGTTGACAAACCGTTCGTGGTAGAAGCGGACGCTTCTAGCTACGCGTTGGGGGCTGTATTGTCTCAGAAGGATTCCTCAGGGACCTTGCGTCCCTGTGGATTTTACTCGCGGCAACTAACACCCTTCGAGCAGAACTATACCATATGGGAGAAGGAGTTGTTGGCGATTAAGGTGGCGTTTGAGGTGTGGCGGCACTGGCTTGAAGGGGCACGGCACCAGATCGTGGTCAGATCTGATCACAAGAACTTAGAGCACTTGCAAACAGCAAAGAAGTTAAACCAGCGTCAAATTCGATGGGCTTTGTTTTTCTCCAGGTTTAATTTCAAGGTGCAGTTCGTGGAGGGGAAGGCAAACTTGCGGGCCGATGCTTTATCCCGCAAGCCGGAGTTTAAGACCAATGAGCAGGTAGTATGTCAGACCATCTTGCCTACTGCCTCTCTGTGTGTTGTAGATAATGAGCTTGGGTTACATGACCAGATCCTTGAGGCTCAGAGGGATGATGTGTGGACTCAGGAGCAACTGATGCTGCTCTCAGCAGGTAACCGTACCATACTGCCGCATCTACAAGATCAAGACGGAGTATTGGTACGCAGGGGGCAGGTCTACGTACCAGTGGGGGCCCTCAGGTTGGAGGTGATTAGAGCCCACCATGACGAACCCATGGCTGGGCACTTTGGCAGGTTCAAGACCGTACAGCTTATCACCAGGAGCTACTGGTGGCCAAAGATGCGGCAAGACATTCTGCGCTTTTGTGACAGCTGCGCCGTTTGCCAGCAGAGTAAGACGCCTGTTGGGTGCCCTAGAGGGTTGTTGTCGTCTCTACCTGTTCCGGAGAGGCCATGGCAAATCATTTCCATGGATTTTATTTCAGATTTGCCTAAGTCTGGGGGTTATACTTGTATTTGGGTGGTGGTGGATTTATTTAGTAAACTGGCTCATTTTATTCCTTGTTCAACCATTCCGGCGGCCCCTACGTTGGCCTTACTATTTACTAAGCACATCTATCGTTTGCACGGAGCACCCGAGGTGATTATTTCAGATAGGGCTCCGCAATTTGTGTCACGCTTTTGGAAACATTTCCATGAGTGCTTGGGGACTAAGTTAAACGTTTCTTCAGCCTTTCATCCGCAAACGGATGGACAGTCGGAACGGGTTAATGGGCTCTTAGAGCAGTATTTGCGTTGTTTTTGTTTAGATCAACCCACGGCTTGGGTGAAGTGGTTACCGGTGGCGGAATTCGCTTACAACAATGCGGTGCACACGTCTAGTCAGCATACGCCATTTGAGCTAACTTATGGTTTTCACCCACGGGGAGGTGTGGCGCCGTCGACCAATGTGGTCTCTTCGGACCCTGTGTACCGCTCTTCAGAAATGGCTGCATTGCATGATGTTGCCCGTCGCTTACTGTTGGAAGCTAAGGCAACGCAGAAGACTCAGGCTGACCGCCACAGGCAGGCAGGGGAGGAGTTGGAAGAAGGGGATTTGGTGTGGTTATCTTCCAAACATATTAAACAAGCTGGGGGAAAGTTTGCGCCTCGGTATTTGGGTCCCTTTCCTATCGTTAAAAAGATTTCTTCCGTTGCGTTTCGTTTGCGTTTACCGTCTAGTTTAAAGGTCCATCCAGTCTTTCATCGTTCGCTGTTGAAACTTGATACCTCTAGTCGTCGTGGTGCTATAGCGGAGGGTATCACTGCCACTTCTCCGCCATCGGGGGAGGAGGCCTTTGTGAGAGGGGATAGTGTTATGATTGAGCCTCATGGCTCTGTTACTGACAGACGTGGGCGTAAGACTCCTCGAGAGTCAGATACTCTCGAGGAGCGAGAGAGAAAAAGACTGCGAGACATATTTGCAGCACCATCTGACGAAGAGTCTTTCGAGGGGTTTACGGAGAGAATGGAGGAGGGGCTGGTTAGCTCGGAGGAGGATGAGATGGATTGGACTCGGGTAAGGGAGGAATTGGGTGCCACTGGCCATGATGGGATAGAAGATGAATGGGGACCTTCAGGATTAGACCCATGGCTTAGCTGGAGGGATGGGACGGGATCCACAGCTGGAGATGCTGTTGGGCGTAGTCAGAGGTGTTCCAGCTCTGACGAGGAAAGTGATGAGGAAACGCCCGGGTTAAGGAGGACAGCTGACAGTGATGAGGATTTGTAACTGGCATAAAATGGGGCTTGGGAGCAATTGCAAATTGCGTTGGGCAAGGTAATCTGGACAAACGCTTGGGATCTGTGTGTGTGGGACGCTTTCCTGAAGACTGGTGTGTTTTCCTGTGCTGAGACGTAAGTTGTTTTGGAATTCAGGGTCAGACGGCGGGAGGAATTGTGTGGGCATTTGTTTGTGCAAACCTGTGCTTACTCTTATTAGCTTGACCTTCCGTCGTCTTCTTGACGGACGCCATCTCCTGCTTTGAAAACTCGGACTGAACTGACCACGGCTTGTCTTCCCCCCCCTTTCTTGGACTTGGAAAACTACAAACGTCTGCTTCTGGCTTTGATCTACGGAACGGAACTGGTCTACTCTACTGCTACTATCCTTGGCTGATCTGCTCGTGTTGGGAATCCTGTCTGCTGTGTGTGTGTGGGAGCGACGCAAGTTACTCTAAGCACAGTGTTGGCAGCAGAGAGGAATCTGCTGCCAATTAGTTGCATTCTTTGTATCTTTTGTTCCTTGGCTTTCGTTTTGTTTATCTCCAGGCTGAAGCAAGCAGTTTGTTTTTACCCGGATTAAACTCCGGTTTAATCCGGTTTATCTTTTGAACATTTACTTTTGTCCCTTTTTGCTCCTAAAGGCAAATACTGCCTGGCCCTTGTGTTTTACGGGCATTTTTTGAGTTCTGTAATCTAATAAACTCTGTTACTTTGAATCTTGTGGCGTTCTGTCCTTGA
The DNA here is from genome assembly GCF_035594765.1 of Anolis carolinensis. Taxonomy (NCBI): domain Eukaryota; kingdom Metazoa; phylum Chordata; class Lepidosauria; order Squamata; family Anolidae; genus Anolis; species Anolis carolinensis. The sequence goes on along the minus strand of NC_085845.1, from coordinate 70,661,186 downwards.
CACTGTGGCTCTAAGCTACTGTTCTTTTGAGATACATGCCAATGTTTGAGCCAATGTGTGATCCAGAATTCTTGACTAGTGTTTTCAGTTTTTATCAGCAATCTCTGTACTATTAATTTTTACCAGCAATTTTTTTTACTTGCAACTCATTTAAGCAACAGTTATATCTGTAAGGTCATCCTCTTTGTATCACTTACTGCTCCTTCAAGACAACCATCATTTTGGAGAAAACATTTTCCTATATTATCTTCAAGCAACAGCCAACAACACATTCTGTTTTTTATTGATTTCTCTCCAGCATCAACTAACTACAATATCTATCAATTGTTAGAAAAATTTGATATTTTTTTCTAGAGACATCAGTAAGCCTCCAATTCTAACTTTCTGTCAGCCACCAAATCTATGAAAACATTTAAACAAAACTGTCAAAGCTGATTTTTTAATTATTTCCCTCTCCAAAAATGGAAGACTGACGAGACAGCACATTATATAACCAAATTGAAACCACCAGGAAAACTCTACAAAGCTAAGCTAAAAACAATAACAAATCAAGAAGACAGCTAAGCAATTATTAAAGTTTTTTGACAAATCAAAAAGTTTTCAACAGATACTGAAAAGACCATAATGTTAGGCTGTAGGCAACCAAGTGAGATATCTAAGGATAACAATATTCAGATCTATAACTAGATCCATTCATAGTGGACTTCACTAAGATCAAATTTCCAAGCATTCTTAGTCAAAACTTTGACTCACAGAAACTCCAGAATGGTCATTAATAAAGGATGGTGCGAGTCCATGGAGAATAATCACAACAGAAGTCACTATTCTCAGGAGAAATATTACAAAATCTATGTTGTGCATTTCATTGCCAGGAATTATTGGGATCATAAGCATCTTATTTCTATGTTTAAATCCAAACCTTACCTATAAAAATTTTGGCTTCCATCTGATCGTCTCTGAAAGACTGTCCACCCTCCTCCTTCTGTCATGTCACAGTAGGCAAGGAATCCATCAGAGCTCATCAGAGGTTTTATCTTGTAAAATCTGCTCTGTGTGTATCCGGCCTTGTAGATTTCAGCACAGTCTGCAACAACCAACCAATCAATCAATCAATCAACCAAATAATTAGTTTTCCCAAAGAGTGATGTCTTGTTCTCATGACTTCTAAAATCTGTTTGCTTATACTGTATGACTGGTTACGACTGAGCCAAGTGACACCCGTTGGCCATAGATTGTGGTTTGCTGAGTGTGTTTCAGCTTTTAAAACTTCTCTTTACTTATTTGTAATCAAGACACACACGAAGGAGATTTAATCATTATGATATCTGTCTTGATGATTAGCATGAAATTTCATAATGTATCACCATGGCTTAAATCACAATGTTTTCATATTTGCCTGCCAATAATATGGGCAAGATTTACTGCTTGGTTTTTATGTGTGCCTTCAAGTTGCCTGTTGACTTATGGCAGTCGTATGAATTTCATATTGTTTTCTTAGGCAAGGAATATTCAGAGGAGGTTTGACAATTCCTTCCTCTGATGTATATACTATAGCCTATCCATATAAAAGATGAAGCATAGTCTATAGTACTGGTACTGGTTGCCATTCTCCCATCCAAGTACTAACCATGACTGATTTGATTTAATTTCCAAGGTTAGTTAGGATTTAGTGCCTTTAGAGTTTGATTGCAAGCAGAGCTTGGGAAACAAGTTACTGCATTTACGCAAATCTAGCGCTCACCTTGTTTGGCTAAATGATGTCTCCAAACTTAAGCCCCTTCCACACACCTACATAAAATCCCACATTTTCTGCTTTGAACTGGAATATATGGCACTGTGGACTCAGATAACCCAGTTCAAAGCAGATATTCTGAGTTATATGGCTGTGTGGAAGGGCCCCTTTGAGTGTGCATTAGATTTGTATCATACAGTTATCTTAGTGCTGAGCCAAAGGAGAAGCTACTTCAGGAGAGAATCATCATAGAGTTGGAAGAGACTTCACGGGCCATCCAGTCCAACCCCCTGACAAGAAACAGGAAAATCACAGGAGTTGCAGCTGGAACTCCTATTTGAGAGACATCCTCTCTCATTTAATTGCCATGGCTCAATGCTGTTCAGTCTTGGGATTTGTCATTTTGTGAGGCATCAGCATTCTCTGGTGGAGAAGACTCAAGGCTTTTCAAACTACTGTTCCCATGATTACATAGCACTGAACCAAAACAGTTAAAGTGTGTTCGTTCTACAGCATAGATATATAGATGCATCCTAAGATTTTTATTTCCATTGCTGGAAGCTTTAGTGCTCTAACACTTTTGTTTTCAAAGAAGGAATCCTAAGCAGGCAGCAATTGCAAAGCACACCTTTTTTGGCCAAACGACAGAGGGCAACTTTTGCTGCTGCACATTACATTCAGCAGCAATTTCTTTTCTTTTTCTTTTTTGTTTGTTTCAGGGTTTTGCAAATTGAGGTGCACATTTGATTCAATTCTGCATTAGACTCAAGTGAATACAATAGTTTTGTGATCTATAAACTCTTAACCCAAAAAGCATGTTCCTGGGAGCAGGGGTATTCTGAGAATTAAAACACAAAGTGCAACTTTTTCAAGTTTGAGGTCTACAGTTGCAGTTCAGAGCGTGTTTTATTAAATCTCTCAGAGATTCCACACAAAAAACCTAGAGATTTATGATTCTTACAGAAAGTAATCTCCTCCTGGAATGTCTGTGTGCCAGAATTTAGAGAATGTGTGAGACTTGCGTCCCTCTCTGGACATGATGGCAAGCCCTAGTCCGACATCAGCCCATCATCTTTAGCCTGGACCCCTTAGCACCACCCTTCCTGACACCATGGGCAAGGTTAATGAAGGGTTTCCAGAGAGAAGTGAGGTCCCTGCTGTTGGAGCTCATCTGTGGAAGCAGCTGCAGTAAATACTAAACCTTAAGACAAGTGATTAAGATGTCAGTTTGCAGCTGTCTCAGGTCAGCCCCAAATGATAATGCTTTTAGCTAATAGGTTTTGTCACTTTCACTACGCATCCTATGCTGCTGAGAACAGAAAGGGTAAAGAAGTCTGAAATCTTGTTGGAGAATTTTTTTAAGCATTAAACAAGATCAGGTCTTATTTGCACATACACTCTGAAGTAAATGCCACTCACATTCTTTAGCCAAGACACATGATATGCCTTGGCTAAAACTTTAAACTGTAAGCTGCGGGAAAACCCCCAAACATACAATGGTATTTTGCTAGCTAGATACATAACCTGAAAAAAGTTGGAAACCAAACTTACCTAATTTGCATATTGACCCTGTCAAATATTTTCTACCTTTTGCACTTAGTCTTTATTTCAGGATGTGTAGAAAGTATTTTAACTGGGATGTGCTATATTTTAATAATCTGTTTTAGCTGTTTTTTAAACATCTGAAAATTAATGTTTTTGATACAACTATTTTTTAACTTTGTCTTATGTCTTGTTTTAGGTATATTCTATTTCAGTGGTTCTCAACCTGTGGGTCCCCAAATATTTTGGCCTTCAACTCCCAGAAAGCCTAACAGCTGGTAAACTGGCTGGGATTTCTGGGAGTTGTAGGCCAAAACATTTGGGGGACCCACAGGTTGAGAACCACTGTTCTATTTGTACTTATATTGTAAAATATACTCAAGTATAAGCTAACCCAAATGTAAGCCAAGGAACCTAATTTTACCATTAAAAAACTGGGAAAATGTATCGACTTGAGTATAAGACAAATGAGACATGCAGCAGCTACTGGTAAATTTCAAAAATGAAAATAGATAAAATTACATTAACAGAGGCATCAGTAGGTTAAATGTTTTTGAATATTTATACAGAATTGTAATTTAAGATAAGATTGTCAAACTCTATATTATATACTTGAGTATAAGCTGACCCAAATATAAGCTGGCCAGAATCTTCACTCGAATATAAGCTGAGGGGGGATTTTTCAGCCCTAAAAAGGGGCTGAGAAACTCAGCTTATACTGAAGTACAGTAGAGTCTCACTTATCCAAGCTAAACGGGCCGGCAGAAGCTTGGATAAGCGAATATCTTGGATAATAAGGAGGGATTAAGGAAAAGCCTATTAAACATCAAATTAGGTTATGATTTTACAAATTAAGCACCAAAATTTCATGTTATACAACAAATTTGACAGAAAAAGTAGTTCAATACGCAGTAATGTTATGTTGTAATTACTGTATTTACAAATTTAGCACCAAAATAGCATGATATATTGAAAACATTGACTACAAAGATGGCTTGGATTATCCAGAGGCTTGGATAAGCGAGGCTTGGATTAGTGAGACTCTACTGTATATACAGTATATTGGGTCTCATAATTAGAGAAAAGCAGAAGGAGGAGGAGAGGAAGAAGTAGAAGAGCTATTTACTGAAAATGGATATTCATATAGGAAGATGCCCTTTCCACTTGCGGTACTGCCAATGAAAATTACCATTCACATTATTAAGTTCTACCATGTCACCTTGAATAGATGTGATTTTAACCTACTTTAGAAGCATCAGAGAATATCAGGAATCAACAGAAAGTGCTAGGAAAGGCCCCTGCTAAAACAGTGCTAATTTGTTGCCAACCACAGTTGGCAATATTTAATTGTTTGAGTCTATGGTCTTAGTATGGGACAGTTTCCTTTGTTACTTCCAAGTCAAGCTCATTTGCTAAAACCCGCAGTCTTAAAAACAAACTTCATAGAGCAGTTTACAGAGGTCAGTTATAAGCCCTAGAGCTTAAAATCTAAATTAAACTACTAGAGAGGAGACAACACTCTGAGAAAACATGGGAAGCATGTTCAGGTATATAGGTTCCTCATTCCAATGTTTTTGTAATAGAAACAGTGGAAAGAGAAGAGGCAAAGGTTGTTGATGTTTCGGGGGCCTTCCACACAGCCATATAGCCCAGAATATCAAGGCAGAAAATCCTACAATATCTGCTTTGAACTGGGTTATCTGAGTCCACACTGCAATATATTCCAGTTCAAAGCAGATAATGTGGGATTTTATTCATCTGTGTGGGAGGGGCCTCCGTTGAATTGGTGGTCTAGCCCTGCTTCCCATCCTTCCATTGCAGCATGGTGGAATTTTGAGCTCTTTTTTTCAATGCAAGCATAACAGCAGCGTATTTGTATCAACAGTTACAGCATTCGACTTGACAGCTAGACAAAGCCTTCATATTCCAAGACTAAATACCTCTGGCTATCAAATGCTAGGAAGGGATAACAAGCAACAGTCACAGTTCATAAATAAATGGTCCATTTATAAACCACCCATGGGGATCTGCAGCAGCAGCACTGCGGGGCAAAAAAATCCAAACTTGATTCATGCATCTTTCATTTTTTGAGAGTGTTATAGTAGAATGATAGTCCTGACTCACCTCAGTACCATTGAATCAATGGAGGCCCCTTCCACACTGTCCCTATATCCCAGGATCTGATCCCAGATTATCTTCTTATCCAAGGTTATCTGGCAGTGGAGACTCATATAATCCAGTTTAAGGCAGATAATCTGGGATAAAATCCTGGGATATAGGGTAGTGTAGAAGAGGCTGAAGTTTTTTTTTCTTCGTGTCAGAAGCAACTTGAGAAACTGCAAGTAGCTTGTGGTGTGAGAGAATTGACCGTCTGCAAGGACATTGCCCAGGGGATGCCCAGATGTTTTGATGTTTTTACCATCCTTGTGAGAGGTTTCTCTCATGTCCCCGCATGGAGCTGGAGCTGACAGAGGGAGCTCATCCATACTCACCCCGAGTTGGATTCAAACTGGCAACCTTCAGGTCAGCAACCCAACCTTCAAGTGATCAGCCCTGCTGGCACAAAGGTTTAACCCACTGCACCACCAGAGTTGACGTAAGTGTTGGCTTGCCATTCAGCAATTGGTTCAGTCAACCTATTCCTCTTGGGATGAGCAACTGGAATTAGGACTTGGGAATTTGATTTATGGATTGACTTTGAACTCTGATGAGATTATAGAATTTTAAAAGCCCTTTCTACACTGCCATATAATCCAGATTATCAAAGCAAATAATCTATTTTCTCTGTTTTGAATTGGATTATATGAGTCTACACCGCTATATAATCCAGTACAAAGCAGATAATCTAAATTTTATGTGGCAGTGTAGAAAGAGCCTAAGCCCTTCATGAAAAGCAAAAAAAGAAAAAGAAAAAAAAGAGAGAGATTAATTTCTAACCTGCGTACTCTCTCTCTTCTCCCAGACTGATGACACCATTTTCATCTCCTTTATCTCTGCTCTGAGCATCCCTCTCCATTAAAAGCTGTATTATTTTTGCCTGTTGCTGCTTCACACTGTGATCCAGAAGCCTCACCTGGGCTTGGAGCCGTAGTTGTTCTTGGAAACAATTCTCCAAAGTCTAAATTAAAGAAGGTGGTAGAAGAAGGAACAAAGAGGACATTATGAACACTAGTGAACTGCTACGTATATGTTAGGATGCAGAGCTATCATTAATCACTATGAAGTCCTCTGTCACATTCTGCTCCATGAGGCTGTTTGAAAATATTCTCCAGGCTTTTTGACTGGTGCTCTCCATATGTACAGGATGGCAAGGCCAAGGAGGGCTAGAATGCACCTTCTTATTAGTTGAAGCTTGATTTGATTAAGCAATTAACTGCTGATGTTTAAAGAGCATTGCATTTGACTCTTGATGTTTAGGTTTATGGGTCCTTTCACTTCTACTCAGCCCTGTCAAAGATAAGGGATGCAGATAGGGACCATATAATTCAGATCATGAAAGCATTAGCATTATTTTAGACTGCCATATAATCCAGTTCAAAGCAGATCATTTGGATTTTATATGACAGTGTAGAAGGGACTAGGGTTATCTAATACATCAGGAGGACCAAAGCTTGTCTTTAAGGGCCCTTCCGCACAACCATATAATCCAGTTTAATGTAGATTTTATACAGCTGTGTGGGGGCCTAAAACAGGGGCCTAAAACAGACTATTACAGAAACCAGGCAGGATTATTTGTTTTCAAACCAAATCCCTGTTAATTGAGGAATATGGCACCCAAACAAAGAAATCTTTACATTTTAGGCCCCTTCCGCACAGCTGTATAAAATTCACATTGAACTGGATTATATGGCAGTGTGGAATCAGATGATCCATTTCAAAGCATTTATTGTGGATTATCTGCCTTGATATTCTGAGTTATATGGCTGTGTGGAAGAGCCCTAAGATAGCTGGTTGTGTTCATAAAAGAAGATTCAACTAGATTGATATTATTGGAAATTTAAATGTTTTCTTAACTTGCAGATTTATTGTAAAAGAAATAAAGAAAAAGTTAAGATGATGAAATGTATAGTGAATACACTCAAGAAAAAAACACAAAAACACACTGTTTCTGTTATTCCAAATGACACACAGGCCCCTTCCTCACTACCCTTATATTCCAGGACCCGATCCCAGATTATCTGTTTATTCCACATTATCTGGCAGTGGAGACACATATAATCCAGTTCAAAGCCAAGAATCTGGGATCAGATCCTGGGATATAGGGCAGCATAGAAGGGGCCAAAGACTCTTAAGGTCATTATTTGCTCTTATTTTTGCCATGTTCCCTTTACACTGATTTATGATTAGTTTAAATAAATACATTTTATTTGTCATTATGTTAGTTCCATCATGAGCATTTCTGTTTAGTTTTCTCTTTCCATTGATGTGACAGCACAAAAATTATGCCATTATTATTCTGCATTAGAATTCTGCTGATTAAAACGCCAAACCCACAATGTAATTCCCTTTTGGCTTAAATGTAGGAATTTGCTACCACAGCTGGGAAACATATATACAACATGGTTCATAATTGCATACTGTTGTTTGTGGTGAAACTGGGACCAGATTTCTTTCAGTCTCTCTATTCCTCATATTTCACATTTGTGCCATAAATTCACGTTTGTTAACGAATGATTGCAAATTAATTAGATGTGAAGAGAGCAGGATGGAGTGTCGGGTAGACATGAAATGTCTACATGGAGTAAATTCAAAATGGAACATTATTTTTAGATGAGATCTCTCTAACCTTCAGTATTCATTTCTAGGTTGCTTTAAATAAGCATTTGTTGCTTGGGGCATGTTGACTCTGGAGCGATCTTGATTGCATGCTTGCCTTTTAAATATTTGTGTTGTGTCTCAGATGTTTGTTTTTCATTTAATTCCTACCCTTGAGTGCAATCCAATACATGGCAATGGAGAACAGCCTGGAAAACATGCGGTGGGATTAGGCAGCTTGTCAGGAAACTATTCCAGAGGGGTGGGCACAGTGCCAGTCCAAAGCAGCTTTGGTAACACTCCTAACAATCTGTCCAAAAGGCAACTTTCCTGCTTGTTGGCAGCAATGCTACACCAGTGCAAATAATGGGGCCCCTTCTGTGCAAAATGAAAAGTAGTACCATTCCTAGACACAGAGCCTTGTTATATGTTACAGTTGTCGATTGATCAAATAATGTCTAGCATCTTATCTCTCTCTTCCTGATTCAGCATGTGACCAGATAACTATGCACATAACTGGAAGTAAGCTCCATTGAACATAATACAACTTGTTTTGGTTTTTTGTTTGTTTGTTTGTTTGTTTTTGTTTTAAGTTTTTGAAGTTTTCTCAGTGCATTTAGATATCATGAGAAGCCAGAATCTGGGACACTAGGGTTTGAACCCCCACTCAATTATAGAAACCCACCGAGGCCCCTTCCACACAGTTGAATAAAATCCCACATTTTCTCCTTTGAACTGGGCTATATAGCAGTGTGGACTCAGATAACCCGGATCAAAGCAGATATTATGGGATTTTCTGCCTTGATATTCTGGGTTATATGGCTGTGTGGAAGGGCCCTGTGATCTTGGTCAAGTCATACAATAACAATAAAATTTGTTATGCACCTCCCCTTATAACATGAAGCAGGATACGACATAGTTAAAAGGGACAGATATTATATAATACAATTAAAATGCATACATTAAAATACACATAATGAAGACCAACTCTATTAATACAATGTAGGTTAACATTCACAGTTTAAAATTGATTTGGTAGGCCTGCTGGAAGAGCTAGGTCTTCAGTTGTGTCTTGAATTTTGACAGCTATTGAAGCTGTTCCAGCAGATCATTCCACAGTTTTGGGGCAGCCAATGAAAAGTCCTCTGGGTGACGGTTGCCAGTTGGGTTCTGGCTGGTTGGAGTAAATAGCTCCCAGTGGACTTAAGATGATCCTATAGGTAACCTGGATCCAAATCATGTAGGGCTTTAAAGATCAAAGCCAACACGTTGTACTTTGCCCAGAAACTAATAGGCATCCATTGGAGTGACTTTAATATAGGTCTAATATATTAGGTCCCAAATGTCCCATAACCAATCTGGCTGCCATGTTTTGGATTAACTGGAGTTTTTGAACTTGGTGCAAAGGTATAGTGCATTGCAGAAGTCCAACCTTGAGGTTACAAGGGCACACGCTACCATCTTTAGGTCTTCTAATTCTTGGTGTGCAGCTGGAATACTGGTAATTCTCTAAGGGCCCTTTCCCACAGTCATGTAACCCAGAATAAATAGATAGATAGATAGATAGATAGATAGATAGATAGATAGATAGGGAGCCCCGGTGGCGAAGTGTGTTAAAGCACTGAGCTGCTGAACTTGCAGACCGAAAGGTCGCAGGTTCAAATCCCGGGAGCGGAGTGAGCACCCGCTATTAGCTCCAGTTTCTGCCAACCTAGCAGTTCGAAAACATGCCAATGTGAGTAGATCAATAGGTACCACTCCGGCGGGAAGGTAACGGCACTCCATGCAGTCATGCCGGCCACATGACCTTGGAGGTGTCTACGAACAACGTTGGCTCTTCGACTTAGAAATGGAGATGAGCACCAACCCCCAGAGTCAGATATGACTGGACTTAACGTCAGGGGAAACCTTTGATTTTTAGTCAAAAGCATTGCATGAATAAGTATAAAACTGGTAAGAATAGAGAATATCAAGGCAGAAAATCCCACAGTATCTGCTTTGAACTGGGTTATCTGAGTCCACACTGCCATATATTCTAGTTCAAAGCAGATAATGTGGGATTTTATTCAGCTGTGTGGAGGAGGCCTAAAAGAGCTGGGGCTGTACTCTAGTAACTGTTCCTTCTGTGAGATTTAGGAGGCAGACAGAAACACTATGTTCAGTTTCCCTTCTAATGTTAGAGCTGGGCTGAAATCTTGCTTAGAATCCCAAGCAAAGAGTAAGTGTGGATCTTGAAGTATTCTAATGGAGGCATGGGATATGTTTTTAAAATAGATAACAAAATTCTGGCCCGTTTATGACCTAGACAAGTGCCTTCTCATTCTCTACCCAAATTTGAGTTCCATTTGAAAGTTGGGAAACAATTGTGCCCTGTAATATTTCAAATGCAGGGCTATTGACTGACTGCTGGGTTTTATTTTAAAAGAACAGCTCCCACTCATTATTGTGCACTTATTAAGGTTACTTTAGCATCTAACTTCCAGTCACTGATCTTTACGAACTGCATGTTGCAGAACCTTGTCAGAAAGAATAACTCCTATTCCATAATGCCTATGGAGTAGCATTCGGCAACATGGTGCTCCGCCTAGTGGCAATGAGGTACCATTGTTCTTTGTTATCAAGGTACTGTGATACAATAAGAGACTTAAAAAGCATAGAGACAAAGTGGTGTGGAGTGTGACAAAATGGGACCACACCAATCATAACTGTATCACCTCTGACCATTCCCACTATGAAAGCATGGGATCATCTCAGAGGGATTTGTTTTGCAAAGGAAAGAGACTTCCAAGGATATAAGTGTGTACAGTAAGGATGATTTAATGCAAGTTTATACAACAAAGGAAAAAATGTGTAGCAAGAGCCCTTAAGAGTAATGGAAGCATTTATCCTTGTATGAATCTACTCATCGCCCCTGATCTTCCACCAAGTCATTTAATAGCAAAGATGTTTTGCATAGCAGATTTGCTCTCTTTGTGGAGAAGTCAGAATAGCAGTTAAGTAGTTCTTTTTAAAAAAGAAAGTTTTAAACATTAAAAGTTATCAGCTTAGCTGTGAGTCCGTGCAGTATTTCAGTTTACTCTGGCTTAACTTTGCCTGAAATCACCATACCAGTACTGCTCTGGGAACCATTTCGGCTGAAGGGTGCAGTATAAATACTCAAATAAAAAAAAGAAAGGACTTTTTGGGGTGCACAGATCTATAAAGATTGTGAATTGATTTCCTCTGCCTTTTAAACCCCTTTGAAAGAAACAAAATGAAAAACATTATGATATCATCACTGGGAAAAAATTCGTTTTGATTCCAACTATGTCGTTAATTGGAAGCAGACTGAGTTTTAGCTGACGTTGCCAGCTTTGTTGACTATATCTACGTTTTATTTTCTACATTAAAAGCCAAATATTAACCAGCTGCTGGAGAGCTGGTCAGCAGTGGAACTCTCTGCCCTGGAGTGTGGTGGAGGTTCCTTCTTTAGAGACTTTTAAACAGAGGCTAGATGGCCATCTGTCGGGGGTACTTTGAATACAATTTTCCTGCTTCTTGGCAAGGGGTTGGACTGGATGGCCCACGAGGTCTCTTCCAACTCTTATGTTTCTCTGATATTATCTGGAAGTTGCTGAAGCATGCTTATTCCAGATTCTATAGCTTTTAAAATTGTTTACAGCTTATAAGCTAATTATTATAAGCCTGACCAACTCAAGGAAAGTTGATATGTTTTTTTTAAATCTAACTTTGAGGAACTATCATTTCACCTCTGTTTTTTTTTCCATCAACATCAAAAGATTAATGTTTAATACTTATTTTTGAAATGGGGCATTCAGCATCAAATCATGTTATTCAAACTACATATATACTTATGTATAAGTCAAGGACATATAAAAATTATGGATTTTTATATGACCTGTGGATAAGTAGAGGATCATTCCACAGAGATGGGAAAATACCAATGTCAGCTCAGGGGGCCAGAAATTGAGCCCTGGCAGAGAGAGTGTTATTATTATTATTATTATTATTATTATTATTATTATGAATAATAATAATAATAATAATAATAATAATAATTTATATCCTGCCACCATCTCCCAGAGAGACTTGGGGCGACTCACAAAACACTCAAGCTGTGACACAAAATACAAAATACAACAAGTGCAAAACAAAACATAGGCAATAAACAGTCAACACAACATCATAAATACACAGTACCCCCTAGTAAAAACAATAAAATACAGTAATTGCTGTGGATAAAACAGCAGTATTGGATCCCAGAATTGTAAAGTGCTAAAAAAGAGTAAACGGTCTTCATATGTATTATAAGAGTGCCTAAACATGATCAAAGGCTAGTTGGAAAAGCCAGGTCTTTAATGGTGTGCGGAAGGTTTGGAGGATAGGGGCTAGCCCGATCTCCATCAGGAGGGCATTCCAGAGCTGGGGGGCTCTTTTAGGTGTTTCTTTTAGGTCAGTGGTTCCCAACCTTTGAGTATCCAGGTGTTTTGGATTTCAACTCCCAGAAATCCCAGCCAGCTTACCAGCTATTAGGAACTGTGGGAGCTGAAGTCCAAAACACCTGGAAACCCAAAGGTTGGCAACTACTGTTTTAGCTTGCCCTGGGAAAACTAAGGTCTTCCCTTTCTCTACTTTAGGCAGCGGGGTTGGTTCCTTTTCTGATATGAATTAAAATACAGTACAATGATCCACGGATAAGTTGACACAGCTTAATTAGGTGAATTTTTGACTAAAAGTTCTAGACTTATACATGAGTATATAGACTACATGCTAAAAAATAAAGATGCAAATATTCTGCAATTCAAAAAGTCACATTTAACCTTACATTTTATTTCTCACAGAGTTAATTATTTATTCTCCATGACAGATTAGGCTGGACATAATAGAAGTATTTATGCATAACAGAAGGAATGATCTATCTCAGCAACTGTTCTAGATAAACTGAAGCTCACATGGTAGAACACTAGACCAGTCCTAGGAGCATCTGGAATGGAGAGCCAGATCATGTTAGTTCAGTGGTTCCCAACCTGTGGGTCTCCAGATGTTTTGGCCTTCAACTCTCAGAAATCCTAACAACTAGTAAACTGGCTGGGATTTCTGGGAGTTGTACGCCAAAACACCTGGGGGCCCACAGGTTGAAAACCACTGTGTTAGTTACAAGAAGCAAATAAGGAACGTCTTGTCACATGATGATAGATTTACAAAAACAAAAGCCCCTTTTGTGGTCTTTCAAAATATATTGGAATAGTCTACCATGGCAACTCTTAAAGTGTGCTCCATGGAGCCCTTGGGGCTTGGTGAGGCATACTGAGGGGCTCTGCTCTTTCCTCCTTCTCCTGCTCCAAAGGTGCATGATGGCACCACCATGTTATTTCCCTCCCCCTGCCTCTGTTGCCTTCTTTCTTCTCCAAAAATGCACGTCAATCTTGCCTCCTCTTTTCTCCTCCTCCTCCTCCTCTTCCAAGGGCATCCGGCGGCAGTATTATCCTCCTGGGACACTGACCTTTTCCTCCATGCCCCCTCCCTGTCCAAGCCCTTTCTCCCTCACCTTCCTTGCTTCCAAAATCTTATTTCCCTCCTATTGCTCAGGGGTTGCTTTGATTGTGCTTTTACTGCATGGCAGAAGGGGGTTGGATTGGATGGCCCCTGGGGTTGCTCCTATCATCATCATCATCAACAGCAGCAGCATTACAAAAGCTGGATGGCTATCTGTTGGGGTTGCTTTGTGCTTTTATTGCATGGCATAAGGGAGGTTATTTATAAACATTTCTTGGAGACCTATGAGGAACTTTTGCTTTAAAAAAGGGCTCTGTGGCTCAAAAAGTTTGAGAACCCCTTGTCTACCAAATCACGTCTTTGAACATCATAGAAACTAATAGCAACTCTTTATATTATTGTTGATTATTACATAGGCAAAAATTGTGCTTTTCATGCATAAGAGCAAACCTTGTGGGAAGGAATGTAAATGTAGATGAGGGGCAGCGAACAAAACACATCTATGAGTACAATTCTCCCTCATTATCCATGGATCCTGCAACCACAGATTCATTCACCCATGGCCTGAAAATATTTTTTAAAATTCCAAAAAGCAAATATTGATTTTGACATTTTATACATGGACATAATTTTACTATGCTTCTGTCTTTAATGGGATTTTGGTATCCATGGGGGTGTCTTGTAGCCAGATTCTAAGAGTCGACTCTATGCTCAGTAACCACTGGATGTGGGGGGAACCAGAAGATGAGACTGCAAGAAGCAGCATGGAATATCCTAGAAATGACATGATCTTTGACAAACTCATTCTGTGAATAATTGTTGTGGGTATAATTTTTAAAATATAATATGGGAACTATTAGTCATTTGGGTTTAAAAAGGATGGCAATATAAGCCACTATGCCATGAACAACTCACCCCTGATTCACATATTACACCTTTATATATATTTAGACCCATGTTTTCACATACAAAATCTCATGTCAAGTACAGCAATGTGTTTGAATGATGATGCCACTAATGTGTGTTCGAAGGCTTTCATGGCCGGAATCACTGGGTTTTCCGGACTGCATGGCCATGTTCCAGAAGCATTCTCTCCTGACATTTCACCCAGATCTATGGCAGGCATCCTCAGAGGTTATGAGGTCTGATAAAAGTTTTTTAATATTGGTAACCATATTTTGTTCATTTTCATGGTTTCCTCCTTTCTGTTGAAATTGTCCACATGCTTGTGGATTTCAATGGCTTCTCTGTGTAGTCTGACATGATGTTTGTTAGAGTGTCTAGCATTTCTACGTTCTCAATTAATATGCTGTGTCGAGATTGGTTCATCACGTGCTCTGCTATGGCTGACTTCTCTGGTTGAATGAGTCTTCAGTGCTTTTCATGTGCCTTGATTCATTTTACTAGTATTAAAAAACTCTAAAATCAGGACAGCAAATAAAGAACAACGCTTAAATACTGGAGAATTCAAGACAGGAAACAATCAGGACCAGCTAACACCTCCTAACAAAGGATTCCCCCAGTCAGGAAGCAGATAGGCTTTGAAGCTGCAAGGCTTCAATGCTAATCAAGCTGGCCAGTTGCAACATTCACACTTGCCTCAAACAGACAAGAGTTCTTTCTCCCACCCTGGACATTCCACAGATATATAAACCCCACTTGCTTGGTTTCCAACAGACCTCACAACCTCTGAGGATGCCTGCCATAGATGTGGGAGAAACATCAGGAGAGAATGCTTCTGGAACATGACCATACAGCCCGGAAAACTCACAGCAACCCAAGCATTACTAAACTGATTTCTTGACTCATCATCTCAAATTAGAATAAAAGATCAAGGGAGATGTTCCAATCTACTAGAGCGTATAGGTACACCTGAAATTCCTATAAAGAGTTTATTAAATAAATGTAGTAAAATTTCTACTATTTCACCTCTGCATTCAATGTAAGGCACAAATAACCTCGTCATTTCCCTCCAATTTTATAAATGAGAATTCACTTTAAGGACTCTAAAACTTACCAAGCCGACAATACAGGCTGCCAACACATTTGCAAGGAAGAAACAAAATAAAATGCAGTTCTTCATTCTGATGAATCTGCAAAATAAAACAAACATTTTGGGAAGCAGAATGTCAAGTAATGCTGCTTACAACTCAGCATGATGTTTGTGAGAACAATTAGGGACCTGCTGTTTGATCCCTCATTTGCAGAAAAGTATAATGCTAGAAACCAAGTTATTCCAAAAGCTCAGCCAATTCTCTGACAAAAACAAGACAAAAACAAGCATAACTAATTTGAGATTTGCTTTAGAATGAATGTTCCCCAGCAGATGTTGCAAAGAAGACAAATACAAATGTAACTGCAGCTAACAGCATGTTTCTAGCCATAGTGCATAGGGTGGGTTTTTTTTTTGTTCTAGGTGGCTGATATTTGTTATCCCCTTTTTTTTTGCTATCTTGCTTCTGAATGTGACATTTATTAATCGTATTGGTGTTATATAAGTCTTTAACTAAAGAGGACACTGGGTAGCAGCGATGGCAATGATTTAAAAGGTTTATAATGCACATGGCTGGTAAATGCACTTTACAAATGACAAAAAAACAACCCTAAAACTTATTTACAAAAAATATAAAAGTGGCCAAATATATCAATTGTCAAAATATTAAAATTTTGGAATATTAAGAGCCATTAATAAAATTTAAATTATAAAAGCAAAGCCAAAGTGGAGAAACTAAGAACTTAATGCCTGTTGGAGGAAAGGAATTGTCTTACAAATGTGGGAGCCAGGAAGGTCTCCCTTAGGAGATACTTTCACCAATAAGGTCAGTTCAGAAGGCTTTGACCCCTTCTACACTGCTATATAAATCCAGATTATCTGCTTTGAACTGGATTATTTGACAATGTCTACTCATATAATCCAGTTCAAAGCAGTTAATGTGGATTATCTACTTTGATAATCTGGATCCTATGGCAGTGCAGAAGGGGCTTTTGTCTCTAGTAGGGCCTTCTACACAACAAACTTAAATCCAGTATATTCCAGTGGGTTTACTCTGAGCATGGCTTGGTCTGGACCTAATTAGCATCATTTTGATAAGTTTATATTTGTGTGAAGTAACTAACCTAAATAAAAATGCCTAATTCTAAATATGCTATCTTTGCCAGGTCAACCAATCCACTCTCTTTGTTGTTGTTTATTCGTTCAGTCGCTTCTGACACTTTGTGACCTCATGGATCAGCCTACGCCAGAGCCCCCATCAGCCGCTGCCACCCTTCAAGGTCAGGCCAGTTACTTTAAAGATAACATCCATCCATTTTGCCCTTGCTTTTCCTTTTTCCTTCCATTTTCCTCAGCATCATTATCTTCTACAATCTTTCCTGTCTTCTCATTATGTGGCCAAAGTACTTCATCTTTGCCTCTAATATCCTTCCCTCCGCAGAGCAGTTGGGCTTTATTTCCTGGAGTATGTATTGGTTTGGTCTTCTTGCTGTCCAAGGCACTCTCAGAATTTTTCTCCAACACCACAATTCAAAAGCATCTATCTTCCTTTGCTCAGCCTTCCTTATGATCAAGCTCTCACATCCATAGGTTATAGGGAATATCATTGCTTTAACTATGTGGACCTTCATTTCCAGTATGAAGTCTCTACTCTTCACTCTTTTATGGAGATTGGTTATTGCTCTCCTCCCAAAAAGTAAACGTTTTCTGATTTCCTGGCTGCAGTCTGCATCTGCAGTAATCCTTGTGCCTAGAAATACAAAGTCTGTCACTGCCTCCACATTTTCTCTCTCTATTTGCCAGTTATCAATCAGTCTGGTTGACATAATCCTGTTTTTTTTTTTTAAAACTGCAACCCAGCTTTTGCATTTTCTTCTTTCACCTTGGTGATAAGGCTCCTCAGGTCCTCCTCGCTTTCAGCCATCAGAGTGGTATCATTTGCATATCTAAGGTTGTTAATGTTTCTTCCAGCAATTTTAACTCCAGTCTTGGATTCATCAAGCCCCGTACGTCGCATGATGTGTTCTGCATACAGGTTGAATAGGTAGGGTGAGAGTACTACCATGTTCCTTTCCCAATCTTGAACCAGTCTGTTATTATGATATCTGTTCTTACTGTTGCTCCTTGGTCATTATACAGATTTCTCAGGAGACAACAAGGTGACTTGGTATCCTCATACCATCAAGAACTTGCCACAATTTATCATGATCTACACAATCAAAGGCTTTAGAATAGTCAATTAAACAGAAATAAAATAGTCAATAATCCACCCTCTATCCAAACAAAAAAAAAACCCCTCATTTTATTAATTGGGTGTTTGCTTGCTCTAATAATGATCTTATCCTTCCATTTAGTGGGGAAAGCTGGTTATCAATACACAATGATACTACAAAGCTTGATACTCTCACAGGAATACCTGCCATCAGCTTGCAAAGTTAATACATCCATCTACATGAGCACAGCATTAGTATGTCCTGCTGTTCAGCATGTCCTCTTGGCACATCTGGAGGTCATTACAACCAGTGCTGACTTCTCTGACATAAATAAAAGCCACTCCCTTTCCTTGTTCCCATAGTTGTTCCACCCTTAAATTTTCCAGGAGACTTTCACATTTCTTTGGCTTGGGGAACAGATCTCCATGAGATAATTCTAAAAAGTTATCTCATATGGGCTCCAGCGACTTGGACAAATGAAAGTTCTTTGGCTCTTCAGAGAAGTCATCCAAGGACATTAAGTGCACATTTAAATTGTATTTTTCACCAAATGTGATTATACATTGTTATTTCTTTACTGTTGTTTTCTTACTAATTAAACCTACTCCTATAAGGATGTGGTCTATCCAATGCAATTTCTTGAATCAGTACCCCAAATTACCTCAGGAGCAGGGCCAAAAAAGAAGATACCAAGGCATCCCTGCTTCCAGGTGCCACATGGAACGGCTCCGCTCAGGGGGAGGGAGGAGGAGGAGAAGCAACAGTCAGGATGCTTGTTGTCACGCTGTTCGTGGGTAATCAGCCTCTCCTCTCCCAACATCCCCTTTGCCTTGGCACTATAAGAAGGTTTCACGAGATCAGCTGCACTCATTGCAATGGTGTAGTAACAGTGATGCCAGGAGCATATTTTAGTTCTTGGGGACCACTGGTGGTCCATGGACCACAGGTTGGGGACCATTGATATAGGAAATAAGCTCTTCCACCAACATATTTCTCCATCACCCACACTATGTCATCTATATAAAGTCTATGAGAGGATGCTATTAAATCGACTAGGACCTGTTATCGAACCCAAGCTTATTGCACAACAAGCAGGTTTCAGACCAGGGAAAAACTGTACAGGTCAAATTCTTCATCTGACTGAACATATCGAGGAAGGCTACGAGAAAGGCTGCATCACGGGAACAGTTTTTGTGGACCTTACGGCAGCCTATGACACGGTGCAACATAGAAAAATGCTGCATAAAATCTACCATATCACCCGGGACTTTGACTTTACAAAAACTGTCCAGACCCTCTTAGAAAACCACAGCTTCTATGTGGAGTTTCAGGGCCAGAAAAGCAGATGGAGGAGGCAAAAGAATGGTTTACCCCAAGGCAGCGTTCTTGCACCAACCTTACTTAATATCTTCACGAATGATCAGCCACTACCACCACTCATAAAGAGCTTTATATATGCTGATGACCTTGGCCTTACAACACAAGCAAAAGATTTTGAAACAGTTGAAAAGCAACTCACCTGTTCCGTCCCCCAGGACGATGGTTTGCCTTACTTATTGGTCGTTTGTTTGTTTTCCCTCCTTTGCATTTTGTTTCAGCCTCTGGCTGCAAAAGCCCAGGAAAGGTGGCTTGAAGTCTGCAAGAGCTGGCTGCAGTTTTCTTTGCAATGATTGGTCAAAGAGTACAACATCTTAGGACCGCCCTTTTTACCAGGGTCTAGTCTCCATTTTAGAGTTTCATTCTGGCTATAGTCTTCCAACGTGCTGGAGCTGTGCAAGGCTAACTGGGACAAATCATCCTCAAAACCAGGCCAATCTAAGCCTATCCAAATTAGATAAGTATTGAATTATACTGATCTGGAATAGGAAATCTAGTTAGAGGAGCAGGGTTATTCCATCGCTTCTAGAACTAATCTTTGCTGTAAAGATAGGGAAGGAAAGAGTTTCTCCTTCTAATATAGACAGCGTGATTAGGGTATAGTGGTTTTATAATCACCTTTGCCTTCTGGAACCAGGGATAATTCTGCAACTAAAACCTATGGAAATTTGTTTCATTTTCTGCAACTTTAAGATCTGTGCCAGGTTTACAACCTTGTATGAATAAACATCCTTTTTTGAAGTTCTCCAGACTCAGTCGTTCAATATTTTAGGACAGCTTATAGGGATTTGCAGTTCGCCCGGATAAAGGACGGCACGTTTCAGCTTTATAGTTTTTTTTATTGTCTGGCGGACGGCACAGTTTTGAGGACGATCAGCGGTTTTTCCGCTTCAGCTAGCTTGCACGGCCATAGAGACTTTGATTTTGTGGTCTGTTGCAGTGAAAGCTTGCTGCCAGGCCGAAAGGCAAGTGAGAGAGTGGGGCTCCATTTCTTCAGCCTCTGCAGTATCCTGCTCTTCAGCTTGCGTGTGTGCGCGTAGCCCTGCGGCTGTTTCTGCAATTGCACGGCTGTGCAAAACCCAGCAATCTACCCCGAGCTCCTTCGGTGGCAGGCATCGAGCCGCGGAGCTCCAGCAGTAGGTCCTGGGCTTACACGGAGGTGGTGAGTCCAGAAGCGCTCGGCCGGGACGGTCGCCTGGCGGTGGTGACCTGCCTCATTGTCCTGCGGTGGTGACCTGCCTCATCGTCCTGCGGTGGTGACCTGCATCATCGTCCTGCGGTGGTGACCTGCCTCATTGACCTGCGGTGGTGACCTGTCTCATCGTCCTGCGGTGGTGACCTCCCTTCACAGCGGGGAGGAGGCGTCTCTTCTCTCCTCCTTTCCAAAGCCAGCCTCGGTGCTCCTTCGGCGGCAGGCCTCGAGCCGCGGAGCACAAGGTGCTTGAAAATTTGGCGAAGTCGCCATTTTGGCAGTTTACGTCACTCGGGCAAGGGAGGTATCAAGTGGCAAGTTGCTGTCAGTTGGCATTTTGCAGCTTGCCTACCAAAGTTTGGCGCCAAAGGTCACAATCTTTGTAAAGTATAGTTACTTAGTGATATATATTGCTATGGTTAAGTGCTGTGAATTGTATTATATATTGAATTTGCTTTTATTGTAAATTTACTTGCAGGTATATTGCATTTGCCTTTGTTGTAAATTTACTTGCTATTAAGAATACATAATGTCTATGCAATTTCAAGATGATGCAGATGGTATACCTCCTTCTGAGGCTGAAAGTAGGAATGAAAGGCCCCAAAGGATAAAGCACCCTTCAGCCAAGATGCTAGCCCATCTAATAGATGAAAAGGAGCTCCTCCATGTGAGGTTAGGTTCGGCATGGGAGCGAATTGTAACATTAATGGACAGAATTGAGAGCTTGGGTATTACAAGGGTGCCATCCATATTACAGACAGACCTTGAAGAGACCTTCGGTATTTGGAGGGGTTTGGTGTCTAAGATAGTCCAGGTCCTCGAGCGCATTAACGCCAAGGATTCAGAGTTAGAAATAGTGAGTGTCTTAGCTGACACTAATGAGAAAGAAAATAAGGTGAGGGCAATTCTAGATGCCTTGGAATTTAGTTCTCCATCTGTTAATCTAAGGTCTGAGCCAAAAGGAAATCAGTCTTCCTTATGCAGCCATGAGACCAATCTTTTAAAATCACCTGCTGTGGCACTTAGTCTTAAGTCCAACCGCTCTAGCCAGGTATCTAAGCTAAGGGAGTGTGCATCATCTAAACATAGCCACTCTAGCAAGTCTTCTGCTGCTGGGAGTGCCATCTCTTCCCTAGCTGCCTTGCACATTAAGGAGGCTGCACGTCTAGAGCTAAAGAGCAAGGTAGCGGGGGCGGAGGCTGATGCTAAGGCAGCTGATCTCACCCTTCCCTTTAAAGAAGAAGAGCAACGACTGCAAATAGAACAGGCCCGTAGACAAAGCGAAATGCAAATGGAACAGGCCCAAAGGCAAGGTGAAATAGAAATGCTTAGAATAAGGATGGATGCTACTGCCAAAAAGGTAAGGGCTGAGACTTTGGCCAAGGCCCTAATTGAGCCACTCACAGAAGAAAATGTAAGTCAGTTGCCGAAGCAGGACCCTTCTTCCAAGGTGCTTGTGCATCTTAATAGCTTAAACAGCCAGTTTTCGGATGAGGAACAGGAAGACTTCTCTCCTTACCCAGAGCAGGGCCCCAAAGTCACTTTTGAGTTTCCTGCAGAGCAGAGCGTCATAGTGGGGAGCTCACCCTTGCCCGAGCTACCTGTGCCTCCTGCTAAATCCCTAGGTCAGTCAATCAGGGCCTCAAGGCCAAGTGCTAGTTGGCCCTTACAGACAGCTGCACAGGGAGCCACCGATTCGTCAGTGGTCGATGTCATCCCTCCAAGAGGCCAAAGGTTGACGCAAGGTGCACGGTGGGAGTCCACTCCACAACAGCAAACTCCTCAATTGTTCCCTTCGACGCCAGAGTCCCAGCTTGTCTCCATCATCAGAAGCCCCAGAAGAGATCTTAAGGACAAGGGTGTCGAAAAGTTTTCGGACAAGCCTGAGGAATTTCTTCTCTGGAAGGCCACCTTCCAGAGAGCAATCAGAGACTTAAAGTTATTGCCTGAGGAAGAACTGACTCTTCTGGCTGCATGGTTGGGCCCAGCCTCATCCTCACAAGTTAAGAAGATCTACGCAGCCCACGTAGCCGATCCCGACAAAGCCCTGGAAAAGGCCTGGGCCAGGTTGCAGCAGAGGTATGGGGCCAGCACAGAGATTGAAGCATCTCTTATGGACAAGCTCCAAAGGTTCCCAGCTTTGAAACTCAAAGACTTCAAACTCTTGTGGGACCTCAGCGATCTCCTTACGGAATTAGAGTCGGCCAAGGAGAATCCAGAACTGCCCGGTTTGAAGTGCCTCGATCAGCACCTGTCCCAGAGGCAGATCTTGACCAAGCTGCCCTTCACTTTGCAAGAACGCTGGGGACAGGAGGTCTTCAACTACAAGGAGGCCCACTCCCAGGCATACCCTCCATTTTCTCATTTGGTCCAGTTCATCACCAGGGCGGCCAGAGAAAGGAATGATCCGCAGACGGGCCTCCCCACCTTATACCAAGGGACCCAGCCAGAGAAGGCACCTAAAGTGGAGAAAAAACCATACAGAGAGGCCAAAAGACCGGTTAGTGTTAAGGCTGTTGAAACTCAGCACAGGGCCAACGAATCCAAGTCAGAGGTGAAGGAGGTGCTCTGCCCCATTCACCAAAAGCCTCACAGTTTGGCCAACTGCCGGGAATTTGGCAAGAAGCCTTATAAAGAAAGACAACAGATTGTACAGAAGCTGGGCATATGTTTTAGGTGCTGTGGAGCAACTCCTCACTTTGCATCCAACTGCAAAGAGGACGTCAAATGCGCAAGGTGTAACAGCCTTAAGCATTGCACCGCGATGCACAACTCTGACGCTGTCTCCCGCGCCAAAGGGGACACGTCTTCCAAAGAAGGGTCATCTACTGAAGCCACCAACATGCAGACCGCGTCACGGATGCAGGAGGATGCTCCATCGGTCGCCTGTACTGAACTATGCTCTGACGTGCACCAGTTCAGAGTCTGCCATCCCATCTGCCTAGCAGATGTATATCCAGCCAGAAGACCTTGGCTTAAAAAGAGACTTTACGTGGCTTTGGATTCACAAAGCGACGCCTCCCTGGCGACTCCAGAGTTTTTCCAACTGTTTGACATAAAAACCCAGACGGTCGACTACACCATGTCCACCTGTGTAGGGAAGAAGAAGTTGCAGGGTCGCATAGCATCCGGCTTTGTTGTCTCCTCTTGTGACCAGAAGAGACTGTTCGAGTTACCAGACCTCATTGAGTGTTCCTCTATTCCCCGGAACAAAAGGCAGATTGTCACCAGAGAAGTCGTGGAAGCCCATCCTCACTTGCGAAAGCTGAAGAACGCCTTACCTGCTTTCCGTCCAGATGTGGACATTGCCCTTCTGCTTGGTGCGGACTGTCCGAACTTGTTCTATGTGAACGACCAAGTTAAGGGACCTCCAGGGGCGCCCATTGCTCAGCTGCTACCACTAGGCTGGACAGTTACAGGCCCAGTGTGCATAAATAGGATGCACCCTCCATCGTCGGTGGGCACTCGTCAAGCGCACGTGCTTCAAGGCAGTCGCCCCACACTAATGCATAGCTGTTTGAGTCATATCTCGGTCTATTATCAGGGGATAACACCAGAGTATTCTTCCATCTTTGAAGTCTCCGAAAGGGATGAAACTACAGCGCTTTCCAAAGATGAACAGAGGTTTTTAGAGATCATGAACTCTCAAGTTTCCCGGAGTCCAGAGGGAAATTGGATAGCCCCTCTGCCTTTTAAAGCAGAAAAACCCACTTTGCCAAACAACAGGCATGTGGCAGAAAATAGACTCTGGTCACTGAAGAAGAAGATGCAGAAAGACCCCAAGGTGTATGTGGCTAATAGAATCAACAACATTCTATCCAGTTCTACGCCTAGCCAGTGGCACCATGTCGCCACCAGCGACAACCCAGCTGACATCGCTTCCAGAGGAGCTTCAACTCAACGAGTGTTAAGTTCAAGTTGGCTGACAGGCCCCAGATGCTTGACCGAAGTCAATTTTCCATCAGCCTTTTCTCCCACCGATAATACAGAATTGCCCGAGTCCGTTCTAGAGGTGAAAGTTTGCAAGATGACCACAGAAATCAAGATGGGCCAAAGATCTTGCCTGGAACCACACCGTTTTGAATGTTTTTCGGAGTGGCACAGTCTCCTTAGAGCAGTTGCTAGGCTTATACATCGTTTAGCTTGCAAAGATAGTGAGCCTTTACAGGTCCAGGATATGATAAAGGCTAAGAGCGTCATATTCAAGTCAGTACAGAGATCTGCTTTCAAGCAGGAAATAGCTAGGCTAGAGCAAGGGCTCAACATCCCTAATCAAAGTCTTCTAAATGAGTTAAACCCATTTCTAGACAAGGAGGGTATTTTGAGAGTTGGAGGAAGGTTAGCCAAAGCTAAACTCAAGGCGTGCATAAAAAACCCCATCATCATACCCCCTAATAGTCACACTGCATTGCTGCTCGTTCGGCATCACCATGAAAGGATCCATCATCAGGGTAGAACGCTAACTGAGGCAGCCCTTAGAAATGAAGGTCTGTGGGTAGTTAATGCCAAAAGGTTGGTCAACAGTTGTATTTTCAAATGTGTTAAATGCAGGCGCCTTAGGCGAAACTGTCAAAGTCAGTTGATGGCAGAACTACCTCAGGATAGGACTTTGACAGACCCACCCTTTTCCCATGTGGGAATCGATGTGTTTGGTCCTTGGGAGGTTGTCACTAGGAAAACCAGGGGTGGTGTTGTAAATAACAAGAGGTGGGCAGTTTTGTTTACTTGTTTAGTAATACGAGCTGTCCATATAGAAGTCATAGAAGGGATGGACACTTCATCATTTTTAAACGCATTAAAAAGGTTCATAGCCCTCAGAGGGCCAATTAAGTCAATTCGGTCGGACTGTGGCACCAATTTTGTAGGTGCGACCAAAGAACTCAATTGTGTGTCTAGGTTTGGGAGAGACCCAAAGGTTCAGAACTTTACGAATACTGAACAAATTATGTGGACTTTCAATGTTCCTCACGCCTCCCACATGGGTGGTGTTTGGGAGAGGATGATTGGTATTAGTCGCAAAATCCTTAATGCCATGCTTTTGAGTCATAGGTCATTGACGCATGATGTTTTGGTGACACTTATGGCGGAAGTTACCGCAATTATCAACAACCGGCCGCTGGTTCCCCTTACCAGTGACCCTGAGAACTTACAACCACTGACTCCTGCACTTATTTTGACACAAAAGGTGCCAGGATGGAAGGACATCATGTTGCCAGTTCCGGACGGAACTCACCGTGCCCTGTGGAAACAGGTGCAGTCCTTGGCCAACCACTTTTGGAAAAGGTGGAAAGCTGAGTACTTAAGCCAGCTTCAAGCTAGAAGAATCTGGCAAAGCCCACAGGACAACATTGAGGTTAACAACGTTGTGTTGTTAAAGGACAAAGACTTGCCCCGCCATGCATGGCCCATGGGCATTGTATTAAAGACCTTTCCTTGCCCGGATGGTAAGGTCAGGAAAGTTCAATTAAAGACTTGCAACAGAGACAAAGTGTCCATTTTGGACAGACCAATTAGTGACCTCGTGTTGCTTATTGGAGATGTTTAAAGTTCTAGTGTTTGTATTGTCATATGTGCAAAGGTGTTTGTATGTTTTTGAGTGGTAAATTCCCACATCCTGGGAATTTAAGCGGGGAGTGTTCCGTCCCCCAGGACGATGGTTTGCCTTACTTATTGGTCGTTTGTTTGTTTTCCCTCCTTTGCATTTTGTTTCAGCCTCTGGCTGCAAAAGCCCAGGAAAGGTGGCTTGAAGTCTGCAAGAGCTGGCTGCAGTTTTCTTTGCAATGATTGGTCAAAGAGTACAACATCTTAGGACCGCCCTTTTTACCAGGGTCTAGTCTCCATTTTAGAGTTTCATTCTGGCTATAGTCTTCCAACGTGCTGGAGCTGTGCAAGGCTAACTGGGACAAATCATCCTCAAAACCAGGCCAATCTAAGCCTATCCAAATTAGATAAGTATTGAATTATACTGATCTGGAATAGGAAATCTAGTTAGAGGAGCAGGGTTATTCCATCGCTTCTAGAACTAATCTTTGCTGTAAAGATAGGGAAGGAAAGAGTTTCTCCTTCTAATATAGACAGCGTGATTAGGGTATAGTGGTTTTATAATCACCTTTGCCTTCTGGAACCAGGGATAATTCTGCAACTAAAACCTATGGAAATTTGTTTCATTTTCTGCAACTTTAAGATCTGTGCCAGGTTTACAACCTTGTATGAATAAACATCCTTTTTTGAAGTTCTCCAGACTCAGTCGTTCAATATTTTAGGACAGCTTATAGGGATTTGCAGTTCGCCCGGATAAAGGACGGCACGTTTCAGCTTTATAGTTTTTTTTATTGTCTGGCGGACGGCACATCACCAATGACTTGAAAGATCTCTCCAGCTACTACAAAGAGAACCACCTGAAGCCTAACCCTGCCAAGACACAAGTGTGTGCTTTCCACCTACGTAACCGCGAAGCCAACAGGAAACTGAAAGTTACTTGGGAAGGCCAAGAGCTCGAACACTGTTTCCATCCTAAATACCTTGGTGTCACCTTAGACCGAACACTAACATATAGGAAATACTGCATGAACACCAAGCACAAAGTAGCTGCACGTGTCAGGGTATTGTGTATTGTGAAATGTTAAAATCAATCTGGATACAGCAATTATGGAGTTAATGAGAGTCTGCTATGATTGATGTATCACAGGACCAATGGGGTCAAGTGTGTTTTGACCGGGACGTACTATCTTGGTTCCTGTGGAATGCGAGGGAGTAAGGTTTCCTGTGTAGAGCGGAGAACAGCGATGAGCAATGTGCTGTGTGTGTGTGCATGGTGCTTTCGGCAATCACTCATGGACGAAAGGACTGAATTTGCTATAATTGTAAATAGTTCATGTAAATAAAGTTTAATCAACAGTTGAACTTCGTCTGCTGGAGTGAGTTTATCCAGTGCTGTTTTTCCACACGGGGAAACAGTCTGGAGAGGAGGAGGCAGACCGGGATGGTGAATTTTTGGATTTCACTCTGCTACCCATCATCCCCGCTGACAGCACGCAATAACATCCTGCGGAAACTGACTGGCAGTGCATGGGGAGCAGACCCACAAGTAATAAGAACATCAGCCCTGGCCTTGTCTTTCTCAACTGCAGAGTATGCCTGTCCTGTTTGGCACAAGTCTGCCCATGCAAAGCAGGTGGACATAGCACTGAATGAAACATGCAGAATCATCATGGGATGCCTTAAACCTACACCTGTTGATAAACTCTACAAGTTAGCTGGCATTGCCCCTCCTGACGTGCGACGGGAAGTTGCTGCTAACGATGAGAGAAAAAAGGTTGAACATTGTGAAAGCCACCCACTGCATGACTATCAGCCTCCTCCCAGTAGACTCAAATCAAGGAAGGGCTTCATGAGAACCACCACTCCTCTTGATGTTCCTCCAGCAACAGCAAGGGTGTCCCTCTGGGCAGCTAAACCAGGCAACTCTAACTGGATGGCCCCCCAAGAGGGTCTTCCTCCAGGGGCAAACCAGGAATGGGCAACTTGGAAGTCCCTGAACAGACTCAGAAGTGGAGTGGGCAGATCAAAAGACAACTTGGCAAGGTGGCACTACCTGGAGGAATCCTCCACCTTGTGTGACTGTGGAGCTGAACAAACAACTCAGCATATGTATGCTTGCCCACAATGCCCTGCCTCATGTACAGAGGAGGAGTTGTTTAAAGCTACAGACAATGCAGTTGCTGTTGCCCGCTTTTGGTCCAAAACTATTTAGTTGCCTGTGATTTCTTTTCTTTTCTATTTTATTTCCATTATTTGAAATGTATTTGCTGTACCAATGCTTTTGACACGAAATAAATAAATCACCCACACATCGCCCACACATTTCATTTCAAGTTTATCCATGAACAACTACATCCTTAATGACAACCAAAATCTTACAGCATTCACATACTTAGCTGTCAGAATTTAAACTTTTGACTGATAACAAGCTATATGGCATCAGAAAATGTATCTTCTGTGTTTATAACAATGTAAATATTAAACCATTAAAAGCTGCTAATCAGGGACATGTGTGCCTTGTTGACTGGGCTGTGAAGTTGCTAGCATGACTGCATGGAGTGCTCCGAGGGGAGTCAGAGTGGATTACAGGTAGATATATGACAAACATTCCATGCCGTTATACAATTGACAGAGGCAGATGTCATGGCGTCCCTCTTTTCATCCATAGAAAGTTTCTAAAGTATAACAACTACTTTCAATTAAACAACAATAACACTTTCAAAACGGGAACAGATTTGGGTTGTTGTATGTTTTCCGGGCTGTATGGCCATGTTCCAGAAGTATTCTCTCCTGATGTTTCGCCCACATCTATGGCAGGCATCCTCAGAGGTTCTGAGGAGGCCTGCCATAGATGTGGGTGAAACGTCAGAAGATAATACTTCTGGAACATGGCCATACAGCCCGGAAAACATACAACAACCCTGTGATCCCAGCCATGAAAGCCTTTGACAACACAGGGAATAGATTTTTTTTTCAAGTTTTGTTACATAGTGCAATAAGAGAAATTATGGTGTAGTGCAGGCATGGGCAAGTCCAAACATAGACTCATCAGTCTCGGTAAATGTTCCCCCGCTGTCCTGACATCTTCATTTGTAGTGTATTTTAGAAATCTGCTAGATGGATAGGGGACATCCTGTGGAAGTTTACTTTTTAAAAAAAGTATATGCGCTGGACCTTATATGCGCTCATGTGGATATTTAAATATACACACAAGCAAAATTCTTATTACCTCCCCTCACCCTACTTGAAATTCAAACTGTTTAATTTCATAAAAATCGGAACAAAGGAATGGTTCCAGAGAGTTGTCATGGGAATTGCTTTCCATTTGTACTTCCATTTAAATACCTGTGTGTCCATGGCTCCATCTGTTTACAGCCCTCATCGGTTGTTTTGGGATGCTAAAATGCGCACATGCGCTGGAGCAGTCTACACCAGCATATTGCAACGAAGTCCCATGTTTTTCCTGAGTGCAGGGGTACAGTGTTGCGAATATGTGCATTTTTCGGCCAATCTCAGATTTTAAGCACACCTTTTTAACCTGAGTTTTTCGGCCGATTGTGCGATTCAGCGCACATTTTTGGCAATCATCATCAAGCTACCTTTTATCCCAGTTTCTCTCAGATTTTATGGCCTGTTTTCTCTCAGTTTCAGAGGAAGGCAAAGGCAACTCCCTCTGAACAAATATTGCTTAGAAAACCCTGAAACAGATCTGTTTTGGGGTAACCGTAAGACAAAAATGACTTCAAAGTATTCAACAAAGCAACACTTATAGCTTCCAGTAACACTAGTTAAGAAGAAAATAACTTCTGTCATCTTTGAACATCAATAATTAGGGCTGCAAGCACACTTAACTCTAAAAGGGATAACTGCCTTAAGTGCTTATGATGACAACAATATTAATTAAAAATGAAAGTAAGTCGAATATTGCCCTGTAGACTTCCCCTCATAGAAGAGAACTGAGAATCCAGGAGCTCTCTGGATGTTGTTGGATTACAAGTCCCATCAGCCTAAGCCAGTGTAGCCAATATTGAGTAATTCTATGAGTTGTGGTCCAAGAGCTGGAGGGCTATACAATTCCTACTGCTTTTTGAAGTAGTGATCCACTGCTTAGGGAGCACATATATGTACATCACTGAATCAGGCTAGCATCCGTGTAATGTTGGTAAAATGGTATTTGCTGTTTTTGCCTGTAAGCTCTCGGTTTCTATGAAAACATTCAGATTACATTCATGAAATTTTCAAGTGTCTTATCTGAAGGCTACAAAACAACACTTAGCATGTGATCATTGCTGAGTCCCACTGCATTTAATAGAAGTTACTCCCTAGTTACCTTATATGTGCATTTAAAAGATGTAGCCTTACTTCTTTTGTCATCCGTTCTTTAAAGATATGAATTCTTTTTTAGCACATCATGGCATTATGTATAAAATGCACACCAGATAATTCACATATTGATTTTTACCCCAACCCCAAGAAAACATTCTTATGTTGTTTACCTCTGTGTGCTATGGAGATCCTTTGGTGGTTAAAGCGGTTGTAGCTGATGCAAAGAATTTCACAGTCTTCTCCAGAATGAAGCACTTTGTGCTCTTAATTTCTGAAATATTCAAACTGTGGTGAGTCAGTGGGGAGGAATGTTCAGAGAAGCTGTAGATGTCTATTGTTAACTTGCCACAGTACAAATACAACGCTAACATGATCAAGCATTGAAATAAAGATAAAAGAAAAAAACTATTTTGCTTCTTCATTTGTTACCATGTAATAAAATAATTAGGAACAAGATATGCTCCAGTCCTTCTACGGCAGTATACATTACATTACTCCTAAGCAAGAGCCCAGCAGAGTCCCTTTAAATCATACTAGTTGAGATTGTTCTATGTGGGAGTTTCATGATGAGACAATTACAAGCACTTATAACCAAGATATTCTTTATGTGTGGATAAAGAATATATTGAGAGTGGAGCTAAGCAGGTGCCATTGCCTTGCTTCTGGTGAATGCATGTAGGGCAGTGC
Organism: Anolis carolinensis; assembly: GCF_035594765.1. NCBI lineage: Eukaryota > Metazoa > Chordata > Lepidosauria > Squamata > Anolidae > Anolis > Anolis carolinensis. The sequence continues at coordinate 70,630,332 of NC_085845.1, read as the reverse complement.
AAAGGCTAAAGAGGGCAATAAAATGCCTGTGGGACAGTCTGATTGTAACATAAAAATATTTTATTTATTTATTATTTACCATATTTGTACTCTGCCCGTCTCAACTCCGAGGGGGACTCAGAGCGGCCTCACATATCGTCAACAATTCAATGCCTTAAAATAACACACAATTGGTAAACATCTACATTAAAATCAGAATTAAAACATCTAAAAACAACTACATCAATTATTAAAATCACACGATTTGAAGTCTTAATCTAGGACCTTTCCAATTGTGATTGAACAGATTGTATTTTCATTTATTGCACTGCAGTTGTTCTCCAAAAGCTTAGTCCCATAGCCATGTTTTAACTTTCTTCCTGAAGGCTAGAAGGGAAGGAGCTGATTGAATATCACTGGGGAGGGAGTGCCATAGCCGAGGGACCACCACTGAGAAAGCCCTGTCTCTCGTCCCCACCAACCATATCTGTGAAGGAGACAGGCCTGAGAGCATGGCCTCTCCAGAGGATCTTAATCTCTGCAATGGTTCATAGAGGGAGATACGTTCAGATGGGTAAGCAGGGCTGGAACCGTTTAGGGCTTTCTAGGCTAAATCAGCACTTTGAATTGTGCTCGGTAGCAGATTGGCAGCCAGTGGAGCTGAAGTAACAGGGGAGTTGTATGTAAGGAGTCCAGTAAGGAGCCTGTCTGCCACTCATTGGACCACTTGAAGCTTCCAAACAGTCTTCAAAGGCAGCCCCACTTAGAGTACATTGCACTAATCTATTTGGGATGTAACAAGAGCATGGATTGCAGTGGCCAAGTCTGACTTCCCAAGTACACATTCTTTAGGTCTACTCACTCAGACGGATGAATACTGTTAGAACTCATGTGGCACATAGAATTGCTGATGGGCAAATAGAGGAAAGACCAGCAGAAGTCATATCTAAGGTCCTGTTCTCTTTTCTTTGTCAGCCACTTTTAAGACATTTTCTCAAAGGAGGAGAGCCTTCAGCTTGGCAGTGCATAGAAACCCTCACATTGCTTAAGCCAGTGGTTGTCAACTCCCAGAAATCCTAACAGCTGGTAAACTAGCTGGGATTTCTGCGAGTTGTAGGCCAAAACACCTGGGGACTCACAGGTTGAGAACCAATGGTCTATGTACAAGAGACACTGTCCATCCTTCTGCAGTTTCTTTCTGTCACAAGAAGCACACTTCTTAAAGAATCTGGAGTTCTGAGGGAGGGATGTGGCCAACAACATCTGAACTGAAACATCAAAGCCAAAACATAATTCAAGAAGAGTCAGTTCGAAGTTGTTGTTTTTTTTATTACATTCCAACAATTAACAAAAAATTTGCGGTGCATGTCTTATTTCAATATACATAATACCAAAAGTAAGTAATGCTTAAATGACATTTTAAACGATCCTTTGGAATGTAACACCCACCCCCTCCCCTCCCCTCCCCTGTTCCCCCTCCCCCCTGGAACAGCAATTCAATATATTATCATTGTATCATTTTAACTGTGTGGAATGCCTGGTTCAAGGTGGTGTATCTTTCATCTCCATCTATTTTGTTAATTAGGACTGACCATTTCCTGAACCAGTCAGGTTCTTTTAGACAATTTGTATATTTTCTTTTCCTTTGATTAATAAAATCATTGATTATATATTCTGATATATAAGACCACCAAATTTCTACATTCCATTTTGTCTCATCCCTCCATCCTCGGGCTATTGTGGCTTGTATTGCGGCTGTCATATATTTTAGAATCTCGGTCCAATTATTGCTATCTTCCCTTACCTTTATTGTGAGGGACATAAATCTGGCTTTGTCCCATATTAATTCTTTCCCTATAATTTCTTCCATTTCTTTTCTTATTTTGCTATAAAAGATTTGAATTTTTCTACAGTCCCACCACATGTGGGAGAATGAACCTATTCCCCCACATTTATGCCAACATTTGTTAGAGGCACTTCCCGTTATATGAGCCAATTGTAGGGGGGTTCTATACCATTTTGTGATTATTTTCCTTTGTGTTTCTTTGATCCTTATATGATTAATTTTATGAATATTATTGATCCATGACCCAATTAGTTTCTCAGTAAAGTTTTTTTTCCTGTTTCCAGATCTCTGTAAGCGTTTCTTTCGTATTATAAGTTAAGGTAATTAGTACATCATACCATAGCCCAATCATTCCTTTATCTGTTTCTAATTTCCTTCTAATTATTCTATCCAGGGGGTTTCACCTGCTTCTCTTCTTTTCATGGCCTGGGCTTTACTGGACAAACCTAACCATGCTATCCAGTTCCCTTGGCCACATTTATCTTTTATTTTATCCCACTTTAATATTTCTCCTTTGGGGTCCATAAGGTCCCCAATCCTTTTAATACCATTTTCCTTCAGTGCCTTAATTATATTCCTAAATGTCTTGTCCTTATTTTCCAATGTTTCTAATGAGAAAGGGTCAATTTTATTTATTTGTAATTTAGTTTGCCATTTTTTCCAGATTGACAACATTGTTAAGCAAGGGCCTGCTTTTATGTTCTTTAGGTCTTTTATATCTATTCTCTCTCCCATTGACGTTCCCTTTAGCCAATTATTTGCTTCCTTTTCTATTTGCACCCATTTTTTTGACCCTTCCAATTCGAATTCTAGTAATCTCACTAGTTGACTTGCCTCACAGTATAATCCCAATGAGGGAGCCCCCCATCCACCCAATTCTTGTTTACTATAATATAAGAAGTTAGCAATTCTGTTTTTGTTTCCTCCCACTACCCATTTTTTGAAAGAGTTATCCCATTTCTTCAACAAATTGATAGGGATATTCACCGGGAGGGTTTGGAACATGAATAAAAACTTGGGCAAGATCTTCATCTTGTAAATTTTTAGCCTTGAGGAGATATCTCGAAATTTTTTTCCCCATGAAATGATTTGTTTGCTCATATTTTTCCATAAATGATTGTAGTTCATTGGTATAATATTATTAATATTTTTTGGTACATCTACTCCCAGGTATTTCATCTTCTTATTCCCCAGTTTTATTCCCATGATGTTTTGAACCTTCTTAAGTTCTTCCCATGTTAGATTTTTATGTAGAATCTCTGATTTCCCTAAATTAATTGTGAGGCCTGAAGTTTTACCAAAATCCTTAACTGTTCTGACTATTGATTGTAGTGACTCCTCCACCTCCCCTAAAATTATCATAACATCGTCAGCGTATAGATTAATCTTGATGACTTCCTTGCCCACCTTATAACCTTTAATAGCTGGGTTGTTCCTTACTGAATTTGCTAAGGGTTCAATGGCCAATGAGAATAGGGCTGGGGAAAGGGGACATCCCTGTTTAGTTCCCCTGTTAATGTTTATTTGTCTAGTTTGTTCCCCGTTAACTAAGATAGTAGCTTTGTTTTCAGTATAAAGTTCTTTTATTACCTTACATACTTTCCCCCCAATATTGCTTTCCTCACAGAGTCTGTTCAAATATTTATGGTCTAATGAATTGAATGCTTTGCAAAAGTCCAATTTTAGTATAAGTACTTTAGATTTTTTTCCTGTGGCATGATTCAGAATGTTCAGAATGTTCCTTATAGGGTCTGCTAATTTCCTGTTTTTTATGAATCCGTATTGATCTTCGTGAATTATATCTGGGATTATATCCTTCAGTCTATTAGCTAATATTTTAGTGAATATTTTGTAGTCCACATTGCAAAGTGATATTGGTCTGTACGAGTTAGGATCCGTTTCATCCTTATTTGGCTTTAGGATTGTGAGAATTTCAGAGAGTTTCCAAGAATTTGGTACAAATTGATTCCCCAATATTTCATTAAAGAGTATAAATAGGTTGGGAGTAATTTCATCTTTGAATATTTTATAAAAATTTGATGTAAATCCATCTGGCCCAGGTGATGTATTTGTTTTTAGGTTTTCTATTGTTTTTTCAATTTCTGATTTAGTTATTGTACTATTTAGAATAGATTCTGACTGTTTATTTATAGGTTTTCCCAAGAGGCCAATTCGTTTGGTTAAGTCTTTACCTTCGTAAAGTTTTTCATAATAACTAGCCATAATCTCCCTAATTTCCTTATCTGAAGCTCTCAGATGTCCTCTATCATCTTTCAGCTTGAGTATTCTGTTTCTAGCTTGTTTTGATTTTAGGACTCTGGCCAGCCTCTTCGAATTATTAATTGAGTTTATTTGATAATCATTTTTAATCCATAGGTATTTTTGTGGTCTCTATTTTATCTAAGTTGTCTAATTGCTGTTTTTTCTCTTTCCATTTTGTTTTATTCTCGTTTGATGGGATTTTTTGAAAACGAAGGAATGCATCTTCAACCTCTGATCTTAAATTCTGAATTGTAATCTTTTCTTTTCTATTGATTCCTACTTCCATTGAAATACAAGTACCCCTTATGGTTGCTTTAAAAGCATCCCATAAGATCTCTTCTTTTATTTGTGGTTGTCTGTTAAAATGAAAGAATTCTTGAATCTGCTGTTTGATGACCTGTTTATCCTTTTCGTTAAAGGTTACCTTTGGGTTGAAAATCCATTTCCTTGGGGACTTTCTTATTGGGATTCCTAATTTTAACAGGAGGGGAGCATGATCACCTGGCCAGTGATTTCCCACTTTAACCTCCCTTATTGGTTGTATATTGTTAATTCCAACTATGAAATAGTCTATTGCAGAGAATTTTGTGTGCCTGTGGGAATAAAAGGTTGGGGTAGTTCCGTCCTCTCCTAATCTATTTTGAGCCTCTATGAGGTTCCATTTTTTAAAGTTTATTTTGCATTCAAGTCTGCCTGGATTCTGCCCCGTTTTTTTGGTTTGTTTATAGAGTTCCATATTAAGATCTCCCCCTATTATTATATCTCCTATTGCTTGTTTTACAATTTTAGCACAATACTTTTGTATAAATCCTAGCTGATTTTTATTGGGGGCATAGATACTTACTATAGTAATTTCTTTATTATTTAATTTTCCCCTAATCATCACAAAACGTCCTTCCCTATCTACTATTTGTTTCTCTAACTCAAATTTATGTATATCCTTTATTAATATTGCCACTCCTCTTGCCTTATTTGACCCCCGGGATTCATATTGTAGTTCCCATCCATTTAGGTTCATCAATTTTGATGTGTCCTTTCCCTTGTGAGTTTCCTGGAGTAAGCATACATCTGTGTGCTCCTCCAATAACAACTTGGCAATTTTTTGCCTTTTAACTGGAGACGACAGTCCATTTACATTTATTGATATAACAATTATTTCATCCCCCATTAATCCGGTTCAAACTTTTCCCACCCTTTCCCCAGGTCTCTTCCACTATTTTAATTTGATTTAAAGCTGTTCCTAATCCCTGTCCTGAAGCCCCTTGCTTCCCCCCCTCTGGATCCCTAGCCCCCCTCCTTGAGGATGGGGCTGCTTGGAAAGACCTCCTTGCACCCATCCAGAGAATTTTGAAGGCAGAGTCCCCTGCTGCAGCTTCCCCCTACCGTGTATAACCCCTTTACCCATAAAACACCCTCTTATTACTTCCCATGTAGGCAGATACAGACTTCTCTTCCTGCTTAATCAACTAATTAGCAAAACAAAATTAATGATCCAATTTCTAGATTCCCTTAATAAACATTGTTTTGTAAACACCATAAGTTAAATTCCCTTCTTCAACTTTTAGTAGAGAAAGTACTTTCTTCTTGAGAATAGTCAGTCTTAAATCTCTTACAATGTATTAGGTGTTTTAACAATTATCACTGTCGGTTTAACACATATTTTATAAGCACTTTTTTTGTTCAGAGTGCATATACCACACCTCAGATAACTCCAGTCCCACTATTTATAGTTTCTTCTCGTTTGGGGCCTGTATTGGGATGCTTGTTGTTTCCCAGTTCTTTTTTTCCTAAGATCCTTCTTTTTTTTTTAAATGATCTGGCCTCGGGTGAGCTTCGGCTCCTTCTTCTTCCTCCTCAGTTGTTGTGCCAGTCCCTTCATCTGGATCTGTATCAGCTGAGAGACTCTTGGGTGAAGGACAAGTTAATTTCAGCTCCTTTAGCATCTTATTTCCCTCTTGTGGGGTCCTCACTGTGATTTTTTCCCCTCCTTTGTAGACAACAATAGTAGCTGGAAAGGCCCAGGTGTAGTTAATCTTCTCTGTTCTGAGTCTATCTGTAATGGCCTTGAGAGAGGCTCTTTCATCTCTAGTTGATTTTGCCAAGTCCTGAAAGACTGATACTGTATTTCCATTATATTTTAAGTCCGGCACTTTTCTCAGGAACTTGTAGACTTTTAAACAGATGGACTCTCTGGCAAAAGCAATTATCACTGCTCTTGGTCAGTTCGAAGTTAAACATGAGAAGAAGGTGGCAAGCCAAATATCAAAGCCAAAGCACAGAGCGTGGGGGAGAAAATGGCATTGAAATTGAGAAGTTAGGTTCTTAATAATGCTGCTACTGTGGTGGCTGAAAAAATTGTTTAGTTGGGAAGCATGATGACAATGCATGTAGAAATGGAAAGACTGATTTATCCAATCATCACTTTTTAAACTGATAGTTTATTTTTATTAGTCTAATACCCTAGCCAACCTCCTAAGCAATAGGCATACTGACTAAGGCTCCTTCTACATTGCCATATAAAATCCAGATTATCTGCTTTGAATTGGTTTATATGGCAGCGTAGACTCATATAATCCATTTCAAAGCAGAACATGTGGATTATCTGCTTTGATAATCTGGATTATATGACAGTGTAGAAGGGGCCTAAAATACCTTTTTCTTCTCTTCTACATATATTTTGTAAAAATGAACCCTGCAGTTCTGGACTTTAAAGTAAGTATAATCAGACAAGCTATTTTACTGCTGAGTGAGTGCATACCCACTGTGTGCCTCATTGGTGGTTAAAGACCCGTATACTGACGACGGCCCCTTCTACACTGCCATATAATCCAGGTTATCAAAATTGATAATCCACAGTTTCTGCTTTGGATTATATAAATCTACATTGTCATATAATCCAGTTCAAATAAAATAATCTGGATTTTATATGGCAGTGCAGAAGAGGTCTATGTTACTATGTTACTCACATACCAGTTACGCGTATACATGAATGAGATCATGTGGCAGCAACAAAATGGGATTTACTTTTGAGTAAACATATATAGGATTGTATTATAAAAATCTACAAATCATGCCTTTAGCAAAAATAAATAAAACACATTAAATATTATTGTATGTAATATTTAAGGAGCTTCACTGGCTGCCATTTACTTTCCGGACCCAATTCAAGGTGCAGGTTATCACCTACAAAGCCCTAAACGGTTTGGGACCCACCTACCTTAGAGACCGCATCTCCCCCTACGAACCCGCACATTCTCTTCGCTCGTAGGGGGAGGCCCTTCTCTCGCTCCCACCACCCTCGCAGTCGCGGTTGGTGGGGACGAGAGAGAGGGTCTTCTCCGTCGTGGCCCCCCGGCTTTGGAACTCGCTCCCTAGAGAGATCAGACAGGCCCCTACCCTCCTCTCCTTCCGTAGGAGCTTAAAAACCTGGCTCTTTCAAAAGGCCTTGGATACTTAATTTGGTGTCAGACTGATCTATCTGCCCATTTTATAATAGCCCCATTCTCGAGGTTGCCAATGCTATATTGCACTTTGTCCATTTCAACTGTGAAATTACCTTCCCCATTTCAGCCCATTTCGGCACATGTTGCACTTTGCCTGGGTTCTATGAATTCATCTCCAGTGTTAATATTGTAGGTTTTATGCTGATTTTAACGATTGTTTTTACTGTAATTGATGTTTTTATTGGATAACTGTTTTATTGCTGTGTTTTGATATTTGATTGTTTTATCGGGCAAGGCCCCATGTAAGCCGCCCCGAGTCCCTTCAGGGAGATGGGGCGGGGTATAAAAATAAAATAATAATAATAATAATAATAATAATAATAATAATAATAATAATAATTATCATTATTATGTACATCAAGAGCCATTGCTGTCCTTAAGTTCAGCTTTTTCTTCAGGAAGATATCTACACAAACTGTTAATGGTTCCGTTTTTATTGCTTCCTTAACACATGACAATTCACATATAATCAGATAAATAAACATTTTCCTTTTTTGCATTGCTATTTCTGGTTTTAAAATTTTTCAATTACAATTATTTCTTATGTCATTAGTTTTTAAAGCTGTGCTCTTCCTGCCTGGCAAAACTTCAGGGTCTGGTAAAAATCTGTTTTGCACGAAAATGTTACACATCTGTCATTCAGAGCATCAGGGACTAGCACCATGTCCTGCATGGACGACGCACCACATGGAAGCTTTGTCTTTTTACAGAAATCATCTTCAGCTGTTGTGAAAAAAATACAGAGAGGTTAAAGTTTGCAAAGACGATTGCTCAGTCCTAGCTCAAATCGATTTTCATGCCATCTGTTAAGAATTAATTTGTTTACATTCCTTTCCCATTTCCTAACTGAACAACGTCAAGGACAAACAAAACTGGACTTTATTATTGAAAAAATAACAGAATGTAAATTGATGCAAACAGGCTGTGTAAAATTAAAATCTTATATTCATAGAATAATAGAATTGGAAGAGACCACAAGGACCATCCTGTCAGACCCCCTGCCATGCAGAAACACAGAATCAAAAACCACCCAACAGATGGCCATCCAGCTTCTGTTTAAGACCTCCAGAGAAGGAGACTCCAGCCCCTTCTACCCTGTAATGTAATCCATATTATCAAAGCAGATAATCCACATTTTCTGCTTTCAACTGGATTGTATCAGTCTACACTGCCATATAATCCAGTTCAAAGATGATAATCTGGATTTTATATGGCAGTGTAGAAGGGGTCTCCATCATACCCCAAGGTACCACTGTCAAACAGCTCTTACTATCAGGAAGTACTTCCTAATGTTTAGGTGGAATGTCTTTTCTTAGACCGAATCTAAACTGCCCTGCATTCCACAATTGGATCCCAGATTATTTGCTTTGAACTGGATTATATGAGTCCACACTGCCAGACAACCTGGATAAACAGATAATCAGGGGGGACGGGGGTAACAGTAGCAGTAAATCCGCATGGATCTGCAGCAACGGATAAAAACATGTATTAACAAGGTCCGCTTATATCCCGATTCCAGACGGAAAATGTGCATATTCGCATCACTGTATATCCCTGCACTCACAAAAAACATGTACGTACTTACCTCCCCCCCACCCCCGAGTAGACTGCTCCAGTGCACGAGTCACAAGATTTTTTAAACACTCCCTCAGATTAAAAATATGGATTTTGCGCTGTCTGGAAGCGCCTGGGGATATGATCCTGGGAGATAGGGTATTGTAGATCCAACCTTAATCTAGTCTAAGAAAATTATGTAGATTTTCTCCCAAGTTATATGCAGAGGACTAAGATGCATCATATTCATCTGCCTTTTTAGTTTTTCCAAACACCAGATTATGACTTCTGCAAGATATCTGACCTCTCATGTTGAGAATTTTTACACTTAAATATTAATGCAAGAAGGAACCCCGGTGGCAAAGTGTGTTAAAGTACTGAGCTGCTGAACTTGCAGACCGAAAGGTCCCAGGTTCAAACCCCGGGAGTGGCATGAGTGGCCGCTGTTAGCTCCAGCTTCTGCCAACCTAGCAGTTCGAAAACATGCCAATGTGAGTACATCAATAGGTACCGCTCTGGTGGAAAGGTAACGGCGCTCCATGCAGTCATGCCGGCCACATGATCTTGGAGGTTATTTATTTATTTCTTGGCAAAAGCATTGTACAACAAATACATTTCAAAATGATGGAAAAAAAAGAAAGAAATCACAAGCAACTAAATAGTTTTGGACCAAAAGCGGGCAACAGCAACCGCATTGTCTGTAGCTTTAAACAACTCCTCCTCCGTACATGAGGCAGGGCATTGTGGGCAAACATACATATGCTGAGTTGTTTGTTCTGCTCCACAGTCACACAAGGTGGAGGATTCCTCCAGGTACTGCCACCTTGCCAAGTTGTCTTTTGATCTGCCCACTCCACTTCTGAGTCTGTTTAGGGACTTCCAAGTTGCCCATTCCTGGTTTGCCCCTGGAGGAAGACCCTCATGGGGGGCCATCCAGTTAGAATTGCCAGGTTTAGCTGCCCAGAGGGACACCCTTGCTGCTGCTGGAGGAACATCAAGAGGAGTGGTGGTTTAGACACCGTGGAAGTGTCTATGGACAACGCCGGCTCTTCGGCTTAGAAATGGAGATGAGCACCAACCCCCAGAGTCAGACATGACTGGACTTAACGTCAGGGGAAACCTTTACCTTTATGACTACATTGAGCTAAATGCAACATTTTTTCTACTTAGATAAGACTGAAATCAAGAGGACGAAAGTTATTTGGAATGGGCAAATCCCATTCATTTCTTCTAGGTTAGAAGTGGAAGAAGTGCACCTGATTTTGCGACTCCTTAGAACCAAAACATTTTTGCCATGAAATTATCATAAAGCTCCCAGAGGACAATGGGGGCAATTTCTGTCTGTCCCCCTCCCCTCCGGCCTGATTGTTTTAGACCAAAGGGAGGCTTTTTGTCTACAGAGGTGAAAAATATTGTGAAAATGCCTCAATGTTACCTGGAAGTGTTTGGTGGCATATGGGTGCAAAAACAAACAATATTTTTGGGCAGGAGATATGATAGATCGACTTTTCCCCCCACTTACAGTTAGCTTAGTCAACTGTAGACTAAGCTTGCTGCGTTTCTTTCTTTCTCAGTAAACTTGGTGCCATCTAGAGTTTGGTCTTGCATTTCAAGCAAAGAAAATCTGCTTTTCAACCATTTTCAGGTTTTGTCAGTGCCCTGGTCCCTAACCTGTTGAATAGGGCCTTTCCACGCAGTCATTTAACACATAATATCAAGGCAGAAAATCCATAATATCTGCTTTGAACTGGGGCCCCTTCCACACAGCTGAATAAAATCCCACATTATCTGCTTTGAACTGCAATATATGGCAGTGTGGACTCAAATAACCCAGTTCAAATCAGAGATTGTGGGGTTTTCTGCTTTGATATTCTGGGTTATATGGCTGTGTGGAAGGGCCCTGGGTTATCTGAGTCCACACTGCCATATATTTCAGTTCAAATGTGGGATTTTATTCAGCTCCGTGGAAGGACCTTAGTGAGGGATATCTGTATAGGCTCTACCTGCCTTTTGATTCCCCATTTTTTCAATGCCTTGCTCTTTTGAAAGATCTAAATTGTAGCCATGGACAGTACTTTTGATCCTTGGTCTGCATTTTCAACCATGATCTGCTATCGCTATCTCTCAGTCTATTATTCACAATGTTTTGTCTAAGTCTACTCAACATCTTTTTCCTCCTTTCTCTCAACTCAACACCCTCTAGTATTCAGTGCTGCATTTGCAAGTAAAAAGATGGTTTTCAACCATTTTCATTCTCAACCCTCTCAAATAATTGGGGGGTGCCCTGTATTATCGTGGGTGGTTCAGTGTTCATAAAAATCCATACTTTTGCAAAGAAGAACTGTTTAAGAAATGTGTGTGTAGGCTATGACTTATCCTACCTGCAAAAATAGGTCTGAGAAACTTGAGTCCTGTGTTGTCGAAGGCTTTCAAGGCCGGAATCACTGGGTTGCTGTGGGTTTTCCGGGCTGTATGGTCACGTTCCAGAAGCATTCTCTCCTGACGTTTCACTCACATCTATGGCAGGCATCCTCAGAGGTTGTGAGGTCTGTTGGAAACCAGGCAAGTGGAGTTTATATATCTGTGGAATGTTCAGGGTGGGAGAAAGAATTCTTGTCTATTGGAGGCAAGTGTGAATGTTGCAATTGGCCACCTTGATTAGCATGGAATAGCCTTGCAGCTTCAAAGCCTGGCTGCTTCCTGCCTGAGTGATGACCATACAACCTGGAAAACTCACAGAAACTCAGGATGAGCCCTGTTTGCATTTGTCAGGGTAGTGTTGATTCCCCTCCCCTGCTCCCCCATGACAAAAGGAAAAAAGGACTACTGTTGAAATCTTTATCTATATAGCTATACATGATTCATTTTTTTCCTCATCAACAATTGTTTGCATCCCTGCATATCCATGACCGAGTTCTCCCTGATTTCTTCAGATAGACCTTTTTCAGAACAAGAGGCTTTCAAGCTAAATAGCTTCTGTATAGAATATTTTATGAAGGACAATTTTATAGCTGGATCTCAGTATCTACTCCAGTTGAAGGGAAAAAAATAAAAGTAATTTTTAAAAATAATCACAAGATAAAACAAAATGTTTAAATTTGAAGAATGAATATTATGCTTTACATCTCCTCTTCTTTTTCTTAACCAACAATATAAAATCTTCCAGGGCAGTCCTCACTTGCCAGGCATTTTTGGAAGCTCTTACGGCCCTTCTATACAGCTTGCAGAACAATATACAGAAAATGTGTGTTTCCTTACATTCTTCTGCCACCTACTGGATAAAATATATTTTGTATACCAGCATGAGAAATACTCTTTTTGAAACCTATTTAAGATTATTTAATATAGGACCCTTCCACATAGCCATATAAACTAGAATATCAAGGCAGATAATTCACAATATCTGCTTTGAACTGGATTATCTTAGTCCACACTGCCATATAATCCATTTCAAAGCAGATAATGTCAGATTTTATATAGCTGTGTGGAAGTGGCCATATCTTGACAAAAGACTAATAAAAATAGTGTGCATAAAACCAAAAATTATAAACAGGATGTTATTAAGACCAGACAAATATCATAATGTAGTGAGTCAGCCTTTTCTGTTTTGAAGACTACCCCCCCCCCTTCTACACAGATGTATAAAATTCAGATAATCATCTTTGAATGGGATTATCTGGAAGTGTTGATTTAGGGCCCTTCCACACAGCCATATAATCCAGAATATCAAGGCAGATAATACACAATATCTGCTTTGAACTAGGCCCCTTCCACACAGCTGAATAAAACCCCACATTATGTGCTTTGAAGTGGAATATATGGTAGTGTGGACTCGGATAACCCAGTTAAAAGCAGACATTGTGGGATTTTCTGCCTTGATATTCTGGGTTATATGGCTGTGTGGAAGGGACCTGAGTTCACACTGCCACATATTCCCGTTCAAAGCAGATAATGTGGGATTTTATTCATCTGTGTGGAAGGGGCCTCAGATAACCCAGTTCAGAGCAGATACAGTAGAGTCTCGCTTATCCAACCTTCACTTATCCAACGTTCTACATTATCCAACACAGTCTGCCTTTTAGTAGTTAATGTTTTTGTAGTCAATGTTTTCAAGACATTGCGATGTTTTGGTGATAAATTCATAAATACAGTAATTACTACATAACATTACCGTGTATTAAACTGCTTTGTCGATTTGTTGTAAAACATGATGCTTTGGTGCTTAATTTGTAAAATCATAATGTAATTAAACGTTTAATAGGCTTTTCCTTAAACCTTCCTTATTATCTAACATTTTCGCTTATCCAACGTTCTGCCGGCCCGTTTATGTTGGATAAGCGAGACTCTACTGTATTGTGGATTATCTGTCTTGACATTTTGGGTTATATGGCTGTGTGGAAGGGCCCTGAGGCCCTGTACAGAATGAAGGCTCTGAAAGGCCCGCGCTCCACTGTGGCCCCTTCCACACAGCTGAATAAAATCCCACATTTTCTGCTTTGAACTGGAATATATGGCAGTGTGGACTCAGATAACCCAGTTCAAAGCTGACATTGTAGGATTTTCTGCTTTGATATTGTTGGTTATATGGCTGTGTGGAAGGGACCTGTGAGCGATTCCCCTTCGTAGGTTGTAGAACTACAGTTCCCAGCAGGCCTTCTGTTGAGGCATGTCGAGGGTTTGAGGCGGACCCTCGTGCACTGCATTCTGGTCAGCGTAGTCCTACGCCCTGCCTCCGAGGTTGTTGGGCACAGGAGAGGCCGCACTGCACCTGCCCCGCCGGCCACGTGACCTTGGAGGAGGCGGGGATGCCCGCGCGCCAGAGCCTCGTTGGCGTTGCCCTGGCAGAGGTTACTAAGTAACGGTGTGTGTATCCGCCCGCCCCCTTTCTCTTCCCCTTCTTTTTTTTCAACAGAAAGAAGACCAAGATGGCGGCGGTGGCGGCCGTTAGGGTTTCTGTGTGAAGATTGGGGAGGCTTTCCCTCAAGCAGCGCTTTCTACAGCAGGGGAAAGAGCGCCATTCCCAGGTAAAGCAGAGAATGGGGCATTCCTCGCCATCCTTCCTGAGAGAAAGAGAGAGGCCCTTCGCAACATCTCTGAGGGAATAATGGGGGCGTTGTTTCTCTATGGGCCGCGGCGCTTGCGAGGCCTTATTTGCATGAAGGGGGCGTGGCCTCGTGGCGGGCCACGCGCTCCTTGGTTTTTCTTTCACCCCCTGCCCGCCTCCGCGAGCGCCTTTCGTAGGCTCCGCCCCTTTTGCCGAGGAAGGGTCGAGGGCTGCTTTTGTTGCTAAGGGCGACGGTGCCATCGCCTTTCCTGATTGGCCCACCGCCAAGCTGCCTGTCTTGTTCGTCCCCGCCCTCTCCCCTTGCCCTGGACTTTGCCGCCCGTTTGAGGGCAGGCGCGGGCTCACCAGCTCCGCCCTTTAACTGTCTTTCCTGCGACCCTCCATTTCTGACTCACTGCTAGTTCGGAGGCAGGTAAAATCTTGGCCTTGGTAAATAAAAGGGGGGGGGGGAAGCGCCCAAGGACTTCTGTATTCCAATTGGGGCAGCTCGGCCTTAGGTGGGCCCCAGTTAAGGTTTTGTTTGTGTGTTGTTGTGCCTTCAGGTCTTTTTTGGTTTATGTGGTTTTTCTTGGCCAGTTCACATGGGGTTTTGTGGGATCTTAGTTGCGTTGCCCCTTTTAAAGGCAAATCCTGAAGCCTCTGAGTCTGGGTTGCTATGAGTTTTCCGGGCTGTCTGGCCATGTGCCAGAAGCATTCCCTCCTGACGTTTCACCCACACCTATGGCAGGCATCCTCAAAGGTTGTGAGGTCTGTTAAAAACTAGGCAAGCGGTGTTTATATATCTGTGAAAGGTCCAGGGTGGGAGAAAAAACTCTTGTCTGGTGTGAATGGTGCAGTTTGCCAGCTTGATTAACATTGAATGGCCTTGCAGCTTCAAGGCCTGGCTGATTCCTGCCTGGGGGAATGCTTTGTTGCGAGGTGTTACCCTGCCCTGATTGTTTCATGTCTGAAATTCCTGTTTTCTGAGTGGTGTTCTTTATTTACTGTTGTGATTTTAGAGTTTTTTAAATACTGGTAGCCAAATTTTGTTCATTTTCATGATTTCCTTCTTTCTAATGAAATTGTTCATATGCATGTGGATTTCAATGGCTTATCTGTGTAGTCTATGGGTTTTTTCTTGGCATGTTCACTTGGAGCTTACTTGCATTGCCCCTTTAAAAGGCAAACCCTGAAACCTCTTTGTCTGTTCCTAATCTGACACTATGGCCCCTTCCACACAGCTGAATAAAATCCCATATTATCTGCTTTGAGCTGGGTTGTATGGTAGTGTGGACTCAGATAACTCAGTTCAAAGCAGATCTTGTGGGATTTTCTGCCTTAGTATATGGCCTTGAGAGGCGAGGAGATGAAAATACAACATTTATTTGCAAATGAGGCCTGTCAGGTGGGCAAAGGAAGAAGGTACTCCACTGGGACCTAGTTTGAATGAGGTTTTTATAGGATTTCCAAGTATGTTTCACGCTTTCACGAATTTTCCTCTCTCGTCCCTCTTTTCCTTTTTTCTTGACCAAAAAACTTTCATCAGTTGTTTACCAAAATAATTCCAGTAAGCAATTTCCCAACAATTTCTGGATTTCAGGAAATTCAATCCATCAAACACTGCTTGAACTTTCTTCTCTTTAATGTCTCATGCTTCCATTTGTTGTGTTTTGTTTGAACTTTTTTTTCTCCGTACATCTGAGGCTATTGCCTCAAACTGGCATTTATTGCCTGGCCTCCCCCTTACACATACGTGCGCCCCATCCTTTCTGGTCTGGTATTTCCCAGACCCTTAAGTTGATTTCTCTATGTGACAAAAAGAGACTATTTATTAAGCAAACCTTCTACTCTTCATGCTACTGCTCTTCATCTATGCACATAATAAAAGTAAAAATGTGTATGTTTGAATGTGGTAGTTGCTGTCTGCTTACACAGACAGCATCCGGTCTCCATAAACAGCTTTAACCCACAGTGCTGGGGAGCCACCAAAGCCCTCCCTGCAAAGACCTAGCAGGTCACAGTGAGTGCCATATCCCAGTGATAAGGAGAACCTATCAAGAAGCTTTCTTGGCAATAATGGCCTTTGCTTTCCTCTAAGGTTGAGAGAGATTGACTTGTCCAAGATCACCTCAGTGCATTTCCATGGCAGAACAGTGATTTCTACCCTCTTCTTAAGAGTCCTACTGCTACACCACACTGTTTGAGTTAAAATAAACTTCCCCAAACAGGTTTGATTAATTTTTATTGGCGATTTTGATATTGGCCCAGCCCTTCAGGGCACTCAGTGCAACCTACATGTCTTCCAACTTCTTAGTTTGAACTTTGCGACAAATTTGTTAGGTGGGTGAGGCTGAGAGAGTGTCTGACTCCATCCAGTGGGTTTCATGTCTCAGTGGGAAACCCCTGTGTCACATTTACCTTTGGTAAATAGGTAGGGATCGTAGATAGAACTGCTGTGGAAACTGTTGTGGTTGACATCTCAGAATTTAGGGGTTCTGATTTTTAAAATCCAGTCTGCTTGTGCTTCCAACCATCTGAACTGTTAAACCATGGAGCTTGAAAATTGACACATAATGGATCGTTAGAATTGTGAAATTAGTTCAGAAGCTCCACTATTTCAGTTTCTAATTTCATAGAGGTAACTCTAGATTGAACGTGTTTGTGTGTGTGTGTATAATGTAAACTTACCATTATGCATAGGCAAGTTGAATGTTTGGCAGTGATAACCAGCAGTTTCTATGGGTGAGATATCAACTTCTTTTCATTATCAGTATTCTGGCCAATGCCTCCCATTTAAGGCTGTGTTCCTTTTATTATCTGAGCTATTTATCACAGAGATCCATATCATTAGCATTGAAATTTAGCTGTGGGATTTTTCAAAACTGTTTACATTATGCACTTGGCAAATTTTTGTATATATTAACTAATGTAAAGCTGAATATGTTACTTAGATCTACACCACCACTGTGGACAATACCAATCTCTATGTGTAGTGATCACCGTGGAATTAAAACTTCATGCATCTGATAAAATGTGTTAGAGTCAAAAATATATCTCAATGAAAAGTGCTAGTACCCTTCCATCATTTTGACTTTTAGCTGATTGTGTTTAAGGGATGTTGTTAACTCTGAGGCATGGTTTTAAATTTGGCTAATAAAAATATGTGCCAAGTTAAACGAATAGATAAAAAAAAAACATTGCTACTGTACTTTTGAATCACAAGTGGGATTGTGCTGTTTTTTACATGACATGTGAAATAGGCATAATGACTGAGTCTGGTTGCATTGACTTGGAAGGAGCAACTGTGCCTCCATTATTGTTCAGCATGGGACAAACCATATGTAGAAGAGAATTCCTAGTGTCAGGTTATTGGAACAACCATTAGAGATAGAGCTAGGATTTTAGGAGCCTGATCCCAATCATATAGCAGGCTTCAGTTCCTAGGAAATGTTGCCGTTTGACCTTGAAGAATTTGTGCTATATCATAATAGCTAATTACTACAAGTAACAACTATATTTTAGTAACATTTACCTGTAATTTTTCTAACAAAGAAGTTACCTTTTAGCAGCATTCCTGAATTGATTCACCCTCTTTTGTCCAACCTCCTGAAACAGTATCCATTGGATTGCAACCAGAGGGTATCATATTTTTTCTTTAAACATTGGCTATGCCCTTTTATCTGTGGTATTTCATAAGGTGATAAAAGAATTCTCATGGCTGACCTTAGATACTGACAACACCATATTGGAAACTTGCTTTTCACAATTTGATATTACATTACTGCCCGTATTTGAGGATAGCAATTTATTTAAAGGATTTAATTGAGTTGTCTCTGTGGCTTTCAATTTCAGGTAAGTTGGTGTAGCTCATAGGAAAATTCCATGTGCTTGTTAATGGTTCTGTGATATCTTAATTTTGAAAGGGCGTTTTGGATTATTTTGTATTATAAGCATATTTTAGAAAGAATGTCTTGTAATGCCAGCACTTTCATGATTTCTGTATAGGATTCTGAAAACTTTAACACACACAGCTCTCATTTTAATGAGATCTTAAGATTTAAGTCTGTGCCCACATATCCAGTAGTGTGTCCCATTGAACTGCGGAATTGTCTTCCAAATAAACAGATTGCACTAAAAATGCATCAGAAACAGGATTCTGATATTTTGACAGTATATTTCTGCAAGAGTAAAGGGGAAAATTTGGAGACCTTTCATTATAGTATGCACTTCCATTCAGTACAGGTTTTACTTGCTACTAGTTGATTAGGATCCACATATGTATATGCAGGAGATTAGTGCCAACCTGTGTGGCATCTTGTAACTTCTCATGGAAATTAAAGAGCATGGCAGGGCAGCAAAGCTTTTATAAGAGGATTTTTCTGAAAATAGCTTCTAGGAAGATGAGAAAGAAGCAGCTAGTTGGAAAATTAAATAATGGACGTATAAATATTCTTAACGACATACACATGTAATCTTTCTAATTCAAGCTATAGTGTATACAACAATGATAGACAACTGTTTAGGCTCACAACCTGCCCAGAATGCAGTCACCAACTAAAAAAATGGAAGTGTCATAAGTTCATTTCCAGTTTCGAAAAATTGATGTTAAATTATATGCACATATGTGTGCATGGATGCAATTAATTTAAAAGATGGATTTCTGTTCTTAGAAACTTCCAGGAGTTCACCTTAGGAATAGTCTGGAAAATTTGAAAGGAGTCAGGAGCTGCAAAGACAGCCTCAGGAGGTGACAAAGGGCCCATGACAACCCTTGCTAACTCTTGTACAAGTGATTATTGCTACTCCTTGGGGAAAGTGATGAAATTCATTAAGAAGAGAATGTTTGTATTGCTCTTGGACAAGGCTTTTTTGTACTCCCATTGTTTACCTGACAATACATTTCATTGAACTTCATAGGACTTCTATCCTAACTTACATAGCTATACCTTCATTCTACTGAAGACTGTAAAATGTTGAGTTAATATAGAGAAACCTGTGTTGTTCTGCATTTGACTTTTGCTGTTTGAAATTGTCCCTGTAGATGGATTGTGCCAACATTTTGAGCTGAAAGCTTAAAAACCTGGCTATTTCAAAAGGCCTTTGACACTTAATTTGTTGTTGGACTGATCTATCTGCCCATTTTATAATAGCCCCATTCTCGAGGTGTTGCCAATGTTATATTGCACTTTTGTCCATTTCAACTGTGAAATAACCTTCCCCATTTCGGCACATTCTGCACTTTGCCTGGGTTCTATGAATTAGTCTCCTGTGTTAATATTGTATGTTTTATGTCGATTTTAACGATTGTTTTTACTGTAATTGATGTTTTTATTGGATAATTGTTTTATTGCTGTGTTTTGATATTTGATTGTTTTATCGGGCAAGGCCCCATGTAAGCCTCCCCAAGTCCCTTCGGGGAGATGGGGCGGGGTATAAAAATTAAGTTATTATATTATTATTATTAGAAAAAAAATGTTTGCTTTAGAAGTTGATTAAGAAATATGAATGGCATATGACTTTGGACAATCACACAAACAGTCTCATCCTATTTACTAGTACAGATATTTCTTAGTAACAGTGAAATATTGTGAACTTTGTGAGGAGTAGTGCATATAAAATCAAATTATTTTTTATTTTATTTCAGTGTAATCTCATGTCTACCTGAAAATCAGTTCTGCTGAGCTCATTGGGACTTACTGCCCAAGTATAGGCAGATGTATAGAATTTTAGTTAAATAATAATAATAATAATAATAATAATAATAAAAGTTTATTTATATACCACCCTATCTCCCGGATGGGACTCAGGGCGGTTTACAGTCATAAAAGCAACACAAACATTACATAACAACATAATACACATTATTAAACAAAGTAAAATAATACAATTATAACAATTGCTAAAGAGTTCACTGATTTGAATAGTTCTGATTAAGTTGAAATATGTGAAGTAGCTCTTTTTATTTTGGTTGAGGCTATCAATTTGTATGTATGTTGTTGCTGTCTTTGAGCAGAATATTCTTGAACTATATTTATTTTAGGAATTTATTTTATGCTGTAGGCACTATGTTGTGCCGTTTGTAAGCCATCTTGAGTCCCCCCAGGGGTTGAGAAAAGTGGGATATAAATATGGTAAATAAATAATAAATAGGAAGTCATTTATAAAAGCGGCCTAAATACTGTCTTGATTTTCCCTCCATTAAATAAGCTTGTGTGCATTATGATCTGCTATTCAATTGGCAGAACATTGTATAATAGTAAAGTGGGTCAGCTGAGATATAATGGAAAACGTGTTTGTTTTGCTATACAGTTGAAAGCACCTGTATAACCACAAGACTGTGGAAACCTGATTATGTTGCAGGAAAACAAGGTTTCTTGTTACATGTGAACTGGCTTAGTAACTAAGCTTAAGTATAAACTAGAAGAGTGATTCACTAAACTGTGTTTTTTCTCTTGAAGGTATTTATTGTTAGCCGTTGATTATACAACATGGCAGCTGGAGGTGGTCCTTTTGAAGAAGGAATGGATGATCATGACTTACCCAATTGGAGCAACGAGAGTCTTGATGATCGATTGAACAATACGGTAAAACTAAAATTCTTGATGTTTGTATTAAAATATAATATTATAATATTAAACTGTTATGTATATTATATGTCATATTAAACCCGTTTGAATATTAGTGAAATATAGATTATAGTTATTTTCAACTTTAAACATTGATAGTGTTTATAATTAAGACATTGTGGTTCTTTCCATTAGGTTATATAAAGATAGGTTTTCAATCTATTTTAGTGTGCTGTTCAAAGTTTTTGTAAATGATAGTGTCCTGATGTATTGCTTTAAATGGAAAATATAATACAATTTAATTTAAATTCCTCTTGTTATGTTTTGTGTTTTTTTGGCTAAGAATCAGTAGCTTCTGGTAATAAATTTTTATCCAGTTTTGGCAATAAAATTTATTTTTGTTATATTCATGTGTTATTTGTTTTTGTGTGTGTTCAGAGCTGGGGTGGTCAACCAAAGAGACCAAACAAATCTTCAGAAAAAAACAAGAAAAAGGTTTCTAGTGAAAGTGAAACAAGACTTACTAATGACATCTCTCCAGAATCCACCCCAGGAGTTGGACGAAGGAAATCGAAGACTCCCCATAGCTTTCCTCATACAAGATACATGACTCAGATGTCTGTCCCAGAGCAGGCAGAACTAGAAAAACTTAAGCAAAGAATAAACTTCAGTGATTTGGATCAGGTTTGTGTTTGCACTCAAAGAAAAATGTGCTCATGAAAGCCTATTAATATTGTTGTTATTTTAATAAACAAGATGAATATAACTAAAGAGCATATATTAAATTTATGTGCACAGATTTAATTGGTTGCAACTAGATTCTGGACCAGAGATGACCTATGTGTATGGGGTTTAATGCATTTGTTTGCACCACCTGTTTCACTTGATCATAATACTTTTTGATTCACACTTTAAAAATGCATTTCCCCCAGTTACATTCTTAGAGACTCAACAGAGGGTTTTATAGCAAATTTAGTTACACAGCTGTAACTCTTAACCATGGAAGGAAGTGTCAATGTGTCTAGCTCAAGAATGCCTTGTTTTTTACTTGTTCCTTTAATAGGGAATGAAGGCAGGTAAAAGTAGAAGATAGCCATTCCTTGAATGCTGCCTTAGTTTTCCAAGCTAGAAAACATGGCCAGATGTGTGTCTTGTCAGTTGTTTCACCTTCTGTGTCCTTTTGGATAAAAGAGTCAGGGTGTGTTTGTGAATGAAACTGGCAACTGCCGAAGGGTCCTGATGTGTATTCTGCCATCATTTCATAACTCAGTCTGATAATAATAATATAATAATAAAACTTTATTTATACCCCGCCACCATCTCCCCAATGGGGACTCGGGGCGGCTAACATGGGGCCATGCCCAGAGCAATACAACATAATAAAATATAAAAACAACATATCATAGCACCATTCAAAATACAATAAATAATAATAAACAGAACATCAAGAAATCAAAAAACAATAAAGCAAGGGCAGGCCACGTGAACACAGAGATAAAACCCGGAGTGAGAGGGACAGAGGAGTACTCCACTAAGGGCAGGGACATTTGGAAGGGGTAATCTAGAGGATAGATGTTCGGAGGGGAGTAATACGGAGATATATAACAGAAATTACTCGCCGAAAGCACAGCGGAAGAGCCATGTTTTCAATTCTTTCCTAAAAGCTAACAGAGTGGGAGCTTGCCTAATTTCAGTAGGTAGTGAGTTCCACAGTCGGGGGGCCACAGCAGAAAAGGCCCTCTCCCTTGTGCTTACAAGGCGGGCCTGGGATATAGGCAATGGTGATAACAGGGCCTCCCCGGATGATCGCAAAGAACGGGCAGGTTTATGGAAGGAGAAACGGTCACGGAGGTAGGTGGGTCCCAAACCATTTAGGGCTTTATAGATGATGGTCTGCACCTTGAATTGGGACCGGAAGATGAACGGCAGCCAGTGGAGCTCCTTAAACAAGGGAGTGGATCTCTCCCTGTAATTTGCCCCTGTT
The DNA here is from genome assembly GCF_035594765.1 of Anolis carolinensis. NCBI lineage: Eukaryota > Metazoa > Chordata > Lepidosauria > Squamata > Anolidae > Anolis > Anolis carolinensis. Next base: position 70,607,594 of record NC_085845.1, on the reverse strand, counting down.
ATTAATCTGGCAGCCGAGCGTTGGACCAATTGTAATTTCTGGGCCGTCTTCAAGGGAAGCCCCACGTAGAGAGCATTACAGTAGTCCAGTCTAGAGGTAACTAAGGCATGGACCACCGTGGTCAAGTCAGATAAGGAACTGAGATAATGAAAGGAAGCCATGGATTACGTTGCATTTGGCAACTTCTCAGTTCAGTCTTCTGCCACTATTCTTACATGCAGCAATGGTAAACAAGGGCGGGCAGGGGATAAATTCAAGCTGTTGAAGTAGGGGATGGGCAGCTTTAGACTTCTTTCCTATATGCATTTTATGATGATACATGATTCCATACCTATCACTTATTTGTTCATATTTTTATCCAGTAGTGCATCACTGGGTTTGAAGAACCATATATTATATTTGAAAGACTATTTAAGTAATTTGTTGGTATTTTATTCTTGTAGAGAAGTATTGGAAGTGATTCTCAGGGCAGAGCAACAGCTGCTAACAACAAACGTCAACTAAATGAAAACAAAAAGCCGTTCAACTTCCTGTCACTACAAATTAATACTAACAAAGGCAAGGATGGTGCTACAAGTTCTCAAACACATGAAACTTCTGGTTCATCACAATATAAAGACTTAATTACAGCTGCCTTGAGTAAGGATTTGCTGCAGAATTGTCCCGTCTCAATTGAAGAGGATGGAAGAGGCGAACCTGCAGTGGACAGTAGTCAGGTGCTGTTTTTGCTTCATGTTTGATTGATGTAGAAACAAAAATTTGAATAGAATGGGTAATTGTTGTGTTTCTCCTAATACAAACTTTTTCCAAAACTTTTTATTATGAAAGGGAGGCAACATTTAAGAGATCATAAGCTATAAAACTTGGCAAGTAGTAGAATATTAGTCAAACTATATTCCATATGTTTTTTATGCAAGCATACATTTTTATTGAATCATAATTTTGCTTATAGTGTTCCACAACCAGACACCCTCTTTATGCTTTGGACTTCAGCAGTCAAAACCCCCAGCCAACATGACTAATGGTCAAGTTGTGACAATTATAGGTCCCCATCTTCTGCATGGCACCAGGTTGGGAAAGCCTGCTTTAGAGACTTCAGGACCACTAACCAAACAAGTTCTATGAGTAAAAATGGAAATGTAGGACTTGGGCTGAATTAATTCCTCCTTTTAACATTTTTATTTTTTCATATATTCTTAGGCTATGTATGCTTAACTGGGAGTAACCTGAACCTAGTGAAGATGATGATGATAATATATTAGATTGATCTGTTAACAGTCACACAGAGGCGTGCTTATTGATGTTATACATTATTTATATAATTATCCACGCATATATCTAAACTGGAATGGTAAATGTGGAATTCCACTTCTGGGCTTATAAAGCAGCTATTTTTAATATTAAATGGTGCAGGGCGAATGCTGGATCCTATTTAAAAGGAGAATTGCTACCCAAGGGACTTTCAAAAGAAGCAACTGACTTTGTTTATCTTTCCCTTTCCTCCCTGCTTTTTGATTTAAGAAAACAAGTTATCTGGATGAGTCAAGGACGGCATGGAAAAGTGTGGCTGGGTGCACTTTACCCATCCTGACAGGAGCCCCTGGTGGCGCAATGGGCTAAACCCTTATGCCGGCAGGACTTCTGACCAAAAGGTCGGTGGTTCGAATCCAGGGAACTGAGTGAGCTCCCATTTGTCAGCTCTAGCTTTCCATGTGGGGACATGAGAGAAGCTTCCCACAGGATGGTAAAACATCAAACATCATGCTGTCCTGGGTTACATCCTTGCAGATGGCCAATTTTCTTGCATATCTTTAATTTACTAGCTTAGATTTGAGTTTAGCTTGCAAAGTTGTTATAACTTTGTGTTTTATTGTGGTACTCTTGTTGTCCTACATGAACTTAACTCATATTGGATTTCTAATAGTAGAACCGGTGTTTTCAGAAGAACTGGATGGGGGGTGAGCCCCCCCCCCCAAAAAAAAACAAAAAAAAACAAACAAACAAAAAACCTCAGTCTTCCATGCAATCCCAGAATCAGGACTGGAAAACCTCTGAAGCAAATTTGGACAGTGCACAGGGCAACCACCAACAGATCATTACATTTGACCCTGAAATCTTTACTTATTTATATATCTGTTATTCTCTTGTGACGTTTTCAGATTGTGAGCAGACTAGTTCAAATTCGTGACTATATTGCAAAAGCCAGTTCCATGCGAGATGATCTTGTTGAGAAAAATGAGAGATCTGCTAATGTTGAGCGCTTATCACATCTCATAAATCATCTGAAAGATCAGGAGAAATCTTACCTGAAATTTTTACAGAAGATACTAGTAAGTTTGAGAATTTAAATACATTTCATCTCTGTAAAAACATTCTTGGAAATAGCATGGAGAATGAGTTTATTATGTAGCAGTTTCCCTTTAACTTTCCCTTTATTACTCCATTTATATAGTTTTTTGTTTATGCCACTAAAATATTCCAGGCTAGAAAGAATGAGGAGGAGGATGGTCGAACTGTAGATTCAGCTGTGGGATCTGGTTCTGTAGCTGAGAGCACATCGCTAAACATAGATGTGCAGTCTGAAGTTTCAGATACAACGGTAAGCTGCTTTTTAGTAATTAAGGTAGTAGCGAATATGCTTTCTTCTCCAGATAAATGTTTTGAATCTGACTCTTAGTTCAAGAAAAAAAATAGCAAGCTAAAAGTCCTGACAATGTCATGGAGAATTTAATTATTTTAAATCTGATGTGGTTTGAACCAAATTACCACAAAACTGAGAGCATTGTTTCACTTTCCCATTCCCACTTTGGCCTGTTTGGGAACAAATCTCTAAAGGTTGGGAACCTCCTGGAGTGGCATCCGGTGCAGGGAGTTGTAGCAGAAAAGGGGAATTGCTCAGTATAAGAATCCTCAGATGCTTAAACAGAAAATCAATTTTGTTAAGTTGCACGTTTAAAAAATTGAACAGTTTTTACTTATCTTATGCTAGGAATGGTTAATGGATACTCACAACTTAATAGAAGTTGCCTAATGTGAAAGGTTCCAGGCCTGAAGAGACCTCACCCTCTTCCAGAACATGCAGTCTACACGTTTTTCGGGTTGTGGGATCCCATTGAATTTTTGATAGATGTGAAATTGCAGCCCTCTGACCACACATTCTTAATTGTTTATCACATCCAAAAATTGTGATCTTCAAGGCTATTTATTTGAAGTTATTTCATTTCTTGCCGATTGTGATCTATGTTGTCTGCTAAAATAATTCAGATATCTGAGAATGTGTTTTTCACTTCAGTTACAATCCTACGCATATTTATGTAGAGGTAAGCACCACTGATCTCCATGGGACTCAATAATAATAATAATAATAATAATAATAATAATAATAATAATAATAATAATAATAATAATAATAAAACTTTATTTATATACCTGCCCTATCTCCTCAAGGGACTTAGGGTGGTTAAGGTGAAGCTAGGTGCCTCTTTCCATATTTTGGCACAAGCCTGGAAAATGAGAGTAGAGAAACCTTAAACTTCAGAATTTCTTTTTCTAAATCATTGTGACACAGAAGAGGGATTATACCATTATTTGGAATAATATTCCCCTTCTCCAAAAGGCAGTTACTTGATCTTGATTACTGTTTCCTACTTTTCTCCTGCCTATCAAATATAAGAAATATTCAAGTAACTAAGAGTTCATCTACACTAAAGAATTAATGCAGTTTGACGTCACTTTAACTGCCATGGCTCAATGCTATAGAATCCTGGGATTTGTAGTTTGGTGGGACACCAGCACTCTCTTATTGGAGTTTTACAAGGCTAAAGACTTCAACTCTCATGATTCCATCGCATTGAGCTATAGCAGTTAACACAGCAGTGACACATTAATTCTACATTGTAAAGTACTTTATTCACTCTGCTTCTACAGAATTTTTTTTTGGAGATGGAAGAGTAGATGAATTATTTTAATCATATCTTTATCACTAATATTTTTCTCACTATGCCCTAATAGGTTGTGTCCTTCCTGTATTTATTCTGTTCCCACTTAAAATTAACTGTTCAGAGTGTGTGATTATTGATGAGGTGAGAGCAAATGAGTATGGCCAAAATCTTGTTGGTGCACTACATTAAACAGCATACAGCAGCTGTGTCATATAGAAGGAAATCACTCTTTTTGAATAGTCTATCTTTCCATCGTGGCTATACCTATGGCCTTTTTCTTGGTCTCTCCACCACTTCCAGTGCTGAAATTATGTTGCTGTTTTGCCTTGACAGGATGCTGGCCTATGTCCTTTTGTAGTTGGTAGAAAATAATGATTCAGGCAAGAAGAAGCATTTCTGGTTCTTAGAAGTGTCAAGTTGGGCCATGGGTGTTAAATTAGAACATTGCCTCTCAAAGGAAATTCAAATGATGGATTTCGTTTTCTTTGAAAGCTTGTCTCTAGTGTTAAAATAGTTGATTGTTCTATACTCTTGAATGCTAGTTGAAAAAATGAACCATGTTGAGTTGGGAATTTATTGGCATTGAATTGGTCGCTATGGTTTCCTTCTCTCTTTTATGAAGTGTTATGCTTTGTATGAATGAATTTTTCTGTATAAACATGTGGCAGTAATATATTGGAGGAAACAAGTTGTGCCTAATAGTGATTAGGTTTTAAAAAGTAAGTAGCCACATTGCTACTCGTTTGTAAATGACCCATTAGTTTAAAACATTATTGGGAACAAAGTGCGATAGCCATTTCTGTACTGTTCTGGCATTGTTGCTGGTAATGTGTAAATTAGGTCTTCAGGTTTTTATGTTTTATTTCTTTAACAGTCTGGGGTTTGCTTGGACAGATTTTTTTTACTACAGTAGAGTCTCACTTATCTAACATAAACGGGCCGGCAGAACATTGGATAAGCAAATATGTTGGATAATAAGGAGGGATTAAGGAAAAGCCTATTAAACATCAAAATAGGTTATGATTTTACAAATTAAGCACCAAAACATGTTATACAACAAATTTGACAGAAAACGTAGTTCGATACGTAGTAATGCTATGTAGTAATTACTGTATTTACGAATTTAGCACCAAAATATCACGATGTATTGAAAACATTGACTACAAAAATGCGTTGGATAATCCAGAACATTGGATAAGTGAGACTCTACTGTAGTAGAAATTCAAATAATATATTACTAATAACATAGGAGAAATGTTAAGGTGTCAGTTATGTCCACAGAAGGTATATTTAAAGTAAGAATCCGGCTTTGTTAAATTTCCAGTCTGATTCTTTCAGATTTGTGGGATCTGATGTTTGAGTTGTCTCCCATGCCTCTACTTAATCTAGTCACTTTTTGCATTTTCTGTTTGCCAAGCCTACAAGCTGCCTTTTCAATTTTTGGGATCTTGGAACAGTTGAGGGGTTTTCTAGAAGGAGCTGCATACATAGAAATCAAAAGACACTCTTGTGCATATGTAGCTCCTGCATAACTGTTGATCTGTCCATTTTGCAAAAAAAAAAAAGTTTCAAACTGTATTGTATATAGACATAGCTTAAATAGGTTGTTAGATTAACAAATAAAATACTGTAGCTGAATAGATGAGTAGTTGTATTAGCTTATTAGCTATGATTAGCAGAAGTATGTATTTACAGTCTAACTTACTAAACTATTTGATAAAGGAAGCTTCTTTTAGCCTGGGACCTCGACCCGGCATTGAGGACAAACTAGGGAATTCAACTTCTCAAGGACAGGTTTCAGACATGGATGATACAGGAAGTCCAAAAGTGAGATGTGACAGAGCTGCCCTGAATGGCAGCTGGCCTAGTAGGATTAATAACCAAGAACCTGGATTGCCCTCAAAGGTACACTTATCAGATTTTGCCTTGGAAATCTTTCAATATAGGTGTTAATCTGTGGATTCTTTCCTCCCAGATAATTGTTTTATTTCAAATATAGGGATGCATTAATCAATTGTTTTAGTTCTTACAAATATGTTCTTAGTACTTATTGATAATTACTAGGCAGTCTGTTTTAATGTATATAGAATTATTTTAAAGGAATAATTGCTTAGAATTAGTAATCACAAACTACAATTTTAATTTTTTAATATTCTTTCTCAATTATTCTGTCACAGCACAATTCACATTTGCCATCATGCCAAACTTGGTTCATAAGTCTAACATGCTGTTTACATTTTGCTCTACATGTGTGTGTGTGTGAATAATGACATTTCTCTGATATTAACCTTTTTGCAATCAAGTTTATTCATTTTGTTGGTGAAAATAGTTGTTCAGTTCTAAATATCACTTTTCAGTACTATGGATTATATACAGACTTGCTTTTCTGCAAATGGAAAATGTAGTGAATGTTCTTGCTTTGTGATCTGGATGCTCCTATGGGGATTGGGGAGAAAACTGATTTCCCCCCAGTTTCATCCTTCTTTCTATTCATAACCACCAAACTTGGTGTTATGGAAGGTCCTTCAGTCTAATTGCTCTCATTTGGAAGATTTTCCTTCTTGTTCTCCCTGTTGATTTGATTTTGCATTAAAATTGTGATTTGATCTGCTCTTCTTTGGAAGGCTTTCTTTTTTCCTCAGTGATCATAGTATTGTGAATGTTGCGTCATTGCACTGCTGGGAGATAGATACAAGACAGTAGGACTTGAATGTGCGCTGGCTGGATTATTCTCCTTTGTAGTTGTATGAAACAAAAGCAGTGGTTGTTAAACTTTGCCATTCAGTAATTCTTAAAGCAGACCCTGAAAAGTCAGGGCCTTTTCATGTGTTAATATAGCAGTGCTGTAAGCACTTATTTTGGAGAAAGCCGCAACTAAACAGAGTGGGTTACAATGTATGGAACACTGCTCAGTATTGGTGATTTCATTGAAATAACATACAAAACATAGTGGAATTTAAAAACCCCCGAATATAAGTAACCTTGGCTAATGCAATATTGGGGGGAAAGGGTGACAAGTATAATTGATGAGCAGTGTATAAATTAACCTTACTGTGCATGATACATTCGTACTAATTGCCTTTATCTTTTTTGCATTACTGTCTGTTTTTTAAACATTTATTTTCCAGGCTAGAGATCCTCAGCAAGAAGCTACAGAAGAACTTGTAAATTTAAAGAAGCAACATGATTTACTAAAGAGGATGTTACAACAGCAGGAACAATTGAAAGCTCTTCAAGGGAGGCAAGCTGCCCTTCTTGCTCTACAGCATAAAGCAGAACAGGCTATTGCTGTCATGGATGATTCTGGTATGCTCTTGTTATATACCTGAACAGAAGTTCTCCTTCAGTAACACAGGCTACCCTCCACCCCACCCCACCCTCCATTTCTTTCTTAGTGTTTTGGTTTTTAGGCCTGTTCCTGGGGTTATTTGGGGTTTTGATTTAGAAAATTGCATTGGATGGACAGCATCAACTGTAGTTTCTTAGATATGGTTATGGTTTTTTATGGGCGAGCAGTTTGCGACTGGTAGTTGGCATGTATTCTGTATCTCAAAAGCTAGATCTGATAGGGGAAAACTGGTGCCATGTTTGGAATCAGCAGGTTAAATGTAAGGACTATCAGCAGTGAAATTGCGTACATTATTTTAGAGGTGCTGTTACTTAAATATGAGAATTTTTTCTTTAAAATGCATCCCAACTAACTTAGCCAGAAGCCAAAGTAATGTCCTATTATGGATATAATAACCAAGAAATATTTGAGACATGGGGTGGGGAATAATGTATTCCATGTCTAGTTGGAAGAAGCTATACAGAAGGATGGTTTTATATTCTTTTACTGTCCAAGAGGTCATGGATGATATGTCCATCATTTTGGTCTCATGTTAGTGATCAGAGGTTGCTCCTTTAGTTGATACTGTCTTTAGCCAGAATAGAGCTTTTTCTGAGCTGTATTTTTTTTTAATTTCCCAGCAGCTGCTTCTGCCTTTATTGATGCTCCAGTAGTGGTCCCTAAAGATGGAGATAAAACTGCTAGAGGGGTTCAAGGTAATGTAGACTGGGCTTGGTCTTATAGGGGAATGTGTAGTGGCTGTCTTGGCTACTTCTATTGATGGCATAGAGAGAATAGTAGAAACTTAGCTCAAGTCACGCTGGGAATTGTACTTCAGCAACATCTTGGGGGTGATAGTTTACTCATACTGGCTTCAGATGATCTATGATCTTGATGTTACTCCACTCCGCTATAAAGCCACCCCGGCCAAGTGACTAAAGGCATTCATTTTCATAGCTCATGAAGTGCAGTGTTTTCTGGAGTCAAAGAAGATAATTGTGCACTGTATTAGGGCCAAAGCAAATACATCCTATACTTTGGGATGTACTTTCCCCTAGACACATATATTTATCACGAAGATTGATTTAATCTGACGGGAAGGAAACATCTGAATGGCACACTGGGGCAACTTAGTTTAGACAGGAGACTTCAATTGTTGTGAATTTTTCAAATGTTCCTGCACCTCCCATTGCCATATAGTTTCAGAAGCATATATCTTCCTTCAAAACTAATCCATGCTTCTCTTAAGGGACTCTTTGAGTTATCTGCTATATATTTTGACATTGTAGAGCTTGAGAAGGAGCCAAGTGGCCCAAAGGCTAGACCAAAAATTGTGATCATGTGATCCCTGCTTTTCTGGATAGAAAAACTTACTCTATCCTTTTAGATGTCTTCTTTAAACCAGACCAGAAGAAATCTTCAGTGTACATTCTCTAGTGTGATTAGTAATCTCCCAAGATATAAAGACCTTTTTTGTATGATGTTTTGCTTTGTGAGCCACTCAGTCTTCTTAGAGAAGAAAAACATTCTTCAGGTATTTAAAACGTTTCTATGTACCATAGTTCATGATATGATTGCATTTTCTGTACCTTGGCACCTTGGACTGCTTTGAACGAAAAGTTTATCTCTTTTAATACTTTTTGTTTCCTTGTCCTATCTGTAGTAGTAACAGAAACCACAGGTAGCATTTCAGGAGTGAGCCTAACTTCTGAGCTGAATGAAGAATTGAATGATTTAATTCAGCGCTTTCACAATCAGCTTCATGATTCTCAGGTAACCCCTTTTATGTATGAAATATACAGGTTTTCCTCACTTAACCAAATAGATGTGTTCATAAATATTAGTATTTTAACAGAAAATTTGGTGCCAGGACAGAAATATCATGGAAAGAATAGAGATTGGTTCATATATCACAAAAAGAAGAGGTGTTCAATAAGCTTCAGCATTTTATTCAAAACAAAAAATATGCATGCTCAGAATGAAACAACTAGATCAGACAAGCCTTGCATAAGTAAAGAAAAACTTTTAAAAGTTTCAATGGCCACGGCAGAATTGATGACGGTAGAAGTTTGTTTGTTCCAGCATAAGATTTACTTATTTTTCTCTTTGCATTGTTTGCTACACCATATATCCGGACATTTCAAGGTTGTATTTTCCCATTCTTCCTTTACCGCCTCCAGTGCCTTGATGCTGATACTGAGAAATGTCCAGATGCAAAGAGGACAGAAAGAAATGGGACTGAAGGTGTAAGAGGCTTCACGCCTTGTGTATGGGATCTCTAAAGCCTTTGTTTAAAAAAGAGCTTTATTAGCAGAGAGTATTAAAAGAGACATATAAAAAAGGTTTCTCAGAGAACTAGCTGAGAAGTGTCCATCAACAAGGACAGATTCTTGATCTGGAACTTGAAGTAGGTTTAAAATGTATTAACAGAGCAATTATTTGATCCTTTAAAACAGTGAAAAACCATTGGATGCTAGTGGCTGCATTGAACCCCCAAAGATATTTCCCCAAAACTCATTCAATTTTTTATCCTTAAATGCCTGCAAACACACTCAAGAGGATGTGCAGGTTTATTTTGCTTTTTGGGCCCTTTTTAGGAGAGGCTTTTTTAAACAGGAAGTTATTTGAGAATGGAGTGAGTGCTTTTCTTTTGGCAAGACTTTATAGCAAAACTGAAGAAGAGAGAGAAGCCGATAATTAAATGCCTGACAATCATGTGACTTCTGCCTCCTGCCAGCCATGAAGAAAGAAGCCATATGATCATAAATTGTAATTGTTGTTGTAAGTTACCTTGATCCCTCCATGAGGAGAAAGGCAGGGTAGAAATAAATATGATAAAGATGATATATTTGCTTTTAGGTTCAAGCTGTGCCAGATAATAGAAGGCAAGCAGAGAGTCTCTCTCTTACCAGGGAAGTTTCTCAAAGCAGAAATTCCTCCATGTCTGAGCATTTGTCTGAAGAGAAAGCACAACTCTTTAGTAAGATGATAGCACTGCAGGGTAAAAAGCAAAAAATGGACAAACTGCTAGGAGAATTGCATACACTTCGTGACCACCATCTTAACAACTCATCTCGTAAGTAGACTGCAATCTAGTGTTATGAATTCCATTTTGTGCTTGTGTTCCTTTAAGGTGATGATATGGTCTAATGGTGCAAACTTTCTGTGAAATTGTTAGTTGATTTTTTAAATGTTTGAATGTATAATAATGAGATTTGAATCCCTGCTTAGGCTAATTTTCCTACATAAAGTTGGGAAAACTATTTTCAGAAGAAAGTAAGGAAGGAATAATGCATCTTTTAATATGTACATGTTTTAATATCTACACAGAAATTACCATAGTTGTCTCTGACCATTCAGACTTGATAGAGCTGTCTATTCAAATTTCTTCTATTTTCTTTATTTCTTTTAACAAAAAGTAAATAATAATAATAATAATAATAATAATAATTTTATTTTTATACCCCGCCACCATCTCCCCAGAGGGACTCGGGGCGGCTCACAGATATAAAACAAGCATACAGTGGTATCAAATACAAAAACACACACAAATAAAATTAAAAGGCATAAAATAAAATCACAATCATTATAAAACACATGATAAAACATAGCAATAAAATCATACAATGGACTGGGCAAAGTGCACTGAGTAAAACTTGTAAACATGAAGGAAGTTAAGGTGCTATAAGATCATGGGGAGAACCTTAAACTGGGGTGAACTCTGTGGCTATGTCGAGGAGTTAACCAACAGGTACAACTGGTCAGAAGTAATCGCAGAGGCTTAGGGAAGTGCGGGGCGCGTTGCTGCTTAGCAGTGTGCTCCGTGCTTCTCAAAAGGCCTACCAGAGTTTCCTCTTCCATGCCTGCCTCTGCCGCTGCCTCTGCTTCCCTCTCTGCTGCCACCGCCTCCTTCGCATCATCTTCCTCAAAGGTGAGCAAGTGAGGTGTGGGGAGAGCTCCGCCAAGCCCCTGGTGGCGCCTTGGATAATACAGAGCGTCGGATTAGTGGAGCTCGGTTAAGCGGGGCTCTACTGTAGCAGAAATTCCTGTTCTAGCAATTCATTTGATGTTAAGGCATTTTCTTTATAATTGGGTTCAGATAATTCTGCCTTCTGAATGTAAACAAAAGGGAGGCATGCCTGCCTGATTGTTGCTGCATATCATATTAATCTATTTTCTCCTTTATCTTCTATAACTTAAAGAGAGAGGTGAAATACAAATTAGGATTGTAACGAAATGGCAGCTGAAGTTAGTATTATATTGACTTCATCCAATGCAACAGTTAAGATACAAATTTTCTTTTCTCTTTGCACATAATATATAAAGTTCCTTTGCATTTAGATAAAACTGAGCAAAAATAGAAATATCACGCATGAAGGATTAATCAGAAATGATAAACTAATTGCCAAGAAAGAATGTGACATCTTCTTTCTATGTATTTAAAAAGAGAAAAGTCACTATATGGGCCTATATCTAGCGCTTTTCTGATGTTTTCGAATTTGGTTTCTATCAAGTTCTACATGATGGTAATTGTGCTCCTCTGGAGAGTACTGAGTTGAGAGAGCTGCATTAATTGATGAAATGTTCCAGCTATAGCATCTAATTAGAAATTCAATCCTCTATTCTTTTTGCACAGAAGATAAAATCTGTTTATTTTCTTATTTACAGTGTTACCTGGTTCAGGATCTCCTCAAAGGAGTGTTGATCAAAGAAGTGCAACTTCAGTAGCTTCTGCACCTGTAGGGATAACAGCAGGTGTCAATGAAGAACCAAACAGCTTAGCATCATCTGTTGTCTATCATCCAGATTCTGTAACCTCACAGAATGAAAGTGAAGAGGATGACAACCTAAATGCTACAGAAAAGCTTCAGTAATATACCCTTGTTAATTTTGGATACATAGTTGAACCAATTGTCTGTAATAAACAGTTGGCAATAACATTTATTTGAGAACATGCTACATATTAGTTGCAATTTTAGTCATGGATATCTTCTATTTTTACATGATTTTATCAATAGGTACTGCACTGCAGTGGATTACAGTTCTATTGTGAGTTCAAATTGTTTGCTGAGAAAAAGGCAAGGTTGTGTGTTCACTGCTAATTTGTTCACTGCTAGTTTCATACTGAATGGTCAATGTATGCATAGTTTCTGGTTCTTTCAAGAAAGTATAATTAAAAGCCTGTGATTCCTTATAAATACTTTTCTGACAGCGCCTGGTAATGCTTTTTTTAATCTGTGCTGTCCACTAGAGACTAATCTTAGTATAGGTTAAGCATTCCTTATCCAAAATGCTGATGTTTGAAATGCTCCAAAATCCAAAATTTTCTTAATAGATCAGATAGTGACATTTTTGCTTTCTGATGGTTCAGTGTCAAAAATTATCTTCTGGCTAATGTGTATAAGGTACATATGAAACATAAATGGATTTTGTCTTTAGATTTGGACCCATATCCAAGATGTTTCTTTATGTATGTGTATGCAAATACAAGTATTGCAAAATGCAAAAAAAAATCCCCAATATTCAAAATATTTTTGGTCTCAAGTATTTCGGATAAAGAATGCTTAACCTGTATGTGGTCTTGGACTCTAATGAGTAGAGTGCATAGCTGTAGAACTATTCTGGGAGGTGGTGTAATTGTTAGGAGGTAGAAGCATGAATTGTGAAATCTTGGGTTCAGATCAACTCTTCTCACTAGTGGCTTTAGATGTGTCACTGTTCCTCTACTTTAGCAAGCATATCTGAAGTATAGGTATAAGACCAACCTACTGTGTAGGTATAAGACCTGCAATGATGTATCATTGTAGTAAGAGGTTACAACAGAATAGTTTATCATATTTCTTCAATTGTAAGATGCCATCGATTGTAAGATGTAGCCTAATATCAGTACCACCTCCACTGTTTATATAGGAAAAAGGGCATCTTAGGATGGAAGACATACCATTTTTGAAGAAATCTGAACATTGTAACATACTACTCCAAAAATTTTATGAAATTATTGACCGCCCCAAAAAATAAACCCTTCCCTACTCTGAGTATGGCAGAGGGTAAGAACTTAGCCTGTCCTGGGAGAACTAAGAAGAAGAATTGCCCCCCTCTACTTTCTCCACTATAGTGTTGCTTCTGGCCTTTTGGAATGCCTTGAGCAGTACTGGCCCTTTGCTCCATTATGTGGAATGACCCTATGAGTCACATCAAAATCCACAATTTTGGCCCCCAAACCCACCATAAGGTTGGCTTATACAGGAGTATATATGGTATGTATATGCTAAGCAGTAGTAGCCAAATTTCTTACCAAAAAGGAACTACTCAGGTGTTTGAAACAACTGTTTAGCAACTGCTTTGACATAAACTCCAATCTTGCTTGCCTGCTTAGCTTATGTGAAGCTAGAGTAATCAGATGCCTTTGTATTTCCTTGTTGTTGTGATTGTTTTCATTCTCTTCCTCTTCTACTCAGTTTTTCTGGTATGCATCCAGAAAATCCTGATAGTTATCAACATTGTGGAAAAAACTAGTTTTCTTGAGGGAAACCCCATCATTCTATTTTCCTTTACATAAAAATTTAAAAAGACTCTTACATAATTCAAACTCTACTGAACATTCTGTCACTTTAAACACTTTTCATTATAGGAAATTGAATGAAGTTCGGAAGAGACTTAATGAATTGCGTGAATTAGTGCACTACTATGAACAGACCTCAGATATGATGACAGATGCTGTTAATGAGAATACTAAAGGGGAAGAAGAGACAGAGGATTCAGAGTGTGATTCTGACCTTGAGAATCCACAGCCTGTTACCAATATTAGGTTGGTCATTATTGGCATTCTTCTGTTAAAATGATAGTGACAAAATGATAAGACATAGATTTTATATTATCAGAATCTAATCATGCTATAATGATTGGTTTTATCTGGAATACCTGAGAAATTAGCATATTCTTAGAGGAAGTGAGGAAAAGGAAACATGTGTGTCTTGCTGCTTCTTATTACCGATTCCTTCATTTTTTAATCCCAGTTTGCATTTAATTTAATTTGTGTCTGGAAGTGACATTTTTCTCGAGCTTTGTCCCCTAAATAACTGGTATATTCCTTATCACATCAAAATATGTGTCACTGCCTCTTCCAGGTTATATCTTGAGCAGGAGGTGCTTAACTCCTCATTCACCAAGAGTAGGATATTCTCTATAGCTGAAAAAAGAAGTCTCATAGTAACTAACTGCTTCTCTGTTTTCCAGCAGCAGGGAAGAATATGCTATTCTTGGTGAGTGGGAGGAGCTAACTAAAATGGAAGTAAAATACATTCTCTTTACTACTGAAGCACATTGAAAATTAGTCGCCCATGTTTCATTCAAAAAATAAGCAGGCTGGGCACTTTCTTCACTGCAGACCGTGTTTGTCCTGCAATTTAAAGACTGGAATTTCTGAGTGGTACAAAGGAGCAGCTGACACAAATTGTCACCACCCAGAAAAGAAGCAGGAGTTATGTCTTCTATTTGTTGTTTTTTCCTTGTCTCATGCAGATCAATGCAGTTTCAGAGAAGTGAAACATCAGGCGTGAAATTGATTGTACTAGAAGATAGCTTATTTACTAGAATCTAATGCTCATCTTTTTTGGCGGAAATACCTTGCTAAAATGCGGGTGTGCATTAGATTCGTATCTTAGTACTGAGCCGAAGCAAAAGGGGAAGAACCTGCTTCAAGAGCTGCACTTGAAGGTTCTGTTTGAAGGATGCCATCTCTAATTTAATGGCCATGGCTCCATGCTGAGCCATCCTGGGTTTTTTTGGTTTGGTGAGTCATCAGCATCCTTTGGCAGAGAAGGCCTTATCAAACTACAGCCCCTATGATTCCATAGCATTGAACCAAAGTGGATCTACAGCATAGATGCACCCCAAGGTTTTCCTTTCCATTGTTGGGAGCTTTGGTGTTCTAACACTTCCCGGGTAAATGCTTCCCAGATTTTACATATTAGAAGTGGCAAACTGCTTTTGAAACAGAACAGTTTCAGAATCAGGATGTGATATGAGGCCCAGATCTTCTTTCCCCTCTCTTTGCACTTGCAATGCCCCTTGTGAATCTAAGAAGAAGTCATTTGGATTCTAGCCACAATGTTAAGAGATCTGGCTTTTGGATTAGTATGGTGGGTTTTCTCCAATATAATACTGAATTGCTATTGGTACAGTGAGGTATGAATAAATTCTGCTTATATGCTTTGGTAATGTACACACACACACACACACACACACACTGCTTCCCAGAATATAGAAGTCTCAATAAATTTGAGTCTTCTGTGCTTTAGTATATTGTATATCGTTGCTATTTTGGAAATAAGAGAAAACTACATTGGAAGAACCACATACATTTCATAATACTGTTTGCCTTTGGTATCTGCTGGAATTTGGTTTCAAGTCCTCTCGTCGTAAACAATGGTGTAGTAAAATGGTGTCCCTCATACTAAATGGCAATTTTATTTTATTTACTTTTTGCCAGGAGGTGAGAGGCAGGGTGTATTTTCAATCTGTGATGGTGGAATCTGTGGCTGTTGGGAGCAGCCAGTATGTCTATCACATACTTGCTACATAATTTTGTTTTTGTTTTTGTTTTGGTATAGAGATTGGGAGGATATTAGTAAATAATATTTAATGTTGATATTTTTTCCTACCTAGAAATCCACAGGGTATTAGTAACTGGAGTGAAATAAATTGTAACAGTAATTTGCAGTGTGGAACTAATAACAGAAGTGGAAGTCACCTTAATACAGCCTGTGAAATAAACAACCGATCTGCTAACATAAGGATGTTGAATATGCCTTCAACCGTAGGTATGTTTTGGGAATAATCTTAGAGCTGATTTTCTAATAGCAGTAAAAAGTTACATTAATCATTTGGTAACTCAAATCTTTCTTTTTGGTGTGTTTTAAAAACCCTTTTTGAATCTTGAACATGGGATGTTTTGTTGTTTTAAAAAGTCTTCTTATAGGCCCAGTAACAATGTATTCATTGTGATCAGATGTAATTTCCTTCATATGAGAGAAGGGAGAATGCCTCTTTGAAGCAGGTGCAGGACTTTGTGATAAGCACTTACTAAAAAGAGGTTTTAAAAATATCTGTTGAGCTAATTTAAGATGCCTGAAAATGTTTAATTGTCTAATGTGGATTAAGCGATTTAAATATTTCAGCCTGGCCTATAATTAGTAATTTCATTTTTCTACTTTGAGATTGTCATTATAATAGAGAAGATGATAGTATAGAAATACCTCAAGGTGAGGATGACGACATTGGTCCTGAAGCTGATAGAGCTAGCGAAGCTTCCTTATCCAGTCGCAGAAGCAGCATTGTCGATGAGGCACCTGTTGATGCAGAGTTTGAGCAAAAGATTAACAGACTTATAGCAGCCAAGCAGAAACTAAGGCAGCTGCAAAATCTGGTTGCTATGGTGCAGGTATGTTCAATTGAATTCATTGACTTAAACAGATCATTTTTGGATTTTCATTTTGAAAATCAGTGTGGTATAATTCTGGCTTGTTTAAGGTTAGCTTTATCTTGCATGTTTTGAAAATATTGAGAATATGTTTTCTTTCCTCCGATTTTAAAATGAAATAAAAATTATATTTTATGAAAGAAACTGATTTTTAAAAAGTCATAAAATTATGAGATTTAAATATGTGATCCCAACAAATTAAATTATGCTATTCCTGTGAAGAAAAGTTGAACAAATGTAATTCTTTTATCAAAATCAGTGGAACTTCATTTGGTTGGATGGCATTCAAACAGTCCCCTCTCCCCCCATAGATGTGTGTAT